>NC_089831.1:12398159-12998159 GCF_035046505.1 Tiliqua scincoides
TGGTTTCGCACAAGGAAACTCTGGAGCATCAAGAAACTTGATTGGGAGATGATTTGTGTGATCCTAGAAAAATGGGTTTCAGGCCAGAAAAACGATGACCCCGGGGTCATCAAAAATTTTGGTGGAAAATTTTTTTTTCCCTAGGCATATTTTGGTGTAGGCAGGAGCATTCTTGTCACCCAAGGAAACCCTGGAGCATCAAGAAACTTGATTGGAGAGGATTTGTGCGATCCTGAAAAATGGTTTCAGGCAGAAAAACGATGACCCCCTGGGTCATCAAAAATTTTGTTGGAAAAAACAATTTTCCCAAGGCATAGTCTGCTGTAGCAGGAGCATTGCTTGTCACCCAAGGAAACTCTGGAGCATCAAGAAACTTGATTGGGAGAGGATTTGTGCGATCCTTGAAAAATGGGTTTCAGGCCAGAAAAACGATGACCCCGGGGTCATAAAAATTTTGGTGGAAAAAAAGTATTTTATCTAGAAACATTTTGGTGTAGCAGGAGCATTGGTTTTCGCACAAGAAACACTGGAGCATCAAGAAACTTGATTGGGAGAGGATTTGAGCGAATCCTGGATAAATGGGTTTCAGGCCAGAAAAACGATGACACCGGGGTCATCAAAAATTTTGATGGAAAAAAATTTTTTTTCCCTAGACACAGTTTGGTGTAGCAGGAGCATTGCTTGTCACCCAAGGAAACCCTGAAGCATCAAGAAACTTGATTGGGAGAGGATTTGTGCGATCCTGGAAAAATGGGTTTCAGGCCAGAAAAACGATGACCCCGGGGTCATCAAAAATTTTGGTGGAAAAAAAGTATTTTCCCTAGGCACAGTTTGTTGTAGCAGCAGCATTGCTTGTCACCCAAGGAAACCTGGAGCATCAAGAAACTTGATTGTAGAGGATTTGTGCGATCCTGGAAAAATGGGTTTCAGGCCAGAAAACGATGACCCCGGGAGGTCATCAAAGTTTTGGTGGAAAAAAAATATTTTGCTAGAAACATTTTGGTGTAGCAGGATCATTGCTTGTCCACCAAGGAAACTCTGGAGCATCAAGAAACTTGATTGGGAGAGGATTTGTGCAATCCTGGAAAAATGGGTTTCAGGCCAGAAAAAAGATTTCTGGGTCATCAGAAATTTTGGAGGAAAAAAAAACATTTCCCAAGGCACAGTTTGCACATGCAGGAGCAGTGCTGGTCATCCAAAGAAACTCTGCAGCATCAACAGACTTGATTAAGGGTGGATGAGTGTGACACTGGAGAAATGGGGATGGGACTTCGGATATGGGACTTGGAACTTGGCACTTGGAACCCCGGGGTCATCAAAAATTTCTGATGGAAAAAAAATATTTTCCATAGGCACATTTTGTTGTAGCAGAAGCATTGCTTGTCACCCAAGGAAACCCTGGAGCATCAAGAAACTTGATTGGGAGAGGATTTGTGCGATCCTGGAAAAATGGGTTTCAGGCCAGAAAAACGATGACCCCGGAGTCATCAAAGATTTTGGTGGAAAAAAAATATTTTGCCTAGAAACATTTTGGTGTAGCAGGAGCATTGCTTGTCACCCAAGGAATCTCTGGAGCATCAAGAAACTTGATTGGGAGAGGATTTGTGCGATCCTGGAAAAATGGGTTCCAGGCCAGAAAAACGATGACCCCGGGGTCATCAAAAATTTTGATTGGAAAAAAAATATTTTGCCTAGAAACATTTTGGTGAAGCAGGAGCATTGCTTCTCACCCAAGGAAACTCTGGAGCATCAAGAAACTTGATTGGAGAGGATTTGTGCGATCCTGGAAAAATGCGTTACAGGCCACAAAAACGATGACCCCGGGGTTATCAAAAATTTGGATGGTAAAAAATATTTTGCCTAGAAACATTTTGGTGAAGCAGGAGCATTGCTTGTCACCCAAGGAAATCCTGGAGCATCAAGAAACTTGATTGGGAGAGGATTTGTGCGATCCTGGAAAAATGGGATCAGGCCAGAAAAACGATGACCCGGAGACATCAAAGATTTTGGTGGAAAATAAATATTTTGCCTAGAAACATTTTGGTTGTAGCAGGAGCATTGCTTGTCACCCAAGGAATCTCTGGAGCATCAAGAAACTTGATTGGAAGAGGATTTGTGCGATCCTGGAAAAATGGGTTCCAGACCAGAAAAACGATGACCCCGGGGGTCATCAAAAATTTTGATGGAAAAAAAATATTTTGCCTAGAAACATTTTGGTGAAGCAGGAGCATTGCTTCTCACCCAAGGAAACTCTGGAGCATCAAGAAACTTGATTGGGAGTGGATTTGTGCGATCCTGGAAAAATGGGTTACAGGCCACAAAAACGATGACCCCGGGGTTATCAAAAATTTGGATGGAAAAAAATATTTTGCCTAGAAACATTTTGGTGAAGCAGGAGCATTGCTTGTCACCCAAGGAAACCCTGGAGCATCAAGAAACTTGATTGGGAGAGGATATGTGCGATCCTGGAAAAATGTTTTCAGGCCAGAAAAACGATGACCCCGGGGTCATCAAAAATTTTGGTGGAAAATAAAAATTTTGCCTAGAAACATTTTGGTGTAGCAGAAGCATTGCTTGTCACCCAAGGAAACTCTGGAGCATCAAGAAACTTGATTGGGAGAGGATTTGTGCGATCCTGGAAAAATGGGTTTCAGGCCAGAAAAACGATGACCCCGGGGTCATCAAAAATTTTGGTGGAAAAAAAGAATTTTCCCAAGGCACAGTTTGCAGTAGCAGGAGCATTGCTTTTCACCCAAGGAAACTCTGGAGCATCAAGAAACTTGATTGGGAGATGATTTGTGCGATCCTTGAAAAATGGGTTTCAGGCCAGAAAAACGATGACCCCGGGGTCATCAAAAATTTTGATGGAAAAAAGTATTTTATCTAGAAACATTTTGGTGTAGCAGGAGCATTGGTTTTCGCACAAGGAAACTCTGGAGCATCAAGAAACTTGATTGGGAGATGATTTGTGTGATCCTAGAAAAATGGGTTTCAGGCCAGAAAAACGATGACCCCCGGGGTCATCAAAAATTTTGGTGGAAAAAAAGTATTTTCCCTAGACACAGTTTGTTGTAGCAGGAGCATTGCCTGTCACCCAAGGAAACTCTGGAGCATCAAGAAACTTGATTGGGAGATGATTTGTGCGATCCTTGAAAAATGGGTTTCAGGCCAGAAAAACGATGACCCCGGGGTCATCAAAAATTTTGGTGGAAAAAAAGAATTTTCCCAAGGCACAGTTTGCAGTAGCAGGAGCATTGCTTTTCACCAAGGAAACTCTGGAGCATCAAGAAACTTGATTGGGAGATGATTTGTGCGATCCTTGAAAAATGGGTTTCAGGCCAGAAAAACGATGACCCCGGGTCATCAAAAATTTTGATGGAAAAAAAGTATTTTATCTAGAAACATTTTGGTGTAGCAGGAGCATTGGTTTTCGCACAAGGAAACTCTGGAGCATCAAGAAACTTGATTGGGAGATGATTTGTGTGATCCTAGAAAAATGGGTTTCAGGCCAGAAAAACGATGACCCCGGGGTCATCAAAAATTTTGTGGAAAATTTTTTTCCCTAGGCATATTTTGGTGTAGCAGGAGCATTTCTTGTCACCCAAGGAAACCCTGGAGCATCAAGAAACTTGATTGGGAGAGGATTTGTGCGATCCTGAAAAATGGGTTTCAGGCCAGAAAAACGATGACCCCCTGGGTCATCAAAAATATTGTTGGAAAAAAAGTATTTTCCCTAGACACAGTTTGGTGTAGCAGGAGCATTGCCTGTCACCCAAGTAAACTCTGGAGCATCAAGAAATTTGATTGGGAGAGGATTTGTGCGATCCTGGAAAAATGGGTCTCAGGCCAGAAAAACGATGACCCCCTGGGTCATCAAAAATTTTGTTGGAAAAAAAGAATTTTCCCAAGGCAAAGTCTGCTGTAGCAGGAGCATTGCTTGTCACCCAAGGAAACTCTGGAGCATCAAGAATCTTGATTGGGAGAGGATTTGTGCGATCCTTGAAAAATGGGTTTCAGGCCAGAAAAACGATGACCCCGGGGTCATTAAAAATTTTGGTGGAAAAAAAGTATTTTATCTAGAAACATTTTGGTGTAGCAGGAGCATTGGTTTTCGCACAAGGAAACACTGGAGCATCAAGAAACTTGATTGGGAGAGGATTTGAGCGATCCTGGATAAATGGGTTTCAGGCCAGAAAAACGATGACACCGGGGTCATCAAAAATTTTGATGGAAAAAAATTTTTTTTCCCTAGACACAGTTTGGTGTAGCAGGAGCATTGCTTGTCACCCAAGGAAACCCTGAAGCATCAAGAAACTTGATTGGGAAGAAAAAGAAGAAGTTGGTTTGTGCGATCCTGGAAAAATGGGTTTCAGGCCAGAAAAACGATGACCCCGGGGTCATCAACAATTTTGGTGGAAATTACTTTTGTTGGAAAAAAAGTATTTTCACTAGGCACAGTTTGGTGTAGCAGGAGCATTGCTTGTCACCCAAGGAAACTCTGGAGCATCAAGAAACTTGATTGGGAGAGGATTTGTGCGATCCTGGAAAAATGGGTTTCAGGCCAGAAAACGATGACCCCGGGGTCATCAAAAATTTTGGTGGAAAAAAAGAATTTTCCCAAGGCACAGTTTGCAGTAGCAGGAGCATTGCTTGTCACCCAAGGAAACTCTGGAGCATCAAGAAACTTGATTGGGAGATGATTTGTGCGATCCTTGAAAAATGGGTTTCAGGCCAGAAAAACGATGACCCCGGGGTCATCAAAAATTTTGATGGAAAAAAAGTATTTTATCTAGAAACATTTTGGTGTAGCAGGAGCATTGGTTTTCGCACAAGGAAACTCTGGAGCATCAAGAAACTTGATGGGAGATGATTTGTGTGATCCTAGAAAAATGGGTTTCAGGCCAGAAAAACGATGACCCCGGGGTCATCAAAAATTTTGGTGGAAAATTTTTTTTTCCCTAGGCATATTTTGGTGTAGCAGGAGCATTTCTTGTCACCCAAGGAAACCCTGGAGCATCAAGAAACTTGATTGGGAGAGGATTTGTGCGATCCTGAAAAAATGGGGTTTCAGGCCAGAAAAAACGATGACCCCCTGGGTCATCAAAAATTTTGTTGGAAAAAAACATATTTTCCCAAGGCATAGTCTGCTGTAGCAGGAGCATTGCTTGTCACCCAAGAAACTCTGGAGCATCAAGAAACTTGATTGGGAGAGGATTTGTGCGATCCTTGAAAAATGGGTTTCAGGCCAGAAAAACGATGACCCCGGGGTCATTAAAAATTTTGGTGACAAAAAGTATTTTATCTAGAAACATTTTGGTGTAGCAGGAGCATTGGTTTTCGCACAAGGAAACACTGGAGCATCAAGAAACTTGATTGGAGAGGATTTGAGCGATCCTGGATAAATGGGTTTCAGGCCAGAAAAACGATGACACCGGGGTCATCAAAAATTTTGATGGAAAAAAATTTTTTTTCCCTAGACACAGTTTGGTGTAGCAGGAGCATCTGCTTGTCACCCAAGGAAACCCTGAAGCATCAAGAAACTTGATTGGGAGAGGATTTGTGCGATCCTGGAAAAATGGGTTTCAGGCCAGAAAAACGATGACCCCGGGTCATCAAAAATTTTGGTGGAAAAAAAGTATTTTCCCTAGGCACAGTTTGTTGTAGCAGCAGCATTGCTTGTCACCCAAGGAAACCCTGGAGCATCAAGAAACTTGATTGGTAGAGGATTTGTGCGATCCTGGAAAAATGGGTTTCAGGCCAGAAAAACGATGACCCCGGGGTCATCAAAGTTTTGGTGGAAAAAAAATATTTTGCCTAGAAACATTTTGGTGTAGCAGGATCATTGCTTGTCCACCAAGGAAACTCTGGAGCATCAAGAAACTTGATTGGGAGAGGATTTGTGCAATCCTGGAAAAATGGGTTTCAGGCCAGAAAAAAGATTTCTGGGTCATCAGAAATTTTGGAGGAAAAAAAAACATTTCCCAAGGCACAGTTTGCACATGCAGGAGCAGTGCTGGTCATCCAAAGAAACTCTGCAGCATCAACAGACTTGATAAGGGTGGATGAGTGTGACACTGGAGAAATGGGGATGGGACTTCGGATATGGGACTTGGAACTTGCACTTGGAACCCCGGGGTCATCAAAAATTTTGATGGAAAAAAAATATTTTCCATAGGCACATTTTGTTGTAGCAGAAGCATTGCTTGTCACCCAAGGAAACCCTGGAGCATCAAGAAACTTGATTGGGAGAGGATTTGTGCGATCCTGGAAAATGGGTTTCAGGCCAGAAAAACGATGACCCCGGAGTCATCAAAGATTTTGGTGGAAAAAAATATTTTGCCTAGAAACATTTTGGTGTAGCAGGAGCATTGCTTGTCACCCAAGGAATCTCTGGAGCATCAAGAAACTTGATTGGGAGAGGATTTGTGCGATCCTGGAAAAATGGGTTCCAGGCCAGAAAAACGATGACCCCGGGGTCATCAAAATTTTGATGGAAAAAAAATATTTTGCCTAGAAACATTTTGGTGAAGCAGGAGCATTGCTTCTCACCCAAGGAAACTCTGGAGCATCAAGAAACTTGATTGGGAGAGGATTTGTGCGATCCTGGAAAAATGCGTTACAGGCCACAAAAACGATGACCCCGGGGTTATCAAAAATTTGGATGGTAAAAAATATTTTGCCTAGAAACATTTTGGTGAAGCAGGAGCATTGCTTGTCACCCAAGGAAATCCTGGAGCATCAAGAAACTTGATTGGGAGAGGATTTTGTGCGATCCTGGAAAAATGGGATCAGGCCAGAAAAACGATGACCCCGGAGACATCAAGATTTTGGTGGAAAATAAATATTTTGCCTAGAAACATTTTGGTGTAGCAGGAGCATTGCTTGTCACCCAAGGAATCTCTGGAGCATCAAGAAACTTGATTGGAAGAGGATTTGTGCGATCCTGGAAAAATGGGTTCCAGACCAGAAAAACGATGACCCCGGGGTCATCAAAAATTTTGATGGAAAAAAAATATTTTGCCTAGAAACATTTTGTGAAGCAGGAGCATTGCTTCTCACCCAAGGAAACTCTGGAGCATCAAGAACTTGATTGGGAGTGGATTTGTGCGATCCTGGAAAAATGGGTTACAGGCCACAAAACGATGACCCCGGGGTTATCAAAAATTTGGATGGAAAAAAATATTTTGCCTAGAAACATTTTGGTGAAGCAGGAGCATTGCTTGTCACCCAAGGAAACCCTGGAGCATCAAGAAACTTGATTGGGAGAGGATATGTGCGATCCTGGAAAAATGTTTTTCAGGCCAGAAAAACGATGACCCCGGGGTCATCAAAAATTTTGGTGGAAAATAAAAATTTTGCCTAGAAACATTTTGGTGTAGCAGAAGCATTGCTTGTCACCCAAGGAAACTCTGGAGCATCAAGAAACTTGATTGGGAGAGGATTTGTGCGATCCTGGAAAAATGGGTTCAGGCCAGAAAAACGATGACCCCGGGGTCATCAAAAATTTTGGTGAAAAAAAGAATTTTCCCAAGGCACAGTTTGCAGTAGCAGGAGCATTGCTTTTCACCCAAGGAAACTCTGGAGCATCAAGAAACTTGATTGGGAGATGATTTGTGCGATCCTTGAAAATGGGTTTCAGGCCAGAAAAACGATGACCCCGGGGTCATCAAAAATTTTGATGGAAAAAAAGTATTTTATCTAGAAACATTTTGGTGTAGCAGGAGCATTGGTTTTCGCACAAGGAAACTCTGGAGCATCAAGAAACTTGATTGGGAGATGATTTGTGTGATCCTAGAAAAATGGGTTTCAGGCCAGAAAAACGATGACCCCGGGGTCATCAAAAATTTTGGTGGAAAAAAAGTATTTTCCCTAGACACAGTTTGTTGTAGCAGGAGCATTGCCTGTCACCCAAGTAAACTCTGGAGCATCAAGAAATTTGATTGGGAGAGGATTTGTGCGATCCTGGAAAAATGGGTCTCAGGCCAGAAAAACGATGACCCCCTGGGTCATCAAAAATTTTGTGGAAAAAAACAATTTTCCCAAGGCATAGTCTGCTGTAGCAGGAGCATTGCTTGTCACCCAAGGAAACTCTGGAGCATCAAGAAACTTGATTGGGAGAGGATTTGTGCGATCCTTGAAAAATGGGTTTCAGGCCAGAAAAACGATGACCCCGGGGTCATTAAAAATTTTGGTGGAAAAAAAGTATTTTATCTAGAAACATTTTGGTGTAGCAGGAGCATTGGTTTTCGCACAAGGAAACACTGGAGCATCAAGAAACTTGATTGGGAGAGGCTTTGAGCGATCCTGGATAAATGGGTTTCAGGCCAGAAAAACGATGACACCGGGGTCATCAAAAATTTTGATGGAAAAAAATTTTTTTTCCCTAGACACAGTTTGGTGTAGCAGGAGCATTGCTTGTCACCCAAGGAAACCCTGAAGCATCAAGAAACTTGATTGGGAGAGGATTTGTGCGATCCTGGAAAAATGGGTTTCAGGCCAGAAAAACGATGACCCCGGGGTCATCAACAATTTGGTGGAAATTACTTTTTGTTGGAAAAAAAGTATTTTCACTAGGCACAGTTTGGTGTAGCAGGAGCATTGCTTGTCACCCAAGGAAACTCTGGAGCATCAAGAAATTTGATTGGGAGAGGATTTGTGCGATCCTGGAAAAATGTTTTTCAGGCCAGAAAAACGATGACCCCGGGGTCATCAAAAATTTTGGTGGAAAAAAAGTATTTTCCCTAGGCACAGTTTGTTGTAGCAGCAGCATTGCTTGTCACCCAAGGAAACCCTGGAGCATCAAGAAACTTGATTGGTAGAGGATTTGTGCAATCCTGGAAAAATGGGTTTCAGGCCAGAAAAACGATGACCCCGGGGTCATCAAAGTTTGGTGGAAAAAAAATATTTTGCCTAGAAACATTTTGGTGTAGCAGGATCATTGCTTGTCCACCAAGGAAACTCTGGAGCATCAAGAAACTTGATTGGGAGAGGATTTGTGCGATCCTGGAAAAATGGGTTTCAGGCCAGAAAAAAGATTTCTGGGTCATCAGAAATTTTGGAGGAAAAAAAAACATTTCCCAAGGCACAGTTTGCACATGCTGGAGCAGTGCTGGTCATCCAAAGAAACTCTGCAGCATCAACAGACTTGATTAAGGGTGGATGAGTGTGACACTGGAGAAATGGGGATGGGACTTCGGATATGGGACTTGGAACTTGCACTTGGAACCCCGGGGTCATCAAAAATTTTGATGGAAAAAAAATATTTTCCATAGGCACATTTTGTTGTAGCAGAAGCATTGCTTGTCACCCAAGGAAACCCTGGAGCATCAAGAAACTTGATTGGAGAGGATTTGTGCGATCCTGGAAAAATGGGTTTCAGGCCAGAAAAACGATGACCCCGGAGTCATCAAAGATTTTGGTGGAAAAAAAATATTTTGCCTAGAAACATTTTGGTGTAGCAGGAGCATTGCTTGTCACCCAAAGGAATCTCTGGAGCATCAAGAAACTTGATTGGGAGAGGATTTGTGCGATCCTGGAAAAATGGGTTCCAGGCCAGAAAAACGATGACCCCGGGGTCATCAAAAATTTTGATGGAAAAAAAATATTTTGCCTAGAAACATTTTGGTGAAGCAGGAGCATTGCTTCTCACCCAAGGAAACTCTGGAGCAACAAGAAACTTGATTGGGAGTGGATTTGTGCGATCCTGAAAATGGGTTACAGGCCACAAAAACGATGACCCCGGGGTTATCAAAAATTTGGATGGAAAAAATATTTTGCCTAGAAACATTTTGGTGAAGCAGGAGCATTGCTTGTCACCCAAGGAAACCCTGGAGCATCAAGAAACTTGATTGGGAGAGGATATGTGCGATCCTGGAAAAATGTTTTTCAGGCCAGAAAAACGATGACCCGGGGTCATCAAAAATTTTGGTGGAAAATAAAAATTTTGCCTAGAAACATTTTGGTGTAGCAGAAGCATTGCTTGTCACCCAAGGAAACTCTGGAGCATCAAGAAACTTGATTGGGAGAGGATTTGTGCGATCCTGGAAAAATGGGTTTCAGGCCAGAAAAACTTGACCCCGGGGTCATCAAAAATTTTGGTGGAAAAAAAGAATTTTCCCAAGGCACAGTTTGCAGTAGCAGGAGCATTGCTTTTCACCCAAGGAAACTCTGGAGCATCAAGAAACTTGATTGGGAGATGATTTGTGCGATCCTTGAAAAATGGGTTTCAGGCCAGAAAAACGATGACCCCGGGGTCATCAAAAATTTTGATGGAAAAAAAGTATTTTATCTAGAAACATTTTGGTGTAGCAGGAGCATTGGTTTTCGCACAAGGAAACTCTGGAGCATCAAGAAACTTGATTGGGAGATGATTTGTGTGATCCTAGAAAAATGGGTTTCAGGCCAGAAAAACGATGACCCCGGGGTCATCAAAAATTTTGGTGGAAAATTTTTTTTTCCCTAGGCATATTTTGGTGTAGCAGGAGCATTTCTTGTCACCCAAGGAAACCCTGGAGCATCAAGAAACTTGATTGGGAGAGGATTTGTGCGATCCTGAAAAAATGGGTTTCAGGCCAGAAAAACGATGACCCCCTGGGTCATCAAAAATATTGTTGGAAAAAAAGTATTTTCCCTAGACACAGTTTGGTGTAGCAGGAGCATTGCCTGTCACCCAAGTAAACTCTGGAGCATCAAGAAATTTGATTGGGAGAGGATTTGTGCGATCCTGGAAAAATGGGTCTCAGGCCAGAAAAACGATGACCCCCTGGGTCATCAAAAATTTTGTTGGAAAAAAAGAATTTTCCCAAGGCATAGTCTGCTGTAGCAGGAGCATTGCTTGTCACCCAAGGAAACTCTGGAGCATCAAGAAACTTGATTGGGAGAGGATTTGTGCGATCCTTGAAAAATGGGTTTCAGGCCAGAAAAACGATGACCCCGGGGTCATTAAAAATTTTGGTGGAAAAAAAGTATTTTATCTAGAAACATTTTGGTGTAGCAGGAGCATTGGTTTTCGCACAAGGAAACACTGGAGCATCAAGAAACTTGATTGGGAGAGGATTTGAGCGATCCTGGATAAATGGGTTTCAGGCCAGAAAAACGATGACACCGGGGTCATCAAAAATTTTGATGGAAAAAAATTTTTTTTCCCTAGACACAGTTTGGTGTAGCAGGAGCATTGCTTGTCACCCAAGGAAACCCTGAAGCATCAAGAAACTTGATTGGGAGAGGATTTGTGCGATCCTGGAAAAATGGGTTTCAGGCCAGAAAAACGATGACCCCGGGGTCATCAACAATTTTGGTGGAAATTACATTTTGTTGGAAAAAAAGAATTTTCACTAGGCACAGTTTGGTGTAGCAGGAGCATTGCTTGTCACCCAAGGAAACTCTGGAGCATCAAGAAACTTGATTGGGAGAGGATTTGTGCGATCCTGGAAAAATGGGTTTCAGGCCAGAAAAACGATGACCCCGAGGTCATCAAAAATTTTGGTGGAAAAAAAGAATTTTCCCAAGGCACAGTTTGCAGTAGCAGGAGCATTGCTTTTCACCCAAGGAAACTCTGGAGCATCAAGAAACTTGATTGGGAGATGATTTGTGCGATCCTTGAAAAATGGGTTTCAGGCCAGAAAAACGATGACCCCGGGGTCATCAAAAATTTTGATGGAAAAAAAGTATTTTATCTAGAAACATTTTGGTGTAGCAGGAGCATTGGTTTTCGCACAAGGAAACTCTGGAGCATCAAGAAACTTGATTGGGAGATGATTTGTGTGATCCTAGAAAAATGGGTTTCAGGCCAGAAAAACGATGACCCCGGGGTCATCAAAAATTTTGGTGGAAAATTTTTTTTTCCCTAGGCATATTTTGGTGTAGCAGGAGCATTTCTTGTCACCCAAGGAAACCCTGGAGCATCAAGAAACTTGATTGGGAGAGGATTTGTGCGATCCTGAAAAAATGGGTTTCAGGCCAGAAAAACGATGACCCCCTGGGTCATCAAAAATATTGTTGGAAAAAAAGTATTTTCCCTAGACACAGTTTGGTGTAGCAGGAGCATTGCCTGTCACCCAAGTAAACTCTGGAGCATCAAGAAATTTGATTGGGAGAGGATTTGTGCGATCCTGGAAAAATGGGTCTCAGGCCAGAAAAACGATGACCCCCTGGGTCATCAAAAATTTTGTTGGAAAAAAAGAATTTTCCCAAGGCAAAGTCTGCTGTAGCAGGAGCATTGCTTGTCACCCAAGGAAACTCTGGAGCATCAAGAATCTTGATTGGGAGAGGATTTGTGCGATCCTTGAAAAATGGGTTTCAGGCCAGAAAAACGATGACCCCGGGGTCATTAAAAATTTTGGTGGAAAAAAAGTATTTTATCTAGAAACATTTTGGTGTAGCAGGAGCATTGGTTTTCGCACAAGGAAACACTGGAGCATCAAGAAACTTGATTGGGAGAGGATTTGAGCGATCCTGGATAAATGGGTTTCAGGCCAGAAAAACGATGACACCGGGGTCATCAAAAATTTTGATGGAAAAAAATTTTTTTTCCCTAGACACAGTTTGGTGTAGCAGGAGCATTGCTTGTCACCCAAGGAAACCCTGAAGCATCAAGAAACTTGATTGGGAGAGGATTTGTGCGATCCTGGAAAAATGGGTTTCAGGCCAGAAAAACGATGACCCCGGGGTCATCAACAATTTTGGTGGAAATTACTTTTTGTTGGAAAAAAAGTATTTTCACTAGGCACAGTTTGGTGTAGCAGGAGCATTGCTTGTCACCCAAGGAAACTCTGGAGCATCAAGAAACTTGATTGGGAGAGGATTTGTGCGATCCTGGAAAAATGGGTTTCAGGCCAGAAAAACGATGACCCCGGGGTCATCAAAAATTTTGGTGGAAAAAAAGAATTTTCCCAAGGCACAGTTTGCAGTAGCAGGAGCATTGCTTGTCACCCAAGGAAACTCTGGAGCATCAAGAAACTTGATTGGGAGATGATTTGTGCGATCCTTGAAAAATGGGTTTCAGGCCAGAAAAACGATGACCCCGGGGTCATCAAAAATTTTGATGGAAAAAAAGTATTTTATCTAGAAACATTTTGGTGTAGCAGGAGCATTGGTTTTCGCACAAGGAAACTCTGGAGCATCAAGAAACTTGATTGGGAGATGATTTGTGTGATCCTAGAAAAATGGGTTTCAGGCCAGAAAAACGATGACCCCGGGGTCATCAAAAATTTTGGTGGAAAATTTTTTTTTCCCTAGGCATATTTTGGTGTAGCAGGAGCATTTCTTGTCACCCAAGGAAACCCTGGAGCATCAAGAAACTTGATTGGGAGAGGATTTGTGCGATCCTGAAAAAATGGGTTTCAGGCCAGAAAAACGATGACCCCCTGGGTCATCAAAAATATTGTTGGAAAAAAAGTATTTTCCCTAGACACAGTTTGGTGTAGCAGGAGCATTGCCTGTCACCCAAGTAAACTCTGGAGCATCAAGAAATTTGATTGGGAGAGGATTTGTGCGATCCTGGAAAAATGGGTCTCAGGCCAGAAAAACGATGACCCCCTGGGTCATCAAAAATTTTGTTGGAAAAAAAGAATTTTCCCAAGGCAAAGTCTGCTGTAGCAGGAGCATTGCTTGTCACCCAAGGAAACTCTGGAGCATCAAGAATCTTGATTGGGAGAGGATTTGTGCGATCCTTGAAAAATGGGTTTCAGGCCAGAAAAACGATGACCCCGGGGTCATTAAAAATTTTGGTGGAAAAAAAGTATTTTATCTAGAAACATTTTGGTGTAGCAGGAGCATTGGTTTTCGCACAAGGAAACACTGGAGCATCAAGAAACTTGATTGGGAGAGGATTTGAGCGATCCTGGATAAATGGGTTTCAGGCCAGAAAAACGATGACACCGGGGTCATCAAAAATTTTGATGGAAAAAAATTTTTTTTCCCTAGACACAGTTTGGTGTAGCAGGAGCATTGCTTGTCACCCAAGGAAACCCTGAAGCATCAAGAAACTTGATTGGGAGAGGATTTGTGCGATTCTGGAAAAATGGGTTTCAGGCCAGAAAAACGATGACCCCGGGGTCATCAACAATTTTGGTGGAAATTACTTTTTGTTGGAAAAAAAGTATTTTCACTAGGCACAGTTTGGTGTAGCAGGAGCATTGCTTGTCACCCAAGGAAACTCTGGAGCATCAAGAAACTTGATTGGGAGAGGATTTGTGCGATCCTGGAAAAATGGGTTTCAGGCCAGAAAAACGATGACCCCGGGGTCATCAAAAATTTTGGTGGAAAAAAAGAATTTTCCCAAGGCACAGTTTGCAGTAGCAGGAGCATTGCTTGTCACCCAAGGAAACTCTGGAGCATCAAGAAACTTGATTGGGAGATGATTTGTGCGATCCTTGAAAAATGGGTTTCAGGCCAGAAAAACGATGACCCCGGGGTCATCAAAAATTTTGATGGAAAAAAAGTATTTTATCTAGAAACATTTTGGTGTAGCAGGAGCATTGGTTTTCGCACAAGGAAACTCTGGAGCATCAAGAAACTTGATTGGGAGATGATTTGTGTGATCCTAGAAAAATGGGTTTCAGGCCAGAAAAACGATGACCCCGGGGTCATCAAAAATTTTAGTGGAAAATTTTTTTTTCCCTAGGCATATGTTGGTGTAGCAGGAGCATTTCTTGTCACCCAAGGAAACCCTGGAGCATCAAGAAACTTGATTGGGAGAGGATTTGTGCGATCCTGAAAAAATGGGTTTCAGGCCAGAAAAACGATGACCCCCTGGGTCATCAAAAATATTGTTGGAAAAAAAGTATTTTCCCTAGACACAGTTTGGTGTAGCAGGAGCATTGCCTGTCACCCAAGTAAACTCTGGAGCATCAAGAAATTTGATTGGGAGAGGATTTGTGCGATCCTGGAAAAATGGGTCTCAGGCCAGAAAAACGATGACCCCCTTGGTCATCAAAAATTTTGTTGGAAAAAAAGAATTTTCCCAAGGCATAGTCTGCTGTAGCAGGAGCATTGCTTGTCACCCAAGGAAACTCTGGAGCATCAAGAAACTTGATTGGGAGAGGATTTGTGCGATCCTTGAAAAATGGGTTTCAGGCCAGAAAAACGATGACCCCGGGGTCATTAAAAATTTTGGTGGAAAAAAAGTATTTTATCTAGAAACATTTTGGTGTAGCAGGAGCATTGGTTTTCGCACAAGGAAACACTGGAGCATCAAGAAACTTGATTGGGAGAGGATTTGAGCGATCCTGGATAAATGGGTTTCAGGCCAGAAAAACGATGACACCGGGGTCATCAAAAATTTTGATGGAAAAAAATTTTTTTTCCCTAGACACAGTTTGGTGTAGCAGGAGCATTGCTTGTCACCCAAGGAAACCCTGAAGCATCAAGAAACTTGATTGGGAGAGGATTTGTGCGATCCTGGAAAAATGGGTTTCAGGCCAGAAAAACGATGACCCCCTGGGTCATCAAAAATATTGTTGGAAAAAAAGTATTTTCCCTAGGCATAGTTTGTTGTAGCAGGTGCATTGCTTGTCACCCAAGGAAACTCTGGAGCATCAAGAAACTTCATTGGGAGATGATTTGTGCTATCCTGGAAAAATGGGTTTCAGGCCAGAAAAACGATGACCCCGGGGTCATCAAAAATTTTGGTGGAAAAAAAGTATTTTCCCTAGGCACAGTTTGTTGTAGCAGCAGCATTGCTTGTCACCCAAGGAAACCCTGGAGCATCAAGAAACTTGATTGGTAGAGGATTTGTGCGATCCTGGAAAAATGGGTTTCAGGCCAGAAAAACGATGACCCCGGGGTCATCAAAGTTTTGGTGGAAAAAAAATATTTTGCCTAGAAACATTTTGGTGTAGCAGGATCATTGCTTGTCCACCAAGGAAACTCTGGAGCATCAAGAAACTTGATTGGGAGAGGATTTGTGCGATCCTGGAAAAATGGGATTCAGGCCAGAAAAAAGATTTCTGGGTCATCAGAAATTTTGGAGGAAAAAAAAACATTTCCCAAGGCACAGTTTGCACATGCAGGAGCAGTGCTGGTCATCCAAAGAAACTCTGCAGCATCAACAGACTTGATTAAGGGTGGATGAGTGTGACACTGGAGAAATGGGGATGGGACTTCGGATATGGGACTTGGAACTTGGCACTTGGAACCCCGGGGTCATCAAAAATTTTGATGGAAAAAAAATATTTTCCATAGGCACATTTTGTTGTAGCAGAAGCATTGCTTGTCACCCAAGGAAACCCTGGAGCATCAAGAAACTTGATTGGGAGAGGATTTGTGCGATCCTGGAAAAATGGGTTTCAGGCCAGAAAAACGATGACCCCGGAGTCATCAAAGATTTTGGTGGAAAAAAAATATTTTGCCTAGAAACATTTTGGTGAAGCAGGAGCATTGCTTGTCACCCAAGGAAACTCTGGAGCATCAAGAAACTTGATTGGGAGAGGATTTGTGCGATCCTGGAAAAATGGGTTACAGGCCACAAAAACGATGACCCCGGGGTTATCAAAAATTTGGATGGTAAAAAATATTTTGCCTAGAAACATTTTGGTGAAGCAGGAGCATTTCTTGTCACCCAAGGAAACCCTGGAGCATCAAGAAACTTGATTGGGAGAGGATTTGTGCGATCCTGGAAAAATGGGTTTCAGGCCAGAAAAACGATGACCCCCTGGGTCATCAAAAATATTGTTGGAAAAAAAGTATTTTCCCTAGGCATAGTTTGTTGTAGCAGGTGCATTGCTTGTCACCCAAGGAAACTCTGGAGCATCAAGAAACTTCATTGGGAGATGATTTGTGCTATCCTGGAAAAATGGGTTTCAGGCCAGAAAAACGATGACCCCGGGGTCATCAAAAATTTTGGTGGAAAAAAAGTATTTTCCCTAGGCACAGTTTGTTGTAGCAGCAGCATTGCTTGTCACCCAAGGAAACCCTGGAGCATCAAGAAACTTGATTGGTAGAGGATTTGTGCGATCCTGGAAAAATGGGTTTCAGGCCAGAAAAACGATGACCCCGGGGTCATCAAAGTTTTGGTGGAAAAAAAATATTTTGCCTAGAAACATTTTGGTGTAGCAGGATCATTGCTTGTCCACCAAGGAAACTCTGGAGCATCAAGAAACTTGATTGGGAGAGGATTTGTGCGATCCTGGAAAAATGGGATTCAGGCCAGAAAAAAGATTTCTGGGTCATCAGAAATTTTGGAGGAAAAAAAAACATTTCCCAAGGCACAGTTTGCACATGCAGGAGCAGTGCTGGTCATCCAAAGAAACTCTGCAGCATCAACAGACTTGATTAAGGGTGGATGAGTGTGACACTGGAGAAATGGGGATGGGACTTCGGATATGGGACTTGGAACTTGGCACTTGGAACCCCGGGGTCATCAAAAATTTTGATGGAAAAAAAATATTTTCCATAGGCACATTTTGTTGTAGCAGAAGCATTGCTTGTCACCCAAGGAAACCCTGGAGCATCAAGAAACTTGATTGGGAGAGGATTTGTGCGATCCTGGAAAAATGGGTTTCAGGCCAGAAAAACGATGACCCCGGAGTCATCAAAGATTTTGGTGGAAAAAAAATATTTTGCCTAGAAACATTTTGGTGTAGCAGGAGCATTGCTTGTCACCCAAGGAATCTCTGGAGCATCAAGAAACTTGATTGGGAGAGGATTTGTGCGATCCTGGAAAAATGGGTTACAGGCCACAAAAACGATGACCCCGGGGTTATCAAAAATTTGGATGGTAAAAAATATTTTGCCTAGAAACATTTTGGTGAAGCAGGAGCATTGCTTGTCACCCAAGGAAACTCTGGAGCATCAAGAAACTTGATTGGGAGAGGATTTGTGCGATCCTGGAAAAATGGGTTACAGGCCACAAAAACGATGACCCCGGGGTTATCAAAAATTTGGATGGTAAAAAATATTTTGCCTAGAAACATTTTGGTGAAGCAGGAGCATTGCTTGTCACCCAAGGAAACCCTGGAGCATCAAGAAACTTGACTGGGAGAGGATATGTGCGATCCTGGAAAAATGTTTTTCAGGCCAGAAAAACGATGACCCCGGGGTCATCAAAAATTTTGGTGGAAAATAAATATTTTGCCTAGAAACATTTTGGTGTAGCAGAAGCATTGCTTGTCACCCAAGGAAACTCTGGAGCATCAAGAAACTTGATTGGGAGAGGATTTGTGCGATCCTGGAAAAATGGGTTTCAGGCCAGAAAAACGATGACCCCGGGGTCATCAAAAATTTTGGTGGAAAAAAAGAATTTTCCCAAGGCACAGTTTGCAGTAGCAGGAGCATTGCTTGTCACCCAAGGAAACTCTGGAGCATCAAGAAACTTGATTGGGAGATGATTTGTGCGATCCTTTAAAAACCCCTGCTAATTGGGTAAGAGGCACTTTTTCAAGTGGGTGCTCCTCTTTTTAGCAGGGGGAGAGTAACTGGCCCACCTCACCCCAGCACTGTCTGTTCTAGTGGCTGTCTGCTGGTATTCATTTGCATCTTTTTAGATTGTGAGCCCTTTTGGGACAGGGAGCCATTTAGTTATTTGATTTTTCTCTGTAAACCGCTTTGTGAACTTTTAGTTGAAAAGCGGTATATAAATACTGTTGATTGATTGATTGATTGAAAAATGGGTTTCAGGCCAGAAAAACGATGACCCCGGGGTGATTAAAAATTTTGTTGGAAAAAAAGTATTTTATCTAGAAATATTTTGGTGTAGCAGGAGCATTGGTTTTCGCACAAGGAAACACTGGAGCATCAAGAAACTTGATTGGGAGAGGATTTGAGTGATCCTGGATAAATGGGTTTCAGGCCAGAAAAACGATGACCCCGGGGTCATCAAAAATTTTGATGGAAAAAAATTTTTTTTCCCTAGACACAGTTTGTTGTAGCAGGAGCATTGCTTCTCACCCAAGGAAACCCTGGAGCATCAAGAAACTTGATTGGGAGAGGATTTGTGCGATCCTGGAAAAATGGGTTTCAGGCCAGAAAAAAGATGACCCCGGGGTCATCAAAAATTTTGGTGGAAAAATTTTTTTTTTCCTAGGCACAGTTTGGTGTTGCAGGAGCTTTGCTTGTCAACAAAGGAAACCCTGGAGCATCAAGAAACTTGATTGGGAGGGGATTTGTGCGATGCTGGAAAAATGGGTTTCAGGCCAGAAAAACGATGACCCCGGGGTCATCAAAAATTTTGATGGAAAAAAAGTATTTTATCTAGAAACATTTTGGTGTAGCAGGAGCATTGGTTTTCGCACAAGGAAACTCTGGAGCATCAAGAAACTTGATTGGGAGATGATTTGTGAGATCCTAGAAAAATGGGTTTCAGGCCAGAAAAACAATGACCCCGGGGTCATCAAAAATTTTGGTGGAAGTTTTTTTTTCCCTAGGCATATTTTGGTGTAGCAGGAGCATTTCTTGTCACCCAAGGAAACCCTGGAGCATCAAGAAACTTGATTGGGAGAGGATTTGTGCGATCCTGGAAAAATGGGTTTCAGGCCAGAAAAACGATGACCCCCTGGGTCATCAAAAATATTGTTGGAAAAAAAGTATTTTCCCTAGGCATAGTTTGTTGTAGCAGGTGCATTGCTTGTCACCCAAGGAAACTCTGGAGCATCAAGAAACTTCATTGGGAGATGATTTGTGCTATCCTGGAAAAATGGGTTTCAGGCCAGAAAAACGATGACCCCGGGGTCATCAAAAATTTTGGTGGAAAAAAAGTATTTTCCCTAGGCACAGTTTGTTGTAGCAGCAGCATTGCTTGTCACCCAAGGAAACCCTGGAGCATCAAGAAACTTGATTGGTAGAGGATTTGTGCGATCCTGGAAAAATGGGTTTCAGGCCAGAAAAACGATGACCCCGGGGTCATCAAAGTTTTGGTGGAAAAAAAATATTTTGCCTAGAAACATTTTGGTGTAGCAGGATCATTGCTTGTCCACCAAGGAAACTCTGGAGCATCAAGAAACTTGATTGGGAGAGGATTTGTGCGATCCTGGAAAAATGGGATTCAGGCCAGAAAAAAGATTTCTGGGTCATCAGAAATTTTGGAGGAAAAAAAAACATTTCCCAAGGCACAGTTTGCACATGCAGGAGCAGTGCTGGTCATCCAAAGAAACTCTGCAGCATCAACAGACTTGATTAAGGGTGGATGAGTGTGACACTGGAGAAATGGGGATGGGACTTCGGATATGGGACTTGGAACTTGGCACTTGGAACCCCGGGGTCATCAAAAATTTTGATGGAAAAAAAATATTTTCCATAGGCACATTTTGTTGTAGCAGAAGCATTGCTTGTCACCCAAGGAAACCCTGGAGCATCAAGAAACTTGATTGGGAGAGGATTTGTGCGATCCTGGAAAAATGGGTTTCAGGCCAGAAAAACGATGACCCCGGAGTCATCAAAGATTTTGGTGGAAAAAAAATATTTTGCCTAGAAACATTTTGGTGTAGCAGGAGCATTGCTTGTCACCCAAGGAATCTCTGGAGCATCAAGAAACTTGATTGGGAGAGGATTTGTGCGATCCTGGAAAAATGGGTTACAGGCCACAAAAACGATGACCCCGGGGTTATCAAAAATTTGGATGGTAAAAAATATTTTGCCTAGAAACATTTTGGTGAAGCAGGAGCATTGCTTGTCACCCAAGGAAACTCTGGAGCATCAAGAAACTTGATTGGGAGAGGATTTGTGCGATCCTGGAAAAATGGGTTACAGGCCACAAAAACGATGACCCCGGGGTTATCAAAAATTTGGATGGTAAAAAATATTTTGCCTAGAAACATTTTGGTGAAGCAGGAGCATTGCTTGTCACCCAAGGAAACCCTGGAGCATCAAGAAACTTGATTGGGAGAGGATATGTGCGATCCTGGAAAAATGTTTTTCAGGCCAGAAAAACGATGACCCCGGGGTCATCAAAAATTTTGGTGGAAAATAAATATTTTGCCTAGAAACATTTTGGTGTAGCAGAAGCATTGCTTGTCACCCAAGGAAACTCTGGAGCATCAAGAAACTTGATTGGGAGAGGATTTGTGCGATCCTGGAAAAATGGGTTTCAGGCCAGAAAAACGATGACCCCGGGGTCATCAAAAATTTTGGTGGAAAAAAAGAATTTTCCCAAGGCACAGTTTGCAGTAGCAGGAGCATTGCTTGTCACCCAAGGAAACTCTGGAGCATCAAGAAACTTGATTGGGAGATGATTTGTGCGATCCTTTAAAAACCCCTGCTAATTGGGTAAGAGGCACTTTTTCAAGTGGGTGCTCCTCTTTTTAGCAGGGGGAGAGTAACTGGCCCACCTCACCCCAGCACTGTCTGTTCTAGTGGCTGTCTGCTGGTATTCATTTGCATCTTTTTAGATTGTGAGCCCTTTTGGGACAGGGAGCCATTTAGTTATTTGATTTTTCTCTGTAAACCGCTTTGTGAACTTTTAGTTGAAAAGCGGTATATAAATACTGTTGATTGATTGATTGATTGAAAAATGGGTTTCAGGCCAGAAAAACGATGACCCCGGGGTGATTAAAAATTTTGTTGGAAAAAAAGTATTTTATCTAGAAATATTTTGGTGTAGCAGGAGCATTGGTTTTCGCACAAGGAAACACTGGAGCATCAAGAAACTTGATTGGGAGAGGATTTGAGTGATCCTGGATAAATGGGTTTCAGGCCAGAAAAACGATGACCCCGGGGTCATCAAAAATTTTGATGGAAAAAAATTTTTTTTCCCTAGACACAGTTTGTTGTAGCAGGAGCATTGCTTGTCACCCAAGGAAACCCTGGAGCATCAAGAAACTTGATTGGGAGAGGATTTGTGCGATCCTGGAAAAATGGGTTTCAGGCCAGAAAAAAGATGACCCCGGGGTCATCAAAAATTTTGATGGAAAAAAATTTTTTTTCCCTAGACACAGTTTGTTGTAGCAGGAGCATTGCTTGTCACCCAAGGAAACCCTGGAGCATCAAGAAACTTGATTGGGAGAGGATTTGTGCGATCCTGGAAAAATGGGTTTCAGGCCAGAAAAAAGATGACCCCGGGGTCATCACAAATTTTGGTGGAAAAATTTTTTTTTTCCTAGGCACAGTTTGTCGTTGCAGGAACTTTGCTTGTCAACAAAGGAAACCCTGGAGCATCAAGAAACTTGATTGGGAGGGGATTTGTGCGATGCTGGAAAAATGGGTTTCAGGCCAGAAAAACGATGACCCCGGGGTCATCAAAAATTTTGATGGAAAAAAAGTATTTTATCTAGAAACATTTTGGTGTAGCAGGAGCATTGGTTTTCGCACAAGGAAACTCTGGAGCATCAAGAAACTTGATTGGGAGATGATTTGTGAGATCCTAGAAAAATGGGTTTCAGGCCAGAAAAACGATGACCCCGGGGTCATCAAAAATTTTGGTGGAAATTT
This sequence comes from Tiliqua scincoides, assembly GCF_035046505.1. NCBI lineage: Eukaryota > Metazoa > Chordata > Lepidosauria > Squamata > Scincidae > Tiliqua > Tiliqua scincoides. The sequence continues at coordinate 12,420,519 of NC_089831.1, forward strand.
TTTTTCCCTAGGCATATTTTGGTGTAGCAGGAGCATTTCTTGTCACCCAAGGAAACCCTGGAGCATCAAGAAACTTGATTGGGAGAGGATTTGTGCGAACCTGGAAAAATGGGTTTCAGGCCAGAAAAACGATGACCCCCTGGGTCATCAAAAATATTGTTGGAAAAAAAGTATTTTCACTAGGCACAGTTTGGTGTAGCAGGAGCATTGCTTGTCACCCAAGGAAATCCTGGAGCATCAAGAAACTTGATTGGGAGATGATTTGTGCTATCCTGGAAAAATGGGTTTCAGGCCAGAAAAACGATGACACCAGGGTCATCCAAAATTTGGTGGAAAATAAATATTTTGCCTAGAAATATTTTGGTGTAGCAGGAGCATTGCTTGTCACCCAAGGAAACCCTGGAGCATCATGAAACTTGATTGGAAGAGGATTTGTGCGATCCTGGAAAAATTTGTTTCAGGCAAGAAAAACGATGACCCCGGAATCTTCAAAAATTTTGGTGGAAAAAAAATATTTTGCCTAGAAACATTTTCGTGTAGCAGGAGCATTGCTTGTCACCCAAGGAATCTCTGGAGCATCAAGAAACATGATTGGGAGAGGATTTGTGCGATTCTGGAAAAATGGGTTTCATGCCAGAAAAACGATGACCCCGGGGTCATCAAAAATTTTGGAGGAAAACCTTTTTTTCCCTAGGCACAGTTTGGTGTAGCAGGAGCATTGCTTGTCACCCAAGGAAACCCTGGAGCATCAAGAAACATCAATGTGATAGAATATTGGCAAGGTTGGAAAAATGGATTTCAGGCCAGAAAAACGATGTCTCCGGGGTCATCAAAACTTCTGGGGAAAAAAAATTTTTTTTCCCTAGGCACAGTTTGGTGTAGCAGGAGCATTGCGTGTCACCCAAGGAAATCCTGGAGCATCAAAAAACTTGACTCTGATTGGATTTGTGCATTCCTGGAAAAATGGGTTTCAGTCCAGAAAAACGATGACCAAGGAGTCATCAAAAATATTGGTGGAAAATCTTTTTTCCCTAGGCACAGTTTGGAGAAGCAGGAGCATTGTTTGTCACAGAGCGAAACCCCGGAGCATCAAGAAACTTGATTGGGAGATAATTTGGGCATTCCTGGAAAAATGGATTTCAGGCCAAAAAAACGATGACCCCGGGGTCATCAAAAATTTTGGCGGAAATAAAATTTTTCCCTAGGCACACTTTGGTGTAGCAGGAGCATTGCTTGTCACCCAGAGAAACCGTGGAGCATCATGAAACTTGATTGGCAGATGATTAGGGCATTTGTAGAAAAATGGGTTTCAGTCCAGAAAAACGTTGACCCCGGGGTCATCAAAAATCTTGGTGGAAAAGAAGAATTTTCCCTAGGCACAGTTTGTTGTAGCAGGAGCATTGCTTGTCACCCAAGGAAACTCTGGAGCATCAAGAAACTTGATTGGGAGATGATTTGTGCTATCCTGGAAAAATGGGTTTCAGGCCAGAAAAACGATGACACCGGGGTCATCAAAAATTTTGGTGGAAAAAAATATTTTGCCTACAAACTTTTTGGTGTAGCAGGAGCATTGCTTGTCACCGAAGGAAACTCTGGAGCATCAAGAAACTTGATTGGGAGATGATTTGTGCGATCCTGGAAAAATGGGTTTCAGGCCAGAAAAACGATGACACCGGGGTCATCAAAAATTTTGTTAGAAAAAAAGTATTTTCCCAAGGCACAGTTTGTTGTAGCAGGAGCATTGCTTGTCACCCAAGGAAAGCCTGGAGCATCAAGAAACTTGATTGGGAGAGGATTTGTGCGATCCTGGAAAAATGGGTTTCAGGCCAGAAAAACGATGACCACGGGGTCATCAAAAATTTTGGTGGACAAATTTTTTTTCCCGAGGCATATTTTGGTGTAGCAGGAGCATTTCTTGTCACCCAAGGAAACCCTGCAGCATCAAGAAACTTGATTGGGAGAGGATTTGTGCAATCCTGGAAAAATGGGTGTCAGGCCAGAAAAATGATGACCCCTGGGTCATCAAAAATATTGTTGGAAAAAAAGTATTTTCACTAGGCACAGTTTGGTGTAGCAGGAGCATTGCTTGTCACCCAAGGAAACACTGGAGCATCAAGAAACTTGATTGGAAGAGGATTTGTGCGATCCTGGAATAATTTGTTTCAGGCCAGAAAAACGTTGACCCCGGAGTCATCAAAAATTTTGGTGGAAAATAAATATTCTGCCTAGAAACATTTTGGTGTAGCAGGAGCATTGCTTGTCATCCAAGGAGTCTCTGGAGCATCAAGAAACTTGATTGGGAGAGAATTTGTGCGATCCTGGAAAAATGAGTTTCAGGCCAGAAAAACGACGACCCCGGGATCCTCAAACACTTTGGTGGAAAAAAAAATTTTCCCTAGGCACAGTTTGGTGTAGCAGGAGCATTGCTTGTCAGCCAGGGAAACCGTGGAGCTTCAAGAAACTTGGTTGGGAGATGATTTGGGCGTTCCTAGAAAAATGGGTTTCAGTCCAGAAAAACGATGATCCCGGGGTCATCAAAAATTTGGGTGGACATTTTTTTTTTTCCTAGGCACAGTTCGGTGTAGCAGGAGCATTGCTTGTCACCCAGGGAAACCCTGGCACATCAAGAAACGTGATTGGGAGATAATTTGGGCATTCCTGGAAAAATGGGTTTCAGTCCAGAAAAACGATGACCCCGAGGTCATCAAAAATTTGGTGGAAAAAAATATTTTTCCCTACGCACCATTTGGTGTAGCAGGAGCATTCCTTGTCACCCAGGAAACCCTGGCGCATCAAGAAACTTGGTTGGGTGATAATTTGGGCATTCCTCGAAAAATGGGTTACAGGCCAGGAAAACGATGACGCCGGGGTCCACAAATATTTTGGTGGAAAGAAAGAAATCTCCCTAGGCACAGTTTGGGGTAGCAGGAGCATTGCTTGTCACCCAGAAAAACCATGGATCGTCAAGAAAATTGATTATGAGATTATTTGGGCGATCCTGGAAAAATGGGTTTCAGTCCAGAAAAACGATCACCCCGGGGTCACCAAAAATTTTGGTGGAAAAAAATTTTTTCCCGTCGGCACAGTTTGGTGTAGCAGGAGCATTGCTTGTCACCCAGGGAAACATTGGAGCATCATGAAATTTGATTGGGAGATATTTGTGGAATTCCTGAACAAATGGGTTTCAGGCCAGAAAAACGATGACCCCGGGGTCATCAAAAATTTTGGTGGAAAATCTTTTTTTTCCTAGGCACAGTTTGGAGTAGCAGGAGCATTGCTTGTCACCCAGGGAAACCACGGAGCATCAAGAAACTTGATTGGGAGATAATTTGGGCATTCCTGGAAAAATGGGTTTCAGGCCAAAAAAAAAGATGACCCCGGGGTCATCAAAAATTTTGGTGGAAATAAAATTTTTCCCTAGGCACACTTTGGTGTAGCAGGAGCCTTGCTTGTCACCCAAGGAAACCCTGGAGCATCAAGAAACGTGATTGGAAGAGGATTTGTACGATCCTGGAAAAATTTGTTTCAGGCCAGAAAAACGTTGACCCCGGAGTCATCAAAAATTTTGGTGGAAAAAAAATATTTTGCCTAGAAACATTTTGGTGTAGCAGGAGCATTGCTTGTCACCCAAGGAATCTCTGGAGCATCAAGAAACTTGATTGGGAGAGGATTTGTGCGATCCTGGAAAAATGGGTTTCAGGCCAGAAAAACTACGACCCCGGGATCCTCAAAAATTTTTGTGGAAAAAAAAATTTTCCCTAGGCACTGTTTGGTGTAGCAGGAGCATTGCTTATCACCCAGGGAAACCCTGGAGAATTAAGAAACTTGGTTGGGAGATGATTTTGGCATTCCTAAAAAATTGGTTTCAGGTCAGAAAAACGATGACCCCGGGGTCATCAAAAATTTTGGTGGAAAAATTTTTTTTCCCTAGGCACAGTTTAGTGTAGCAGGAGCATTGCTTGTCACCCAAGGAAACATCAATGTGATAGGATATTGGCAATGTTGGAAAAATGGGTTTCAGTCCAGAAAAACGATGACCAAGGAGTCATCAAAAATGTTGGTGGAAAATATTTTTTTCCTAGGCACAGTTCGGTGTAGCAGGAACATTGCCTGTCACCCAGGGAAACCCTGGCGCATCAAGAAACATGATTGGGAGATAATTTGGGCATTCCTGGAAAAATGGGTTTCAGTCCAGAAAAACGATGACCCCGAGGTCATCAAAAATTTGGTGGAAAAAAATATTTTTCCCTACGCACCATTTGATGTAGCAGGAGCATTCCTTGTCTCCCAGGGAAACCATGGCGCATCAAGAAACTTGATTGGGTGATAATTTGGGCATTCCTCGAAAAATGGGTTACAGGCCAGGAAAACGATGACGCCGGGGTCCGCAAAAATTTTGGTGGAAAGAAAGAAATCTCCCTAGGCACAGTTTGGGGTAGCAGGAGCATTGCTTGTCACCCAGAAAAACCATGGATCGTCAAGAAAATTGATTATGAGATTATTTGGGCGATCCTGGAAAAATGGGTTTCAGTCCAGAAAAACGATCACCCCGGAGTCACCAAAAATTTTGGTGGAAAAAAAATTTTTCCCGTCGGCACATTTTGGTGTAGCAGGAGCATTGCTTGTCACCCAGGGAAACCTTGGAGCATCATGAAATTTGATTGGGAGATAATTTGGGAATTCCTGAACAAATGGGTTTCAGGCCAGAAAAACGATGACCCCGGGGTCATTAAAAATTTTGGTGGAAAATCTTTTTTTTTCTAGGCACAGTTTGGAGTAGCAGGAGCATTGCTTGTCACCCAGGGAAACCCCGGAGCATCAAGAAACTTGATTGGGAGATAATTTGGGCATTCCTGGAAAAATGGGTTTCAGGCCAAAAAAACGATGACCCCGGGGTCATCAAAAATTTGGGGGGACATTTTTTTTTTCCTAGGCAATATTTCGGGATGCAGGAGCATTGCTTGTCACCCAAGGAAATCCTGGAGCATCAAGAAACCTGATTGGAAGAGGATTTGTGCGATCCTGGAAATATTTGTTTCAGGCCAGAAAAACGTTAACCCCGGAGTCATCAAAAATTTTGGTGGAAAAAAAATATTTTGCCTAGAAACATTTTGGTGTAGCAGGAGCATTGCTTGTCACCCAAGGAATCTATGGAGCATCAAGAAACTTGATTGGGAGAGGATTTGTGCGATCCTGGAAAAATGGGTTTCAGGCCAGAAAAACGACGACCCCGGGGTCCTCAAAAATTTTGGTGGAAAAAAAAAAGTTTTCCAAGGCACAGTTTGGTGTAGCAGTAGCATTGCTTATCACCCAGGGAAACCCTGGAGAATCAAGAAACTTGATTGGGAGATAAATTGGGCATTCCTGGAAAATGGGTTACAGGCCAGAAAAACGATGACCCCTTGGTCATCAAAAATTTTGGTGGAAAACATGTTTTTCCCTAAGCACAGTTTGGGGTAGCAGGAGCATTGCTTGTCACCCAGAGAAACCATGGAGCAACAAGAAACTTGATTGGGAGATGAATTGGGCATTCCTGGAAAAATGGGTTTCAGTCCAGTATAACGATGACCCCGGGGTCATCAAAAATTTTGGTGGAAAATTTTTTTTTCCCTAGGCTCAGTTTGGTGTAGCAGGAGCATTGCTTGTCACCCAAGGAAACCCTGGAGCATAAAGAAACTTGACTGTGATAGGATATGGGCAATCCTGGAAAAATGGGTTTCAGGCCAGAAAAACGATGACCCCGGGGTCATCAAAAATTTTGGTGGAAAAATTTTTTTTTCCCTACGCACAGTTTGGGGATGCAGGAGCATTGATTGTCACCCAAGGAAACCATGGAGCATCAAGAAACTTGATTGGGAGATGATTTGTGCGTTACTGGAAAATTGGGTTACAGTCCAAAAAAAAGTTGATCCTGGGGTCATCAAAAATTTTGGTGGACATTTTTTTTCTCCTAGGCACACTATGGTATAGCATGAGCATTGCTTGTCACCCAGGGAAGCCTTGGAGCATTATGAAACTTGATTGGATGATAATTTCGGAATTCCTGGAAAAATGGGTTTCAGGTCAGAAAAACAATGACCCGGGGGTCATCAAAAATTTTGGTGGAAAAAAAAATTTCCCCTAGGCACAGTTTGGTGTATCAGGAGCATTGCTTGTCAGCCAGGGAAACCGTGGAGCTTCAAGGAACTTGATTGGGAGATGATTTGGGCAATCCAGGAAAAATGGGTTTTAGGCCAGAAAAACGATGACCCCGGGGTCATCAAAACTTTTAGTGGAAAAAAAATATTTTGCCTAGAAACATTTTGGTGTAGCAGGAGAATTGATTGTCACCCAAAGAAACTCTGGAGTATCAAGAAAATTGATTGGGAGAGCATTTGTGCGATCCTGGAAAAATGGGTTTCAGGCCAGAAAAACGATGACCCCGGGGTCATCAAAAATTTTGGTGGAAAAAATTTTTTCCCTAGGCACACTTTGGTGTAGCAGGAGCATTGCTTGTCACCCAATGAAACCATGGAGTATCATGAAACTTGATTGGGAGATGATTTGAGCATTCCTAGAAAAATGGGTTTCAGTCCAGAAAAACGTTGACCCCGGGGTCATCAAAAATTTGGGTGGACATTTTTTTTTTCCTAGGCAATATTTGGGGATGCAGGAGCATTGCTTGTCACCCAGGGAAACCCTGGAGTATCAAGAAACTTGATTGGGAGATAATTTGGGCCTTCCTGGAAAATGGGTTTCAGTCCAGATAAATGATGACCCCGGTGTCATCAAAAATTTTGGTAGAAACTTTTTTTCCCTAGGCACAGTTTGGGGTAGCAGGAATATTGCTTGTCACCCAGGGAAACCCTGGAGCATCAAGAAACTTGATTGGGAGATAAATTGGGTGTTCCTGGAAAATGGGTTACAGGCCAGAAAAACGATGACCCCTTGGTCATCAAAAATTTTGGTGGAAAACATGTTTTTCCCTAAGCACAGTTTGGGGTAGCAGGAGCATTGCTTGTCACCCAAGGAAACCCTGGAGCATCAAGAAACTTGATTGGGAGATTAATTGGGCATTCCTGGAAAAATGGGTTTCAGTCCAGAATAATGATGACCCCGGGGTCATCAAAAATTTTGGTGGAAAATTTTTTTTTCCCTAGGCACAGTTTGGTGTAGCAGGAGCATTGCTTGTCACCCAGAGAAACCCTGGAGCATCAAGAAACTTGATTGGGAGATGAATTGGGCATTCCTGGAAAAATGGGTTTCAGGCCAGAAAAACGATGACCCCGGGGTCAACAAAAATTTTGGTGGAAAAATTTTTTTTCCCTAGGCATAGTTTGGTGTAGCAGGAGCATTGCTTGTCACCCAGAGAAACCCTGGAGCATCAAGAAACTTGATTGGGAGATGATTTGTGCATTACTGGAAAAATGGGTTTCAGTCCAAAAAAAGTTGACCCCGGGGTCATCAAAAATTTTGGTGGACATTTTTTTTCTCCTAGGCACACTTTGGTGTAGCATGAGCATTGCTTGTCAACCAGGGAAGCCTTGGAGCATCATGAAACTTGATTGGATGATAATTTGGGAATTCCTGGAAAAATGGGTTTCAGGCCAGAAAAACGACGACCCCGGGGTCCTCAAAAATTTTGGTGGAAAAAAAAAATTTTCCCAAGGCACAGTTTGGTGTAGCAGGAGCATTGCTTGTCAGATAGGGAAACCGTGGAGCTTCAAGAAACTTGATTGGGAGATGATTTGGGCATTCCTAGAAAAATGGGTTTCAGTCCAAAAAAACGTTGACCCCGGGGTCATCAAAAATTTTGGTGGACATTTTTTTTCTCCTAGGCACAGTTTGGTGTAGCAGGAGCATTGCTTGTCACCCAAGGAAACCCTGGAGCATCAAGAAACATCAATGTGATAGGATATTGGCAATGTTGGAAAAATGGATTTCAGGCCAGAAAAACGATGACCCCAGGGTCATCAAAACTTTTAGTGGAAAAATAAATTTCCCTAGGCACAGTTTGGGGTAGCTGGAGCATTGCATGTCATCCAGGGAAACCCGGGAGCATCAGGAAACGTGATTGGGAGATGATTAGGGCGATCTTGGAAAAATGGGTTTCAGGCCAGAAAAACGATGACCCCGGGGTCATCAAAAATTTTGTTTGAAATTTTTTTTTTCCTTAGCAAAGTTTGGTGAAGCAGGAGCATTGCTTGTCAGCCAGGGAAACCCTGGAGCATTAAAAAACTTGATTGGGAGATAATTTGGGCATTCCTGGAAAAATGGGTTTCAGGCCAGAAAAACGATGACCCCGGGGTCATCAAAAATTTTGATGGCAAATTTTTTTCCCCTAGGCACATTTTGGTGTAGCAGGAGCATTGCTTGTCAGCCAGGGAAACCGTGGATCTTCAAGAAACTTGATTGGGAGATGATTTGGGCAATCCTGGAAAAATGGGATTCAGGCCAGAAAAACGATGAGCCCGGGGTCATCAAATATTTCGGTGAAAAAATTTTTTTCCCCTACGCACTGTTTGGTGTAGCAAGAGCATTTCTTGTCACCCAGGGAAATCCTGGAGCATCAAGAAACTTGTTTGGGGGATGATTTGGGTGATCCTGCAAAAATAGGATTCAGGCCAGAAAAACGATGACCCCGGGGTCATCAAAAATTTTGGTGGAAAAAAAAAATTTCCCTAGGCACAGTTTGGGGTAGCAGGAGCATTGCTTGTCTCCTAAGGAAACCTGGGAGCATCAAGAAACTTGATTGGGAGATAATTTGGGCATTCCTGGAAAAATGGGTTTCAGTCCAGTAAAACGATGACCCCGAGGTCATCAAAAATTTGGTGGAAAAAAATATTTTTCCCTACGCACCATTTGATTTAGCAGGAGCATTCCTTGTCTCCCAGGGAAACCATGGCGCATCAAGAAACTTGATTGGGTGATAATTTGGGCATTCCTCGAAAAATGGGTTACAGGCCAGGAAAACGATGACGCCGGGGTCCGCAAAAATTTTGGTGGAAAGAAAGAAATCTCCCTAGGCACAGTTTGGGGTAGCAGGAGCATTGCTTGTCACCCAGAAAAACCATGGATCGTCAAGAAAATTGATTATGAGATTATTTGGGCGATCCTGGAAAAATGGGTTTCAGTCCAGAAAAACGATCACCCCGGAGTCACCAAAAATTTTGGTGGAAAAAAAATTTTTCCCGTCGGCACATTTTGGTGTAGCAGGAGCATTGCTTGTCACCCAGGGAAACCTTGGAGCATCATGAAATTTGATTGGGAGATAATTTGGGAATTCCTGAACAAATGGGTTTCAGGCCAGAAAAACGATGACCCCGGGGTCATTAAAAATTTTGGTGGAAAATCTTTTTTTTTCTAGGCACAGTTTGGAGTAGCAGGAGCATTGCTTGTCACCCAGGGAAACCCCGGAGCATCAAGAAACTTGATTGGGAGATAATTTGGGCATTCCTGGAAAAATGGGTTTCAGGCCAAAAAAACGATGACCCCGGGGTCATCAAAAATTTGGGGGGACATTTTTTTTTTCCTAGGCAATATTTCGGGATGCAGGAGCATTGCTTGTCACCCAAGGAAATCCTGGAGCATCAAGAAACCTGATTGGAAGAGGATTTGTGCGATCCTGGAAATATTTGTTTCAGGCCAGAATAACGTTGACCCCGGAGTCATCAAAAATTTTGGTGGAAAAAAAATATTTTGCCTAGAAACATTTTGGTGTAGCAGGAGCATTGCTTGTCACCCAAGGAATCTATGGAGCATCAAGAAACTTGATTGGGAGAGGATTTGTGCGATCCTGGAAAAATGGGTTTCAGGCCAGAAAAACGACGACCCCGGGGTCCTCAAAAATTTTGGTGGAAAAAAAAAAGTTTTCCAAGGCACAGTTTGGTGTAGCAGTAGCATTGCTTATCACCCAGGGAAACCCTGGAGAATCAAGAAACTTGATTGGGAGATAAATTGGGCATTCCTGGAAAATGGGTTACAGGCCAGAAAAACGATGACCCCTTGGTCATCAAAAATTTTGGTGGAAAACATGTTTTTCCCTAAGCACAGTTTGGGGTAGCAGGAGCATTGCTTGTCACCCAGAGAAACCATGGAGCAACAAGAAACTTGATTGGGAGATGAATTGGGCATTCCTGGAAAAATGGGTTTCAGGCCAGAAAAACGATGACCCCGGGGTCATCAAAAATTTTGGTGGAAAAATTTTTTTTTCCCTAGGCTCAGTTTGGTGTAGCAGGAGCATTGCTTGTCACCCAAGGAAACCCTGGAGCATAAAGAAACTTGACTGTGATAGGATATGGGCAATCCTGGAAAAATGGGTTTCAGGCCAGAAAAACGATGACCCCGGGGTCATCAAAAATTTTGGTGGAAAAATTTTTTTTTCCCTAGGCACAGTTTGGGGATGCAGGAGCATTGATTGTCACCCAAGGAAACCATGGAGCATCAAGAAACTTGATTGGGAGATGATTTGTGCGTTACTGGAAAATTGGGTTACAGTCCAAAAAAAAGTTGATCCTGGGGTCATCAAAAATTTTGGTGGACATTTTTTTTCTCCTAGGCACACTATGGTATAGCATGAGCATTGCTTGTCACCCAGGGAAGCCTTGGAGCATTATGAAACTTGATTGGATGATAATTTCGGAATTCCTGGAAAAATGGGTTTCAGGTCAGAAAAACAATGACCCGGGGGTCATCAAAAATTTTGGTGGAAAAAAAAATTTCCCCTAGGCACAGTTTGGTGTATCAGGAGCATTGCTTGTCAGCCAGGGAAACCATGGAGCTTCAAGGAACTTGATTGGGAGATGATTTGGGCAATCCAGGAAAAATGGGTTTTAGGCCAGAAAAACGATGACCCCGGGGTCATCAAAACTTTTAGTGGAAAAAAAATATTTTGCCTAGAAACATTTTGGTGTAGCAGGAGAATTGATTGTCACCCAAAGAAACTCTGGAGTATCAAGAAAATTGATTGGGAGAGCATTTGTGCGATCCTGGAAAAATGGGTTTCAGGCCAGAAAAACGATGACCCCGGGGTCATCAAAAATTTTGGTGGAAAAAATTTTTTCCCTAGGCACACTTTGGTGTAGCAGGAGCATTGCTTGTCACCCAATGAAACCATGGAGTATCATGAAACTTGATTGGGAGATGATTTGAGCATTCCTAGAAAAATGGGTTTCAGTCCAGAAAAACGTTGACCCCGGGGTCATCAAAAATTTGGGTGGACATTTTTTTTTTCCTAGGCAATATTTGGGGATGCAGGAGCATTGCTTGTCACCCAGGGAAACCCTGGAGTATCAAGAAACTTGATTGGGAGATAATTTGGGCCTTCCTGGAAAATGGGTTTCAGTCCAGATAAATGATGACCCCGGTGTCATCAAAAATTTTGGTAGAAACTTTTTTTCCCTAGGCACAGTTTGGGGTAGCAGGAATATTGCTTGTCACCCAGGGAAACCCTGGAGCATCAAGAAACTTGATTGGGAGATAAATTGGGTGTTCCTGGAAAATGGGTTACAGGCCAGAAAAACGATGACCCCTTGGTCATCAAAAATTTTGGTGGAAAACATGTTTTTCCCTAAGCACAGTTTGGGGTAGCAGGAGCATTGCTTGTCACCCAAGGAAACCCTGGAGCATCAAGAAACTTGATTGGGAGATTAATTGGGCATTCCTGGAAAAATGGGTTTCAGTCCAGAATAATGATGACCCCGGGGTCATCAAAAATTTTGGTGGAAAATTTTTTTTTCCCTAGGCACAGTTTGGTGTAGCAGGAGCATTGCTTGTCACCCAGAGAAACCCTGGAGCATCAAGAAACTTGATTGGGAGATGAATTGGGCATTCCTGGAAAAATGGGTTTCAGGCCAGAAAAACGATGACCCCGGGGTCAACAAAAATTTTGGTGGAAAAATTTTTTTTCCCTAGGCATAGTTTGGTGTAGCAGGAGCATTGCTTGTCACCCAGAGAAACCCTGGAGCATCAAGAAACTTGATTGGGAGATGATTTGTGCATTACTGGAAAAATGGGTTTCAGTCCAAAAAAAGTTGACCCCGGGGTCATCAAAAATTTTGGTGGACATTTTTTTTCTCCTAGGCACACTTTGGTGTAGCATGAGCATTGCTTGTCAACCAGGGAAGCCTTGGAGCATCATGAAACTTGATTGGATGATAATTTGGGAATTCCTGGAAAAATGGGTTTCAGGCCAGAAAAACTACGACGCCGGGGTCCTCAAAAATTTTGGTGGAAAAAAAAAATTTTCCCAAGGCACAGTTTGGTGTAGCAGGAGCATTGCTTGTCAGATAGGGAAACCGTGGAGCTTCAAGAAACTTGATTGGGAGATGATTTGGGCGTTCCTAGAAAAATGGGTTTCAGTCCAAAAAAACGTTGACCCCGGGGTCATCAAAAATTTTGGTGGACATTTTTTTTCTCCTAGGCACAGTTTGGTGTAGCAGGAGCATTGCTTGTCACCCAAGGAAACCCTGGAGCATCAAGAAACATCAATGTGATAGGATATTGGCAATGTTGGAAAAATGGATTTCAGGCCAGAAAAACGATGACCCCAGGGTCATCAAAACTTTTAGTGGAAAAAAAAATTTCCCTAGGCACAGTTTGGGGTAGCTGGAGCATTGCATGTCATCCAGGGAAACCCGGGAGCATCAGGAAACGTGATTGGGAGATGATTAGGGCGATCTTGGAAAAATGGGTTTCAGGCCAGAAAAACGATGACCCCGGGGTCATCAAAAATTTTGTTTGAAATTTTTTTTTTCCTTAGCAAACTTTGGTGAAGCAGGAGCATTGCTTGTCAGCCAGGGAAACCCTGGAGCATTAAAAAACTTGATTGGGAGATAATTTGGGCATTCCTGGAAAAATGGGTTTCAGGCCAGAAAAACGATGACCCCGGGGTCATCAAAAATTTTGATGGCAAATTTTTTTCCCCTAGGCACATTTTGGTGTAGCAGGAGCATTGCTTGTCAGCCAGGGAAACCGTGGATCTTCAAGAAACTTGATTGGGAGATGATTTGGGCAATCCTGGAAAAATGGGATTCAGGCCAGAAAAACGATGAGCCCGGGGTCATCAAATATTTCGGTGAAAAAATTTTTTTCCCCTACGCACGGTTTGGTGTAGCAAGAGCATTTCTTGTCACCCAGGGAAATCCTGGAGCATCAAGAAACTTGATTGGGGGATGATTTGGGTGATCCTGCAAAAATAGGATTCAGGCCAGAAAAACGATGACCCCGGGGTCATCAAAAATTTTGGTGGAAAAAAAAAATTTCCCTAGGCACAGTTTGGGGTAGCAGGAGCATTGCTTGTCTCCTAAGGAAACCTGGGAGCATCAAGAAACTTGATTGGGGGATGCTTTGTGCGATTCTGGAAAAATGGGTTTCAGTCCAGAAAAACGATGACCCCGGGGTCATCAAAAATTTTGGTGCAAATAAATTTTTTCCCCTAGACATAGTTTGATGTAGCAGGAGCATTGCTTGTCATTCAAGGAAAACCTGGAGCATCAAGAAACATGATTGGGAGATGCTTTGAGCGATACTGGAAAAATGGGTTTCAGGCCAGAAAAATGATGACCCCGGGGTCATCAAAAAATTTGGTGGAAAAAAAAAATTTCCCCTAGGCACAGTTGGTGTACTTGGAACATTGCTCTTCACCGAAGGAAACACCTGACAATCAAGTAACTTGACTGTGATAGGTTTTGGGCGATCCAGGAAAAATTGGTTTCAGGCCACAAAAACGTTGACCCCATCAAAAATTTGGGTGGACATTTTTTTTTTCCTAGGCACAGTTTGGTGTAGTAGGAGCATTGCTTGTCACCCAGGGAAACCCTGGGGCATCAAGAAACTTGATTGGGAGATAATATGGGCATTCCTGGAAAAATGGGTTTCAGGCCAGAAAAACGATGACCCCGGGGTCATCAAATATTTTGGTGAAAAATTTTTTTTCCCCTACGCACTGTTTGGTGTAGCAAGAGCATTTCTTGTCACCAAGGGAAACCCTGGAGCATCAAGAAACTTGATTGGGGGATGATTTGGGCGATCCTGCAAAAATGGGATTCAGGCCAGAAAAACGATGACCCCGGGGTCATCAAAAATTTTGATGGAAAATTTTTTTCCCCTTGGCACAGATTGGTGTAGCAGGAGCATTGCTTGTCGGCCAGGGAAACCGTGGATCTTCAAGAAACTTGATTGGGAGATGATTTGGGCAATCCTGGAAAAATGGGTTTCAGGCCAGAAAAACGATGACCCAGGGGTCATCAAATATTTCGGTGAAAAAATTTTTTTCCCCTAGACATAGTTTGATGTAGCAGGAGCATTGCTTGTCACTCAAGGAAAACCTGGAGCATCAAGAAACATGATTGCGCGATACTTTGAGCGATACTGGAAAAATGGGTTTCAGGCCAGAAAAACGATGACATCAAAAATTTTGGTGCAAATAAATTTTTTCCCCTAGACATAGTTTGATGTAGCAGGAGCATTGCTTGTCACTCAAGGAAAACCTGGAGCATCAAGAAACATGATTGCGCGATACTTTGAGCGATACTGGAAAAATGGGTTTCAGACCAGAAAAACGATGACCCCGGGGTCATCAAAAATTTTGGTGGAAAAATAAAATTTCCCCTAGGCGCTGTTGGTGTACTTGGAACATTGCTCTTCACCGAAGGAAACACCTGACAATCAAGAAACTTGACTGTGATAGGATTTGGGCGATCCGGGAAAAATGGGTTTCAGGCCAGAAAAACGTTGACCCCGGGGTCATCAAAAATTTGGGTGGACATTTTTTTTTTCCTAGGCACAGTTTGGTGTAGCAGGAGCATTGCTTGTCACCCAGAGAAACCATGTAGCATCATGAAACTTGATTGGGAGATTATTCGGGCGTTCCTAGAAAAATGGGTTTCAGTCCAGAAAAACGTTGACCCCGGGGTCATCAAAAATTTGGGTGGACATATTTTTTTTCCTAGGCAAAGTTTGGGGATGCAGGGGCATTGCTTGTCACCCAGGGAAACACTGGAGCATCAAGAAACTTGATTGGGAGATAATTTGGGCATTCCTGGAAAATGGGTTTCAGTCCAGAAAAATGATGACCCTCCTGTCATCAAAAATTTTGGTAGAAAATTTTTTTTTCCTAGGCACAGTTTGGGGTAGCAGGAACATTGCTTGTCACCCAGGGAAACCCTGGAGCATCAAGAAACTTGATTGGGAGATAATATGGGCATTCCTGGAAAAATGGTTTCAGGTCAGAAAAACGATGACCCCGGGGTCATCAAATATTTTGGTGAAAAATTTTTTTTCCCCTACGCACTGTTTGGTGTAGCAAGAGCATTTCTTGTCACCAAGGGAAACCCTGGAGCATCAAGAAACTCGATTGGGGGATGATTTGGGCGATCCTGCAAAAATGGGATTCAGGCCAGAAAAACGATGACCCCGGGGTCATCAAAAATTTTGGTGGAAAAAAAAATTTCCTTAGGCACAGTTTGGGGTAGCAGGAGCATTGCTTGTCTCCCAAGGAAACCCGGGAGCATCAAGAAACTTGATTGGGAGATGCTTTGTGCGATTCTGGAAAAATGGGTTTCAGGCCAGAAAAACGATGACCCCGGGGTCATCAAAAATTTTGGTGCAAATAAATTTTTTCCCCTAGACATAGTTTGATGTAGCAGGAGCATTGCTTGTCACTCAAGGAAAACCTGGAGCATCAAGAAACATGATTGCGAGATACTTTGAGCGATACTAGAAAAATGGGTTTCAGGCCAGAAAAACGATGACCCCGGGGGTCATCAAAAATTTTGGTGGAAAAATAAAATTTCCCCTAGGCACTGTTGGTGTACTTGGAACATTGCTCTACACCGAAGGAAACACCTGACAATCAAGAAACTTGACTGTGATAGGATTTGGGCGATCCTGGAAAATTGGGTTTCAGGCCAGAAAAACGTTGACCCCGGGGTCATCAAAAATTTGGGTGGACATTTTTTTTTTCCTAGGCACAGTTTGGGGATGCAGGAGCATTGCTTGTCACCCAGAGAAACCCTGGAGCATCAAGAAACTTGATTGGGTGATGATTTGTGCGTTACTGGAAAAATGGGTTTCAGTCCAAAAAAACGTTGACCCCGGGGTCATCAAAAATTTTGATGGAAAATTTTTTTCCCCTAGGAACAGTTTGGTGTAGCAGGAGCATTGCTAGTCAGCCAGGGAAAACGTGGATCTTCAAGATTGGGAGATGATTTGGGCAATCCTGGAAAAATGGGTTTCAGGCCAGAAAAACGATGACCCCGGTGTCATCAAAAATTTTGGTGGAAATTTTTTTTTCCTAGGCACAGTTTGGGGTAGCAGGAACATTGCTTGTCACCCAGGGAAACCCTGGAGCATCAAGAAACTTGATTGGGAGATAATATGGGCATTCCTGGAAAAATGGGTTTCAGGCCAGAAAAACGATGACCCCGGGGTCATCAAAAATTTTGGTGGAAAAACATTTTTTTTCCTAGGCACAGTTTGGTGTAGCAGTAGCATTGCTTATCACCCAGGGAAACCCTGGAGCATCAAGAAACTTGATTGGGAGATAAATTGGGCATTCCTGGAAAATGGGTTTCAGGCCATAAAAACGATGACCCCGGGGTCATCAAAAATTTTGGTGGAAAACATGTTTTTCCCTAAGCACAGTTTGGGGTAGCAGGAGCATTGCTTGTCACCCAGAGAAACCATGGAGCATCAAGAAACTTGATTGGGAGATAAATTGGGCATTCCTGGAAAATGGGTTTCAGGCCAGAAAACGTTGACCCCGGGGTCATCAAAAATTTTGGTGGAAAACATGTTTTTCCCTAAGCACAGTTTGGGGTAGCAGGAGTATTGCTTGTCACCCAGAGAAACCCTGGAGCATCAAGAAACTTGATTGGGAGATAAATTGGGCATTCCTGGAAAATGGGTTTCAGGCCAGAAAAACGATGACCCCGGGGTCATCAAAAATTTTGGTGGAAAACATGTTTTTCCCTAAGCACAGTTTGGTGTAGCAGGAGCATTGCTTGTCACCCAAGGAAACCCTGGAACATAAAGAAACTTGACTGTGATAGGATATGGGCAATCCTGGAAAAATTGGTTTCAGGCCAGAAAAACGATGATCCCGGGGTCATCAAAAATTTTCTTGGAAAATTTTTTTTTTCCTAGGCACAGTTTGGGGATGCAGGAGCATTGCTTGTCACCCAAGGAAACCCTGGAGCATCAAGAAACTTGATTGGGAGATAATTTGGGCATTCCTGGAAAAATGGGTTTCAGTCCAGAAAACGATGATGAAATGTTTTTCCCCCCTAGAAACAGTTTGGACAAACATTGGTGGACATTTTTTTTCTCCTAGGCACAGTTTGGTATAGCATGAGCATTGCTTGTCACCCAGGGAAGCCTTGGAGCATCATGAAACTTGATTGGATGATAATTTTGGAATTCCTGGAAAAATGGGTTTCAGGCCAGAAAAACGATGACCCCGGGGTCATCAAAAATTTTGGTGGAAAAAATATTTTTTCCCTAGGCACAGTTTGGGGTAGCAGGAGCATTTCTTGTCACCCAGGGAAACCCTGGAGCATCAAGAAACTTGATTGGGGGATGATTTGGGCGATCCTGCAAAAATGGGATTCAGGCCAGAAAAACGATGACCCCGGGGTCATCAAAAATTTTGGTGGAAAAAAAAAATTTCCCTAGGCACAGTTTGGGGTAGCAGGAGCATTGCTTGTCTCCCAAGGAAACCCAGGAGCATCAAGAAACTTGATTGGGAGATGCTTTGTGCGATTCTGGAAAAATGGGTTTCAGGCCAGAAAAACGATGACCCCGGGGTCATCAAAAATTTTGGTGCAAATAAATTTTTTCCCCTAGACATAGTCTGATGTAGCAGGAGCATTGCTTGTCACTCAAGGAAAACCTGGAGCATCAAGAAACATGATTGCGAGATGCTTTGAGCGATACTGGAAAAATGGGTTTCAGGCCAGAAAAACGATGACCCCCGGGGTCATCAAAAATTTTGGTGGAAAAATAAAATTTCCCCTAGGCACAGTTGGTGTACTTGGAACATTGCTCTTCACCGAAGGAAACACCTGAAACTTGACTGTGATAGGATTTGGGCGATCCTGGAAAAATGGGTTTCAGGCCAGAAAAACGATGACCCCGGGGTCATCAAAAGTTTTGGTGGAAAAAAAAAACTTCCCTAGGCACAGTTTGGTGTAGCAGGAGCATTGCTTGTTACCCAAGGAAAGTCCTCTCCCAATCAAGTCTGTTGATGCTGCAGAGTTTCCTTGGGTGAACAGTACTGCTCCTGCATGTCCAAACTCTGCCTAGGGGGGAAAACATTTTCCACCAAAATTTTTGATGACCCCAGGGTCATCATTTTTCTGGCCTCAAACCCATTTTTCCAAGATTGCCCAAATCCTCTTCCAAACAAGTTTCGTGATGCTCCAGGGTTTTCTTGTGTGACAAGCAAGGCTCCTGCTACACCAAAATGTGCCTAGGGAAAAAAAATTTTTCCAACGAAATTTTTGATGACTCCGGGGTCATCGTTTTTCTGGACTGAAACCCATTTTTCCAGGAATGGCCAAATCCTCTCCCAAACAAGTTCCTTGATGCTCCAGGGTATCCTTGTGTGACAAGCAATGCTCCTGCTACACCAAACTGTGCCTAGTGGAAAAAATTTTTTCCACCTAAATTTTTGACGACCCTGGGGTCATCGTTTTTTTGGCCTGAAACCGAAATTTCCAAGATTGTCCTCATCCTCTACCAATCAACTCTGTTGATGCCCCAGAATTTCCTTTGGTGAGAAGCACTGCTCCTGTTTGTCCAAACTGTTTCTAGGGGGGAAAACATTTCATCATCGTTTTTCTGGCCTGAAACCCATTTATCCAGGATCACCCAAATCTTCTCACAATGAAGTCTCTTGATGCTCCAGAGTTTCCTTGGGTTACCAGCACTGATCCTGCATGTCCAAATTTGCCTATGTGCCTATGGAAATTTTTTTTCCATCTAAATTTTTGATGACCCCGGGGTCATCGTTTTTCTGGTCTGAAACACTTCCGGTGAGCGACCAAGCTGTGAGAAGCATGGAGTTCGAGCTCCCTTGCCTTTGACTTCAAAGTACTTTTGGCTTATTGTTCTGCTCTTATCTTTTTTTTTTTACTTGCTGGAACAGCATTTAGACTTTATCAGCATTATTTTGTACTTTGTATATTTGTGTTTCTGCTGGCAAGGGATCTGTTTTGGCTACTTTGAACGCTGCGGCCACCATATTTATCAGGACTACAGATATGCAGCTGATTTTAATGACTTGGATGTTTCCAGGTTTTTTTGAGTAAGCCTGCTTTTTATTTGATAAGAAGTCATTTTGTTTCGAGATACATACCAACTTAATGATCTAATTAATATACTGAATATATACTGAAGGATATATTGAAGAAAGGAGGAATAAGGGAGAACTTGGAGCTCCCTCATAAAAAAAGAAATTAATTAAGATGGTATTGACAAGAAATAATTATAAACAATTGGGTTTACAAATTCAATCCCCCCTGAATCATGAGAGGAAACATCATCGAACTTCAACTCAAGCCAAAATAACAAACTTTTTTTCACGTACTTCTCCTTCGTCCACCTTAAGTAATTGTCCTCCTCCAGACGCTGATGCATTACCTTACTCCTCGACAAGTTTTTGTTGTTCTCCAGCTAAGACTTCATTACAAACGTATCTACTGAATGAGTCTCCTGTAGCTGCTAAGAACCCTGTTCAAACGGATTTTGTGGACAAATCTGTACAATCTGATGATTTATCTTCAATCAACTCCCAAGCAACGTCCCTCCCCGTGTTGGATTTATTCTCTTTAGATACCCTGGGTACTCAAAATATGCTGATAGCTAACACCTTACAGCTTCTTTTGCGGGACATAGCATCATTAAAATCTGATATTGAAGTTCTAAGACGTCATGTAATAGACTTGGGCTCTAATCAATCTCCTCTGCTCTCCAATAATTTAATGGATTCCCCTTCCCTCAAAGCCAGACTGGGGAGGTATTATATCTATGAGTCAAGCTCCAGCTTCTGTAAACTCTCCCATTGCCGGTTCTATTCTGAAGTATTCAGAGACTCAGATGAAGTCCTCAACGACTTCAGATTTGGATTTAAATGCTTGTAAATCAACTGAGAATGTACTTATGAGATCTAAAAGGACAAAGTTGAAATCTATGAAATCTAAATTCCATCTTTCTGTTGGGGGGAGAGCTAGGGTGAAATTGCCCCGTCATTCCAAATCAAGATCTAAAAACCTCCCCCAAATTGTGGAGTCTCCCGGATCACTTGTGGATTCTGATAGACCCCATTTAAAGTGGGGGGGGGGGTAAACAGTCCATATTTGATAATGTGATTTTTGAAGTTTGCCCTGGCATGTCGACCCAACCCTTTTGTCACCGTTCCCCCAACTTGGTCGATTTCCCTAGTTCTGTTTTGCAGAATCATTCGACTGCTTCTCATATCAATTCTGGTTCAATTCCTTTTATCCCCCCTCCATTGGAGCCAGGTGAGACAGCTGAGGTTGAAATCTGGGACCTTTTATCCATTCCGATACCTATATCTGCTGGCAAGTCAAGTACTCCTGCCAACCCTGCCTTAATTTTTCTTAGGGATCAATTGTTTTTTTTAAATTTCCCCAAACCAGCAAAAAAAATGTCCCCCATGGAGGGAAAATCCTTCTTTATACAAACGCTTTCCTCCCTTGGTATTCATTTTATTTCTATGGATGAGATCAGGGAGGTGGAATATTTATTATTCTCCACCCTGGTCTCAGGTGTAAGAGTTGCATTCATAAATGTATCCCTTGCTCAACTGTTTCTTGAATTTAAAGAAAGACTTGCCAAGGCAAATATTGTAGTTAAAAGACATTTTCGTACCTCTTTAGCTATACCACTGTTTGATGCTCATTGTAAATCTGATGTAATTCGCAAGACAACTTGTGCTCATTTACAATATGTCCACCCCACTGTGACGAATGATTTAATTAATCTAGCCTCTCAGGTGGGAAATGCCCTAAGGATCTAAATATTGAGAAGACCTCTGCTATTCCAGATAAAAATAGTTCTATTTCATATGAGAAGATTTTAACTTCCACTTATTTTCCCGTTCCACAAGGGGACTCTTGTCCAGTGGAAGCCCTGGATTCAGATCCAATTTCTGAAGAGGAGGCTACGTTGATAACAGGTTTTTTCTGCTCCCTAAAGAGGGTCAAAAATATATTACCAATAGGCTTCAATCACTTCTTACTATGCTTAGCATAGACCTTCCCAATAGTGATGAACATCTTCCTTCTCCTGCAAACTTTCAAGGCCTATCTATGACCCCTGGGCTTAATATGGATAATCAGCGATTTTCTGTTCAGCCTCTTTCTTCTTTAGATTTTCACATGAATCTCCCTCAAAATAATATTAAGGATACACATTGTAGTAATTTGGGACCAGTTACCCAGGCTTTTTTGAGCCACTTGCAGTCTGAAACTTCTGTAAATAAAACTTTAACTAACCATAAACAAGATGGGAGATCCTGCGTACTGGATCATCCAGGGACTGTCCCTATTATTCATCCAAACACTTTCTCAGCTAAATTTAATAGTTTATGACTACCCTCTTCTATGCGAAATACCTCTTATAAGCTTACTTTTATATCTTGGAATGCTGCTGGATGGCAAACTAAAGTGACAGATAAAGACTTTAGAAATTTTTGTTCTCAATTCGATGTGATTTTTTATCCAAGAAACTTGGTTATCCCTTTCTATGCCCCCTTTTCTCCAGGGATATCTCACATTTGCTAAATCCTACTATGAAATCTTTGACTGGTGGCCGTTCACGCGGAGGTATAGCTACACTTATTTCAGTAGATAAGAACCCCACGGTTGTGGATTTAAACATCTCTTCAAACCTTAATATCCAGGCCTTACATGCTACATGGCCTTCGATGTTTAAAATAATCCTCTTGAATGTGTACTGCCCCCCTTCCTCTGCCCAACCATCCGACGACTCTTTACTAACTGAATTAGATCAGGTCCTTACAGATTTGGCTGATAATTTTCCTGATATACCCTGTCTATTAGTTGGAGATATGAATGCCCGTATGGGCCAAAATAATGCTGATATTGGCGATAAGCTAGGTCTTGCCCCTGAAGATATAAATTACCTCCCTGTTAGATCTTCCCGAGACTCTAGAATAAATAAAAGGGGCCGAAACTTGTTTAGTTTTATATATAAATTCCATCTATGTATATGTAATGGCACTTTATCTGAGCCGGACTCTGGAGACTACACCTTTTTTGGCCCTAGAGGTAGTAGTGTTATAGATTATATATTGATCTCTTCTTCTATCTTTTATGCCCTGCATTCCTTTAGGGTTCTTTGCAGACCAGACAGTGATCACATGCCAATTCAGATGACTCTCGTTCCTTCAAGAGGTATAACCTCAAATTTAACTGATCTCCCAGAATTTAATGGAAATTTATGTGTACAGGGAGAGAGAAGGATTCGTTGGTCTGAGACTATTCAGGAACAACTTATTTCACTTTTAGAGTGTGAAAAATTAATGGCATTGAGAGAATATATGTCGGACTCTGATGATCCCTTGGATACTTATCAAAAGATAGTTGATGAAATTAGACCTATATTAGTCACCTCTAAACCTCTGCCACAAGCCCCTTGTTTTTATAGGGGCTGGTTTGATTTTCAATATGCTTCTCAGAAACGATGCTTAGCTAAAGCTCTCAGAAAATTGAGAAATGTAGATTCACCTGATAACCATCATCAGTATGTTTTACATAGGAGAGCATATAAAAATTTACTGAGAAAGAAAAAGGAAGCCTATATAAAGAAATTGTGGCAAGACTTAGGCTTGGCAGCCCTGGATAGAGATTCTGCCAAATTTTGGTCTCTGGTTTCCAAAGGAATGAAACCATATTGTGGTTCTCTGGATAACCAGATAACTGCAACTCAGTGGCATGATCACTTTTCTGCCATTTTTGGTAATAGCTTAAATGGGAATATTGTTACCCCTTATAGTGATCAGGTTCTATTTCCTCCCTATTATATCTCGCAGTGGGATCCTATTAATTCGGAGGAAATAAAAGAACTTATTTCATCACTACCTAATAATAAAGCCCCAGGTTTAGATATGCTTCCAGGAGAGTTATTTAAACAGAATATCAACTGGTGGAGTGTAATTCTCTCTAAATTATTCACCTTTATAAATCGTACTGGAGAATTACCCTTGGGCTGGGGTGACAGTGTTGTCGTTCCCATTCATAAGAAGGGATCCAGAGCAGATCCTAAAAACTATAGGCCAATTAGCCTACTAAGTGTGGCTTCGAAATTATATACCAAATATTTGCTCTCTAAATTGGAGAGTTGGGCATCTGAAAATAAGATCATTGGTGAAGAGCAGGCGGGCTTTAGAAAGGGAAAATCTACGATTGATCATTGTTTCATCCTCCAGCATCTGATTCATAAATATACACAGATAGGGAGTAAAAGATTATATGTTGTTTTTGTCGACTTCAGCTCGGCATTTGATTCCATAGACAGGGCCTTGTTATGGAAAAAATTATATGCCACCAATATTGACAGGAGGCTTCTATTCCTAATTCAGAAAATTTATTCTAACTCTACTATGAGAGTTAGATTCGGAGCTGGAGGTCATCTTTCAGAGAAGATTTCGACAGTGAGGGGAGTTAGACAAGGTTGTTTATTAGCACCCTTTTTATTTAATTTCTACATTAATAACATTATTGGTGAATTCCAAGATCCCGCTATTTTTCCACCATCTATAGGGGACACCAAATTATCTATCCTCCTCTATGCTGATGATATTGCCCTATTTTCTATTTCCTCTATTGGCATGCGCAGAATACTCGCTAAATTGAGTGTCTTCTGCACACATGAAAAGTTAACTATAAATCATAGTAAAACCAAAGTAGTTCTCTTTGGTTCAACCAAAAAGAAGCATATATGGAGGCTTGATCATACTCAAATTGAACAAACTAGAGTCTTTAAGTATCTTGGGGTTTGTTTTAATGCCCAACAGTCTTGGACTCCACATCTGAATGCCTCTAAACAGAAAGCAGTGCATTCATTACAACAACTTAAGCACTTTGTAAGATTGAAAGGGGGTAATTTGGTGACCCCTGCAACAGAAGTATTTGCTAGGAAAATAATACCCCAATTAATTTATGGTGCTGAAATATGGGGTCATGCGAATTTGCTCAGTCTAGAGACACTTCAAAACTCCTTTATTCGTTTTCTCCTCGGAGTTCCTCGTTCGACATCCTCTTCTTTACTTAGATCTGAGGTAGGCCTGATTCAGATTGAGGCCTCTTGCCATATTGCTCTGGCTTTGTATTGTTATAAACTTGTCTCCATGGATGATTCTTCCTTACCCAAAATCTGTTTCAAAGAACAGCTCACAATTCCTTCTTGCAAATCTTGGTTATCTTTGATAAAGCCCATCTTGGAATCTTATGAAATAGATATGAATCTTTTACCCACTTTTGCCTCTAATAAGATCAAGATTTTAATTAAGAATAAAATTCAGCTTTTTTTTTTTTAAGAAAAAGGATCTATGTAATATTCTTAATTTACCTTTTTCCCCCTCCCCTTTCTTATATAAATCAACTTTTGGAGCAGAAAAATATTTAACTAATTTAACTTTGCTCCCTCTACGAAAGGCTTTCACTGCATTGCGATTTCAATGTGTAAAATCGGCTGTCTTAGTAGGGAGATATGAGAACATCCCATATGACTTAAGACAGGGGTGCTCACACTTTTTTGGCTCGAGAGCTACTTTGAAACCCAGCAAGGCCCGGAGATCTACCAGGGGGGAAGGAAGCGTCTGACAGACACCCCCTTTAATGTATGGAGCCCCTGCTGGAGTCTAGTCAGTTTCGTCAGTTTTGTTGCTGAATGCCTGAAGAGCAGCAAAGTGTCAGTTTCAGTGTCAGTTTAGTGTCAGCTAAATATGTCAGTTTCGTCTAGTCACTAGACGAAACTGGCATATTAACAGTTTGGAGAGACAGGGCTCCGCGATCTACTCATTTTGCCTCGCGATCTACCGGTAGATCGCGATCCACCTATTGAGCACCCCTGACTTAAGACTTTGTATCTGTGGTGCAGATGAGGTTGAGGACATCTCCCATTACTTATTAACTTGCCCTCTTTATGAAGCCCCAAGATCTAAATTCTTGTCCACTTTAATCCCCTTGTTACAGGACAGACCTACTATAGCTCAGGTCTGCTGCCTTCTAGTAGATGCTGACATGGGGATCACTTTGAAAGTGGCTAATTTTGCTCTTGCAGCATTGAAAATTTGTACAAATTATGTACAATCTTGTGCAGTATAGTAATTGTTCTTATGGGAAATTAATCTATTCCCATAGAGCTGATTATGTCAGGGGTCACCTTATTTCTATGGAATCAGATTTGGTATTTATTTTAGCTAATTTTACCTAATTCTGAGCTAAGCAGTGAGCTCTTTTAAATGGTTTTTGATATTGCGGTCTATTTTATGTTTTTATATCTTTTATTAGTTGGTTTGGCCTGTATGATGTTTATAATTATTCTCCCTTTTTAGCTTATGGATATTTCGCAATTTACTGATCTTTTATTGTAACGACCTATGGTTATCACAATTAAACTTTGACTGACTGACTGGCCTGAAACCCATTTTTCCAGGATCGCACTCATCCTCTCCCAATCAAGTCTCTTGATGCTCCAGAGTTTCCTTGTGTGACCAGCGCTGCTCCTGCATGTCCAAACTGTGCCTATGGAAATTTTTTTATTTCCACCTAAATTTTTGATGACCCTGATGTCATCATTTCTCTGGCCTGATACCCATTTTTCCAGGATGGCCCTCATGCTGTCCCAATCAACTCTGTTGATGCACCAGACACTTCTTGGGTGACCAGCACTGCTCCTGCATGTCCAAACTGTGTCTAGGGAAAAAACATTTTTTTCACCTCAATTTTTGATGATACCAGGGTCATCGTTTTTCTTGCCTGAAACCCATTTTTCAAGGATCGCACTCATCCTCTCCCAATCAACTCTGTTGATGCAGCACACATTTCTTGGGTTACCAGCACCGCTCCTGCATGTCAAAACTGTGTCTATGGAAAAAAAAATTTCCACATAAATTTTGGTCATCGTTTTTCTGGCCTAAAATCCATTTTTCAAGGATCGCCCTTGTCCTCTCCCAATCAAGTCTGTTGATGCTCCAGAGTTTCCTTGGGTGACCAGCACTGCTCCTGCATGTCCAAACTGTGCTTAGGGGAAAAGCCCAAATCCAAAATCCCAAGTCCCAAGTCCCAAAGCACAAAGCCCAGGTCCCAAGTCCCAAGTCACAAGTACCAAAGCCCAAAGCCGAAGTCCCAAATCCATTTTTCCACGATTGCGCTTAGCCACTCCGAATTGACTCTGTTAAAGCAGCAGACCATCACCTTGACCCTCACCCTGACCCTCACCTTGACCCTCAACCTGACCGTCACTTTGACCCTCACCCTGACCCTCACCTTGACCCTCAACCTCAAAAGGAGGTAGGAAGGAGGAGGGAGGGAGGAGGGATGGAGAAGGGAGTTGGGAGAGGAGGGGGGAGGGGGAGGAGTGAGGGAGGAGGGGAAAGGGAGGAGTGAGGGAGGATGGAGGAGGTAGAAGGAGGTGGTAGGAGAAAGGAGGGAGGTGGAAGAGGGAGGAAGGAGGGAGGAGGGAGAGAAGCGAGGAGGGAGGGAGGGAGAAGGGAGCAGGTGTGTGGGCAGGGATGGAGGAGGGAGGAAAGTGGGAGGGAGAGGAGGGGGAGAGGAGGGAGGAGGGAGGGAGGAGTGAAGAGAGGGAGGAGGGAGGAGTGAGGAGAGGGAGCAGGGTGGGAGGGAGCAGGTAAGAGGGAGGAGAGAGGAGGGAGGAGGAGGAAGGAGATGAGGAAGGGAGGAGGGAGGGAGTAGGGTGGGAGGAAGGAGGAGGGAGAGGAGGGAGAAGGGATGGAGGAAGGAGGATGGAGTGAGAGGAGCAAGGGAGGAGGGAGGAGAGGGAGGAGGGAGGCAGGAGAGATGGAGAGGAGGAATGAGGTGGAGGAGGGAGGTAGGAGTGAGGAGAGGGTAAAGGGAGGAGGGTGGGAGGAGAGAGAGGTGGGTGGAAGGAGGTGTTAGGAGGGAGGAGTGAGGGAGGAGGGAGGAAGGAGCACAAGGAGGAAGGGAGGAGGAAGGAGGGTTATTCCCCATTTTTCCACTTGTGCAATCATCATATCCCAATCAAATCTGTTGATGCTCCAGAGTTTCCGTGGGTGACCAGCGCTACTCCTGCTTGTCCAAAGTTTGACTAGGAAAAATGATATTTTCCATCTAAATTATCGATAATCTCGGGGTCTTCGTTTTTCTGGCCTAAACCCACTTTTCCACAATCGCACTCATCCTCTCCCAATCAACTCTGTTGATACAACAGACATTTCTTGGGTTACTAACACTGCTACTGTATCTCCAAACTGTGCCTAGGGAAAAAAAATTTTCCACGTAAAATTTTGATGACCCCGGGGTCATCGTTTTTCTGGCCTGAAAACCACTTTTCCAGCATTGCACTCATCCTATCCCATTCAAGTCTTTTGATACAACAGACATTTCTTGGATTACTAGCAGTGTTCCTGCATGTCCAAAATGTGCATAGGGAAAAATTTTCTACCTAAAACTTTGAAGGTCATCGTTTCTCTGGCCTGAAGCCCATTTTTGAAGGATCGCACTCATCTTCTCCAAACCAAGTCTGTGGATGCTCCAGAGATTCCATGGGGGACAAGCACTGCTCCTGCATGTGCAAACTGTGCCTAGAGAAAAAAAAATTTTCCACATAAATTTATGATGACAACGGGGTCATCGTTTTGTCTGGCTTGAAACCCATTTTTCCACAAATGCACTCATCCTCTCAGAATCAAATCTGCTGATACAACAGGCATTTCTTGGGTTTCCAGCACTGCTCCTGCATGTCCAAATGGTGTTTAGGGAAAAAAGTTTTGCACCTAAATTTTTGATGACCCCAGGGTTATCGTTTTTCTGGCCTGAAACCCATTTTTTCAGAATCACACTCATCCTCTCCCAATCAAGTCTCTTGATGCTCCAGAGATTCCTTGGATGACCAGAACTGCTCCTGCACGTCCAAACTGTGCCTAGGGAAAAAAACATTTTCCATCTAAACATTTGATGACCCCAGGGTCATCGTTTTTCTGGCCTGAAAGCCATTTTTCAAGGATCGCACTCATCCTCTCCCAATCAAGTCTGTTGATGCTGCAGAGTTTCCTTGGGTGAGCAGCACTGCTCATGCATGGCCAAACTGTGCATAGGGAAAAAAAAAATTTCCACCAATATTTTTGATGACCCCAGGGTCATTTTTCTGTGCTAAAACCCATTTTTCCGGGATCGCACAAATCCTCTCACAATCAAGTCTGTTCATGCTCCAGAGTTTCCTTGGGTGTCCAGCACTGCTCCTGCATGTCCAAAATGTGCCTAGGGAAAACTTTTTTTTTCTACCAAAATTTTTGATGACCCTGGGGTCATCGTTTTTCTGGCCTGAAACCCTTTTTTCCAGGATCGCACTCATCCTCTCCCAATCAAGTCTCTTGATGCTCCAGAGATTCCTTGGGTGAACAGCATTGCTCCTGCATATCCAAACTGTGCCTAGGGGAAAAAAAATTTTCCACCTAAATTTTTGCTGACCCCAGGGTCATCGTTTTTCTGGCCTGAAACCCATTTTTCCAAAATCGCTCTCATAGTCTCCCAATCAAGTCTGGTGATGTTCCAGAGTTTCCTTGGGTGAACCGCACTTCTCCTGCATGTCCAAACTGTGCCTAGGGAAAAAAAAAATTTCCACCTAAATTTTTGATGACCCCGGGGTCATCGTTTTTCTGGCCTGAAACCCATTTTTCCAGGTTCGCACTCATCCTCTCCCAATCAAGTCTCTTGATGCTCCAGAGTTTCTTTGGGTTAACCACACTGCTCCTGCATGTCCAAACTGTGCCTAGGGAAAAAAAAATTTCGACCTAAATTTTTGCTGACCCCAGGGTCATCGTTTTTCTGGCCTGAAACCATTTTTCCAGGATCGCACTCATCTTCTCCCAATCAAGTCTCTTGAGGCTCCAGAGTTTCCTTGGGTGAGCAGCACTGCTCCTGAATGTCCAAACTGTGCCTAGGGGGGAAAAAAATTTCCACCTAAATTTTTGATGACCCCCGGGGTCATCGTTTTTCTGGCCTGAAGCCCAATTTTCCCCAATCGCCCTCATCCTATCCTAATCAAGTCTCTTGATGCTCCAGTGTTTCCTTGGGTGACCAGCACTGCTCCTGCATGTCCAAACTGTGCCTAGGTGGGAAAAAAGTTTTCCACCTTAATTTTCAATTAACCCTCCATATTGTCCTACATTTCCAAGCTTGTTGTACATTTTGCCCTTCATTTTCAAGCCCGTACTCCATTTTGCACCACATTTAAATTCCTTTTCGTCCATTTTGTCCATTTCCAAGCACGTCCTCCATTTTGTCCTCCATTTAAATGCCGGACTTGCATTTCATCCTTTTTCATGCCCGTCCTCCCTTTTGCCCTTCGTTTTTAAGCCCATCCTCCATTATGTCCTACATTTAAATGCCCATCCTCCAGCACTTATTAGTGTTATATGATTGAGTTTTAAATAAAGTCCTATTATGTTCATTGTCTTCCAACCTTGCTAATGTTTTCATTGTTTTGTATGTCATTTTTTTCTTATGAAAATTGTACAAAAGTGTTCTTTTTTTATTAAAAACTGTGAATAAAGTTAACATGAAAGAAATTACTTTTCTATGGTCAACACTCGCACACCTCCCCCTCGCCCTTTCCCCGCCCCCCGCCAGCCTCCCCCCTCCCCAGAACACCTCCCGCCCCCGCTTACCGTGCTGTGGTTCAGCAGTCCATGTGGGCACCAAGTGGCAGAGGCTGGGCACCCACCCTGCACCAGCGCTGGGCTAGCACGGGCGGTAGCCCGGCAGTAACTGTCACTGACATGCCTTATTGCACGTTTGCAACAGTGCACATGGGCACCGCTGAACTCAGGATTGGGCTCTTAGGGTGCAATCCTCACCCCTTTCCAGCACTGGCATAGCGGTGCCAATGGGGCATGTGCTGCATCCTGCAGTCGGGTGTCACTAACGAGACCTCCTCAAAGAAAGGGAATGTTTGCTCCCTTCCCTTGGAGCTGCATTACCCTTATGT
Source organism: Tiliqua scincoides (assembly GCF_035046505.1). Classification (NCBI taxonomy): domain Eukaryota; kingdom Metazoa; phylum Chordata; class Lepidosauria; order Squamata; family Scincidae; genus Tiliqua; species Tiliqua scincoides. The sequence continues at coordinate 12,450,735 of NC_089831.1, forward strand.
TGGTGGTGGAAAGCACGACATAAGGGGTTAGGATTGCACCCTTAATCTCCCCCCCCAGTTAATTGACTACCCCAGGAGCTCTTTGGCTTGTGGATCCACTGATCATGGAGGAGTGTATAGGAAGGAGCTCCGGGAAACAGCTGCAGGATGACAGCTGCTTCGGAAGGAAGTTTTGGTACACACAGGACACTTTCTTTTCTAGTGTCAGCCTAAACATGATGCTAATTTTCTGCAATGATTTTCTATCTTTAAAAGATTTTAGAGACTTAGGAGTGTGTTTAATTTTCTGTATTACTGTTTCTAGCTGCCAACGCTGCATGGGAAGGTAGACCTGGGCTCTGCACTGGGAAGTCCAGTAGATCATAAGAACATAAGAACAGCCCCACTGGATCAGGCCATAGGCCCATCTAGTCCAGCTTCCTGTATCTCACAGTGGCCCACCAAATGCCCCAGGGAGCACACCAGATAACAAGAGACCTCGTCCTGGTGCTCTCCCCTACATCTGGCATTCTGACTTAACCCATTCCTAAAATCAGGAGGTTGCGCATACACATCATGGCTTGTACCCCATAATGGATTTTTCCTCCAGAAACTCGTCCAATCCCCTTTTAAAGGCGTCTAGGCTAGACGCCAGCACCACATCCTGTGGCAAGGAGTTCCACAGACTGACCACGCGCTGAGTAAAGAAATATTTTCTTTTGTCTGTCCTAACCCGCCCAACACTCAATTTTAGTGGATGTCCCCTGGTTCTGGTATTATGTGAGAGTGTAAAGAGCATCTCCCTATCCACTCTGTCCATCCCCTGCATATTTTGTATGTCTCAATCATGTCCCCCCTCAAGCGTCTCTTTTCTAGGCTGAAGAGGCCCAAACGCCATAGCCTTTCCTCATAAGGAAGGTGCCCCAGCCCCGTAATCAGCTTAGTCGCTCTCTTTTGCACCTTTTCCATTTCCACTATGTCTTTTTTGAGATGCGGCGACCAGAACTGGACACAATACTCCAGGTGTGGCCTTACCATCGATTTGTACAACGGCATTATAATATTAGCCGTTTTGTTCTCAATACCCTTCCTAATGATCCCAAGCATAGAATTGGCCTTCTTCACTGCCGCCGCACATTGGTCGACACTTTCATCGACCTGTCCACCACCACCCCAAGATCTCTCTCCTGATCTGTCACAGACAGCTCAGAACCCATCAGCCTATATCTAAAGTTTTGATTTTTTGCCCCAATGTGCATGACTTTACACTTACTGACATTGAAGCGCATCTGCCATTTTGCTGCCCATTCTGCCAGTCTGGAGAGATCCTTCTGGAGCTCCTCACAATCACTTCTGGTCTTTACCACTCGGAAAAGTTTGGTGTCGTCTGCAAACTTAGCCACTTCACTGCTCAACCCTGTCTCCAGGTCATTTATGAAGAGGTTGAAAAGCACCGGTCCCAGGACAGATCCTTGGGGCACACCGCTTTTCACCTCTCTCCATTGTGAAAATTGCCCATTGACACCCACTCTCTGCTTCCTGGCCTCCAACCAGTTCTCAATCCACGAGAGGACCTGTCCTCTAATTCCCTGACTGTGGAGTTTTTTCAGTAGCCTTTGGTGAGGGACCGTGTCAAACGCCTTCTGAAAGTCCAGATATATAATGTCCACGGGTTCTCCCGCATCCACATGCCTGTTGACCTTTTCAAAGAATTCTATAAGGTTCGTGAGGCAAGACTTACCCTTACAGAAGCCATGCTGACTCTCCCTCAGCAAGGCCTGTTCGTCTATGTGTTTTGAGATCCTATCTTTGATGAGGCATTCCACCATCTTACCCGGTATGGATGTTAGGCTGACCGGCCTATAGTTTCCCGGGTCCCCCCTCTTTCCCTTTTTAAAAATAGGCGTGACATTTGCTATCCTCCAATCTTCTGGTACTGTGGCTGTTTTGAGGGACAAGTTGCATACCTTAGTCAAGAGATCTGCAACTTCATTCTTCAATTCCTTAATAACCCTTGGGTGTATGCCATCAGGGCCGGTGACTTATTGATCTTTAATTTATCAATGAGGTCTGAAACATCTTCTCTTTTAACCTCTATCTGACTTAACTCCTCGGTTAGGAGGGGCCGTTCGGGCAGCGGTATCTGCCCGAGGTCTTCTGCCGTGAAGACAGATGCAAAGAACTCATTTAATTTCTCTGCCATCTCTAAGTCTCCTTTTATCTCCCCTTTCCCTCCCTCACCATCCAGAGGGCCAACCGCTTCTCTGGCGGGTTTCCTGCTTCTAACATATTTGAAGAAGCTTTTATTATTCCCCTTAATGTTGCTGGCCATGCGTTCCTCATAGTCTCGCTTGGCCTCCCGTATCACCTTCTTACATTTCTTTTGCCACAGTTTATGTTCCTTTTTATTCTCTTCATTAGGGCAAGACTTCCATTTACGGAAGGAAGCTTCCTTGCCCTTCACAGCCTCTCTAACTTGGCTGGTTAGCCATGCGGGCACTCTCCTGGATTTAGTGAACCCTTCTTTCTTTGCGGTATACACCTCTGCTGGGCCTCTATTACTGTTGTTTTAAGCAGCCTCCATGCACTCTGGAGAGACTGGACTCTTTTTACCCTCCCTTTCAACCTCCTTCTAACCAGCCTCCTCATTTGAGGGAAGTCCGCCCGTCGGAAGTCAAGGGTTTTTGTTAGAGATTTGCCTGGTATTCTTCCCCCAACGTGCACGTCAAAACGGATCGCAGCATGATCACTGTTCCCCAATGGCTCAGTAACGTTTACATCTCTAACCAGGTCCTGCGTACCGCACAAAATTAAATCCAGAGTCACCTGTCCTCTGGTGGGCTCCTTGACTAGCTGATCTAGTCTAGGCTCCAAAGATCTGGATCTGGGCTCCAAAGATTTTTCTGGCTGTCACCACCATCCCCCTGTTTTTCCCCCTCCCCACCCCTGTTCTGCCCATCCTTGTCACCGCACTCCCCTGGTGTATTTCATCCCTCCACTCCTTTTGGAAGGAGCCTAAACAAAGTTTTGTAGCCCCTGATAATCCTACCCACACTTACCCAGGAGTAAGTCCCATTAACTATCATTGTTTAAAGCAGTGTTTGTCAAACTGTGGGTCAGGACCCACTAAGTGGGTCGTGAGCCAATTTCAGATGGGTCCTCATTCATTTCAATATTTTATTTTTTATTTTTTAAAATTTTTATTTATTTATTACAGATACAGGGCAGGGAAATGGGATATACTTAGGGTCAATATTTTATTTTTATTATATTGAACAGGTATGTGACTGTATTTGGGGAAATGTTGCAGACCTGTACTTTGAACAAGCTATTATGTATATTCTTTTAACAACGATAGTAAATGGAATTTACTCCTGGGTAAGTTGTGGGTAGGATCACAGCCCAGAAGAGTTAAAAATTTTCCTGCTTGATGGGGTAACTTCTGGTCATGACACCACTTCCAGTGGGTTCCAACATATTCTCATTCTAAAAAGTGGGTGCCAGCGCTAAATGTATGAGAACCACCCGCTTAAAGAACAAACGTAGCAGGACCCCCCCTGAAACCAGCCCACCCACAGATAGAGAAACACTGAACTTAACTCTTAAGATCTATGCTGTCAGATGCTCTGTTACACAACGAGAGGCTCAAAACCCCATTTAAAGACCAAGGTTCTGATCAGATGGGTGCTGTGCCCTGTCGTAACAATTGGGACGGCACATTTCACGCATGCGCATGTTTAAACCCACTCATCACATGGAAGAACCTGAAGGATCGTAAAGCACACCGCGCAGCTGCTTAGCTAAGCAATCAGGATAGCTTCCAAGTAATGGTGACCAATATACTCTCAAATTTCTTGACTAATTACCTTTATTACACCTTAATTCATCACAAGGGCAACGTATATCTACTTTGTTTCTCTTTCTCTTTCTCTTCTCTTTTTTCCCTCCAATTGCCAGAAAAATGCCACCTTATTATGCATGCTAATATATTCGCGCTCCTGCCCGCCCCTTTCGTCTCCGGAGATGGCTTTGCGACAGAACGCTTGCAACGCATTGAGAGAGCAGCAGGAGGTAGGGTGGGCAGATATAGGCTTGTAATCGCTAGACTGATGTCAACATTCAGTACTCCGGGTTTTCTTTGCATCTTTCTCATCCAGGGCAGGATTTTAGTACAAAACTGAGCAGCAGGTATCCCCCCCCCCCCACCGAAAAAAAGAGATTTAAGCCATTTCTGCCCAACGTTGCACATATGCAAGAGGGACCAAATGTGTGCATCTCTGGGTCAGGCAAAAATGGGTTAAAAGTATTCAACTGCATTCAATTTCATGTGCAACATAATGAATGTTCTGAGTTTTTAGATATTTAAAATGTGCAACTGAGTTCAAAATAATGAAGCTCCTGAATGCATTTGAGTGCTGGCCTGGGGAGAGCTCTTGACATTTAAATTGACTAACCTTTGCAGCAAACTGGGAGGTGTTTTGTGCTGGAGAACCAGTCTGAGGCTGCAATCTTATCCACACTTACCCGGAAGCCCCATTGACTATAATGGGTCTTACTTCTGAGTAGACATTCCTAGGATTGGGCAGAGATATAACTAAGGTGGAGTTGGAGAGGCACTTGCCCTGGGCACTATGCAAAGGGGGGGCACATGACTGCTTCTCAGGCTCTGCCTTAATTTTGGTGGCAGTACCGGTAGCTTCTTCTCCTTCTGGACCTACCTGTTACTTCTCCTTCAAAGGGGATCCTCCACAGGAGAAGGAAGAGAGTGTGCAAAGTTGCTAAAGTGAGCTCTCCCTCTTCCAGAGAGAACCAGAGGTGACATCAAGACATCACGTGACATCATCACTGCCCCAGGTGCATTATGTCTCTGGGATTGGGTTCTTCTCAGCCCCACCTCTAACCTGTAATAACAAGAATGGACTATACCATTATTTCTTAACCAGTGGTACAGATACCACCAGTGGTACTTGAGGTGGTGTCTGGTGGTACTCGTAGGACCCCCAGACCCCTGCCACCGGGCAGCGAGACCAGGAGTGTGACACAACAAACAGCGGTAGGAGGGCAGCTCAGTGGGCTGAACTCCAAAGCATGCTTTTCCATGCTCAAGAAAGCCTTCCCAACCCAGAAATAACTGGCAACGATGTTATCACCAGTTATTTCCAGTGGTACTTCGAATAGGTGGATGGAGTAAGTGGTACAGTGGAGGACAAATGATGGGAAACGCTGGACTACATTGAAGGGCTGTCATGAGCCAAACCCTCCAAGTTGGAATAAAGAATAACAATATCTGCTTTCATTTTAATTTTGATTCCTATTTCTAATTTTCTGAGTTTGTTATTTTTTTGGTGGTTTAAAATAATTTTTTTTTAAAAAGGAAAAAAATGAACTTTACAATAAAAAGATCAACGATGCTTCTCTTTGCCTTTTGCTCCCTTTTGCTTCTGGGGGGTCCCCAAGCAGCAGCTGCCACAAACCCCTGGCTTCCTTCTCTGATCTCTATTAACCAGCTCTTGAATTTTGATTCTCCTCTTTGAACCAGGAAGTGCCCTATAAAAGGCAGTGGGATCTGTTCCTCTGGCCTTTTCTATAGTTTGAGTGGAGGCGATTATCCTTTCTACCCTTCTCCATGGTGACGCCCCTCAATAAACGCACGTGGAGAGTAGCCCGGAAGTTGCTATACTTCCGTTTCACAGCAGAAGTTCCTATTTTGGCTTATTTCTTTCTATTTTTTTCCCGTAGGTGCTAATAAGACGTGAAGCGCGACCTAGAGGTCCGTTTTGGTCGTTGGCGCAAGTCTATGGCTCGCCTAAGGAGCGTTGCGACGCTCTATCCGTTGGCATCTCTATGGTGCAAGCGGGGACGCTCTAGGCACTTGCACCTCTATGGTGAAACCTCCCCATTGCTCTTGTGCCTTGCATGGGAGCTTGCAAGGGTTGCAATTGCAACCTGGTACTTTGAGTGGCAGCTGGGATTTTGGCCTTTGAGGAAGGGGGAAAGAAAACCAGGGAGGAAGTAGGTTGAGGGGGGTCAGAATATGTGGGGTGGGGGAAGAAGGTTAGAATCCCAGCTGGAATTTTGTGGGGGGAGCATTTTTTAGGGCTGCCACTTCTGGGGAAGGTGTCTTGCAACCATGGAGCAGCATCACTTGTGGAACTCCCTGCAACTTGACAGCCTGGAGGAGGGAGAGGGGTTCTCCAAGTGCCCCCCAGTTGATCAGGTTCTCCTGCAGTTCTTGCAGCTTTTTGCAAGCAAGGGAGTCCAGGGGGCTGGCAGCAGAGCCAAGGCAGGGATGGTTAGAGACCTGCTTGCCATCCTAGAGGTGGCAGACGGCCAGTGGTTATGGGGAGGCTGCCCCCCAAACACCACCCTCGCTGCGCTCAGAGACCTGGTGGCTGCCTTGAGCCAGTATGCAGCGCCACCCCGGCAGGAGCCAGATGGAGAAGGGCACACAGGTAGCGAAACGGCAGTGTATGCTGCCACGGCCGACCAAGCAGCAGATGTTGGCCTGGTGTTCTGCAGCATCTTGGCAAAGGTGGAAGCGGCAAGAGGCCTAGAGGAGCCGGGCACCGTGGACATTGGCTCAGTCTTGCACAAAATTGCAGGTCCTCTGTATGTATTTGCTGTGACTCATGCCGCAGAGAAGCCGTGGAGCAAGCCCAGGTCACAGACTGTGGCTCAGGAGCTGCTGGGAAGTCTGCTTCAGGTATCGGGCTGCCCCTCGGTACCAGAGTTCCTCAGAGGCTCACGCGAAGGCAACGACGGGTGGTTTGCCGTGGTGATGCGGTGCCTGAAACCTGAGTTGACCAAGTGAGTGATGCCCCGGGTGATGGTGGCCAGAGTTAGAAATGGAATCAACAGTGGTGACTGGACACAAAGTTGACAGTATGAACCAGCCACCAGGACTTGCTGATCATTATGTTGCAGTGCAAAGGTTGTGAAAGTGGTTTGTTAGGCAGAATAAGGGCTGGGGTGAGTGGGAGCCGGGGAATGGTCTTCGGTCATCCCATCCTCCTGGATGTAGAAAGACCTTTCAGGTGATCCTTTAGATTTGCTACTGCAAACAAAGAGAACCTCTGTGTCTAATTTTGTTTGTGCTGCTTCAGAGAACATAAGAAGAACCCTGCTGGATCAGTCCAGCTTCCTGTATCTCACAATGGCCCACCAGATGCCTCGGAGAGCACACAAGGCAACGAGATACCTGTATCCTGGTGCCACTCCCTTGCATCTGGTTGAACACCAGAGATAGTTTACTTTTAGAACCAGGAGGTTACTTATACCCATCATGGCTTGTAACCTGTAATGGTTTTTTCCTCCAAAAATATGTCCAGTTCCATTTTAAAAGCATCTAGGCTAGATGCCAACACCACATCCTGTGTCAAGGAGTTCCACTGATTAACTACCCACTTTCTTTTGTCTCTTCTACCTCTCCAGATGCTCAATTTTAGTGGCTGTCCCCTAGCAAGAGGGAAAAGAGCATCCCTCTATCCATCCCATGCATAATTTTATGTCTGTATCATGTCCCCCCTCAGGCACCTTTTTTCTCCACTGAGAGGCAGGAGAACCTCTCTGAAAACGACAGTGGAGGTTCACTGAAGGTCATATTACACACCTGATGTGATGGGATCCAGGGGTAATTTATTATTTCAAGTGGTGTTTGTGGGCTGTGCAGGCCTGGAAGTGGAGCAGGGGGACCAACTGAACTTGAATCCTGATGGGACAGTGGTGCTCTTGGTTGGGTCACCCACTGGTCAGTAAGTGTGTGCAAGTCATGTTCAGTGGGGGGAAATTTGCTTTTAAATTATTGGCTGCTGGTTCACAGCAAGCTTTGTTTCTCTTCTGGGGTTGTCATGATGTCTCTCCTTGTTCACATTTTGAGATTTTGTTATGATTTTTCCCTTGTGCTTGTTTTTATCAACTCAGCTTCAGTTTCTGCTTGTTAGACACTCTGTGCTGATCGAAAGGCATGATGAAAATGGTTACAAATAAATTCTTTTTAGAGAAACATGGCAACACAACCCTGCTATGAAGTATGTGTTCTCCTGGACCCTCCAGCAGGTCACCCGGCCGTGGCTTGGCCAACATTTCGAGAGCGTTCTGCCCCCATCACTGCTGCTGTCGGATGACTACCGCACAGAAAATAAGATCCTGGGAGTGCAGTGCCTGCACCATATCATTCGTAATGTGGTAAGGAAAAGGCAGCACAAATGATATTCTGCCACTCCTCACCCCGGTATTGCAAGGGCCGTGACTCAGCACCTTTGCTTGGCTTCAGCATCAGTGTGGGGGTTAATGCTGGTAGGATGGCTTCATTGCCTCAAGACTTGACAGTGAGGAGATATTCCCCCAGGCTTTCCCGGCCATGACAACCACAGTGGGCAAAGTCAACACATGCTGACTCATAATGAGCCCCACCGGATCTAGTCCAGCTTCCTGTATCTCACGGTGCCCACCAGATGTCTTGGGGAGCACACAAGACAGCAAGATACCTGTATCCCGTTGCCACTCTGTTGCATCTGCCATTCAGAGATAGCCTACTTCTACAACCAGGAGGTTGCACATACACATCATGGCTTGTAACCTGTGATGGACTTTTCCTCCAGAAATCTGTCCATTTCCCTTCTAAAGGCATCTAGGTTAGGTACCATCGCACAACCTGTGGCAAGAATTAATTACAGATTAATTACACCCCTGGGTAAAGAAATATTTTCTTTTGTCTCTTCTAACTCTCAATTTTAATGGATGTCTCCCAGTACTGGTGTTGTGAGAGAGAGAAAAGAGCATCCCTCTATCCGCTCTGTATGTTCCCTGAATAATTTTATACGTCTCAATCATGCCCCCCCCCATGCACCTTTTTTCTAGACTGAACCCACTAGCTGTCATTAACATGGCTGGCGTTTTGATCTCCTAACACTTGTCTAACACATCCTGAGTGTACGTAACACTTCATATTGGTGTGGTTGTATGGCATAGTGTTATATAGCATTCATATAACATGTCTTTTGATGTTGGTTTTAACAACAGCAGTATGCTATTCCCATACAGCAGATGGGGAAGACTGAGGCTAAGCAGTCATGGCTTCCCTGAGGTCACTGAATGGTGTTCATGGCAGAGATGAGAGTCAAACTGGGGAAGTCCTGTGTTGCAGCTCAGTCTCTTAGGGCCCAGTCCTATCCAACTTTCCAGTGCTGATGCAGCCATGCCAACAGGGTGTGAGCTGCATCCTGCCATGGTGGGCGGCAGTCACAGAAGCCTCCTCAAGGGGCTGCACTGTAGCTGCAACAGTGCTGGATAGGACTGAGCCTTTACGGTGCAAGCCCCTTACTCAGAGGTAAGCCCCGCTGAGTTTAATGGGGCTTATTCCCAGGTACAATAGAACAGATGGCCAACCTTTCAACTTTAGGGTTCCTGGACTTTTAACAATTGTGTAGAGGAGGAAATTTTAGCAGGTGCAGCTTGTCATCTGTGAAATTCCTGCTGAAATCCTCCCTTCTGCACAATTGTCAAAGGTCCAGGAGACCTAATGTTGAAAGGCTGATGTATAGGATTGCAGCCTTAGCCAGTTATACGACAGTAGCTCTCCCAGGAAAACCTTGTATCGTTCAGGACATTCCCTTTGCACAAAGAAGGCAAATGCATCCAAAGCCCAGCCGGTTAAAGTGGTCTCATGTGTTTGTTCTCTTTGCAGCCAGCAGCAGACCTCTACCAGTTTAACAGGGGCCAGGTTGTGTACCATGCCCTCTTCAACCATCTGTACAGCAAGGAGGCTCAGCCCTTGCAGGTAATTCAAGGGCTGGCACACCTGGGCCATCTTCCTGGCACACCTGGGCCACCTGGGCCATCTTCTCTTAAACTTGCTTCCAAATTGATGGGTCAAAGACAGGGCTACAGATCCCCTTATTCCTGATAAGTATTCCAATATCTCTTAATGCCACAGCTCCAGTTGCTATTTCCTGCTTGCCTCTGGTCCTCTCTGTTTGAAAAGGAGTTGGTGATTCTCAAGGCATCCCTATAGATTCTCCTGATTCTAAACTGAACCTGTTCCAAGAGTCCACCTGCAGGCATCCTCTTGTGGTATAGGCAAAGCTGAAGCGGCAGGCTGAGAATGCATATTTTTGCTGAGTCATTTCCCGGAAGCCACAAAGTTCATATTCCTAGACCAGGGGTGTCCAAAGTTTTTGGCAGGAGGGCCACATCATCTCTCTGACACTATGTCGGGGGGGCCAGGGAAAAAAAGAATTAATTTACATTTAAAATTATGTAAAATAAATTTACATATGTTTACATAAATAAATATATTAAAGATGAACTTATATGAATGCATGAAGGTCTTGCAATAGCTCAAGGCCTATAAAAGGCCTTGCACAAAGCAAGGCTGGCCTTTCCTTTGCTGCCGCTGCTGCATCACAGACGTGAAATAGCAAGCAGAGGAGGAAGCCCTTATCTCACAGCTCACGCAAGAGGTCAAACAGTCACCCTTATGCTGAGAGCAGTTGCGTCGGGCCAGTGCAGGCTCCAACAAATCTCTGGAGGGCCAGAGGCTCATTGGAGACTGGGGGCTCCCTGAGGGCTGCATTGAGAGGCCTTGAGGGCCGCATGTGGCCCCAGCGCCGGGGCTTGGGCACCCCTGCCCTAGACCATTGATGCTGCTGCAGTTCAGGCACCCACAGAATGATCAAAGCGGTTTTCCTGAATCTCTTGAGGAGGAATGGTAACAACTGTGGAGCTCAGTGTACTTTTAAGGGCAGAATGTAACTTTTAAGGGCAGAGTGTAACTTTTAAGGGCAAGCTCTGTAACCATGTTTAGGATGAAGGTGTACTAAGTGGCTATCAGATCAAGCGCTGGCCAGGGGCAGATGCTGATTAGAGGACCCAGCCAATGGGTCCCCCCCCCCGAACCCCACAGTATCAGTGGCACAAGTTGGCTGAGATTCTTGCACTTCCCTGCGCCTGGCACTGCCATCTGCAAATGGGAGCATCCCCCAGGATCACTATGGTCATTGAAAGGCCTCAAGGGTATGCTCTTCTTGACTAGTGGGGAAGGAGATGCCACTGCCCAAGATTCCTCCCCATTTACCAACATGAAGGGTGGGAGGAGGAACTTTTGCAAGGGAGGAGGGCACTGGTACCCAGTGCATCCTGGGAAACCCAGTGCAGAGCTTTGGTTCAGGGTCAAGCCAACGTTGGAGTGTGCAGTGGTTGGCCAGCCCAAAACCGCCTGATGCTTGAGGAGCATGCCAAATGCTGCCCTCCCCTTACCTGATGATGTGCCAGCCTCTGCTCCTTCCCCTCTGCAATGTTCTAGCTCAGGGATCTCCAAACTATGGCCTGGGGGCCACATCCAGCCTGCCACAAAGTTTTATCTAGCCCGCAGCAACTTTTTTTTGTCAGAGCATTTGCTAATGTTGTGACATTTTTACCCATTATAAATCCCTTCTCAGTTTAAGCACAGCCTTGTTTCTTTGTAATTGTCACATTTTGTTCTGAATCTTATAATGCTGATTACAAAAAAAAGAGCCATGTAAAACTTATTCCTTTAAATTTCATTCATAAAATTGATTTTTTTCAGCCCGTGTAAATTTGTAAAATATACAATGTGGCTCTCGTACTGAAAAGATTGGAGACCCCTGTCCAGCGCAGCTCTCGCCTCCCCTCCATGTTTCCTCTTCCCCTCTGTCCCCCTCCTACTTTTCCAATCCAGAGAATGGAAGGAGGAGGAGGATCCGTGGAAGCAAATTGGTGGGCAGAGATGACCTGCCCGCCCCCCAACAACGTGCTGCCTGAGGCGACTGCTTCAGTTGGCCTCATGAATGGGCCGGCCCTGACCCCGCCATTCCTCCCAGGAAGCTCAAGTGACAACAGCTTTGCAAGGCAGGAGCCTGAGAGATCATAATTGACCAAGGTCTCTTTCATGGGAGCACAGGGAGTTCCGGTTCTCAGAGAGCCAGGGTGGTGTAGTGGTTTGGGAGGTGGACTTAGACCTGGATGATCCAGGTTCAAATCCCCCCTCAGCCACAAAGCTTCCTGGGTGACCTTGGGCCAGTCACTTTCTCTCAGCCTCACCTACCTCACAGGGTTGTTGTGAGGTCAAGAAAGAGGGGAGGAGCAGCTGTGTAAACCGCCCTGAGCTCTTTGGAGGAAGGGCGGCATAAAAATGTGAAAAATAAATAAATAAATAAATTCTCATAGATCCACCTCATTTCCCCATTGAAACAGGTTGTCTTACCATGTTTGCTGGACTTGCTGCCGATCCTGGAGAAGGCTCCACAACAGCCAGCCCGCAAGTCCTGGACTGTCACACCCTTGGATAAGGTGCTCCGACTGGTACTGACCCACATGGAAGTGGAGCACCAGCTCGCCCTGCGGAGGGTGTATGCCAAGAGCCTTCCTGCCTTTGTAGAGAGGTGAGAGGTGTAGCTCCATCCCCCTAAAGCCTTTTGGTTCCTTACTTTTTGCAAGCTAATTATTTATTGCCCTTCCCGCCCTTTATTTAATGCCATCAATGTGCTTGGCACTTTACAATAGAAAAGTCCCTACCCCAAGCAGCTTCCTCAAAGCCTCCCTACCAAAGAGGCAACAGAGGAAGGGGAGGGGGTGGTGCCAGGGGAGATGGAGAAGCCTTGTGCAATTATTTCACATGTATGTACTTAGGCTTAGTTGCAGCAGGATAAAGTTGACTTGGAAATAGTACCAAATAAGGAGGTTTAAGAAGGAACTTGAAGGAAAGCATCTTACAGGTGATCTTGGAGGGAGTTCCCAGCCTAAGGGACAGGAAGGGGGAAAAGGCAGAGTCATTTGAGGAAGCAGAGCAGGAGACTTGAGGGTGGTGGAGCTGGAGGGTTAGGGTTGCAGGTCACAGGCTGCATTATGTTGGGAGATGAGAACGGAAAGGGAGGGCCGGGCTGTTACGGGATTTGAAGGTCAGGAGCAGGAGGTTGTGTCCTATTTGCTGACAAAGGTTCTAACCCTATGCCAATGTTCTTGAAAGGCTCAGCATCCGGATAGCCTGTCACCTGAAGAGGCTGCAGCAGGTGATTATTGGATACCTGGAGGTTGCAGATGGACCTGAAGAGGAAGCCAGATTGGCCATTTTGGAGACACTGAAGCAGACCATAAAGCACGCCTGGCCCAGGTACTTTGTAAGCACTGGTCGGTATCTTTCTTCTGTTGCATTGGACGTTCCACCTAGAAACCGAGCCAAGAGACCTCTCACCTCCATAAAGGCTGAGAAATGAAGTACACTACTTTGTCTGCCCCCTCCCATGCTTCCCTTGCCAAAGGAGTTGCCAGCTGCTGAAGGTGCTACTCCTTCCCCCTCGTCCTGAACCAATATCCCATACATCACCTGCTATTAAAGCCCTTCTTTGTGGCTCAATAACGTACAAATGAGTGCTGGTTCCAGAGGTCAGTTCTAGCTTTGGAAGTTGATTAATGGGGGAGGTCGGCTGATCCCAGTGAATCTCAGCTGAAATGTAGGTTGTGTCTCCAGTATGTTCTGGCTAGGAGAGATCTGGCTGTATTGGCTACACAGGCTCATTCAGTGCATAAGGGCAGGGCAGCCAAAGATCCTCACCTACTATTGAAAAGAGTCTTCCCAGTTAAGTCTCCATATTCAGAAGGTCCTGAAGTGACACATCTGTGTGGATAGGGTGCTGAAGAGGCAGTTGCTTTGCTAGTGGTCACTTCCAACCAGGGCAGGAGGTCTGGTCTAGAGGGTAGAGCCTCCGTTTGCCTGAAGATAACATCCGCAGGTCGCCAGTTTGAGGCCACCAGCACCGTGAATGGTGAGACCTTGAAGCAGCTGACAAGCCGAGCCGAGTTATTCCACCTGCTCTTTGGTGTGAGCGAAGAAGCATCTTGGCTGCCCTCCACGTGAGAGATGAAGGAGCTGCTTGTCAGCTTGCATGGGAGGAAACTGGAGGCCAGAATGTGATACCAGATCAAAAAGATCCATCTGAAATGGTGTGGTTGTTGAAAGATAGAACCTTTCTTTGATTGTAAAAATCCCTACGGGGAATTAGAGCAGCCTGCCCATGTAAACCGCCTTGAATAAAGTCTGAGGAGAAATCTGACGACCAAGAAAGGCAGTATATAAATACATGTATTATTATTATTATTATTATTAACCACCATGGTGTGTGACTTTTCCCAGGTCACACCTCCCAGCCACACATCTGGTTCCCAATGCAGCTTTTGAAGCAGTCTAATCAGTTTGCCATCCCTCTGCTGTAGGATGACCTGCCGTCTCGCCATTCTTCTCCAGGCTTTACTGAGGCTGATGTGGGACTTGACCACAGATAGGAGTCTGACCCCTGAGCCAGTAAGAGCCTTATTGCTCCAAGGAGCCACCGATTGCCTCATCTTACTGGATCGCAGTTCCCAGGGACAGGTGAAGGTGAGCTGGAGGACAGCAGGCCTCTGAATACCCAGTAAAGGAAAGCAGTGGCAGAAACAGAGCTGTTCCTCTCATTTCCTGCTTGTGAGCCATCTGGTTGGCCATTGTGGGAAAAGGATGCTAGACTAGATGAGCCCTAGGCCTGATGCAGCAGAGCTCTTCTTGGGCCTGTAACCCTGAACCCATAGCCCAGATTGGTCACTCTTGAGAAGCATCAGGGAAAACAGCCTAGATTTGGACAGGATCTGTCATGCAATAGAGTTCCGTGAGAAACGTCAATACTCTCCTGCAGTGGTTCCCAAACAGTGGATCTGGGACTCACCAGTGGGTTGTGACCCAATTTTTGGTTGGTTCTGAAACTGACAGGGCAGATTAGGCTATGTGAACAAAGGGTTAAACAAACTGCTACATGGGGGGGGGGACTGCTGCCCAACCATTGTTACAGTCACACCCCTTGGCATTTATTAATCAGGCTGCAACCTCTAGGGAAGGGGTGTCAAACTCATTTCACACAGAGGGCCGAATAGAGTTCATTATGCCTGCTGAGAGCTAGAAGTGATGTCATTAAGCAGGAAGTGATGTCATTAAGCTGTTCATGACCAGAAATATGCACTTGTGGCACCCAGGCCTTATGTTTGAAACCTCTGCTCTAGACCCTCTAAAAGGTTTGGAAACCACAGCTCTAGGACAGTCTTTTGTACCTCTTCTATTCAATGTACATTTTATTAGCACTTTTGTTTATTACTATTTATCTGTTTTGTAAGCATCTATTAACTAAACAAGACACACTGGTGAATTCCCCACACCCATGCTCCCCATCACATATGGGGCAGATTATTATTATTATTATTATTATTATTATTATTATTCTGTATATGTGTTTGGTTTAATCTTTGGCAAATGGGTACTTGGAAGTTTTCCCATTTTTGTGCAAAATGACTAATGAGACTAATTCCCCCCCCCCCCCCAAGCTGACACTTTTAATGTGGAAAGCAGTTAGTCAGTGGGGAGCAATGGGGGGCAATCAAGATGGTTCTAGCCCTCCACCTACCAAAGGCTCCTGTTCCAAGCTCACTGTGGAAAACTGAACAGTAGGAGGTTATTCCAACTGATGGTTTTGATCTCTTCCAGACCCTCCTGCAAGGAGTCTACCGCAGCTGTCCAGATGAGCACCTTAAGGAATATTTAAGGAAAGTACAAGAGGAGCCTGCAAGCAGCCTCTTAGCCTCAGGGAGTCTTTTGAAAAGCTGAGAATGCATTTCAGGGGGAGAAAGCACAGTCTGTAACCTGGAAGAACCCCATCCTCCCAACAGCCCACTTGCCTGGCTGCCACAAGACCTCCATTGTCTCTTGGCAAAAGAAAAGGGACAGAGGGGAAAATTGCAAACCTGTTTATTTATATGCTGCTTTTTCAAACAAGGGGAGTCCTCTGAGTGGCTCACAATCTTTGTACATAAAGTCCTTATAAAAATATTTTTGAAACCCAGTCCTCTCTTAACTCCTCAGTCAAAAAGTGGATGGAGCAGAAAGCAACTTACATGACCAACCAGCCCACCTGCAGCGGTCATCCTCTGTTCCTTACTCTGTGCTGCATACAGCAGAAGAGAAAGCATCTTCTCCTTCACTTTTTCTCTCTTGTTCAGAGCCAGGCAGGTGAGGTGGAAATGGCAGAAAAGGGCAGCTCTAGAGAGAGTGGAGACTTCAGGGAGGTTGGCAGCAGCACAAGTTGAGGCCAAGATGGCCGGGCCAAGGGGACAGTAGTGGCATTTGCAGGTGGGTAGTGGCGTATCTGACCCCTCCCCACCCCCTGTGCTGATCAGCATTTGAAGGTTGTAGGCCCCGGTTCTAAACTTCCATTCCACTGACAGTCTCCTTCAACTGGTTTTTCAACTAACTTTTGAGTCTTAAAAGTTGCCAAGGAAGGCTTTGGGGAAAGACATGCTCCTGCCCTACTCGTCCCACCAGCCAGTTCGATAAGTACGGTCCTCATGTCTGCCTCTCCCTCCCATGGCTGGGAGGAGTCATGGCGCCTTCACTTTCGAGGAGAGGGGTTCAGTCTCCTGTTCGTATTCTATTTCGACGTAAGCTCGTTTCCTCCTCATCGGACCTTTGAGGGGAGTCTTGCCTTTTGACTTGGGCTTACGCTCGCCCTCTTCCTCACTGGAGGTAGCCTCCTCTTCCTCCTCGCTGCTCGTGGCCAGTTTATCCATGTCCTTGACAGAAGAAACAGAACTGTCAGATACAGTGGGCTCTGTTTGTAATTCCCCCAATGCCAGCCTCCACCTTAAACACACATCTTTAGAGAACCATGTCAGCATGTCCTTTTCTGGCATGCAGCTGACATGTAGATCCAACCCAAGACAGCGCCTCTGTTGCTACCACCCAGTTTCTCTGTTGCCTGGCTACCCAGGGAACAGTCATCTCCTCCGTGTTGCCACAAGTCTAGCTTTTATTATTAAAAGCCCTGGGGAGACTGTACTCACCTCAAAGTCACTGAGGTCGCTCTCGTCTACCTCCACAAATTCCCTCTTGTTAGCCTCCTGCAAGAGAAAAATGGCAAAAATGTTGTGAAGAGGATGATATCCTTGTCATATGCCTCCCCTTCTTGTCTGAACTCAGTCTTCAGGACTTCCCAATCACTGCCTAATGAAACCCCATGTTTTTGGAAACCCAATTCTTGGAGACATAATTAGGCATGTATGCACAAACTGATGTAACCACAGAGCTTGAGTTAACTTGGCGTAGTCCAGTCTACATTGGAGGTCCTGCCCAAGCAACGAGACAGGATCTACTATGGTAATGCCCCCCCACACATCCGATCTCAAGGCACAGAAACATAACTTGCAGGTAGGTTAACTCTACAAGCCACAAGAGATCCTATGACTGTTCTTCAAAACAAAAGAGATAACTTTTATAGGAGGGTATACCACATTCCAAAAGGGTTATACAATAAGAACTGCTAATATCCATTAGCAACATCTTTCGAGGGCATTCTGGGCTGATACATGTCTCCCTCTAGGAGACCAACATCAATGACAATTTCAAAAGCATTACATCATTCTCTTCCTCCTCCTCCTTCTCATCCTCCACGTCACTCTCTTCTTCAACGTCCTGCTGTTCCAGAGCTTTGTTGAAGGCATGGATGGGGAAGTTATATATATCGCCATACTAAAAACGGAAAGCACACCAGGAAGAAACAAATGTTAGGTGACTTCAAAATAGACATAGTTTAAGTAAGGATACTTTTTATATCCTAACAGCTCACATAGAACTCTCAGCCACGAGTAGGTTCAGTTCCAACTGAATGACACTTAGTTTATAATTCAAGTCCCAGCAGCCTCAGTTTGGTTTAAGAGGAGACACTGGATTCTAGCCATCAGTATTCCTGGGGAAATCCTGAGATTACAAAAGCACTTGACCCTCAAGGACTCCGGTACCCAAGAAGAAAAGAAAAGCACAAAGCTATATCCAAAATTATGTTTCAGTACAGTGGACCCTCCTTAACCACACACTCATCACTTGCAGACTTGAATATCTGTGGATGCCAAGCCCACAGCTGGTCTCAGAGGACCTCCCAGACACAACTGGAAGGCACTTCCCAGTTTGCTGGCACCCCCCCCCCCCACTGTGCACATGGATTTGATTATCCGTGGAGGGTCCTGGAACAGATCCCCCACAGATGCCACAGGCCCATTGTAATTGCAGAATCTGTCATCAGTGCAGAATATTTGTTCATTTGGACCACATGCTGCTCAAGGCAAAATGAATAATGCTATGACGCTATCACAGTTCAGTTCCCTTGATCTTGGCTATTTGAATCATGGACAGCTATATTTATAGCCTGTTTTTCATTTTCAGAAAGCTGTTTGGGGGGGGGGGGGGCGTTGATCAGATTAACATGTCCTTAGCATGAACATGGCAGAGGCATCTAGTGCTTCCAGGTCATTCAGTAGGCCCCAGGATCCTCTTATTTTCTGCTTCCCCTTTTCCATGCACGTAAATGCCATAGGTCGGTTCTTTTTCATAAACAATGAGCATGACTGGCTCATGACATTCCAGTACTTGAATGCCACACATGCATCATCCCCCTCCCCACACACACAGACACATGATACCTTGACACACCAAATTCCACCTTCCCTTCATTTGGCAGCATAACAACCACTGTTTTTCCTCCCACTCCCTAGACTTGGATGGGAAAGAACAGAACAGGAAGTGTAGAGGAGAGTGGTGGTTTAGACTGTTCCCTCTTCTTCTTGGAAACCAGAGAGTAGGAGAAGCTCCAGAAGCAGGTGGATGCAGATGCCCCCCCCCCAACACATCACCTAATGCAACTACCTGGCCTAATGGGTGGACCAGCCCTGACAGCAAGGCAATCAGAGGCAAGTATTTGGGAGCCCTTACTCTTGGTGCA
The DNA here is from genome assembly GCF_035046505.1 of Tiliqua scincoides. Classification (NCBI taxonomy): domain Eukaryota; kingdom Metazoa; phylum Chordata; class Lepidosauria; order Squamata; family Scincidae; genus Tiliqua; species Tiliqua scincoides. Next base: position 12,469,520 of record NC_089831.1, read on the forward strand.
TTGCTGTTGGAGGTAACCTAGGAACTCAACCATTACATGCACACAACATTAGGAGGTGGAAGCAGCCCTTACCGTGTCCTGCTTGAGTCGCTCCAACAATTCTTTTTCTATGGCATTGTCCAGCTGAGCAGCAGTCAGGGCTTTTTCCTGGCAGAAGAAAAAAATAATAAAGGGGTTAAATTCAGGCACAGAACATAAGTCTTGCAGGATCAGGCCAAAGCCCTGTCTGGTCCACATCCAGTTCCCCACAGTGGCCCACCTGCTGACTCTGGGAAGTCCCAAAACAAGAGAGAAAGACAAGCTTCTCTCTTGGAAGCCGTACACAGCCGTCACGATTGGTGTCTTTTCATAGATTTGTTTGGGTGCCTGGTGGGAGCTGAGCCTCTCTGGTTGCTAGCCCCTCTCACGCCCAGCTGGGGGTGCTCCTGCTGCTATTGGTGGTCACAGATTAGCCCTGTGACCAGCAAGGGGGTTGGGAAGTGCTCCCAAGAGGGAAAGTACTAGGCACATGCAAACAGCTACTTGAGTGAGGGTCCTTTAAGATCTAGCAGGGCTGGATCAGAGAGGGAGGAGGACAGGACAGGATGTGGGTAGAGCCCAAACAGCCTTCAAAAGCAGCTCAGAAGAGCAAGGATGAAAGCATTATGGTGGAGATTGAGAGGAGGTGGCTGAGCTTGACCCAAGGAAGAGACTCCCCAACCTTGCCTGACCCGGAGGAAGAAAAAGGGTGTCAACCTAACCTCATCCCTGCTGGTCACTCTGAGGCCCAGTGTTCAAAAAGGAGAAAAGGTTTATCAGCTTTCCAGCCCTGGAAAAACCAAGACAAAGTCGGCAGGGTGACGTCTGGGCCAGCAACTTCAACCAACAGGTGAGTCACAAACAGGCTGGTAAAAAATCAAGAGGGACCACTGTGACAGTCGTTACCTCTCGCCTCTTCTCTCGCCGTTCAATCTTTTTACTCAGTGGCACAAGCTTCCTCCTGCAGAAGAAGACACTGTTAGTGCTGTGTTCTAACCAGATCAAACATAAACGCACCCACAGAGCCCAGATCAGGGGTTGGGGGTCTACCAAGAGGCAAAAACCCAAAGCCAGACTGTTGGAGCCGAAGGACTCACTGTCTCTTGAGTGTCAGCTTGCGGATCCGGATCAAATACTGCGTGATCTTGGTGAAGCGCTGCTTGCACTTGTGGCGGATAAAGCGTGGCCAGTAGATGAGGTTCTCGTCTATCTCCTCCAGTGCCTTCTCGTAGTTCTTACTCAACCGGACCTGCCGGAAACGGGAAGGTGAGGAGTCTTGCAAAGGCTCTGAGATGCAATGGGAAAGCCAGAAGCATAATGTGGGCAGAGTCTGAGGGGCTTCTGCCCTAGCACTATGCCAATTGGGTGAGTGAAATTTTTCTGCCCACCCATGGCAGACCTCCAGTGCTGCACTCGGAGGTCTGCTGTAGTTGGGCAGAAGCTGAGAGTTGACCAGGATGCTGCTGTAGAGGGATCGAGGGCGGCAGCCACACTGTGAAGCCACTGCTGCTCTCTCCGGAACCAGGAAGTGACGTCAAAGGATTTTGTGACATCAAGCGACTATGATGTTACAGCCCTGAGTGTCACTGTCACTCCTTAAGCCTCTGAGCAAAGCAGCAGATTAGTAAGGAGTGTCCACCAGCCGCCTCAACTTCCTTTGTCTGAAAAAGGAGATAAGGTGCGCAGGAGAGAAGAGTGGTGGGCTAGAGTGCCTCTGACACTCTAGCCCACCACTCTCCTATCCACTTCTGCCTGTCCTTCTTTTCTTTTCAAATTCAGGGAGCAAAAGGAAGAACGGAGGTAGGCAACAGCTGGTGCAGTGCTGGATAAGGTGCATTTGACAAGCTGCCTTAGACACCAGACAATCTTGGGCTGGCCCTAAAGTCAATTGCTATTCTGGCTTGAGGAAAAAAATGCCTCGTGCCTAGGGCAGCTCTGCCTGGAGGTCAGCGCTTGTTTTAAATTCCTTGCTTAAGATACTACCAGCAAGACCCCTAAGTGGTGGGCCAGTTCAGGCAATACTTCAGAGCCTGAACCAGTCCTGTGCAATTAGCGACCTGTGTACTGGAGCTGTGCACTTAGCTCCTGCCCAGTTTTGCTAATCGCATAGGGATGACTTAGGGCACAACCCTAACCAGGTCTACTCAGAAGTAAGTCCTATTTTGTTCAATGGGGCTTACTCTCAGGAAAGTGTGGTTAGGATTGCAGCCACAGGTAGCAAAGTATCACTCAAACTTACCCAGTGATACTTGTAGGGAGGCAGTTAACACCCCATCTAAATATACAGCTTTTTCCTCTCTCAGAAAAAAATGGAACAATCCAATACAGTTCTTTGCAAAGGAAGCTAGCAAGTATCGGGGATCAGGTCCCCTCTTATCACACCATGCAGTGGTTACATTATTGGTCTGAAGACCAACTGCTCTTTATGTCACTCTCTGCCGTAATCTGTGCCATGAGAGCATGACAAAAATATTGAATCAATATAAGTACTTTACACACATCCCCAACCAAATAAATCCTGATTGGGGGGGGCACTTACTCGTTCCCAGAGCCTATTCGGGAAAGCAGAGCGTTCAATGGTCTTCATGTAAAGGTAACACTGCCCTAGGAAAGAGAAGAGGCAACACATCAATTAGGCGCCAGGGTGTGCCTCCTATCTTGGCTGTCAGATGCAGGAAATGTGCCACAAGAGAGACATAGCAGTAGCTCACCAAACGAGCACCTGCTTTTCATGCAGAAGGCCCCAGGTTTGATCCCTGGCAGCGACTCCAGGCAGGACAGAGAAAAAGTTCTGTCTGAAACCTTGGAGAGCTGCAGACAGTCAGTACTGAACTGGGCTTCTTCTAGCAGAGTCAATTAGCCCAAAGGAAGCATGCGCATGGGACAAAATGGCAAGGAATCCTCCCCAATGTTCTCACCTTTCTCTTCCTTGATGGTAGCATACTGGCTGTTGGCCAAGGGGCAGGAAGAGCGATTGCAGAGGCCTGTTACGTTGAACTCATTCCGGCAAAAGTTCTGTGTCTTTGTTCTGCAAGGAAGAGCCGTAGAATGAAACATCCATTCTGTGCATGTGGCATAAATTAGAGAATGTTCTTGTGTGTTGGTGCACAACCAGAGCATGGCAAATTATTCCCCCTGAAATAAGCTGAAGGTATTAAGTGGGAGATTTAAAAGTCACACATTGTAGTAGACATTGCAAAAAATGCTCAATTCTTTGCCCAACAGCAAACATAAGATACTCGCCCATCTAGTATCCAGTCTCCCACAATGACCCACCACTTGCCTGCGGGAAGCCCACCAGAGATGCGGGCACCATGACAGTGAAACCAGAAGTGGGTTGTGGTCACTATTTTTAGACATTCCGAGGCTTGGGGGGCCCTTCCGAGGAGTCCATGGGCTCCCTGCACCCTCAAGAGGCAGGTGCTGCCTCCAGTAAATACAAAAACTGCTTTTGCCCATGGCAGCAGCTCAATCCTGGCAATTGCCCCACCCCTGCAAAAATGCACAGCAGTAAGTAAGTACAGGATTCCTGTACAGACAACATCAAGATAATATACATGGGATAGAATGGTAAGGAATCCTCCCCAAGGTTCCCAAGAGTTTGGGAACTGCTGTAAGTTTTTGCAGGGGTGGGACAAAGGCAGAAAAATGACAACTCAGAATAAGTGATGCTCAGGGCACAATCCTAGCCAACTTTCTAGCACCAAAGTAAGGACAATGCAGCTCCGAGGTAAGGGAAAATACATTCCCTTACCTTGAGGAAGACTCTGCCACCCAATTGCACATGCCCCATTGGCACAGTTGTGTCAGTGCAGGAAAGTTGGTTAGGTTTTGGGCCTAAGAATTCTTATTAATTAGCTGGCATGAGTTTTTATATTGCTGTGTTTGTAGTTGTGGTTGCTTTACCACTTTGGGGAGATTTTATTCTGGAAAAGTGGTCTACAAATATATAAACAAAGAAATAAGACCACTTGGAACAGCAAATTCCACAACTCTTGAACGCAGGACCAAGTCGGGTCAAGGCAACAGAGTAGAAAAACTTACTTGATCTTAAAGGAGCAGAACTGCTTGTTGCCAAGAGTGTCCCAGACAACCTGACAAGAAAGAACACTCCATTAGTAGCTCCCCCAGCACAATCCTATCCCTCAGCCCCAAATCTCCTGGGTGGCCAGCAGAACATTAAAATGAGGATGGTTGGCAATCAGCACAGTGGATCTCAAATTTTGGCCACACAATTAACAAAGCATAAAAAAGAGGCAGACACCAGAGAGGGTGGAACAGCAACACCAGCAGCCCTGTCATGATACATTTGACCCCTGCTGTAGGAAACTTGGGCGACAAGAAATAAATAAAATCTAACTTGCATGACCAAATACTACTGTTGTAAATTGCCATTGTGTTTTATCTTGGACACACTGACTTTTGCATAGAAACATCATACTAAATGGGCATAGGGAAATCAGTTTTATACATTAGGCATCTATCTTCCTATTTTTGTATAGTGTGTGATATAATTCTTATACACATCATAGACATTTCACATTTTGGCATTTTCACCCCAGTGTTCACAATTTCCCCCCCTTATATCCATATTATTGTATCTCAATGTTTGTTTTTCTTGGCCCTGCCACTTCATGTTGTCCACCTCTTCAAAGTACCACTGGAAGGAACTGGCAATGACATCATTGCCAATTACTTCTGGTTGGGTGGCCAGATGCGACACCACAAACAGCAGCAAGAGGCTCGAGATGGACAGGAGGGCTTCTGTGAGCGCAGAAAAGCATGCTTGGGTGTCTCCTGCCGTTGTCCGTTGTGTTGCACTCCTGGTCTTGCTGCCAGGCAGCAGGTGTCCAGAGGTCCTGCGAGCACCACGAGACATCATCTCCAGCACTTCTGGTTGAGAAACACTGCTGTATTGAGCTGCCAACGTTGCATGGCAGGTAGACCTGGGCTCTGCATTGGGAAACCCAGTAGATCCAGGCTCCAAAGACTTTTCCAGCTGTTGCCACCCTCCCCCTGCCCTGTTTTATTCTCTCCCCACCCCTGTCCTGCCCATCCTTGTCACCACCCTCCCCCTGCCCCATTTCATCTCCTCCCCCTTTGGGAAAGTCCCCCCCCAAGAAACTTAGTACCCCCTGATAAAGTGCCTCTTGGAGTCTCTAAACAGCACATGCTCAGAGGCACTCTCTCCTCTAAGCACTTGTCCCAGGAAAGTGGAGCCCTGGTCAGCCACAGCACCTTTTCAGGCTCAGACCAGGTGGCTTCCCACGTGCAGCAGGAGGAGTCCCAGCTGGGTAGGAAGCAGCAGCTACTGGGGGGGGGGGCAGGAAAGGACCAGCTGAGCTTCTCCAGCCCCCCAAGCCCAGCCCCAGTTCTTTCCTCCTCCCCCAACTCACATCATCAGAGTGCATCTTCCAGGCAGGAGCACAACGAGGCTTGCCTCAACTGCAGGAGCAGATGGAGCAGCAAAAGGAGGAAGTCTCGCGAGATCCGGGGAAACAGACGCCAATCCGGGAGAAAGGGCAACCCTTGCAGCCAACATAGACCTAAGAAAGATCTAGAATGCCAAACCCACAAATATTGTTGCCTTCTGTGGATTTTTTTCACCTTCCCAGGAGTGATGCAAGAACCCTCCCATAAAAATCAATGTAAACATCCAGGATATTTCTCTCTCTCTCTCTCTCTCTCTCTCTCTCTCTCTCTCACTTACTTTGTATCTAGCTGGAACTATAGTGTAATGCAGCAATTTTCAGTCTCCTTCATCTCATGGCACACTGACAAGGCACTAAAATTGTCAAGGCACACCATCAGGTTTTTTGCAATTGACAAGGCACACCATGCTGCCAGTGGGGGTCTCACATCCCCATTGGCCCTACTAATAAATGACCTTCCCCCAAATTACAGTGGCACACCTATGGATCACTCACAGCACACCAGTGTGCCACGGCACAGTGGTTGAAAATGGCTGGTGTAATGTTTGACATCTAAGAGGATTTCCTGCTTAAGGCAGGGGGTTGGGCTAGATGACCTATTAGGCTCCTTCCAACTCTATGATTCTATGATTCCTGGAGATGCTGTTACAATCTCCAAAGTTGCTTTCAGTCACCAGAACATAAGAACAGCCCTGCTGGATCAGGTCAAAGGCCCATCCAGGCCATCTTCTTGTACCCCACAGTAGCCCACCAGATGCTTCTTGGAGCACACAAGACTACAAGAGACCTGCATCCTGTTGCCACTCCCTTGCATCTGGCTTTCTAAGGTAGCCTAAGATTAGGGGGCTACATGTACCCATCATGGCTGTAAATCATGATGGACTTTTCCTCCAGAAATCTGTCCAATCCTCTTTTAAAGGCATCCGGGTCAGATGCCATCACGCCATCCTGCGGCAAAGAGTTCCACAGGCTAATCACATGCTAGGTAAAGAAATATTTTATTTTGTCTGTCCTAATCAATTATAGTGGATATTTCCTGGTTCCAGCGCTGTGACTGAGGGAAAAGAACATCCCTCTATTCACTCTACCCATCCCCTGAATAACTTTGTATGTCTCAATCCTGTCCCCTCTCAGGCGCCTTTTTTCTAGACTAAAGAATCCCAAACACTGTAATCTTTCCTTCCCTGGAGATCAATGCCAGTTCCTGGAATCTCCAGGAAAATCCTGGGCAGGGTGTGCACTGCCCCATCTGGGGCTTTCTTCCTGGGGAGGGAATTGTCTTCTTAATTTGTGACTTGCATGACAGGCTCCCTTAAGAATGACAACTTGTTCTAAGTTGAGAGTATCTATGGAGCAGTTGTCGCTCCAGACTTTGCCCACTTGACCTGCACAATAAGTGTGCTCACTCCAGGTTTCCTTTGGTTCAGGGAGGTTTGCCTGTCTTTACTGCTATTTCTAGTTTCTGAGTCACAGCTAGGCAAAAATCCTGAATTGCTTGCTCCGCTGATGACTCACTCCCTCTGTAGGGGAGATTTAAAAATTACTTCTGTGAAAACCCGGAAATTTCCAATGAGGAGAATGAAAAGAGGTACTCTGTTCTTTTCTTGTCTCTGTGCTCTAACTGCAAAAGCTTGACCTGGGAGAGGTGGGGCTAATTGAAAGACACTGGGTTGGCTGGATGAAGCTGTGGGTGGAGCCACCAGCCACCCAAGGACCAATCAGAAAACGCTCAAGTTGCAGTGGCAGCTGCAACTGTTACCCTGCTTATGTCTGATCTCGAAAGCTAAGCAGGGTCAGGTTTGGTTAGTACTGGGGTGGGAGACCGCTTGGCATTACCGGGTGCTGTAGGCTTTCGAGTCTGAAGGTTGCCAACCAACCAGCTGCTCAATTGCCGTTTCCTCCTTTCTTTAACTGGCTTGTTGCTCATTGATGAATCCATAATGTTTAAGTTCCCAGGCATATGGTTACTTTGTTTCAGTATTATGAATAGTCATGCAGCCTTTTATGTATGTATTTCTATAGCATGTGCAATAGGTGTAAAATGCTTTAACAACCTCCAAGAAGTTGTAAAAGCTAGGGTTCGCACAGATCTCTTACAAAGTGTGATAAATGAGAGTACCTCTGCACATGTGCAGATTGCTTTCTTAGCACCACCTAAGTAACCACAACCATTGCTCCTGCTAACTGTGCAGAGAGGCACCTATTAAAGTGACTTTTCTCTTATATTTAGCAAGGGAAGGTAGATTGTCCTTGTCCACTCCAGCCTAGAGCCCATCTCAGTGGCTGTTTGCTGTGATTTTCTCCCTTAGATCTGTTTTTAAATTGCAAACCCCCTTGGGAAACCTTCTCTGCTGTGCAAACTAAACTGTATTGAGAACTTTTTTTATAGAAAAGCAGTAAATATACTTAATAATAATCACTTTGCAAGGAAGAGCCTCTCACTCAGTGGCTGGTAAAGACCCCAGCCTCAAGCTGACAGTACTGAGCTAACCCAGTGATTTGATTCACTATAAGGCAGCTTTCTATGTTCAATCAAATTCAAGGTCTGATTACTTGAAGGCCTATGTGAGTCAGTTCATTCACTATGGCAGGGGGTTCTTAACCTGAGCTCCATGAATTCATGGGTGGGGGCATGGATGAGCTTCAGGGGATCCATGAACCAGGTGCAAAAATAAATTAGTATGATTATATGCATTTTTGCATATAAAGCTAGGGTGCTCCATAGCTTTCATCAAAGCAGTCCACAACCCTAAAAAGGTTAAGAACCACTGCAGGTAGCCTCCAGCTGTTTTATCTGCCCATTTTAGAAAATCCCAAATGAAGATTTTGTTAGCTCTTTGCTCATGCAAAGCCAGAGACAAAGCTAACAAGTTGGTTCAAGGAAAGTTGCAGGCAGCTGAGTCAGCAGAATTACACTGCACCTGTGCCTGACACACCCTAGTTAATTGAGCAGACTCTGATTGGGTGCTCATACTACTTAAGCCTCAGTCTTCAGCTCCACTGGGGCAGTTGGTGTAAACTGTGAAACTGCTGCTGGAGACTTTGACGATCAGATAACTGTGTGTGTGTTGTAAATGACCTTGGATTGACTGTGATTTGTGGATACTGACTTGGATAAGGTAACGCTGGACTGCTATACTCTACGTGTATGACCTGGACTGTTTTTTGACTACTCTGTGTGTGCAACTCCTTTCTCAAATATACAACAGCAAATTCAAAGACTCTGCTGGTTTTTGTGCACCCTGCTCTACACTGGGACACACCCAAGGTTCCTTCAACCTTAACAGATTTCTCTCTTCTTAGTCCTGAGACAGAACCTCACTCTGTAACTCATCCCAACAAAAGTCTTTATCTTTATCTGTATTTATTTATCCAAATCACAGTCCTTAATGCATGCTTAAAGCACTACTTATTATTGCACCTCTGAGTTTACCAGATGAAGTAGCTGTGTTGATGGAGTACTTCTGTGTTTGAAAAAGCAGCTTGCCATCATCATCTTGACTGTCTTCATCAACTTTGGGGAGCTTTTGAAGAAATTGACTAGAACAGTGGTTCTCAAACTATGGGTCCAGGACTCACCAGTGGGCCACTTTCATTGTGGGGTCAAGGAAGAGGCAAGTCACTGAACTCCTGTGCAGCACAGGCATCTCTAGCGGTAGCAGAGATGTGCAGTCGGGGGAGGCAGAGCCTCACCAGACCAAACACAGGCCCCTCAGAGAGCTGCCTCAGGGCCCAATCCTATCCAATTTTCCAGTGCCACTGCTGCTGTGCCAGTGGCGGTGCACTGCATTCTTTGGTGGGGAGGCAATCACAGAGGCCTCCTCAAGTTAAGGGAATGCTTGTTTCCTTACCTTGGGGCTGCATTGCAGCTGCACCGGTGCTGAAAAGTTGGATAAGATTGGGCCCTCAGTCAGTTGGCTGCAATAATGGTTGCCTTCCAATGGAAAAAAAAAAGGGTGCCTTCATCAGCAAGCACTGGGGAGGCAGGAGGCAGATTTGCCTCAGTTCAGTCCAAGTCATGAAAATACCAAGGAGCTGTCTTTGAATTTATTTCTAGTTCAGGGGGATGGGACAGGACAGAGCACACACATAAGTGGATTTTGCAAGGTAGGTTTCTCTGACTCTGCCCCCGAGTGTGTGTGTGTGTGTGTGTGTGTGTGTGTGAGAGAGAGAGAGAGAGAGAGAGATGCTCTCTCTCCCCCATCCCCCCCAGCCTTGGACCTCATCACATGTCACTAGAAGAATCAAGGCTGTGTTTTAGTGTGATGTGTTCATATGTTCAGCTTCACAAACCACCCATGGATGTTTCTACCAAAAACAGAATTTGGAGAAAGACTCTGCGGAATCGGCACTCATACAAAGAATCACACAGCAGCTGAGGATATAGTGGCCTAGATGCAGGTGCGCAATATCTGGCTACCTTGGCCCAGACAGCAGATCTTTCATTATCTTTATTGGGAATGGTGGCTTCATGGCAGGACAGTAAAGGCTGCGTTTTCCAGAGAAAATAACAAGCTGTGAAATCTGTCTGAGGATACTCCATCTCAGGAATCATCAGCCTTCAGCATATCCCACATAATATGGCCATGTGACACTGAACTAGCTCTTATCATCCCAACAAATGACCTTGAAAGGAAATTGCACTTTGAAAAGACCTGCTGTTCTTACTAGTGGATTTTGTCCCTGGGTCAAGTAGCAGAAGGAGTAAATTAGCTGAAAGCTAGAACAAATGGATACCTCATTCACTGAGTATTAAGACTCAAGTCTTGGATATAATAAGAGGTAGGCTTCTGTGAAGGAAAAAGATTGGGGATGTACTAAGGTTAGGCCACTGGAAGATGATGGTTCCTTCCCAATGGCTAGACTGAATCTCTGAATGTCAATCACAATGTCTTACAAGAACAGTGGACTGCAAACACTGGGGACCACCCATAACATGAATGCATCCCATGGGAAATCTAGGGCTGGCTCACTCAGGAAGCCAACTGAGGGACATGCCTCAAGAGGCAAACAGGTGAAGGGTGTCTGCCACTTTCCTCCACCTGCCTCAGCCAGTCCCTGCCACCCCCAGGTTCAAAAAGGAGGAAGCAAATGGAACAGACAGGGAAGTGTAAGGGAGAGGAAAGTAGTGAGCTAGTTTAGAGACACTCTACCCCACCACTCTTCTCTTCCACACTTTCTCTTTTGCTCTGTTCCCCTCTTTTATGAATCCAGGACAAAAGATGACATTATACAACACCATGTGAGAGAGCAGTGGTAACATTTGGCTTGCCACCTCAGGTGCTGGGAGGTCTTGGGACACCCTTGAACCATGTTCTATCAGTTGCTTCAGCACATTCCAGAAGAGACCTAGTTAGGACTCCTCTTGAGAGGGGTGGGTGATGCAAGCTTCACTGCTTCCAAACATGACCTTTTGCTTCTACTCTTCGATCTCAGCTTCTTCACTACTGCTGTCTGTGAGTGGAAACTCTCGGAGAGCCTTCTGGGTGACGTAGCTTGTAGTCTGCATGGGGCACTCCTGGCTTAGAATTGCCTGCAGTGGGGGTGTAGTAAGCAAAACAAAAATCATGGGTATCGTTTCCTCAAGGACACACACCAAAAGTAATTCAGGATGAATGGGCATCACAGTCATCGCTCCCTGGAAGGAGTAATGCTACCGTTTCCAAGTACCACATTTTGTCAGTGCCACCAGGGCCACTAGAGATGGTGACTGGTCACAGCAGTGGAAAGCTTGCCCCACAGTTGGGGCTTTGCTCTGGCCCTCTTTCTCCAAACTGTGCCTTTGTTATAGGGCCAGGGAGCTGCACAGTCACACCTTGCTCACTGGTGCACCACTCTCTCACCCAGAATCATGTGGACACCAGGACAATGAGGTCAAGTACCACCCACCAACCTGTGAAGTCTCACTAGCGGTCTGAGAACCACTGGTCAAAAAATGCTGCCATTTTGGGTGGACATAACTTTTTTGTAATTGCATCCATCACCATCCCCTCGCCACCTTTCTTGGAAACTGTCTCTTGCATCTTCAGGTTTGCACAGAAGTGAAGTGTGATACTAGGTGTGTGGCAACACAGCAGATTAAGCCAGCCAACAATTTCCAGGAAAGGCTACTGGTCCTGATGGGTATATGCTACCTTCAGTCCTCCAAGTATCAGTTGCAGGGGAGCAATGACAGAAGAGGGATATGCATTTTACTCCTATCTTCCAAAGGCACCTGGTTGGCCACAGTGAGAAACAGGATGCTGGACTAAATGAGCCTTGGGCCTAACCCAGTAAGGCTCTTATTCTCATGTTCTTACTTACAATCTTCTCCTCTTTGGCTGGAGGGCTGCGGAGAAACCAGCACAGAGGAGCATAAGCAAGATTGATCCCACCGATGACAGCCATCAGCCAAGGAAAACCGATTGCTTGAACCAGAGCACCCCCTGTCGAGGGACCTGGAAGTCAAGCACATGGGGAAAAGGCATCACTTCTCTTGCTCTTAGTCTAGGAAAAAAAAGATGCCTGAGGTGGGACATGATTAAGACATATAAAATTATGTGAAGGCTGGATACAGGGATGTTCTTTTCCCTCTCACACAGCACCAGAACCAGGGGACATCCACTCAAATTGAGCACTAGGAGAGTCCGAAAAGAAAATATTTATTTGCCTAGTGTGTAATTAGTCTATGGAACTCCTAGCCAGAGGATGGGGTGATGGCATCTGGCCTAGATGCCTTGGAAAGGGGATTGGACACATTTCTGGAGGAAAAGTCCATCGCAGGTCAAAAGCCATGATGAGTATGTGCATATATGCAACCTCTGATTTTAGAAACGGGCTACCTTGGAATGCCAGATGCAAGGGAAGGTACCAGGATGCAGGCTTCTTGTTGTCTTGTGTGCTCCCTGAGCATTTTGGTGGGCCACTGTGAGATACAGGAAGCTGGATTAGATGGGACTTTGGCCTGATCCAGCTCTTCTTATATTGTTATGCTCTCCAACGCTGTACAAACACAAGACAGTGTGCTCACCTGTCCAGTACATTTTTCCAATCCATCTCCACCCCCACCCTAACTCTTTGGGCTTTCTGCACAATCTCTTTATTGTGTTACAAACATACATTTATCATTCCTTGGCAGGTGGATCTCTCATTTTCCTGTAAGGCTACAATTCAATGGCAGGAACACTGCAGTTTGAAGTGTGTGTGGGCGAGACAAGACTTGGGCATTGTGTGCATCAATGGCAGACTACCGCACAGAATGCATCATGGGAACCATCATGCGACCCTGATCTGCCTGTTAGGGAGTGCCCCACTCCTCAGTATGACTGCCAGTATAAGGTTATTGGATGTATATGTTGGCAACCTTCAGTCTCGAGAGACTCTGGTATCGCGCTCTGAATGGTGGTTCTGGAACAGCGTCTAGTGTGGCTGAAAAGGCCGATTCGGGAGTGACAATCTCTTCCACACTGGGAGCAAGTGCAGTCTGTCCCTGGTCTGTCTCCCTGGCTATGGGCCTTCCTTCTTTGCCTCTTAGCCTCAGACTGTTGGCCAAGTGTCTCTTCAAACTGGGAAAGGCCATGCTGCACAGCCTGCCTCCAAGCGGGCCGCTCAGAGGCCAGGGTTTCCCACCTGTTGAGGTCCACTCCTAAGGCCTTCAGATCCCTCTTGCAGATGTCCTTGTATCGCAGCTGTGGTCTACCTGTAGGGCACTTTCCTTGCACTAGTTCTCCATAGAGGAGATCCTTTGGGATCCGGCCATCATCCATTCTCACAACATGACCGAGCCAATGCATAACCAGAAGCAAATTCCTTCACTGGGCTCCTCATGGAAAACTGAACTACTATACTCCTCAAACGTACTGGCAGAGGTAGGGAAAAAGTGATGGATAGCAGCACCTCCCATCCTCGGCAAATGGGGGGAAGAAAGTGGCGCCACTGCTCCATCCCTCTTGCTTTCTCTGATGGGGACAGAAGACAGGAAGAGGAACTGCTGCCACCACTGCCAACTGCCACAGGAACTTATCATAAAGTTCTGTGGCAGGGCCACCACATCCTGTGGTAAGGAGTTCCACAGACTAATAATTATGTGCTGAATAAACGCATAGAGTTGGAAGGGTTCAACCCACTGGTTCAAACCTTGCCCTTCGGAACCGCAAACGGTAAGTCCTCCCTTTCTTTTGTGCCACATCCCTGCTGAAGACAGCTGTCATGTCTCCCCTTCGTCCCCTCTTCACCAGCTTAAGCACACCAGGTTTGCAAGAACTAGACAAAGTAACACTGCAGCGGTGGAGCGTTCATCCATACCAATCGCAAAGCCCATGCAGAAAGCCACGTCGGCAATGGCGTAGACACTGCCGTAAACTGAGGCGTGGCGAAGGTCCACCAAGTATCCCATGATAGGCATCATTGAGGCATCCACCATGCCTAGACACAAAAAGAAGTCATTTCACTAAGGGGCAGCAAAAGTGAGCAGCTCCTCCATCCCACGTATCAGACCATGCTGTGGTCAGTGTTGGTATCGATTGGATACAGTAACTCTATATTTCGTTGTTTTTAATGTCTTGATTGCAAGCCACGTCTGGAGCCCAGAACAGGACACTACTCTCTTCCCATCCATACCTCCTCTTCATTTTAAGGTACGAACAGCAGGAGGAGTAGAGGTAGGTGGCCTGAAGCAGAGAGCGGCTGCCCCTTTGCTAGTCAGTTGCTTTAGCTTCCGCCTCAGTTGGCCTATAGATGGGCTTTCCTGTCTCCAACATGCACCACCCTGTTGGGAACTATATGTCTGAGTGCTTCCCCCCCATCAGAAACTCCATGCACACCTAAAACTAGCATGTCCAAGAGAAAGCTAGCCTAGACGTTTTCTCTGTGATATCCTAGCTGTTTTGTAAGTTCAACCACGGGACCGCCCACCCGCTTTCCAAAGCAGTTCAGCTATTTCCAAACATGCAATTCTGAACAGCTTTGGGCAGAATTCAAAGTCTTTCAAAATCTTACCGAGGGCAAAACCGACTCCAACATTGGGTGCGATGAGACCATATATATTTTGAGCAAGGGGGATCTGTAGGGAGAAAGTCGGGACATGGGAGATGAGACCAAACTCCCAAGCACATTCTCTTATTTGCTACATATAGCATGGAGCAGAATATTGGGCTAGAGTGTCCCTGACTACCACTCTCCTTACCTACACACTTTCTCTTCCTTCTTGAATTCAGCAAGCATGAGGAGGAGGTGTGCCAGAGGTGGGTGAGCAGTTGATGGCAGGTAGCAGATGCTGCCCCACCAATACTACCGGAAGCAATCTCCTCAGTTGCCCTCATGGATTAACCAGGCTATCAGTACTGTGTGTCCAAATTAGCCTCTATAGGCATTCTTTTGGATTCACTTATGAATTGTAATTTTGATCAGGCCTTTTCCCTCATTTATGACAGTCTTTGGGAATCTGAACATCTATGGTTATCTTCCCATTTGAACCGGGTGTGCTCCCCAATTTATTATGGAATTTTCCCTTCATTTGCCAATGGTCATTCTTATTTTCAGTTCCTCACGAATCCCTTAGAGAGGAGGGCTTTTATGCTAGTACGGTTAAACATCTTTCCCTCTGCAGTGCTGACTGGTCGATACTCTAGGGTACCTTTGGACCAAAGGCGTTGCAACCATTGCGGCATAGAACCTGATTCTGTTACTCATTTTCTTTGTGTTTGTCCCGTGTTCAGTAAGCTTCGCCGCGTAATTTTGGGTCCTGTTATTTCTAGTTATTCTGGTCCCCCCAACCTTCTTGCAGCATTTCTTTTAAATGATTTTTCGCAAGAAATTATGCTTCTCGTAGCTAAGTTTCTTGCAAATTTGTTTATTTCCAATAGTTAAGACAGTCCCGATCGGGGTTTTAGTGTGTGTAATCTTATGGTTTTAATTTGTGGGTCATATCTGTGATTGTATTTATTTATTCTGTGTGATGCCATTAAAGGTTGTTGATTGATGGATTAACCAGGCCCAAGGGGGATAATAATACTGTACTTACCTTATAGGTTGTTGTCAGGACTATGTCACGATATAGCATATGAAGTACTTTCCACATTCAGAAGGCGTTACATGATTTTTTTTATTATTACAGCAAGCCCATTTTTTCCTCTGTGCACTTAAAATCTGAGTTACAGAGGGCCTTGCTATTTTTTGCCAGATGAATTTCTCTT
The DNA here is from genome assembly GCF_035046505.1 of Tiliqua scincoides. Lineage (NCBI taxonomy): Eukaryota > Metazoa > Chordata > Lepidosauria > Squamata > Scincidae > Tiliqua > Tiliqua scincoides. The sequence continues at coordinate 12,485,142 of NC_089831.1, forward strand.
AGGAGCCATTGAAAAAACTAATCTTGATTGGATGCAAGATATCACCATCCAGTTCTCTTTTAGGATTCTAACATAGATGGCAGAAGTGAGAGTGGCCTCTCTGTCACGGGTGTATCCCTGCATTGTCTGCTCCCTGCAACTGATCTTTCTGTACATGAGTCTTGAAAGACAGGTTGGTCATACTCACACAGAAAAGGCTGATTCCTACTACCACCATCCCAATCAGTGAACAGAGCCACCTGTAAAGAACAAACAGCAGAAAGCAATAGCGCAGCTTGAGGCAGACCCATTGGCCAGCCAAGGATCTTCCAGCACCTGAGGAGGAGAACCAAATACCACTCCCCCCCCCTTATCTGGTGTCACACCAACAGGTGCAGCAAGCTGGCACTCTGCCTCCTCCTCCCACCATGTTAACTGGATTTGAAAAGAGAAAAAGGAATAGAACAAAAGTGGAAGAGAAGATGGGCTAGGGTGTCTCCAAGGAGACACTCTAGCCTGCCATTCTCTTCTCCTCTCCTTCATTCCACTCTTTTCAAATGCAGCAAGTGCAGGAGAAGAAGCAGGTGTGGCAGCAGGAGCTGCAGAGGAAGCAGGCATGGATGGCAGCAGCACCCATTCGAATCCAAAACCTGAGGCATAAATGGGCCACTCCTGTCTGAAGGTACATGACACAACACATTTGTTGCAGCTAAGCCTATGTGGGTCTGATTTTCATTTCAAGAATCATCGGATTTAGCCACCTGGTGACTGGTTCCCCCGTCACCTCAGGCCTGTTGCTTCACAATTAGGAAGGTACTCCAGAGGGGTCCCCACATCATAATATGCTAACAGTATTTGTACAAACAGCCAAAAGACCTGCAAAGTGAAAACATCTGTGGTCCTCACTTACCGTCCCATTTTGTTGGCCATCATCCCAAATAAGTTAGTACCGATCAGGTAAGACACACTGGCAGGCAGGAAAGCTACCCCTGGAAAACAGAGAAGTGCCTGAAACAAAAGCACCCAGGATTTCCGAGAGAGGAACAGTACTGTATTCTCTTTCAAGCTTGAGCTGAAAATGACATCATGGATATCTAGATGGGAATGCATATCCTTCAACAATCCATGTTGGCATCCTTCAGACTATGGTATCGCGCTCTGAATGGTGGTTTTGGAACAGAGTGTCCTCTCCAGTGCACAAAGCCTGAGTAAAGTAGGTATGGAGGATAGACTGTTACCCATGCAGCAAATTCCCCCCTCTCCACGTTGCTGAAATGGTCCACTGGAAAGGCAGAAGCCAGTACGGTTGGTTCCAGCGGCGTCGCAGGAGTTGCCAGCGCGTGACTGTATACAGGTGCGAACTGCCTCAGGGACTCCGGCTCCTGATTTTGCCTCAAGGTTTTCTCCTGAAGCCTTTTCCATAACTGGATGTAGCCACAAGGCAGTGGAGGTTTGGGATCAGAGTTTTCCTTCTCTCAGATGAGCTGCCTTCCCAGGCTAACAAGTCCTATCTACCCGGTGGCTGTTTAGTCACCTCTTACGACAAGTACAGCCAAACTGAGGGCCTATTCCTATCCCCCAGCCCCCAGGGGCCCTTCAACAATGGTACATGACCATCAGTGCACTTGTTTCATATTTAAGTGGGACAGCAGTTCAGACCCCTTAATGGATAGACAGCAAAGGGAATGAAAAGGCTGCCTTCATGAGGTCTAGTAGTAGCTGTCAGGGTTATAGGGTTCTTTGGGGGCAGGGAGTAGAGCTCCAAGGCTTCTCCTAAAGGCAGGAGCAGTGACATCATCATTAGGAGTGCTTAACTCCTTTGAAAAAAATTTTTTCCCAAAGGCACTTTTTTCCAGGTTCAGTAGGAGGCAAAGTGAGAAATTTATCTAGGAGTATAAGTGGTAGTCTGTCAGCCTCCACATGGAAGGCAAAGGGGCAGGTGGATGGTAGGAGAAGAGGAGATACAACTGGAAGTACATCATCACGTCAATTGTTTTGCTTACAGTGTTTCTCAAACTGTGGGTCAGGACCCACCAGGTGAGTCATGAGCCATTTTCAGGTGGGTCCCCATTTCAATATTTTATTTTTAATATATTAGACTTGATGCTACCATGGGATGTGATTGCATTTGGGGAAATGTTACACATCTGTACTTTTAACAAACTAATATGTATACGCTTTTAACAGTGATAATAAATGGGACTTACTCCTGAGTAAGTGTAGATAGGATTGCAGCCTAGGATTGTTAAAAATTGTCCTGCTTGATGATGTCACTTCCGGTCATGACATCACTTCCGGTGGGTCCTGACAGATTCTCATTCTAAAAAGTGGGTCCTGGTGCTAAAAGTTTGAGAACCACTGGTTTACACAGTCTTACTGGGGCGTGACTAAGGGGTTTTTGTGACAGCTCCTGAACTTCAGAATTTACCAGTACACCACTGGTGGCTACTGTATTTCAACTGAGAGCCTGCTTGGTACAGTGGCTGGAGGAATGTGGGGTTTGGGTATAGGGAACCTGAGTTCAAATCCACTCTGAGGTAGAAAAGTATTGAACAGCCACAGGTCATCCCAACCAGTTACCAGCTATAATCTGGTAACTAATGGGCCACAATGTTGACTTTTTTAAGAAAAGGGAAATAAAACATGAAATAAAAAGCTGGGGTGGGAGAGAGAGTGTGAGGGTGTCCTACACTCCAGGGCTGGCAAAAGATTTCAGGGGCAAACTACCAACCATGGCCTCCTCCTACTCCACTGGGTCCAGAGAAAGTCATTACATCATCACCATACAGTTTGCCCTAGCCCAAATGAAGCAATCATCAACTGCTTCCTTCCTTGCCATTCATTCTTACCTGTACTCCGAACCAACAGAAAGACAATGTGCTCTGCAGTTCTAATTAAACCAGAATCAAATATTTGACTTCTGCTTATTGGCTGGCTGTTGCTTACCGTCAATTTACTTTCCTACAGATTATAAAAGTGCTTCATGCCCTTCTGTTTGTTTGAATATAATACCGCTTCCTGACTTGCTTTTAATTTCCTCTGTCCATCCTTTTTCTTTATCTGGGGCATCTCTAGGGAAATCTGTGCTCTTTCAATTTTGCTAAGAAACACCGGCTTAGAAAAACAGAAACAGGGATTGAAAATGCCCTGTGCCCGTTTTACAATATACTCAAACAGTGACATAAGAACATAAGAACAGCCCCACTGGATCAGGCCATAGGCCCATCTAGTCCAGCTTCCTGTATCTCACAGCAGCCCACCAAATGTCCCAGGGAGCACACCAGATAACAAGAGACCTGCATCCTGGTGCTCTCCCTTGCATCTGACATAGCCCATTTCTAAAATCAGGAGCTTGCACATACACATCATGGCTTGTAACCTGTAATGGATTTTTCCTCCAGGAACTTGTCCAATCCCCTTTTAAAGGCATCCAGGCCAGATGCCGTCACCACATCCTGTGGCAAGAAGTTCCACAGACCAACCACACGCTGAGTAAAGAAATATTTTCTTTTGTCTGTCCTAACTCTCCCAACACTCAATTTTAGTGGATGTCCACTGGTTCTGGTGTTATGTGAGAGTGTAAAGAGCATCTCTCTATCCACTTTATCCTTCCCATGCACAATTTTGTATGTCTCAATCATGTCCCCCCTCAGGCGTCTCTTTTCTAGGCTGAAGAGGCCCAAACGCTGTATCCTTTCCTCATAAGGAAGGTGCCCCAGCCCAGCAATCATCTTAGTTGCTCTCTTTTGCACCTTTTCCATTTCCACTATATCCTTTTTGAGATGTGGCGACCAGAACTGGACACAATACTCCAGGTGTGGCCTTACCATAGACGACATCCATCGTCTTGTCCCTCATCCACCCCATTCCTTCCAAAATAAGACAAATGAATGGTTTACAGACCAGTCCTATAATAGTGCCATCCCGCCAGCACTGAATCCATCTCGACAGCCGCCAGTGCTGGTAAGTACAGCACTGAGTGAGGCAGGGGGAGAGCAGAACAGAGGTGCGGAAGGGGCAGTTAAGGCCTGGGAGGAGAGTGGGGATCCTAATCCCTGTCCCAGGCCTGAAGGACCTACATGGACCTACATTTTGCTGGCACAGATCTGAGTAGCCCCTTTAGGAAGATTGGGGTTCCACACAGGGTAAGGGAACAAATGTTCCCTTATCCTGAGGAGACCACCAGTTTGCTCAGTTTCAGTGCTGGATACGGTGTGAGCCGTGTGGCCAAACTGCGCCAGGGCTGAATAGGATTGGATCGACCGACTAGGATGATGCATTTACTGTATTAGGACCAACACTCTACCACACACTGGCTCTCAAAACAGTACTTTGTTTCTGCACCCTTTAAAATTAATTACTGAAATGAAAACCTACATCTCTCATGCGTATGCTCAGAACAAGAGAGGAAGATCTACCTTTATCGATTGGTGTTGGGGGGGTGGAAGATCATGAGCACAGTGTCACCCTGCCATTCAAATGACTTTTCCCTTCTTCCCACACATCCCAGATCCAGCATAACCAATCTGCAACAACGTCACCCATCTTTGCTGGCTAACAGCCCAATCCTCTGCATGTCTACTCAGAAGTAAGTCCCATTAGAGTCAATGGGGCTTACTCCCAGGAAAGTGTGGATAGGATTGGGCTGTCATTCACCAAAACTTGAAGCTGGCAGAAAAAGACTGATGGATCACCTCCCCCCTAAAGGCCCTTATCTGGACGAGAGTTTCTCCTGGCTGCCTAGTGGTTAATTTGATTAGCAGCCTATCCCAGCAGTTCTGTGAACTTAGGTAGCAATTCAGTTGCAGTAGTAAATGTAGCTAAGAGCATCCCCAAAGGTCATTTTGCCCCAAATTGGATTTCAGTGTTTTATTTTGCTGCAAAAGTAGGCTATTCAATCTCATTATCCAGCACCCTCAGCAAGTTATTGCCTTGCTCGGAGTTTCCTTCCTTGGGCCTCGGGGAAAAAGGCTCTGGGGAAAATGAAAGTTCTTTCCAAAGCCAGGTGGCCCAATATATTTTTAAATTTTTCTCTTGAACACTGTAGGGCTTTTTTTGTTAAAGTCTCTCTCCACTAATTGGATCTCTCACATATAACCACATACACACAATTTGGCAGCATTTACACGCCGCAGAACATACACGAGTTATTTTCATAGGATGACCTCCGTGCAGAATTCATGCATTGTCCAACTTGGAAGTGTGATACCCTTGCAGGACCGTTGTCCTGTGGGAAAGGGCCTTGAGCGTGTGACATGGATCAGAATAGCTCACCCAGTGACTAGTCAGACAAGTACCATGTCTCTTCCTATCAGGGTTGGTGCCAGCTGTGAGGGAGGTCCTCTGGCACAAGCCCCTGTGGGCTTCCATCCACATGCATGTGCAAGTGAGCTGGCACCCATTAACCCCTTCCCCATCTGCCTAGAAGTTGGGCAGCTTTTCCATTCCTCTGCTGATCTCTCAACCACAGTTATTGCTCCCCCCCCCATCACCAGGTAAACACCCTGTGATTTGCTGAGCCATCAGGAGAGCAGTGACTGCATAAGGCCCTTCTCCTTCCCAGGTGCCAGCCATTTAAACATTCCCAGATGGCGCAGGTGTGGGACAGGCACATGCAGATCACATCAGTTGTGTGGGGCCTCGGCAGGTATCAGACAAAATTGTATGCATGACTCTTGCCGTGCTTCCTATCCTGCACTATCCAGAACAACGATTTTCAGCCGGTGTGCCATGGCACATTGATGTGCTGCAAATGGCCTGCAGGAGTTTTGGGGGAGGGTCATATATTAGTAGGGCCATTGGGGAATGCGACCACACTGCCCCCGGCTGGCAGTGTGGTGCAGCTGGTCAATTGTCAAAAAACTGATGGTTTGCCTTGACAATTTTAGTGCCTTCTCAGTGTGCCATGTGATAGTGGTGTCACTAGGGGAAAGCAAGCTGCACTGGCTGATGCACACAGGGGGTGACATCACCACTAGCCAAAAATTTGGTATTTTTGAATAATGCCATCATGTTATATATCAATCAATGTGTAATTTCATGCAGAATGCAATGAAACAAACTGCTTTTAAAGATATTTATTCTATCAAAAGTTATAGCCAAAAAACCATCATCATGCCCACCGCTCAGGGTGTTGCCTTGCCCACTGCATGGGAGGAGGTCCATCACGGGGGTGACGTGTAGGCCTCCCCATACTGGGTGACGCAAACCCCAGTGATGTCACTGCCGTGAGATGACAAAGGTGGAAAATCGCTGCTCCAGTATATGCCTCATAAGGACCAAACGACAAGTGACACAAGAGACCTGGGATCACATCCCCCGACACTTACACTTGAAAAGCATTCATGCGCATCAAATGTATTTGAAGCAGAGGTGCCCAAGAAAGGGAGGGGGAATATTCCATGTGACTTTTTGATCTGGTGTATTGTGTATGGTTATTTATTTTCTGCTTTGACTATCATGTTCTAGACAGGGACATATAAATGCCAGCAATAAGACTACACAAAGAAATAATCCGTTCATAACGAGGAAGAGTAGGATCAGGAACCTACCCAGCTGCCATTCCGGAGAGCACATGGTTTGCATCATCCAGATGGGCAAAGTGGCTTCTAGGATAGCAACCCCCATGTTAGCAAAGCAAATAGAGCCTGGAGGGAGAGAAGAGATATGGAATCTTTGTTATCATGATGCATTGTACAAAACACACAAATGGCACATTCACAGTCACAGAGCAAAAGGCAGATCCCTGCCCTGGAGAGTCTACAGTTGGGTTAAGTTCCAGATTTTATTATTTCCCGAAGTTGGGGGTATGGCCATTTTTTGCTCCATTTTTGGTGCATAACAAAACCGTCTTTCCTAAACTGATCCAAACCTGCTTAAAAAAACCATCGACCACCTTTAAATTCTTTAAATTGCTGGCTGTTTAAATTGCTGGCTGGGATGCCTCCTCCCTTTTCCTCCTTCCCATACTTATGTTTACTATTTAGCCTGATGAAGAATTGCCAGGAATCATAAGCCCATCATTTGATGATTCATTACTTTTTTTGGTCATAATTAAAGTACCGCCCTACTCTGGAATCTAAGTTTAGACCACAGAGAAATAGAAGGGCAAGGGTACCAGGAAATGAATATAAGCAAATGAGGTTGCACATTCCAGCTAGACTGCTATACAAATACTGTACTGTTACACAGCTCCTGGGCTGGCCCATTCATGAGGCCAACTGAGGTAGATGCCTCAGGCAACTGTTCAGTGGGGAGGATTCCACCTGCTTCCATCTGCTCCCAATTTTCTCATCGGTTCCACATAAGCTAATCTATGCCGGTGAATACCTAGAACTTCAAGGCAAAAAGTCTCAGTGGGGCAGAATGACACCTACCTGCTGCAATCAGAATGTACGGGTCCCACAGCAAAGTGAGCAGAGTGGTGCCTTTGATATTCTGGAAGACACATAAGACATGAAGGCAAAGCTGATAAAAAGAAACATACAATGCACCCAGTGACCCTAGACCAGTATGGTCAGCTGCAATCAACAGGATCCCTTTGGCTGAAGGTTCCACCCGGAAAAGGGTTCCTAGAATATAAGTAAGCATCCTTTATAAACAGCACTTCTGAGCAATTCTGTGGAGTGTCAAAGCATGTTTCCGCACTTTTGCCTCCATTGCACAGCCCAGCAAGGGGCTGCTGATGGTGATGAAGGTGCTTAGATACTTGGGCAACTTAAAGAAGAAGCTGGAAAGCACTCAACAATGAAGAAGTTGCCTACTGACCCATAAGTTCTACATTAGATGAATGGGCATTGTCCGCAGTTATTCATTATTTAGGAAAAGGCACTTGACACATGTTCAGAGAATGAATTTAGTAGGGGGAAGGAGTGGACTTCTACAGTAGGAGCAGTGATGTCATCAGCATCAGTGATGTCATCACCTTTTGGGAAGTCTTAACTGAGAAGAAGCATCAAGCTCATTAGGAGGCAAACTGAGAAATCTGCCTAGGGCCAGATATTAATGTCTAGACCAGAGGTGGTCAGACTTAATGTAGGAGCCTCATAAGATAAACTTCAAATGTTTGAGAGCCACAAGACATGGGCAAATATTACACATACATTTTTATTGTAACATGAGATGTATGCAATGGGCCAGCCCCATGTGCCATCTTATTTCAAGACAGTAGGCTATACACACAGTTGTACCTACCTCAGGTGAAATCTTTGAGGGGTGTAGGATGCAGAGCTGTAAAGCTAAAGCAAAAATATTACTGGCTTCTTTCTTGAAACATCATTCCTGAGTGCTATGAATGATCCTTGACCCTCCCTTTGTTTTTATGTACAGAAGCAGCTGCTTCATCAGGTTAACTCTCCTTGGCTTCTAAGCTCTGAATCTTGGTGGTGCCCAACTTACTTGGTCTTGAACACAGTGCAGGCCTGTCTCTCCGACTCTGACAAATGCCAGGACTTACCTCCATCCAGCAGGGCTAAGAATGCCAAGATCAGAAATGGGGAGGACTTCCCCACAAACTCATACATCACACTGCCAAAGGGAGCACCAACTGTAAGGGAAAAATTTTATAGTTGGGCTTGCTGGTGTGAACGTCAGTTGCAGCAGCATTAACAGCAAAAAGAACCACAGAGAAACAGCACCAGCAAGCGAAAAAGATAACCAGAGACCTGCATCTTGGTGCCACTCCCTTGCACCTGGCATTCTGAGATAGCCTGGTTCTAAAATCAGAAGGTTACACATACCCATCGTGGCTTGTAAATCGTGATGTACTTTTTTTTTCCAGAAATCTATCCAATCTCTCTTTAAAGGCATCAAGGCCAGGCACCACCACCACATCCTGTGACAAGGAGTTCCACCAACTAATTACTATTGTGATGATCCTCTTGAATACTGGTTTCAGAAGTTGACCAGGGGAATGATTTGGGGAGGTGTCGTATACTTGGTCTCACACTCCCAGGGTTTTGGGTGCTCAGAGTTGTTGGTTCTGAACCCTAGAGCCCTAGATCCCTGTTCGGTAGTACTGCCACCACCCTGTAAGAGCCAGTGCCTCAGTCCAGGGACACCGAGACCCTCTAGGCTTAACTATATCCCTTGTAGGCACTGAGCACTTTCTTTACTTGAAGTCTCAGTCCTCAAGTTTCTAGTCCACAATGAGGATTTTTGGTAGCTTGCTGAACGGCTAGGCAGGATTCTGAACCTTTGTCCCCAACAGACAATGAACCAACATGGTAAAAGGGTTTTTACTTTATTAAGTACAAAAGGTTACAAAAAATTACAAAAGGCAGCAAATGCTAGAGGCATAAAAACTTCTAGGAAATATATCAGCATAAAACAATAAAGCTAACTGGCTATCTCTATTATTTCCTAACGCTCACCTGGGTCAGCTTCTTTTGTAGATCCTCAGTTACCTAAGAGGCCACATGGTCCTGGCGGGGCAGGATGTGTGTCCACCACCTATCTCACCAAGAGACAAAGACCAAAGACCCTGTCCTCCGGAAGTGGGGCTGGAAGCTCGCCCTCTCAGCTCTTCCCTCCCCCCTGGAGATCTACAGCTGCATTCCATCCTTGATGGGCATCTTTCTGGCTGCCTAGGTGCTACATAATCACCTTCCATTGAGTTGTAAATTCTTAGCAGCTAGGACTGCAAGCCACTTCTGTGTTACTGTTTTAGCTTGGTTCAGGCTTTACATGTTACTAGGCCTAAACTGTACATATTCATGACAGGAGGAGAGATCAGGAAATAGGTCTTGTGAGTTTCATTAACAGCCCCCTAACTTGCCCCCCCCCATTTGAGAACAGGAGATGAGGCTGCATTACAACCACAGACTGAGTTGACCAAGAGCTGTCACTCAACTGTAATCTCATGCACTTCTACCTGCCCAATATGGACGAGGTTTACTCACCAAGTACCCCCAGAGCCAGGCCCCCTAATGCTATCCCCATAGCATTTCCTCGCTCACAGTCATCGGTATACACACTGGCAAGCATCCCAAGACCTGCAAAGAAAGGCAGCAAAAGAAGTCAAGTCAGCATCCAGTATTATTCAGCGACTAGGGCCAGCCCAAGATCTCCCCATGTCTGAGACAGAATGAAAATGGCTGTGAACACCCCCTTACTTGGCAGCATGCACCACCTTGTTGCATCAAATGCTGCCCTCTTAACCAAAGGCAATATCTGCTGGTACTGTTGCCATTGCTTCTTCTTCCTCCTTGGTCGCTGAAGTTGAAGACAAAGAGGAAATGAAACAGAAGAGGAAGTGCGAAGACGAGAATGATGAACTAGAGCATCAGAGACACTCTAGCCCACAACTCTCCTGTCCTCCACACTTTCTCTTCTGCTCCTTTTCATATTCCTTTTCAAATCTAGGGAGCACAAAGGAGAAGTGGCAAATGCAGCTGCAAACTCTTTTCTCCTCCAATCCTCCACTTGAGGCAATTGCCTCAATCTGCCAAGTAGATGGGGCCAGCCCTGGGGCTCTCATTTGCAGCCAGTATACCTGCTGTCAGAACATCATCTGCTATAGCCTGCACATGTGTCTTAAGGAGCAGAATGAGTGCCTATTTGGTGCGCAGATTCTGCGGCACTGCGAATAATACCCACCACCATATTACCTGCAACAGATGAACAGGAAGACCCAATGCCTTGAAGTGCTCGAGCTATGAACAGCAAAGTGTAGGTATTGGAGAAAGCAAACACTAAGAGAGAGAGAGAGAAATAAAAAGAGCACTGCTGTGTTACTAGATACTAAAGAATATGGTATCTTAGTATTATGAGATATTAAAGATATTAAAGAATACCTAATTCAGCATCCCATTTCCCAGAGTGGCCAACCAGAAGCCTCCAAGTGTGCAAAGAAATACTGAACATGTATTCTCATTGGAATCCTTACAACAATCCTACAAGGTAAGTATTATTATCCCCATAATGCAGGTAGGGAAAACTGAGGCCAAGAAGCTTATCAGGCACAATACTCACAGAGTGTCGAGAGGAACATGATGATAAATCCAAGAAACATCGGAATATGGTATCCTATCCTACAGGAGGGGAAAACATCTCAGTTTTGCATTCACTATCAAACACATAACCTTGGAAAGGAGGGTTTATGAAACCCCCCTTTTTTCTGGAGAAAGAGAAAGATTTCAAATCACCTCTCCCCAAGAAAAAAATCCAATATAATTTTCTAAAATACTTATTATAACAAAATAATTTATTAAAGGACTGGGCATACCTGTTGGTTAAGGGTCCGACAAAAGGGTTGGCTATAAGCTGCATCAAGGCCTTGGAAGCAAACATGAGTCCAACCTGCACATTCTCCTTTGTCAAAATGTCCATTCCATCTACACAATTATTACTTGGTGGTAAGGCAGTTGTGGGAAGAGGAGGTTCAGTTATCCCTTCAGTCTCATTGGCGTTTTCTGCAGCATCTTTGGCAGCACTGCCTAAGATGGTCACTGTGGTATTGCCATAGTAAGAGAACACAGAGGTAGAAGGGGCAGCAAAATAGAGTTCAGGGGCTGTTGGGACAGTCGTCAGAAGATCTGAGTGGCCACCATGTTTGTAGGTGGCAAATAGGAAGGAAGGGATGATTGGCACTGCAAGGAAATAAATCAGAGAGTTACCTAGCACTTCTGTGGCTTTGACACAAATTCAGAGATTTTCATAGAATTGGAAAGGATCCACAAGGTCATCTAGTCCAACCCCCTGCATGTAGCAGGACATCTTCCCAGCACATCTCCAGCCTGTGCCCATTGAGCCTATGCTTGAAGATCTACAGTGAGGAGATCTATAGAAGGTGTAGATCTGCTTGAAGGTCTACACCTCCCTTGGCAATCTGTCCTACTGCTGAACCGCCCTTGCCATCAAGAATTTCTTCCTGATGTCCAACCGGAATCTCCTTCCTTGCAGTTTGTAGCCAATAACACTGCTTCAGGTTGTCCTACAAAGGTACCTGTGAATCAGAAGTCTGTTGGCAAGGCAACAAGGGCTGTCTCAGTGTTCATTTGTCCTGCAAAGTTCACGTGTGCCAAAGACTTCATTCTACACCCCACGCTCCCAGGGGAGACCCAATTGGTCCCTGCCAAAACTCCTTTAGGAGTTATGGTAAGACTGGGATTTTCTGTTTAGCTTTTGGAGGGGGTTGATGCCCAGCAGTGATGCTAGGGAGTTATTTAGCAGTGGCTTTTCAGTTGTGCTATTTGGTTTTATTTTATGTTCATTTTCAATTAGTTGTTGCTTTTGCTTGCTTGTATTTCACTGTACAGCACCTGGTGTTCCCAGGCAATCTCCCATCCAAGTACTAACCAGGCCTGAGCCTGCTTAGCTTCCGAGATCAGACGAGATCAGGAATGTGCAGGGTAACAGTTGCTGCCACTTAGGGTTGCCTTGTTAGGCAATAAAGGTGGGATAATCCACTCATCTCTGACATGACCCTGTCCATCCACCAGGGCTGGCCTTATCATGAACCAGGGAGAAACACACTGTCAACCTGCTATCAGAGGTAGCATGGCAGCTCTCCCAGCATGCATGCACACACGCATACTCCCTCACTGTGCACATCATGCTCATGCATGCGCACCCCCATGAATGGCCTGCAGAGGAAGGAAGATGAAATGGCACCTCACTGCTTCCCCTCGTCCCTTCCTAATGGAAAAAGAGGGGAAGGGGAAAAAGAGGGGAAGGGGAGAGGTCCTCCAAAGGATATAATTGGAGGTGTGATTTAATAGCAAAAAGGGGAAGGGCACAACTTACTCAGCCATCCATACCACAAGCAGCAGAAATATGGAGTGCAACCCTTGTGACAGATGTTGTAAAATGAGCAGACAGAAAGCAGGAACCTGCATTTTTGGTCAGGAGCCTCTCCACCCTCTTTCCCCAATGTGGCTTGGGAAGAGATGCTCCAAACCGAAAGCAAAAGGGTGACTTAACTTCCCTTTGCAAAACCGCTGACTGCAGCTGCCTGACCCACAGATAGCTCAAGACCAGGGTTCTCAGGCTGTCTTGCTGCAGGCAGTCACCGAGAGGATCTCTCAGGGAACATGGTTCAGTCTATGGTAAAAACCAATGATAATATTTTATATCTAGACAACAGACTGGACATCATCAGGACGCCCTCGAAGAGAGCCCAGATCACAGCAATACTCCTCAGGGCTGGCCCAAGCCCTCCTGGAGCATACCAAATGCCTCTTCCCCCAAAAAAAACCTAATACTCCCCCCATTATCCAATGTGGCACCAACCTCCACCACTCCTCCTCCTGATGCTCCCTGGATTTGAAGAGTGGAGGAGAGGAGAATGCTGAGCTAGAGAGTCAGAAACATTCTAGCCCACCACTCTCCTTTCCTCCACCATTCCATTCTGTTCCCCTCTTACTTTTCAAATTTAGGAAGTGGGAGAAGCAGTGGAGGTGGGAGGAGGCAGGTGTGCAGAGACAGGCTGGCCCCCTCCCAATCCTTCACCTGCCTTGGGGGATGGGACAGCCCTGCCTTTACCTGAGATCATGGGGAGCTTCTTCCAGTCAGAATACTATGGGGGGGGGGGAGATAGACTAGTGTTCTGACTCCATGTAAAACTGCTTCCTATATTCACAACATACCCACAACAGTCAGCAGCATATTGTCTACCAGCAGAGCCACAAACACAACCAGCAGCACCAGCTTCCGGGATTCCCTTCCCTCCTTGAACCAAGTGACACACTCCATGGGTCGTAACATCTCCGGGCTGGGATAATGTTGGTTTTTGAATGACCTTCTCCTTCTTAGGGCCTTCTAGTGCCTTTCAGCTGCAAGAGAAAGAAGGCTGCCAATTCCCTCTCCAAAAGCTACTGAAATCTTCAACGCATCTTTCAGAAATGCAATCTTCCATTCCTTTTTCCCCCTTTTTAATTAAGGGAGAAAAAACCATTCATTTACAAATGCAAGCATCAATATTAATAGAGTGTTTCTAAAAGTACTCTATTAATATGAATATTAATATTGATGCCCAAGTTATATCAAATTAAGGCCCAATTCTATGCATGTTTAATGAGAACATGGCCCACTGTGGGTTTACTGTGGACTTTAAAGACCCACTGTGGGCTTACTCGCAAATAAGCACAAGACTACAGCCTTAGAGTATTGGCTTTCATTTTAAATTGAACTGAAGTATTCAATTCATGGTGATAGTATTGAGACTTATTGTGATAAAGGCTTGAAAGACTAAAACACTCCATTTATCACTTATTTTTCCAATTCATATTATTTCCTCATGCATCTAGTTTTTCTCCCGCATCTATCTATCTATCTATCTATCTATCTATCTATCTATCTATCTATCTATCTGATAACGACATTAATTACACTTCTACCTACAGGTCCGTTACCTATGGGATCTCCCTTAAGCTAAAAAAAAAAACAAATGATTTTCTTACTACCATGTACCTCTGTATTCTCACATTTAATCTCTATTATTCAATCAATAGTTACAGTATTTCTTTGATATCCAGATAACTTGTGGGTCTGCAACATTTTGCTCCAACAGCATATGAAAAGAGCATCCTCACTGGTGCAAGTGCGTCTGATCTGAGCCACCATAATAACAATCTGTTTGATCCATGCTTCTAAATCTGGTTTCTAAATGTGATCCTGATTACCTTTATAGATCACTGTTGCAGCACTTTGATACAGTTCCAAATTCTGTATTGCTAAACCCAAAAGCAACAGATGGAGGAAAAGTGGGGAATTTATGATTATGAACAACTTAACTAACAAAGGTAGACAGGTGGATACAGAGAAACCCAATCTTAAATAACAGTACAGAAGCAACCTTGATCCTATTCATATGTTATATTGATGCTCTTCTCCCAAGAAAGCCCGTCTCCCTCCGAAAACCAAATGTGTTCATTTCTAATTTGCTGCTCTTACTGTAATCTTCGCAGATTTAATATTGAGAGGGTGCCCTGTTAATTACTCAGTAACTGAGGCTGCAATCCTAACCACACTTTCCTGAGAGTAAGCCCCATTGAACAAAATAGGACTTACTTTTGAGTAGACCTGGTTAGGCTTGTGCCCTGAATCAATCATTTTTTCTCTGTTCCCTAACCTGCCACTGTCCTTGTGTTGATGATTTTTAAATGCAAAAATTTTCTCTCTCTCATTATTATTATTATTATTATTATTATTATTATTATTATTATTATTATTATTATTATTATTTTGCATTTGCTCCATTTCTGCATTTAGAGAACCTTCATCTTGCCTTTCTTTTGGACAAAAATGTGTTTAATAAACCTCATGTTGTCGGTTTTTTTGGGGGGGGAACAGTTTTCCGTTGTTCAAATAAATTACATTGCTGGCACTTAACGCTTGCTGAATTCAGTCGGGCTTATTTAGTATAGCTTTGGACAGCAGCCACAATCTCTTCTTTCTCTTCTGTACCCAGCAGCTACCTTTCCAGTTATGAAAAAGCAGAGCAACTTGGATGAGACTCTGATGCCCTGAGTTGATTTCCAACTTGTTGCCCAGCATTAAGAAAGAAGAGTCCTTACCATTGTTGAGTGCATCGCTGTCCGTTTGTCTCCTCGAGGTCGATGGTGGCTCAATGCTGGGGAAATGCTGCTCCCAGTTAATTTATTACAGCCTTTTATCTGGGAAGGATATGAGTATTCCTTGTCTGGGAAGATGTAATTGGGCGCTCAGATATATTCCATTCAGCCCTACAGCTCCATTTGCGTCAGAGGCAGGGAAGTGAGATGTGGAGTAGCAAGGGATGCAGAGATTGTCTGCTGTGTGGAGGCACCTGAAATGCATCACTCCTATCAGGGTTTCTCTCTCATGTGCTATTGTTGTCGCTGCTTGGAGAAAGTGAAGAAGGCCAGCCCCTCCTCCACGGATCAGAGGGTTCTCTAGATGGACACCATCACCCCTTTTGAATCATGGGGTGCAGCCTTCCTCCTCTAGGATAATCCAATAGAGTCAAGACAGACAAACGGAAGTATCCTTTCATGCAGCACATAATCCATTTATGGAATACGCTTGCGGGCAATGTGGTGATGGCCACTGGCTTAGATCATTTTGAAAGGGGCTTAAGACAAATTCATGCCAGGGCAAATCTGTCAGTGGTTACATGTCATGATGGCTATACTTCCAGTGTCAGCAGCCCTAGGGCTCTCCAGGACAGTAGGAGAGGGGCATGCCTTTGGACTTCTGTGGTGATGGGCAGCCCAATCCTAAGCTACCCGGTGCCCAGAGGAGCAGCAGCAACGAAATGGCTACTGCTGCTTCCTATGGGCAGTGCAGCCACCGCTGGAGGTCTCCTCAGGGGAAGGGGATGTTCATCCCCTTCCCGCGAATAAGGGCGCAGGCCCCACAATGGGTCTCCTTCAGTCTGCACCAGCTATTTACCAGTGTAGACTGGAGGAGCTCTGAGTTGGGCTTTTTAGCAGCAGCAACCGCGCACCCAGCAACCTGCATGGGCAGCAAGTCCAGGTAAGCTAGGAAAATGTAAGATCCCAGGAAATTTCTGGGCCCCCTCCTTTGAAACCTGGGCCCCCTTTTTGGCCCTGGGCCCAGGTACAAATTACCCCCTTTACCTCCCTCTCATGGGACCTGCCGGGCAGGTTTTCCCTAGGAAAGATATTCCACAGTAAATGTGCCTGAGTATTGTGGGAGAGCACAAAGAAGAAGGAAATGTTTGGTTAATCATGGGGCAGGGAGGGGCAGGAGAGGGTTGAGCCACACGTCATTTATTTCTTTTTAATTGTACAATATGTCCTATATTTTTAGAGCAAAGCCTGCCTGATGTACTTTAGCGACAGAAGGATGAAAGGGAGGTGAGATGACTCAGCTGGGCATTTTGTGTGAGAGCGAAATAGTGGTTCCTTTACAAATGGCAGATGTTCGGATCTCAGTCATAGGCTGCATGCGTGCCTGCTGATTTTGCAGGGCCATGAGGCCGTGCGATGAAAGCAAAGGCCATCTATGAACTGTGTGGGGTTTTGTGGTTGTTTTTTTCTTCAATAAGGCCTTGGATGATTTCATCTGATCTCCTTATTCCTTTGAAGACTGACATTTTTTCCCCCTGTTGCTTCCCCTTGTTATATGCAAAGCCCAATTCCTGAAGGTTTGAAAGCAGGGCTGACTGACCTATGAGTAGACTGAGATGGTTGCTTCAAGTCAGGGGCAGCCCAATCCATGAGGCCAACTGAAGCAGTGGCCTCAGGCAAGGGGCACCCACCTGCTAGCCTCCACTGATTGTCCTCCCTGGATTGGAAAAAGGGGCAAACAAAATTATGGAGGCAAGGGGAGTGGAGGGCCAGAGTATTGGAGTGGTGGAGCTGGCACATCACTAAAGGGGCCAGCATTTGGACGACCAGGCAGCAGGAGGTTTTGGACCAGTCCTGTTTCAGATGACATGCTTTCAGGAGTGGGAAGCCTTTACAGCTTGTGCTTCCACTCCTTCTCTCACACTCACTAGACATGAAAAGAAAGAGGGAAGCAGAACAGAAGTGGAGGAGAGGAAAAAATTCCCTTACGCTAGCTGCTATCAAGACCCACTACTGTACTCTTCCAAGACACTGAATGCAGATGAAGGAAGTGGAGGAGAAAAAAAACGAAGGAGATACACTCTAGCTCACCACTCTCTTTTCCTCCACTTCCTCTTCCTTTTTCCTTTTTAAATGCAGCAAGCTTGAGAGGAAGAGGAGCAGCAGTGGCATTTTGGCACCAGGAAAAGACATGGCATTTTGGCACCCTCCACATTCTGGAAGATCCCCCCCCCCCCCGTTTATAAGAGTAGTAGGATCTGGGTCAAGATGACTCCCATTCTGAGAACTCATTCTCTGTGCTAGACTGAGAGGATTTCCCCTGTTCTGCTCTTTGCCCCTGCCTTAGATGCCCAAGGAACTTAATACATTGAGGCCCAAATCCTAGCCAATTTTCCCACACTGACACAGCTGTGCCAATGGGGCATGTGCTGCATCCTTCAGTTGGGGGGCAGTCACCGAGGCCTCCTCAAGGTAAGGGAATTTTTACTCCCTTGCCTCAAAGCTGCATCACCCTTACCTTGGTGCTGGAAAGTTGGTTAGGATTGCACCCTGAGTATGCCAAAAGAGGCCCCAACCAACACGGCAGCTTCTGAAGCAATAAACCAATGGCAACATCTTCAGAGATGGTCTGTGACAAGAGCAGAACCTGCCTGCAGTTAATCTCCCCCTGCAGACGTTATTACTCAAATATTGCATTTGATACCAATCGCGGGGCTCTCTAGAGAATAAACAAGCAGGTTTATCTTGGCATGAAAACCTCAGTCTTTGAAGGTTTCAGTCTATCCACCACTGTGGATAACAAATCAAAGGAAAAAGGGGTGTGGAAGGTGGATGCCTTGTATATACAGGGGCTCACAAACAAGCTATGAAGAATTGCTAGGGGTGGCATTGCAGGGAAAGAAAAGAGCAGGAGGGAAGGCTGGATTCAAAAAGGAAGATCCAGGCACTCTGTTCTAACCCACCACTCTCTTTTCCTCGACACTTCCTCTCTTTTTGAATCCAAGGAGCAGGAAGAAGAGGAGCATGGTGAAAGCACATGTACGAATACAGATACTCCCCATCCATTCATCAGCTGAGACGACTGCCTCAGTTGGTTCCATGGAAAGGCCAGCTCTTTATCTTTGCTGATAGGATAAAGAAGTTGAACACAGTTTCTGAATATGCAGATGCAGACAAGGTCATGGCTCACCAGGAAGCCACATTAATGGGGATTGGCTGTTTTAACATAGGAATGTTGCATATATGTTGTTTCTGCACAACTCTCAGCATTTTATACAATATTTATTGTGTTGCTGCCAGGAAAACATTAAGTCTCTTTGGAAACATTTAGGAAGCTGCATCATGTACTTACAAGTCACTTCTTCTGAGGAGGAGGAGAAGGAAAAGATGACCAGTCACAGTTGAGAAATAGAGCTGCGGTGTGTCTCATCTCTCTTTTTAAAAAAATTATGTGTGGTTCTAAAGTAGAACACAGGAGATTGAGGTTTGGTACCTGGAGTATAGACAGGTACTGTTCTGAGCAGTGGCATCACTGGGGAGATGTGGGCAGTGCAGGCCTCACCAGGTGATGTGCATAGGAGGGTGACTACTGGCCAAAATTTTTAAAATCTTGGTTTTCTTGAATAATACCACCATGTTATATATCAATCGATGCGTAATTTCATGCAGAATGCAATGAAACAAACCACGCTGAAATATCTCTATTCTACCAAACATTATAGCCATAAAACTAGCAAGGTGGGGTAATGGTACATCACCATGCCCACCGCCCAGGGCATTGCCCATGGGAGCTACTCTGCAGTATAGAAGAGGAAGAACTTTGCACATGCTTAGAGTCACTGCTGGGCTGTTCTCTAATGCTATTAAATATGTTAAGAGCTTGGCTGAAGTTAACTTTTTAGCAGAGGCAAGGAAGGTCTTTTGCAAATGCTCAAAGGCACTGTCATGCTTCTTTATGACACTACTCTCTCCATGTGCAGCCCAATCCTGAGCTGCCTGGTGTCCAGAGGAGCAGCGGAACCAAAATGGTGACTGCTGCATCCTGAGCACGCTGGGCAGCCACTGGAGTCTCCTCAGAGGAAGGGGACACACTCCTGGGTAAGGGAGCAGGCCCTGCAATGGGGCTACTCAGGTCTGTGCTGGCTTAGCCGGTGCAGAATCGAGAGGCTCCATGTCAGGCCAGGAGGCCCTGGATGCAGTGGAACCGAGCTCTGCCGCTCCCGTCCCGCTCCTGAGCCCCTCCACACCTTCCCCCTGCCCTCCCCCTGCCCCGGAACACCATTCCCCTCTCCCACTCACTCTCCACCACCCGGAGCTCATCCTCTGCTCCAGGTAGCATGTGGTGGACCTCCAGCCAGTGCTGGCTCAGTGCGGGCTGGCACTGAGCCAGTACCAGAGCTGACCCAGCTCTGAGTGCCTTACAGCACATTTTGACACTCAGCACCAGTGGAGGGCTGGCACTGAGTGGTCAGGATCGAGCCCTAAGAGTTGGGTTCAGGGTTCAGGAGCCTGGTTGAAGTTAACTCCCCAGCACAAGAAATGAAACAGTCTGCACATGCTCAGAGGCACTATTGTGGTGTTCTATGATGCAACTTGCACATTAAGAGCCTAGTTTAGGTGCATGGCTGAAGTTAACTCCTTTACAGTAAAGAGGAAAGCACCCTGCACATGCTCAGAGGTACTGTGGTGCTCTTCTGTTGTGCAGTTTACACATTAGGAACCTGAGAGGTTAACAGCTTCACAGTAAAGAGGAAAAGCACCTTGCACATGCTCAGAGGCACTGTGGTGCTGTTCTGTGATGCAGGTCTGCACATTAGGAGCACATCAACCCATTCACATGAGCGCATGGCTGAAGGGGGAACTCTGCACGTGCTCAGAGGCACTCTTGTGCTGGTCTGTGAAGCTGTGAAGTGAACTCCGCAGCAGAGGAGAGGCAGGCACTCTGCACGTGCTCAGGAGCACTGTCAGACCTAGCGGGCCCTGGCTGCTCCAGCATGCTCATGGGCCACGTGACCGCCCAGCACCCTGGCCAGCTCCTCTCCCCCCCTCCCCGGTGAATGTGGTCTGCGCAGGCGCGCCAGGGCCATGCGGGGGCGGGCGGGGCGGGGAGCGCCTATATCAGCGCGTGCGCAGTGGCACCGCGGCCAGACGGGCACAAGATGGCGGCGCTGCGGGCCATTCGGGGGATGGTGAATGGGGCCGTCTCCGAGCTCAGCGGCGGCTCGAAGGAGCAGGCCGCCGCCGTCACGCGCGACTACCTCTCCCAGCCCCGCCTCAGTGAGTACGGGCCGGGTGGAGGGCGAGGGGGCGGCTGGCTGGCTGGGGGCCCTCCTCCCCCAGGGCTACTGGGGAGGGGTCTCTGGGGGGCTTCCCTCTTGGGCCCCGGCAGCAGTACAGTCACTAAAAGCATTATGTAAGCAGGCTTCTGCTGTAGTCTACTGTTACTACAACTAGGATACTACTAGCATTACTATTGCACTAGTAGTAGTAGTAGCATTACTGTTATAGTACTGGTATTATGCTAAAGCTATCAGTATTACTACTAGTATTACTGCTATAGTCCTATTGTACTACTATTTATACCATTATACTACTGGTTATTACAAGTAGTGTAATAGCAATATTAGTGTTATTGCTAGTCTAGTAATACCATTATACTGCTAGCACTACTAGTAGTATAATGGCAATACTAGTAGTTTTACTAGCAGTATAATAGCAATAAACTAGACTAGTAATACTACTAGTAATACTATTATACTGCTACCATTACTAGCAGTATAATAGCAATACTAGTTTACCAGTAGTATAATAGCAATACTAGAACTATTAGTAGACTATTAATACTATTACACTGCTAGAATTACTATTATACTACTCTGTAACTGGTAGTATAATGGCAGTGCTAGTAGTTTTACTAGTAGTATAATAACAATACTAGTAGTAAGACTAGTCCAGTAATGCTACTAACAATGCTATTATACTACTAGCAATATTAGTAATAAGACTAGACTAGTTTAGTAATAGTCTACTAGTAGTCTAGTAAAATTACTAGTATTGCTATTATACTTCTAGTAATACTAATAATTATCACTTTTTACTTACTGCTGTTCATTGAGGCATTCAGGCAGCTGAGCAGGGACTCTGGTGCAAGGCAGTGGACATGCAGGTAGGAGGCAAGGTGTTGCCAGGAATGGTGGGTGGGTGGAGGAAGGTCCCTGGGACCCCCTGCTGGTTTTCCAGGAGAGCTTCCTTGAGACTGCAGTAGCTGAAGCCCATTGGGAGTAGGTAAAGGTCGTTCAGTGGCCATTGGGTGGGGGGGGGAAAGCTAAACACACATTGATTTCCTTTTTTATGTCTGTCACAGTTGTGAGACTTGTCATTGCTAACTTTGTGTGCCTGCTGAAAAAATAACAAGCATTATTGTTATTTACTTGTTAGGCGTGTACTTAAGAAATTGCAAGTGCTGTGTGTTCTCTCAGCCTCCTTCTCTGAGGCTTTCCCTTACTCAGGCTGTTCTTATCATAGTGCCCTCTATTCCTTGCTTTGCAGAGGTTTAAGTTCTGTGCATGCTTCCTGTTTTATTCCTGTTAATTCCAATGAATTCCTGTTAACAAGGCCTAATTTCTCTTCCAATGTTGGATGTACCTGGTCTGGGCTTCTCTGTAGGCTCTACTCTTTGGGCCCCATTTCTTTTGAGCTCCTCTTTGGTTTTGTGCTGGTCAGGTGGTGGGGATGGACTGTCTCCATCATCCTGATCTGTTCCCCTAAAAGTATCTCTAAAACAAGTTTTGCAATCCTGAGCATGCTTACCTAGGAGTAAGTTCCCTTGAAGTCAGTAGAACTTCCAGGTGTGCCTAGGACTAGATTGCAAGGTTGCATCTACTTATTCAGGCTTCCATCCTGTTCACATTTGCCTGGGAGCAAGCCCCATTGAAAGTAGTAGTGCTTCCTTATTTGTAAACCTGCATCAGATCAGCCTGCCTGTTGTCCATGGCGTGTGCTGCATTGGATGCATGGTTTTAGAGGGGTTTTGCTAGAAAATGGGGGAATTGGCTTATTAGGCCTCCTACTGTTAGGGTCACCACTTTGCTCTGGTGAGGACAGGTATGCTTTGACCCTGTGACCCTAAGCGTGTTTTACAGTAAATATGACTGTGTTCAATGGAAGTTGACTATCAACAGGGATGTCAATACAGAGGGCCAAAGTTGGCATTCATGGTGCCTACTAAGGGCCAGAAGTGACATCATTAAGCAGGGAATGATGTCATTAATCAGATGATGGCCATAAAAAGCACTTTGTTCTCACCTAGAAACTGCAAATGACAGAAGAGAATATGCACATCTTGTCTATATGTTCAAGGTATGAGTCCACTTATCCGGCTGGGAGAACCCAATTATAATGGGGGCAGGATAAATGGTTTTTGGGGGCTGCATTTGGCCCCCAGGTCTTATGTTTGACACCCCTATTCTAGTAAGCGCACTTAGGATTGCAGCCAGAATTGGGTAACTTGCATTCAGAATTGGCTGTAAAAGGTGCTTTTTTAAAATGGAAAAGGGGCAGATGACACAAGCATCAGAGTCATGACATGGGTTGTCTTTGCTTGGCCAGCTTATCAGCCGTGTGTTTCCTTGGCGTGCAAGGGACCGCTTGCAGCACGCTCTCGTTTCCATATCAACAAAAGGGGCAGATGGTGGATGCCGCTCTTGTACTCTGCACTCATCATTTGAAAATGCTATAAACCCCTCTCATTTCTCTCTCTCTTTCTTTTTAAAGGCCTGACAAGGCAATTCTGTGTGTCCTTAAATTGAAGGGATTGTGAAATGTTCTGTAGGTTGGCTAATCTGCTCGGACTAAGTCTCAAGGTCATGTGATATACTGCAGGATAATGTGGAGAGCGTTGAAGCAGAGGGAGGCAAGATGGCTCGAGTATTATGAGATGCTGGTGCTAGACATCCCATAGCATAAAATGCTTTTGTGAATGTTGTGAGCATGTGACTGTAGCTGTTAGAACTTAAGATCTCCTCCTAGGCCTGCAGTGTCAGGAATGGCAGAAATCCTGGGTCAACTTGAGGACTTGACAGGTTTATTTTGGCGTAAGTTCTTGTGGGCTATGATCCACTTCATCAGATGCACAAAATGAAATCCTCCATAGGCAGGGTGTGTGAGTATACATGGAGGCCAAAAAGATTGAAAACAGCAGAGTGAATTTGCATGAGGAAGTGAAACAAGGCAAATCTTCCCAGAGCTTAAACTTAACACAAGATGAATGCAGTGGCAATTCACAATAACAACCTTGTAACAGTGCTAAAATGATGAACTCAGTATTGTCATAAGAAGACCCATGTTGCAGTTGAGACCCTTCTCCTATAATGGTGCCAAGTCTCATGTAAGATGTAGGAGGAAAGAGGGGAGTATGGATAAATGTGCAGCTGAGCAAGGCACATGCCTCCAGAAAGGTGGGAGGACTGATGTGCAGCTATACAGCCATTGCGGTGCATAAGGGATTCTGGTCTAGTGGATTTTCTTTCTCTTTTTCCCCAGTATTGACAGTTAGAAGAATCGCACAAGACTTGCAAAATTAACCATGGAACAGAAAAAACTTGTCAGAGCATTAATAGTATTTATTTTTTAAAAGCAATTGATAACAGGTCGAAGACCATAGGCATTTACTGTCATGGGTTGTAGGCTACCTCGCTGACCTCGGGCTACCTCTGTGCAATTGCTGTCCAAACCCTATTTGTCCAGCTGAAGATCAGATCAGAGTAGAGGTTGAGCACCCATATGTTTGCCATAAATGGGGGAGGAGCAATCTTCTCAATAGGAAGCAGTATACAGGAGTGGAGTGTGAAACCCACCCACCTAACCTTGCTGGACTCAGTTTTTTCCAGCTCTGATACCAGGAGTGTCTTGGATGTAGAACTGCTCAAGACAACTGAGCATGGCAAGGTTGGACAGGACTGTGTGTGTAGCATTTGTTTTGGTGAATGGGACAGGCATGTGCTGAACATGGTGCTTTTAGTCAGTGATACTAGTACCACCACTGGTACTTCAGTATGGCACGTGGCACTTTTGGACAAGCTATGCGTTCTTTCAAAAGTGGTGCAGTTTGGGGAAAGAGGTTTCAGGCTAAAGACCCAAGACTGGAGGAAATGTCCTCATACTGTTCTTTCATGCCGTCACTTGGGAGTAGGTAAGGTGGAAGTGAGGAAGACCTCATTGGTGATTGGGTTCAAAGAGATTGCCGACAAGCATTTCACATGCTTAAGCTAAGCTGCAGGTGAGAGTAGGGACTAAGGCATAGTGCCGAAGGCTTCACCAAAAAGGTGGGTTTTATATGGGGCTTTATTGGTCCAGCACATGGTCTGTCTTCAACTGAAGGTGCTGGGAATTGTATGCAGGCTGCACAAGGCCACACATTCACAGTATGCATATTATATCCACTCTGTAAGATGATGATGATGATACAGGCATTTATATACTGCCTTTCTTGGTTGTCAGATTTCTCCTCAGACTTTAATTCAAGGTGGTTTATATAGGCAGGCTGTGTAAATCCCTGTAGGGATTTTTTACAATTGAAGAAAGGTTCCATCTTTCAAGAACCGCACAACATTTCAGATGGATCTTTTATGGTCTGTTATCGCTTTCTGGCCTCCAGATTCCTCCCACGCAGGCTAACAAGCAGCTCCTTCATCTCTCCAAGAGCAGGCGGAATAACTCAGCTGGGCTTGTCAGCTCCTTCAAGGTCTCAACATTCATTGTGCCGGTGGCCTCGAACTGGCGACCTTCAGATGTTATCTTCAGGCAAACGGAGGCTCAACCCTCTAGACAAGACCTCCTGCCCAAAGATAAGCTTTGTGCAGGTGATTGGATAGGAGTCAAATTGTCCGAAAGCAAATCTTTATTCAGAGGAAAAGCTAGGCTTTGCTCTTATTATTCAGAGCGAAACAAAGATGTTCCATAGACTGATTCTGTCCCTGTAATTCAGGGGTATGATTGGTATGTATTTGTGGAAGTATGAGACAGCACTGTGTTGTGAAACTCGTGGAAAGGGGAAATCTACCGTTGCAGCAAGAATTTAGCAAACTGGTGCAAGAATTTGCAGGCTAGAGTATTCTGCTGGTGCATCTGGTCAAACTGCCTGTTTGTTGGGTGCTGCTAGCATCCACAGGGAGAGGGGCTGACCCTCTTACACTTTTAAAGTACTTCCATGTGGAAAAATTTGCCTCCATACACTTTGTAGTCATGCTTCAGTCTGTTGGATTCTGAAGACCTAAGAAACTAACTCTGCTGAATTCCTGCTGCTGTGGAGATCCAGATGTCCATTCTCTTGTATTGTTCTGCCTTATCTGTATATAAAGGCTTGGGTGCCTTTCTCCTTGAGTAGTTGACCTCTCCCTTCTCTTGCAAATATGGCTCCCCTTCTGATTTAGGCTGATTTTTAGAACTGAGTGAAGTGAGGGCTCCTTGATGCCCATTAATTTCACTGAGGTTTAACTGGCCTATGCCTCTTCATAAGGGCTACTGTCTGGTGGGAGCCTTGCTGCTTGTGACTTCTCAGCATCTCTATGACTGAGTCAGACCTGAAGCTATTCAGTACCTTGTGCACAGTCCTGTAAGGCTTTAAATATAAACTTCCTCTGAAGATATTGGAGAGGTAAGTGTGCATGAGACAGACCTAGACAAAGGATAATGGGAGGAAAACCCAGTGAAGCACAAGGGTACCCTTATGTCAAGAGGGTACAGGAAGGTCCAGGGAGCCACCAGGAAGTACCTTGAATAGTGCAGTGGGGATTCCCATCCAGCTGAAGAAGCGGGGGGGGGGGGGTTTCAAGGCCTTTAACCTGACTTGTGTTGAATCGCTTCTCCCCCCCCCCCCCCCCCGAACAGAGAACCTACATGGTCAGCAAAGGTCTGGGCTGTGCCCTTCAATGCAATCTTGGCCCTTTCTGTAGCTCACCCGTTGAGCATCGGTCTATCAAAGTATTGAGCATAAGCGTTGAGTCACATGACTGGACTGTTGGCTAACTTGCTTGCTGATGATGTTAAAACAAGGAAATTGAACTCTGTAAAAATAACAGGAAATATGATCATTATGGGACAGTGGCAAGTGATGGGGTGGAGTGTTAGCAAGACTGTCACGAGTTAGAGCACCACAGACTCACAACAGTCTAAAAAACAGACTAAAAAAAGCCAGCAGCATTTTCATAGAACTTGGATCTCTTACCTTGTTCCCAGTTCTTACCTGTGTAACTTTGTGTGTTTCCCTTCCCACAGCTGATCAAACACAAGCTCTTCTGTGATCATTGTGTTTTAAGATGTTTGTATTGTATCCTGCTTGAATTGAAAGGTCACAAAACTTGGAACACTCGCAGACAGTATGAGACCAAGATTAAAAACAAAATAGATGCCAAAAAGCTGGTTACCTATTGCAACATTTCCAAAAGCTACTCACTCTTGATCTTTGGCATGGCTTCAGGAGAAATATTTAGTAGTTCCGGGGCAGCTATTGGCAACATATTTCAATATAATCCTGTTCTCTGATTGTGGTGCATATATATACATTTGGTCTCAGTGGGTGTTTCTCATGGTTGTGATAATGCATGAGGGAAGATGCATCAATCCCTTCAGGTATCTTCAGGGTAAACATTTTGGTGAGCTGCAGGAAAGATTTTATCTACAAATTTGTAACTGTTAACACAACACAAACTTCTCAGTATTGACACAACACAGCTAACAAGTATATTAATCTCCGACATAAACAAATCCACACAATTTATCCATCACCTAGTTTCAGACTGCTTCGTAACTATTCCCTGGTCAAAGAGAAGATAATATATTTTTCTTTTATTGTGTTAAAAACTTGGAAGCAATGCGGGCTACCTGGAGGCCCTGGGGCAGATCTCTGCTCTGGGCCCCACATGGCTCTCTTACCATACATTGGGCACAGCCATCTGTACTAAAGGCCTGGTGGGCCCTCTGAGCTTGGACTCTCAGCAGGTGCCCATCTTGGCTGACCATCCTTGCATGGAACTCTTAAAATGATTCATCTCTCCTTAGGAAGAGAATCCCATGTGATTTGGGATACAAGTTAGGATTGGATTCCATTACACTTTCCCTATCCAAGGAAAGAGTGTTGTCACAGCATAGTCCTATATCTGGCTTGTCCAAAAAAATGCCAGAAATCTGTCTAGATAGCCTGTGTTCAGATGATGAATCTCCAAATTGAGACTGGTTGTTACTTGTGGTCTCAAGCATGGGCTAATGGCTTACTCTGATTGGGCATCCACCAATCTGCACCCAGTGGCAAGTGCCCCCCCCCCAAGTTTCTAGCAGGCGAGACACTCGGCACCATACAGATTCTCTCCCCAGAAGACTCCTTTTCACTCCTAAAGTCTCTTTGAGAAGATGAGGAATAGCAGGATTCCCTTCTGAACAATGGGACTTGGACTCCCGCTGCTTGTCACTATCTCCAAATCCCAGCACAAATAAGAAGACACCACCTACTCCAAGCTCTGTGCACACGTTTGTCAGGAGAGAGGGCATTAGTGACACCTACAAGTAATGGCTAGTAAATGAATTAAAGTTTGTGGACTTGGGTCCCATTTCATGCATGTTTATATTGAAGTTGCAGTAGAACTTATTTCTTGGTGTCTAGCATTTCAGCCTTAGTCACATTGAGTCTCTTATCCCATTCTAGACACCGTCTCTTGCTTGTTCATCCTTTCCCTATGTCCCAGGGCAGCTGATTAATGGTTTTTTCTTGACTGTGTGATCCATTGTCTTATGGCTGAATAGGTCACTCCTTTAATCACAGATCATGTGAGACTGTATCTCTGCGTTTGACATCCTTGAGGAGAACTTCCCTATAGAGGCCAGTTATATTCCTTCCTATGGGATCTCTGCCCTCACCCCTCATAATTTCCTATAGTAATCCCTTAAAGGAAGCCATGAGAAGCGAGCTCTTGTTCACTGAACCTGGCCGTATTTACTGAGAGAGAAGCAAGGGCAAGGCATAGTGTTGTCGTTGACCTTGGAATCCAGGTCTGGGGCAGGGAATCGTCTCCTTACCTTTGTGTTCCACCATACTAATACTAGGAAATGGTCATAATACATAATTAAAGTGCATGTGGGTGATGTAGTACCCCCTTCCCCCAAAAAACCTACTGGGTGTACTCATCTCAGGATAACTATACACCATTTAAATAGTTTTCTGAACCCCACTTCTCCTATCTTTAGTATGTTCCTCCCTGTTCCGACACTGGTGGTTTTGTACAGCTGCTCCTCCATTTCCAGCGACAACCAGGACAGCTTGATGGAACACAAAAGTTGCATATTCGACCCCATTTCAAGCTACCCACCCAAGTAGATCTTGCTGGGCTAGGTGGACAAAATGCTCCAGAAGGGCAGGGTCATAGATACTTTCTCCAGGCCTCGAAACCCCCCTCTCTTCCTGCAGCCTTGTGATCAGAGGAGGGAAGGAGCAACAGTGTTTGCCTGTTTGCTCACGGAAAGGAAACCATAGCGGAGAAGTGAGCAACCCAGATAACAGATGGGAAGTTTCTTTGATGGGACAAGGCAAAGGGCAGAGCGGGTTCTTGAAGCACAGAGTTGTTGCTCCTTGATTTGACAGCATGAAAGAACCTGCTCTCACTTTCCAGGGACAAGACAAGGGAGCCTTTCATCACACTATTCCTTCTTAAGAACAGTGTTTTGAAATGACTCGGGCAAGCTCTTGCTAGCTGTAAGAATCTGCCTAATGAATAAACCAGAAGTCCTCTTAATTTATTTGAAGCTGCACACTCCAGATCCATTTAAACTAGTGTAAAAATCCTGCACTGTGGTCATGTACTTAATTGAACACAAACACCCACCATGTCTCTGGTTACTTGGCAGCCTCCAAATAGCTGGGAGGGTGAAGATCACTGGTGCAAGATGAGATAGGGTTAGGTTTCCTGGTTGCTGGCTGAAAGAAACTCAGGCTTGTAGAGCTGAGCCAGTGGCCTTCCCCTGGCTGGCTGGAGTGGCTATTGAGCAATTTCTCTGTGCTAGAGATCCTGTGCAGAAGTTCTTATGGGTCCACACCTCTTGAGTTAATGAGAAATTTCTCCTGGCACCACACCTAAGTGTAAAATAAACGAGGCCTGCTGTAAGTTTCTCTAGAAGAGAGGTTTGCTAAGTAAAAGACTTTCCTGGAAGGAAGGTGTTTGCATGTGCAAGTCTCGGTATAAGCATGGCATAAAATTCATAGCCCTGGGGGTATCTTGTGTCAATATCTAGATGGCAAGCCCCTTAGGGCCAGGGACCTGACCTGGTCATTATTCTGTGTAAAAGTGCCTTGTACAGGAATGACACTATATAAATAATCAATGGGTATCATGGTAATAATAATCATGGGTAACGGCCTATCCTCCATACCTACTTTACCCAGGCTTTGCGCCCTGGAGAGAAGACTCTGTTCCAGAACCACCGTTCAGAGCGTGACACCATAGACTGAAGGATGCCAACATGAAATAATCAATGCAGTTAACACAATGACCAGTTATTTAGTTGAATTTTGTGTGCCCTGCTGATCTGTGTTTCTTGCTTGGTGGGTCTTGCCCATCATAGGGCACTTCCGAGAATGAACAGATAAACAGGGAGTGTAGTGAAAGATAATGTCCTTCATTATAACCACAGCCACGATCTTTTTTTGCCTGAAAATGTGATTCTGCCATCCATGGGTTATGTGTTTGGATGTACCCCAGTCCTGACAATAACCATCTCAGCCTCTGAATTTGAGGTTGTGTAGTTTCCTGGTTTGGCAATTCTGTACAGCAGTTCGTTAATGAAGCTGCTTTATTTTGAGTCATACTGAATGTCTGATTCATTGCCTAAGCTGCCTGGCAGCAGGTCTCCAGAGTTTCAGGCCTGCCTGGAGCAAGCAGGAACCGTCTGCATGCAAACCATGGAGCAATGGCTCCATCTCTTGATGGACACAACAGACATGTCTGAACAAGTGAAACCCCTGTAATGCAGATCTCACCCCAAGCTGGTTGCAGTGGTTCCTTAAGAAAGCTTCTCAAGTCCTCAGTCCCACTAGAGTGCTAGCCTAGGGACATCTTTTCAGGCTAGTGCGGTCTCCAAACACGCACCTCCACCTTTCAGTATATGCTTCAGAAATGCATCAGGTCACCTGAATAAGTGTATTTTTGTCTGTTTTTCAGCGTACAAGACAGTATCTGGAGTCAATGGGCCACTAGTAATCTTGGATCATGTCAAGGTAAGTTCAGTTTTTTGATGGCAACTTGGAAAACAGCATCCTTTTAATTTTATAGCTCTGCATTGTGTGAATTCTTAACACATTTCCAAATATGGAGAGGGAGTGAACCAGCCTAAAAACATGATCTTGGTCACTTGTTCTTGGGTCTTTTCAAGCCCCTAACAGATTTTTAAATTGCACTGGAATTAAAATATTACAGACTTTATCAGCTCTGTAAATTATTGGCCATAACTTTGGAGGGTCGTGTTCTGTTTCATGTGTAATAACTTATTCTCACATGACATGTGGACAGAAGTTGGTGATTTAAGCCATATACAGGATCTCCAGTTAAAGCCCCATTCTTGGTCCTCCTAACTGTCATTCTCCTGGCTCAGTTTCCTAGGTATGCAGAGATTGTCCATTTGACGCTTCCTGATGGAACGAAGAGAAGTGGGCAAGTCCTAGAAGTCAGCGGATCCAAAGCTGTAATTCAGGTAAATAGTGGAGCAACCCATTTCAGAGTTTTGGAATCTGTAGAATCTGAAAACATTTTTGTTCTGTCTAGTGTTTGGGTGATGGGTCGTCTGCCCACCTGTACCACTGTAGCAGTTCCTTGGTTGTAAATGGTCTGCCCTCCTCCAAATGGTTTTATTTATACTTTGTGATTTTATTTATTGTTTTTAATTGTATATTTTAACTGTAAATTATAAGCTGCCTTGGGCATCTGTTCCTGTGGAGGAAAGGCAGGGTAAAAATCTTTTAAATAAATACGTTAGAGTCAGGCTGCTGACAAATATTGTATGCCTTAACCTAAAGAGAAACTCGGACAGGTCTTGCAGCCAAATTTCCATACTTTCCCATGGCAAATTAGTCTTCATCATTTCATGGGCATGGAGAGTTCCAGCTGTGGAGCTGGAGGGGTGAGGGCAGTTGTGTCTCCCACCTTCCCAGCACCAAGTCCGCTGTGTTGTGGAGGCACTTGGGACTTGTTTAGGGATAAACGTCTCTCAAAAGCTTGCAGCTTGTATATTGCATATTCTTTCAGGACAAAAGGGGGTGTAGGAAGGATGTTCTGACCGGATTTTTCTCACTCTTTACAATTTCAGATTTTTCTGTTTTCTCAAATCGATCAGTTTTGAAATCATGGTTTGAGACTGCAGTTGTATGTACCAATTATGTGCTGAGAGATAAGAAAAAACAAGGAAGGTTAAATTATCTGTTTTTAACCAGGTTTCTCTTTACCTATTCTACTGTGAGAAAACAATCTAATCTGTTGCTTCCTTGAGAATGAACTTTAGACAGTTCAAACTTGGTATCTTAACCTTCCATCAAGTCTTGTACTTAATTGCTGCTGCAAGAACTTAAATCACTAGAGTAAACACACATTCTGCTTCTTTTTAGGTTTTTGAAGGAACATCAGGAATTGATGCTAAGAAAACAGCTTGTGAATTTACTGGGGATATCCTTCGAACTCCAGTATCGGAGGATATGCTGGGTTGGTACAAAATTGTGGGTCTTTTGGAACGTGCCTATTATGATGCAGTGTTTCATGTACAAGTGGAACTGCTGCTGTTTGAATGCAAGTACTTATTTTTGTCCTTGCAGGGCGAGTGTTTAATGGATCAGGAAAACCCATTGACAGAGGCCCTATGGTGTTGGCTGAAGATTACCTTGATATCATGGGTATGTTTTTTTATTACATAGTTAACATAAGGCTCAATCAATACCAAGCTTTGGAGGAGCCCTCTGGCACAAGCCCTGTGGGTCACCCTTGCCTTACACCCATGAAAGTACATCAGCTACCTCCACCTGCCCAGGAGATAGAAGAGAACCCTCCATCTCCAGCAGCAGCACAAAGGAGAACTCCCGTCAGTTTCCTCCCCAATTCCATCTTGAATTCCCCTTTGTACCACTGCAGCAGCAGCAACGCAAAAGGACTCAATCTTCCCTCTCCACACACTCCCATCACCTGATAAGCATCTTGTGGCTTGCTGGGTAATTGCAGTGAAGGGGAGTGACTATCCTGGGCACGGGTCATTTCTTAAATTCCCAGATGTCTCTGCCTCGACACAGTGTTAGGATAGGGCTTCTGAGCATATGAAAATGACCAGTATCGGGGAGGCCCACTAGCTGCTTGGGAAGCCACAGGATGCTTATCAGGTGCTGAGGGTGGGAAAGCTTAGCAGAAATATGGCTTATACTAACTTTCTCCCAGTTTAATAGCAGTTCCTCCAAGCATGTCACAACCACCAACCATTGTTCCATAAAGTAGTTTCTTTTGAAAACTTGCCATTCACACTGGGTTTGAATTATGACTGCTTATCTTAAGAATAAAACACAAATACCTTAAATGGTATGTAAATAGCATACATTGTGTTTTATTTTTGTTATGTAAACTGCTTTATGAATGATGCCTTGACTGAAAAGCAATATAGAAACTTAATATAAATATCAATATTACACTTGTAAAAAAAAACTTCATATCATTTTACTGACTTTTCTGCCTTTTAAGAAAGTTAACTTCCTAAATTAACGACAGCATCGTCTTTTTCTATCAAATTGAAATAGGTCAACCAATCAATCCTGAATGTCGAATCTATCCAGAAGAGATGATCCAGACCGGCATTTCTGCTATAGATGGAATGAACAGCATTGCCAGGGGTCAGAAAATCCCCATTTTCTCTGCTGCTGGGTTGCCCCATAATGAGGTATGGGTTTAAGCAGCACTTTCTGCTGAAAGCATAGAGAAAATTAACTGCAGCAATGGTGTAGTTTGCCAAGTGTATTCAAGCATGTGTAGTGCAGACAACCCTGGTTTTTTTCCTGTGGCGGGGGTTTAGCCTTTGTAATAGTCTATTATACTAGATTAAATTAGATTAATCTTTCTTGTTTGTATCCACTCCCTGCATTAGATGAATCTTTAAGGAAAGTGCCATCTTTATCTTACTGATGAGCTCAATTGTTGCACTGGGATCCTTTCTCCTTCTCAGTGTCCTTTATGCCCCCACTAGCCTTTAGCAGACTTGAGATTATAACGTTGACAGGTGTGAGTTACAGTATAAACCCACATGGATGTGCAAATTGTCTTGAGCTGCAAGAGGAGGGAACTCTCATCCTATCAATCTACAAGCTAGTTAGAATATTTATAGGCCAATTTTCAGTTCCATCAAGGCAACTTTCAGCATTCTGTAAAACACTAAAATTAAAAACAATCCAAATACTAACAGGAATAGAATCAGTGAGCAGGGCACAGATAACCACACAGAAGAGCCACAGACAGCTACAAACTCAAGGACAGCCAGGTCTTAACTGCCCACTTAAAAGCAGGTGCATAAAGGCCAACCTGACTTCATGAGGGAAGAAGTTTCATAATTGGGGGGGAGGGCATCACTGAAAAGACCCTGCCTTGCATCCTCACCAGTCACGCTTTGGACAGCAGTAGGACATGAAGCAGGACCTCTGATAGTGATTGCAATGGGCAGGCAGATTGATGAGAGAGGAGACGGTCTTAGCAGTCTTTGCCAAAGCAATCTTGGGTCCCATCTGCAACTTTGTATTATAGGGCTGCCAGTCAGGGAGGTAACAGTCTACATAGTTAACTCTCAAGCACAATGTGTTGTGACTGACCAAAGGTGAGCAAACATGGTCTGCGCAGCTGTGTGAAAAAGCAGCCTTGTCAGTTTTTCCCTTGCACCCTTCCTGGAAGTCCATCTTATTTTGCAGAAGAACAAACTAGCTTTCAACCCTTTTTTCCTTTCAGATAGCAGCTCAGATCTGTCGCCAGGCAGGTTTGGTGAAGAAATCCAAAGACGTGATGGATTACAGTGAACAGAATTTTGCCATTGTGTTTGCTGCTATGGGGGTAAGTAAGCTCAATGCAGACTGATGGGCATTATGGAATGTTTGCATCTCCTACTTGTTGGCTTTAAGGAACAGTGAATTTCCAGCTCATAAACATATTAATGTTACCAAAAATATCACCATGGCTGCTAATGGTACACTCACTGTTTGTAATTGTAAATGTCCCATGTGCCACATAGCATTTTCACCACTGAGTTCAATGTCTCCCTCCTTGTGTTGCCTTAACCAATCACTGGAGCCATCAGTGCAGAATACCTACATTTTCAATTATAGGTGTGCGACACTTAAAGACAGGGATATTTTTCCAATCCCTGTTATGTGATTAGGTCATTAAGTGAACAGTCAGTCCAGTCTATTGCCTTTGTTGTGAAAACAGACACTTGCTGGCTGCACAGGCTACTGGAGATTGCCTTTTTACTGTAAGGGCCTCTCTGTTGTGTAAACACACTTTGCTGCAGGCTATGGGAGATGCGATTGCCTCGTTAAGAGCATCTTTACTATGCTTTGACCACTGTCATATATGCGGTCTGTTAAGTGAGCAGTTGTTAAGCAAGCGCACGCCTGTATAAGTCAACAGCAGGCAGGACTGTTGGAGCCATCTTTGACTTTGCAACTTAACATTCTTTTAACGCTGTGCTGTAGGTGAACATGGAAACGGCTCGGTTCTTCAAGTCTGACTTTGAAGAAAATGGCTCCATGGACAACGTGTGTCTGTTCTTGAATTTAGCCAATGATCCAACGTAAGTAGGTAAAACAGCATTACTCAGTGGTCCCTGGCTAACTGCCTAGAGGCAACTTTCAAAAGGGTGTCTCTTATAGTAAGCAGGGAGAAAGGAACTGTCCCACTTCATTTCAGGACAGCTTCCCTCCTGCACCTGTTTGCTGGTGTATCTCTTGTGTGTTTTTTTTAAATGATTGACCGGCAGCCTGTCTCAATGAAGCTTGCATTTTATCTCTATGCATGGTATGGCCTGACCTGGTGGGGCTTTTATGCTGCTTGTTGGCGATGCTGAGTGTGGTTAGGTGGCTTAACTATCTCCTCTGAGAATCTCACTTGATTTCAGAGATGGCTACTCCAAGCTGCCTGGCTATAAAAGCATCTACGATCTGTTGGGTTGGTTGGTTCATCAGTTTAAGAGATTTATATCTTAACAGATTAAAATCCTCACAAGGCAGCTTAGAAGAAGGGAGGAAAAACAAATAAATGCAATGGTTTAAAGAAGAGCAAGTATAAAAATGACAGAACCAGGGCCACAAGTCAAAGAAGTCTTGTGGAATAAAAAATAAAAATGATGTTGAGATCATTTGAAAGCTGGAAGTGAAGAGAACTCTAGGCAGAGTTGTGGAGACACTGTGCCCAGTTCTATCCCTGGTCCCTGTCAAATGTGTCAAAGAAGAGGGCTTGCAAGGCAGATTGTCAAGCCTAGTCAGACTTGCATGTGTGCAGGCAGTCCTGAAGATGACCTGGATGCTGATTGTATAGGGCTCTGATGAGTCAAACCAGGACTTTGAGCTAGACCCAGAAACAATGAAGCAATTAAGGCTGATGGTACAGAATTGGAGGAAGGCTGTTGAACCTCCAGCCAGCATCCAGGCAGCCACATATTGTCCCAGTTGAAGATTCCAAGTTAAAGGCAGCCCCACACCGAGTGAATGAGTCCAGCCTTGATGTGACTTGTACATGGATGACTAAGGACAAGCCTGTTTTCTTCCATTGGAAATGCCTTGGATGCTGTGCTGGCAGCCTGCTTTTCCTTGAACGAGAGATGCTGATGTTATGCCTCAACTGAAGGGTTCCAGATTCCTCTTGATGGTTGCTTAGTCTTTCCACCTGCTTGTGTTCTGCATTGGTCTCTGGCCTGTGGCTGTAGTAATTGGCCTCTCTTCTTTTCCAGCATTGAACGCATCATCACGCCTCGTCTTGCTCTGACTGCAGCCGAGTTCTTGGCTTATCAGTGTGAGAAGCACGTCTTGGTTATCCTGACAGACATGAGTTCCTATGCAGAAGCTCTGAGAGAGGTATCTTGTTTACCCTGTTCAGCAGACCAGTTGATGTCCTCCATGCGTGCATGCCCTCTTCCAAAAAAGACAGAGTAGGCGGGTGGGAGCTCTTAAATCATTGAAGCTTCACTAGCCACCTTCAGTACTGTGTCAGGCTGCAGATTACTCCAAATTACAGTAAACTCTTAAGGGTGGAAGGTACCATTTGGTTGAACTGCTGGATGACCTGGTTCCTTTGGAAGTGGGTGGGTTTGGACTCCACTGCTCATGGGTGTAACTGAATAGGCATTGCCTCTGAAAATGTGTAGGTTCTCTTTACTGTTATCTGAGGACACTTCTTGACCCTCTGAAGCACAAAGAAGTTTTTCTTTGTAAAGAGGAGCTCTTCCTATGCATTCCCCGTTTCTAGCAGGGTGCTGTGTTGTGAAGTTGACAGCGTAGAAAGCTGCTGTGCATGTGCTTGGACTCTGCAGTGCAGGCTGGCGGTAGAGCTCATGCTTTGGACCTGGAAGGTCCTAGGTTCAATCCCTGGAATTTCCAGGTAGGGCTGGGAAAAGACCCTTGCCTGGTCTACACTGGCAGGCTGCGGCTCTCAGTACCAAGCTTAGGCAGATTGATGGCTTGTCTTGTTGCAAGGCTGCTTCCTGTACTTGCATGGCTGTTGCAAGGGCTTGTTATACTGTATCGGCAACATATATGGTGCTTAACTAATGAGCAAAGAGACTGGTCCCTGCCCCAGTATCTTACAATCTCAAGTGTGTAACCTCGAGTTTGACAGAGAAGGAAGGCAGGGATGGGAGCCGGCTTTGCAGTGGCCAGCACTGCAGAGCCATATTCAGAGGTGGTGTGTGGTGGAAGACTTACAGGAATGTTGCTGGCTGCCAGATGGCAAGCCCTCCTTATCTGTGCCATTTGACCCTGCAGCTTCTGGCAGCAGTCCCAGCCTTTGCTAACCTTCTTTGTCTCAATTCCCCGAAAGGTCTCGGCAGCTAGGGAAGAAGTGCCAGGCCGCCGTGGCTTTCCAGGTTACATGTACACCGATCTGGCCACAATCTATGAACGAGCGGGGCGAGTAGAAGGCAGGAATGGGTCCATTACCCAGATTCCTATACTTACGATGCCCAACGATGGTGAGTCCTCATTTAGCATGGCTTGCCCATGTCCTTGTTATATAGGCATAACATTCCTATGGCACACTGTCTGCAGTCATTCAAAAACCGGAAGTATTCACGTAACTTTTTTTGCAGACATTACCCATCCTATCCCTGACTTGACGGGCTATATCACCGAAGGCCAGATCTATGTGGACAGGCAGCTTTACAACAGACAGGTCAGTGTGCCGGTTGCAGGGCTGTCGTCTTGTCGGACAGCCTTAAGGGCTGGACTTCCTGCCTTTGTGGGCCTGCTTTGCAGGGAGGCCGAGGCTGTGCAGCTCTTATCAGAATGACACCTCAGATTGACAAAGTCAGGTTTAGACTCTTCTCTGCTTTGGAATCTGGCGGTTTGACAACCAGCGTCAGCAGAAGCATTCAGGCTGCTCTTCAAAGTGGATCACAAGATGCAGTGAGGAATGTTAAGGCTTACACTGTTTAAGGCATTCCAGCATGGTTAGGCATAACATGTAGCCACAGGCCTAAGAAAGCTACATCACTGGAAGATTGCCATTGCTACCAGTTGCAGTTCCACAGGACAACTGTGCCTGTCAGCAGTGTCTATGATTAAGCTGGAGAGATACCTTTCAGACTCTGTCTTACCTGGGAAACAGCAAGGAGGTTTTGGGCAGAGCAATGCCTTGGCTCCCTGTTGCCGTCCACTGCTCTTGAGATGGAGAGTTTAGGCTCACTGCACAGGAGCCTGCTCTAAGAATTTCTCATACAGCTCTGGATTTCCAGGGCGGTGTTTAAAATCAGTTTCTGTCTCCAGATTTACCCACCAATCAATGTATTGCCATCGTTGTCTCGATTGATGAAGTCTGCCATTGGAGAAGGGATGACCAGGAAGGATCATGCTGATGTTTCAAACCAGTTGGTAGGTGCAGCTTATCAATGATGTCCATTTCCTTTGGTGGGCGGAGCAGTGGGCTTGATTCCTAGTTTTAACACCCATCTGAGTTCTTATTGCTTGAACCACAGTACACAAAAAGCCCCGATAGGCCCATTTTGCCCAGCATCTTGTTTCCCCAGTGGTCAACCAGATGCTTTTGGCAAGCCCACAAGCCAGAGAGGAAGGCATGCTCCCCCTCACCACTGCAGCTGATGTACAGAGGTACACTGTCTGTGAACATGGAAGTAGCATGTAGTCATTGATCTGACCTTTGTGAATTTATCTAGCTTTTTTCTAAGCCAGTGGCCATTGCTACATCTTGTGGCAGCAAATCCCACAGATGTGCAACCAGGTGCCTTTGGGAAGCCAAAGAAGTAGCTTCTTTTGTCCCTCCTACATCAGTGAGCTTCATTGGATGGCCCAACCTAGTGGCTCTTTTCTCTTTCCACTCCACAAGTGATTTTATAAGCCTCACAGCACAATTCTGTGCACACGCACAATCCATTTCCCAATCCTGGCCGCCTGTCCTTGACCTTATATTCTCTTCTCCCTAGTATGCCTGCTATGCCATTGGAAAGGATGTCCAAGCCATGAAGGCAGTTGTAGGGGAGGAAGCCCTTACTTCAGATGATCTTCTCTATCTTGAATTCCTGCAGAAGTTTGAGAGAAACTTTATTGCTCAGGGTAGGTGTCTCTTCCTTCAGATGTTCAGGAACATGTTACAGATACCCTAAACAGCTTTGATTTGTACCTGTCTGACCATGCCTCCCCTGGTGGTGGTTCTTTTCAGGGCCCTATGAAAACCGCACTGTTTACGAGACGCTGGATATTGGCTGGCAGCTGCTCCGAATCTTCCCCAAGGAGATGCTGAAGAGAATCCCCCAGAGCACCCTGGCAGAGTTCTATCCTCGAGACTCCACTGCAAAGCACTAGCTGCACTTTTTAGCTTTGTGACGTGCTGGGTGGTCTTCCCTTGTGTTGGTGTTTACTTGTCATCCCTTGTAATTAAACCAAGTATAAGTGACATACTTGTGCCAGTGTTCATGATGTTTTAAGCTGATAACAGAGTTTAAAATACGCCCCTTCTCAGGCACCCAGATGGTTTACACTTGATAAAGGGGAGGGCATGGGGTAGTCTCTCTTCACAGCCATGATGTGGTTTACTGGAAGAATTATTTCTTTAAACAGTCAGAGGCTGCCTTTGGCTTGTCCATTGAACTGTGAATTAATGCACTTGTTCAGGAGGCGTAGAGAAAACCCTCCACTTGCCCGAGCCAGTCTAGTCCCTGCAAAATTTCTGCTACTCGGTGCTATTATGTAGAAAAGACTGCTTGGTGCTGACCTGTTGATGAAGCGAAGGGCAGGTGCACAAGATTGAGCAGAGTGATGGCGGGGCAGCCCACAGACTTGCTCACTTTCAATTATGGCTGATAAATTATCACAATTACGAAGTCACAGAATTTGCACACCCTATTGCTTATCTACTAACATGATCAGAATTCCTACCTCTTATGAATTTGTCAGGGAAGCCACTGCTCAGGCTGCTGTCAGTTTCAGGAGATCCCTTCTTGTTTTCCCTCCTGCTGCACGTTCCGTGCATAGGTAGGTGCGAGAATATGAAATGGTAGCAAAATAGGGACCTTCACAGATTTCTTTCTGAATTCCAGACTAGCCGCAGCTAGGAAACTGAACTGTTAGAGTATAGCTCTGCCCACAGCTGCTAGATGTTTATCCTAAAACAGTGTTAATGTTGTGCTTCTAATACAATCCTGAATGTAGCCTTGTGTTACCATATCATATGCGCATACCATAAAGGGGGTCAATGTTGGAAATGGCTTGTGGAGCATCTGATTGTCTATAACCTGATCAGTTGATTGTTGTACAGGTTAATCATCTCATTAGATATGCACCATATAAGACAGAAGAGAGAGAGGGCAAATTTTGACTGTGTGAAGGGGTATTTTAAATTCTGTTATTAAGCAGTCCTTTGGGTGACACTGGGTTTTTTGGACCGGAAGTTTGTGTTTGTGCACCTTCCGAACATGGACTTGGCTTGTCGAGTTGAAATCTGGGGGAAAATGGCTTCCCGTGGTCAGCGTGTCCATCACTTGGCAGCCAAACCCTTGTACGGAATTGGACTTCTGTTGGCTTTGAAGCCCAGCTCAGACGGGATCCTTTATGTTGTCACCTTGATTTTGCTTTCCAGGCTATTCCATGGGGCTATTCCCAGCACTCTGGCTCCAGCAACCCAGGTTGCAAAACTGTTGGCAGCCTCCTAGGTCACAACTGGGGTGTTGCTCAGAGAGGTTTGTGATGGATCAGGTGGTGGAGACAGTGTCTGCTCCAGCATCTTTCCTCCCTCGCCCCATGCAGTTGTCCCGCGCTCTCCTATGCAGATCTTCCTTGTAACTGTTTGGTCTGTGTGCTCTGTTAACTTGGGTGCAGTAGCCTTCCTTTTACTCTAGCGCATTCCATCAAAGTTGTGTCAATTCTATTTTTCTGGAGGGTGGGAGGGAAGGAGAGGGAATCATGGGGGCAGAATGGGGAGATAGCATGAAAATATTTTAATGTAGAAAAATGTGATACTTAAGTTAAACATGGAAAAAATAAATGTTAAACAAATGGGACTTGGTTCTCTACTGAAAAGTGGCTTTCTTCTTGCTTTCTGTTGGACCCATTCTCAGTTTCTAAGGTGCTGTTTTCCTCTCTGCAATTCGTCCAAAGGAACATCCCATGCTCACCACCTTGAAACACGCAACTCTAAATAAGCCCTCTTGTTTGTGTGGGGTTTTCTCCGTGGTTATTTTAAATTCAGCAGATGCAGATTCACTGTGGCCTAACGAGAGCCCCGAAGGATCCAGGCAAAGGTCCCATCTAGTTTAGCATCCTGCTTCCCACAGTGGCGGGTGAGATGTCCCAAGAAGCCCGCAAGCAGAGCATGAATACAGTGGCTCCTCTCCATGGTTTGCCCCTCTACAATGGGTATTGTAGTAAGCCTCTGAATAGAGATGTTTCATTTAGCCATTGATGAGACCTATCATTTTTAATGTATTTAACCCCCTTCTCAAACCATCAAAGCCAGTTGCCATTGCCACATCCTGTAGAACGGCATTCTGTAAACAATGCATTGTGGCAGTTGCCCTGAAGCTACTGTAGGTCAATTGAGCTAGGTGACCCTGAGTCAGATGTGGGCAAAGCAGAGCTTAGCACCAGCTCTGGCCCACTAAAGCCTCCAGTCTCTCCATATACATTTAACAATCTGTGGCCCTTGGAATCTAATCCTTTTCTCCTTGCATGATGCCAGCTCAAATGCTGCACCCTTGCTCTAAGGTCGTTGTTGTGGGGAAAGTTGGCACCTACAGAAGGACAAAACTTGTGCAAATGTGTCCTGTCCCAGGAGCAGTATGGGTCCAAAAAAATTCTCCATGAAGGAGAGCATGCATGTGCAAAAAACTTCCTGGTCTCCAGTTCAAAAATGGAAAAAAGAGTCTGTGAATCTACTCCAAAAAAACAAATGCCAAATACTTTTTTAGGGTTGGAATGAAAGCGACAGGTGGTGTTATAACATTTATTATAGCCCTCCATTCAGTTTCCATACCCTTATGTTGCCATTAGTCTAAAAGATTGTCCCACTGCTTCCATGAGGCCTAATGGTGAGAAACCTGAACACTGCTCCTAGTTAAAGCCTTGGCTGTGTTTCCCCAACCTAAAAAACCTTAAACACTCCGCCCTTCCGTACAGAGGAGGTGCTCCAGCCCTCATGCTCCTTTTTCTGTTGCCCTAGTCTGTATCTTTTTCAACTCTACAGCAGCCTTTTTCAGATGGGGTGGCCCAAACTGTATGCAGCATTCTATATAAGCTTGATTCCACAATACTAGCATGTTCAGCCCTTCTCCCAACAAGGCAGATTCTGTGCAAGGGATTGATACTTGTTCAGTACAGAGTGTGCATGGCCTCTTTTCACTCCTACACATTTTGGGTAAAATTCTGACTCTGGTAAGAACATTTAAATCAACTTCCCCAGCACTCTCCAGGATAGTGGCACTGCTTTTGGACAGGGCTGGGCAGTTACAGAGCTCAGGGCCAAATCTAGCCCAGATGGAAAAATCTTTTCCTTCTCCTCCCTCCCATAGCTTAGCCATTGATTTAAACCATTTCTGCCCAATGTTATGTGTATGACAGGAACCGAATATGTACGCCTGAGGGTTGGGCTGAAATGGTTTAAGGAAGTGTCAAGAAAACCACTTGCTTGTGCTGTGTCACAATGAAGCCCTGATCGTTGCTGCCCATCTCCCCTTTGCTTTCCTACAGTCATGGAAGTGTAGTTCAGTGGTCTTCAGCTTGTCCAGAGGTGTGCTCCATGTCAAATCAAAACATCCAGGATGGGATCTAGAACCCATCAGAGGTAAGAAGGGAGAGTTAGTGAGCAGCTGTCATTCCTCTTCTTTCCGTGCTGTGGGGTTCTGCTCCTCTTTTCTAGGCCACTTGGGAGCAGGTCAACGTGGCACAGTGATTCTGACAAGTGGAGGGTGAGAAAGAGGAAGCAAGGCTGCATGCAGAGATGGTTTGGCAGGAAAGAGCAGAAGGATGGGTGGGAGGCCCAATGAAGGTGGGTGGATTTGACCAACCATCTCTAAAGCAATCTGCTCCTATCAATGATTCTGACTGCTGGCTCTTTGAATTGTGCAACTCGCAATTGAATTGTGAGTTTCAAAATAAAACAGTAGCAGCAGTGCCGCTGCAGCTTTTCTAAGGTTGGGTCATGACCAACTTGGTGAAGCTTTTTTCTGTAGGAGACCAGTAAGGGCAGGGAACAGGTGCAGTGCCTGTGCTATCCTATCACTGGCCACAAAGGGGTGCTGTTTTATAGACGGTGTTTGAGCCAGTCATTGGCTGCAGGAAGATCTTGGGATTTCCACATGGAATGCGTACAGTGTATTGCTGCACATCAGAAGTGGATTTCTTGGTCCTGTGTTCAAATCTAAAGATGGCCTGATGAGCAGTGGAAAAATTTACCTACTGATTTTCAGTGAGATGTTTGCTAGCCTTCCTCTGTTTCTTCCACTATGGGTGGGACCCTGGAAAAATAGAGTACTCTCTGGCTATTTTGTATTTGTGAGCTTGTGAAAGTTCAGTCCTTTGTGAAATGGACTGAAGGGACATAAGAACAATAGCACTTTGGCAGACCAAAGACCCATCTAGTCCAGCTTCATGTATCTTACAGTGGCCCACCAGATGGGTAGAAGGCTAAGGTACCTGCATTCTGTTGCCACTCCCTTGCATCTGGTATTCTGTGGTAGCCTACTTGTAAAACCAGGTGGCTGTGTGTACCCATCAAGGCTTGTAACCTGTGGTGAACACTTCCTCCATAAATCTGTCCAATCTCATTTTAAAGATATCTAGGCCAGGGGCCATCACCACATTCTGTGGCAAGGAGTTCCACAGATCAATGACACACTGGGTACAGAAACATTTTCTTTTGTCTGTCCTAATGCTTCCAGCACTCAATTTTAGTGAATGTCCCCTGGTTCTGGTGTTAGGTGAGAGGGAAAAGATGGAGTAGTGTCTTTGGCAGCGTTTAATGAGAGGAAGAGAGGCTCGGATACTCATCCTTGGTGTTGGAACTGGGTTTACAAGCATATTCTTTATCTCTGAAATGTGGGTGAACCTGATCTAGTAGTAGTA
This sequence comes from Tiliqua scincoides, assembly GCF_035046505.1. Taxonomy (NCBI): domain Eukaryota; kingdom Metazoa; phylum Chordata; class Lepidosauria; order Squamata; family Scincidae; genus Tiliqua; species Tiliqua scincoides. The sequence goes on from NC_089831.1 coordinate 12,529,461, forward strand.
GTAGTATTAACAACTTTATTTTTACCCTGCCTTTCTCCCCAAAGGGACTCAAGGCAGCTAACAACAGGTTAAAACAGATTAGAAAACATAATTTAAAAACAGATAAAAGCATATTAACACATATCATAAAAACAGTAGTCAGATAAAAAGTAGTAAAAAGGTAAAAAGAGCATAGAGCAGCAAATCATAGAAGAATCAGGCCTGTAAAAAATTAAAAGATGTTGAAAATATGTTAAAAATGCCGAGAACTCAGAAGGTTTTTTTAAACAGAAGGGTCTTCAAGCCTTGCAGAAAAGTCTCAAGAGAGGGAGCTATTAAGTCAAGGGGAAGGGAATTCCATAGTGTTGGTGCCACTACTGAGAAGGCCCTATTTCTTGCCGCTGCCCTACGTACCTCCTAGGCGGTGGCACTTGTAAAAAGGCCTTCTCTGATGACCTAAGAGGACGAGCCGGATTGTGCGGAAGTAGGCGGTCTCTAAGATACCCTGGCCTAGAGCAGTATAGGGCTTTAAAGGTCAAAACCAGCACCTTGAATTGGGCCCGGAAACGAATGGGCAGCCAATGCAGCCATTGGAGAAGCGGACTGACAGAGTCAAACCGCCTACCTCCAGTAACTACATGGGCCGCCGCATTTTACACTAGTTGCAGTTTCCGAACTGTCTTCAAGAGCGTGTTACAATCTAAAGCCAGATGCAATCCTAATGTCATCAATAGCAGTTTTCCCTTTGAATTTTGGCCCTCATTTCAATTGATTGGCTATGACAATATGAAAACACAACTTGAAAGATGTTTCATTTATCCTGAAAAGGAAAGTATTGCACTGCCTTCCTTGATTTTGCAATGAAACCACTTTTGGTTGAAAAGCAGTGTATACATCTTTAACGTTTTCCCACTGCAAGGCTAATAATTGGGAGGGAGTGCAGTTTAGATCTGGAAAATGATATGGAGGCGAAGAGCTTAGACATCTCTCCCTCACACCAGTGTCACCACCATGTCCCAGATCAAAATCCCACAGCTGCTTTGGAAAGAAAGAAAAACAAAGGATCATAGATGTTCCACACTGTGGGCCTGAGCAGAGATTTGAACATGAGGCGCCACATTCTTTGTTCTAGCAGATGGTGCCTGGAAGCTCTGATTAAAAGGGCCAATTTTGTTGACTGGAGCTGCCTGGGGTAGAGTGGAGGGTCTTACTGCAGCCTAAGCCTACCAAAAGGACAAGAGCTGACAACTGGACCTTGCTAAATCAAAAGAGGTATCTTGTTTGGGCTGGATCTTTGCATGATGACAAGATTTCCTTGTCTCTGGTGCTTTCCTTTCTGTGACTCCTGGCTCCATTCCTACCTCCTGGCTCCCCCATTCTGATTCATGGTTTGCCCACCTGGTCCTGGCTTCTGACTCTTCCATGGCTGCTGTCATATACTTGGTCTCACTCCCAGGGTTTTGGGGTGCTCAGAGTTGTTGGTTCTGAACCCTAGAGCCCTCAAAGATCCCTGTTCGGTAGTACTGCCACCACCCTGTAAGAGCCGGTGTCTCAGTCCAGGGAAACCAAGACCCTCTAGGCTTAACTATATCCCTTGTAGGCACTGAGCACTTTCTTTACTTAAAGTCTCAGTCCTCAAGTTACTAGTCCACAAAGAGGATTTTTGGTAGCTTGCTGAACGGGTAGGCAGGATTCTGAACCTTTGTCCCCAACAGACAATGAACCAACATGGTAAAAAAGATTTTTACTTTATTAAGTACATAGGGTTACAGAAAGTTACAAAAGGCAGCAAATGCTAGAGGCATAAAAACTTCAAGGAAACATATCGGCATAAAACAATAAAGCTATCTCTGTTATTTCCTAACGCTCACCTGGGTAAGCTTCTTTTGTAGATCCTCAGTTACCTATGAGGCCATATGGTCCTGGCCTGGGGCAGGATGTGCACCCACGCCAAAAGACAAAGACCAAAGACGAAGACAAAAGACACCCCTTTGGGCTTTGTTCTTATACTTCTCAAGCCAAGAGGATGGTGTGACTCTACTCATTTCAAACTGCCCAGTCAGAACTCTTGGGGACAGAATCTTCTGGAAGTGGGGCTGGATGCTAGTTCTCTTAGTTCTCCCCCTCCCCACTGGAGACTCCTGGGCACCTCTCTGGCTACTGAGGTGCTACATTTATTGCCTTTCATGAGTTGTAAATTCCTTTCAGCTAGGATTCAAACCACTTCTATGTTACTGGGTTACTTTGGTTCAGGCTTTGCAATGCTACTAGGCCTGAACTGCACATATTCATGACAGCTGCTGCCTCCTAGGCCCAGCCCTGATGCCTGCTGTGGTTGGACAAGATGACCTTTGTGGGATACCTTTCCAACTCTGTGATTGACTGATGAAGTGATATCTCTGTAACAATAGCAGATGAGCTGGATAGGCAGGAAAAAAGGAGGCTGAACACAGAAAGGCAATGAGTTGCCACCTTTCCTTTTATTCAGTGGTGCCCAGAGTGTGGCGTGTCAAGAGCAAGTGGAGGCAGTGGGATGTCTCCTTCTCATGACCCAAAAAATGACCATCCTGGGCAGAAGAAGGCTTAGAAAAATCCAGCTGTAATGACGATTAAACAGCCTCTTGTTCCGATAGATGAATTATTTAGACAAATAACGCAGCAACTTGGCTGAATTATGCAGAGGGACTCGGGGCTGCTGGCCAACCAAGCAGAAAGCGGCTGGCGTCGTGCAGCACACAGAATCCATCCCAAGAGGAGATCGGCCTGTGGCAAGCAGGGTGGGAAGGCAGCAGGATTCAATATTCGAAGGAAGGCAGGCGACGGAGCCGATCTACTGCACAAGTTGTTCGCGGGGGTGTGTTTTTCCAGAGCATATGTTGCATCCAAAGACTGGATGTACAGCAAATAGGAGCCCTAAGTAAGATGGGGGGGGGAGGAGAAGACTGGCAAAGGGCAATGTTTGAGGCTGGAACTCGAGACACTAGCAGCAGAGCCTCGGGCCTGACCTGAAGGAAGAGATTGCACCAAGGAGCAGATTCGCTGAAGGTACCTGCCACCCATTTTTCTCCTATTCCAGCCCTCCCTTGTAATCAGCCTTTACTTCTCTGTAGGTGGATCTGCTAAAATCCTGCACAGCACTGTTTCTCAGACTGTGGGTTGGGACCCACTAGGTGGGTTGTGAACCAATTTCAGGTGGGTCCCCATTCATCTCAGCATTTTGCTTTTAGTATATTAGACTTGATGCCAACATGGTACGTGACTGCATTTGGGGAGCTCTGTATTTTCAACAGGCTGCAATGTAGATCAGGTTTCACAAACTTTAAGGGAGCTTTACTCCCTCAGTAAGTTCTTGTGGGAAAGGGACTAGGGCAGTGACGTGATCCCCAGGATCATGTCATTAAGGGGGGCGAGGGGTGTGCTTCATATGTACTTGGAAAGATGTAGGGCTGCAGCAGGATGCAGGAGATGTGGGGAGCCCTGTGCAGCCCTCCACAGTGCTCCCAGAGGCTTGGAATCTACAATAGAAGCGGGCGCAAAGCACTTCAGTTTTGCAGGAGGTGCTTTGTGCCAGCTTCTGTTGAAGCTTCCAAGAGTCAGAGAGCGCTGTGGAGGGCTGCACAGGGTTCCCCACACCTCCTGCATCCTGCTGCAGCCCTGACTTTTTAAAGTGCAAAGTACCCCCCTTGCCCCCCCCCCTTAGTGACACGATCCTGGGGATTGCCTCACTGCCTCCCTCCTCTTCCCCCGCCCCTTAAAGGGATGGAAGCGTTACACGAACTGGTGGGTCAGAACCCACCAGCTTGAGAACCACTGATGTATATGCTTTTAACAATGACAGTCAATGGTGCTTACTCCTGGGTAAGGGTGGATAGGATTGCAGCCTAGGATTGTTAAAAATTTTCCCTGCTTGATGATGTAACTTCTGGGTATGACATCACTTCCAGGTCAATGGCATCACTTCCAGTGGGTCCTGACAGATTGTCATTCTAAAAAGTGGGTCCTGGGCTAAAAAGTTTGAGAACTACTGCATGATGAAGAAGTCAGAAGATAAAGAAAATGTGCAGCCCACACAAATAGAAACAGCTAGCAGAACAGGACCAGTTCAAATCGAGCTGCACCTCTTTCTTGCCGCTGTCACTGTTCTTTTTTGTTAACAAAGTCATCATCCTCTTCTCATTTGACATTGAGAAACCCTGGGGAGCAGAAGAGAATATGAATAGGCCGATTGCCTAGACTGTTTCCCAGAAGATGCTTCAGGCCACCACTCTACTATTCTAAGTTGCTCTTCTCAGGTTTCACCTTTGTAAACTTGGGAAGCAAGGAAGTGGGGAGAAGCAGTGGCAGCCAATGCTGCTGGCCAAGCTATAGTGGAAGGAAGGGGGTTAGAGGTTTCAGGACACCTCAACCAGTCTGCCACCACCTCACCAATCTGCCACTTGAACTGGCCACTTCCCCAGGCCTCATCAGTTGGCTGGCCCTGCAGGAGAATGATCCTCAGAGTAGAGCTCCATCAATGTTTAGTTTTTGATGTACAGTTCCAGTACTGCTGTTTTGAAGGGTGTTTGGCATGCAGTGATTGCCCGCGGATGAGGCTCAGGAGTCTGTGGTTTATTGATTTTTCTGCCAAGCCCTGTTCTAGATGCCCTGCAAAGCATCACTGCTTTTTATACAATGTGATGGATTTTTTCAGTGTCGGTTAGGGGTCCTTTGACCTGGAAAGCAGCATAAAAACATTTCTAAATAAGATGGAAATGAAAGCAACACTAAAGAGCCACTGCCCAAGATGGCTTTTTGATCTTCTCCAACCTATAATTCAGGGAATGGGTGGGGTGGGGAGAAGCTCCTTCTCTCTCTCTCTCTCTCTTTCTCTGGCAGCCTTCCCCCATCTCCAGCTAGCACCAGGCAGAAGCTGTGGCTGTTCCGGGCCAGCTGTGCCACGACAGGAGCTGCAGGGCTTCTTCGTTGGAGGAGCCACTCCAGGCTGGGCTGACAGCCTGACAAGAGCCGGCTTCCCACTTTAGCAGCCTCTCGCAGGCGCACCGTGACGTGTGTGGGTGGCAGCAATTAGGAACTCTGATGAGTTATTTCAGAGGAGACAAAATAATCTCCGGGTTCTGCAGAAATGAAATAGGGAATGAAATGAACTTGGGGGATGGAGCTGCTAGGCGCCTGTTAGATTCGGAAGCTACGCCAAGAGAGGCCAGGTGGTGGCTGAGATTCCCTTTGGGAACATGCTGAGCCTCACTGGTAATAGCCAGTAACTCTTCAATATCATCTACAGTGGGCCCCCAGTATCCTCCCGGGATCCGTTCCAGGACTGCCTTGCGGATATAAAAACCTGCAGATGCTGGAGTCTGTGGGTGGTGGCACAGTGCCAAAATTACTTATCTTAGGGCCACGCTGAGTCCTCCAGAGACAGCACTGAGCTCACGGCCTACTCCACAGGCTTTTCCCAGCCTCAAAACACCTCCCAGATATGACCAGAAGTCGCATCTGCAAACTGGAAATAGCTTCCGGTTGCTCTGGAGGCCCTCTGAGGCATGGGCTCAGCATCCACAGATGATGGAATCCATGGATACCAAAGACCCGCTGTACACCTTCCACGCATGGCAGGCCCAAGGCACCAAATGCTGTCCCCCACTTTATCCAGTGGCACACCAGCCTCCACTTGTAGTCCTCCATCTCCTCTCGCTTACTGGAGTCAAAATTAAGGGAACTGAGTGGAAAAGGAAGTTTGGAGGAGAAGAGCATAGTAGGCTACAGCATCTCTGGGAAGACACTCTAGCCCACTACTCTTCTGCACCCTTTTCTGCAAAATTCTCTTGTGTTGGGACTCGGAAGCCATAAAGAAGCCATATTATGGATAAGCGATTCAAGCATCTCTCCTCACATCCTGTTCTTTTAGAGCAGTGTTTCTCAAACTGTGGGTCAGGACCCACTAGGTGGATCGTGAACCAATTTCAGGTGGGTCCCCATTCATTTCAATATTTTATTTTTAATATATTAGACTTGGTACTACCAGGGTATGTGACTGCATTTGGGGAAATGTTACAGACCTGTACTTTTAACAGGCTACTATGTCTGTGCTTTTAACAATGATTGTAAATAGAACTTACTACTGGGTAAGCGTGGGTAGGATTGCAGCCTCGGATTGTTACAAATTGTCCTGCTTGATGATGTCACTTCCGGTCATGACATCACTTCTGGGGGGTCCTGACAGATTCTCATTCTAAAAAGTGGGTCCCAGTGCTAAAAGCCTGAGAGCCACTGTTTTAGACCAAATCATAAACATAGTTAGTCTTACACCTTCTCCAATATATTCCTTAACATCTTGCACAATATTTTGGGGGGGAGTGCGGGGGTGGATCGTTTCATTTGTAAGGACATTTGATGGGGTACAGTGTTCCTGATGGGTGAACATCCCTACTAAATCTACTAAGTGATTTTTTTTTAGAGCGAGGCAATACAAAAAACAGACAGGCTGGCTGACGAGGCAAGACTTCGAGCCGAGCCAGGACAAGCTCTGGCTTGCATGCCACCCATCAACCGGTGAATTGGAGACAGCATTTATTTCCAGAAAAAGAGGCATGGAAGGGAGGCAAAGGAATGGGGAGTGATGTTGAGTTGATGGACCTGGCTACTGAAGTCCATGAGGCTGACAAAAGAAGTGGCCTTGGATGGTGGATTGGCAGAAAGTAACCACCTCCCACTGCCCCAACCATTCCTCCCACTGCCCCAATCAGAGGAGTATAACTTGCAATAATTTTACTGCCCCATTCCCTGCTGCAATGAGGATTAGGAACTGAAACATAACTGAAACCATTGCGCTGCCTCCATCCCCCTTCCCGCCTGCTGTTGTGTCAAAATCTAGATCAGGGGTGTCAAAGCTCGTTTCGTGCAGCAGGCCAAATAGCATCCACAGCGCTTGCGGAGTGCTAGAAGTGATGCCATTGTGCAGGAAGTGACATCATGAAGTCGAGGATGACCAGACATAAGTTCTTTTTTCTCTTGGAAACTCATTAGCTGTAAATGACCAAACAGAAAGCGTGCAAAATTTGATTGTATTTTCAAGATACGGGAAAGCCCAAGTATCAGAGGGACGCAATGAAGAGCTTCCATGGACCATATTTGGCCCGCAGGCTGTATGTCCAAGCACCCCTGATCTAGACTATAAACTCACTGGGCTGCGGACTCATTTTCTCATGGTGAAGCACCACGTATGTTGATTTTGCTGCATAAATCATACTAATGCAGAATGCTGGGTTGTTCTCACCAGACTTCCTCTCCTGTTCCATTCTCCTACAGCTTCACTGGTTTGAAAAGAGGGGGAGCGTTAGAGGTGGCAGGTATGTCATGGAGTAAGGGGGACAGCATTTGGCACTCCGCCTCAGATCATAGGCAGATCATCTTGCTTCAGTTCATCATCACCTTGTGGCTGTTTTCATTTACGATTGTGTGGTTTACCTATTTTTAGCCCTTTTTTGCCTGGCCCATTCGGTCCCTGTTGTGTACATGCAACGCTGGACAGAAATGGCTGAATTAATCTCCCTATCTCATGGGGCAATATGGCCATAGCTGTCTACAGAACGTACCATCACTTCCAGGACGGCCATTCAAAATGTTTTGCCGAGAGGTTACTGTGTCAGTTGCTGCAAAAACTACCAAGAGTGCTGCAGCATCTGCAAGACTGACTCATTTATTTTAGCACAAGTTTTCATGGATGACAGTCTACTCCATCAGACACATGAAGGTAAGCTTGTTGGTTGCCTGGGTAGATTTTGAAAAGTCCCCCTCCCTCCTCAGTCTTTGGCTTCCTTCTGCACTCAGATGTATGGTATCCTAACCCAGTTGGACTAGTGGTTGGTGTTAATGGGTGCCTGCCTCATACTGGAGTGGCCTGTTAGGAGCACTTTCAAGTGCCTGCTTACAGAATCTTGCAGGGTTTCTATGGCTTCCAGCCATCACTGCAGGTTGTACCTGTCTAGCGTCTTTACCTCTCATATTGTTGTTTGGGGCTTGTGCTGACAGCTCCTGGGATTAATAGGCAAGATGGTCTTGTTTCCCCTACGATATCCTTCCCTGTCTCACTCCCTTCCCCCCCCCCCCCCGCCCGTGTCATATATCTAACAGGAGATGTAGTTGTAGGAGCATTTGAAGATTCTGACCCACAAAACAGTCAATCCGCAAAGTGGAAGGCTGTGAGGTTGTGTTGATGGTGCTGGCTACAAATTGATATTTGGGCATTATGTAGTAATGCTGTTGGACCTTTTTCCCCAGTGGTGCTTACAGAAAGAGGTTGTTGTTTTAGCACAAAGAGGGCCTTGGTGGTTGGGGGGCTTTGAGAACACAAAGTCTCTCTTCCAGCCTGAGCCTGTGTGTGTTGACTTTCAAGCAAGCCCTAGGTAAGCATGCTTAGGGTTTCAGCTTTCAATGATGGTCTTGACCCAGAGAAGCCCATGGGGCGAGTCTTAACGTGTAGCAGATTGGAAGTGTGTCACTTCAGGCAGTGAATTTGTGAGACAGGCAGCCGTGCAGCCATCCCCACCTCACTTCCCCATTTTGGCAACAACTAGCAACTCCACAGACTCAGTAGCAGTGCCCCTTCGACCTCTCTCTCCACCTTCCAAGGCCCCTCTGTTGTTTCCCTTGCATCAATATCTGATTGTGAGCCAATCGGGGACCATTGCTCCACTCTGTGCATGCCTGTGGTTGGCACAAGAGGTAAATAAATAATCTTGTTGCATCTAGTATGGAAATTGAACTTGTATATAAGTAAAGGTGCTTGCTGTACTGATTGACAGCTCGCTCGTTGATAGTAGAGCACCCTCAAAATGAAAACGGACGGCAGTTCCGTGCTCATGCAATGAAGGGGTTAATGGCTACTTTTTGAACCCCTGCATTCTACTACATACCTGGACTCCTGCGACATTCCAAGACAGGAACCATAGTGAGGAAAATGGAAGTATTCAGCTCTTCTTAACCAGGGATCTTGAATTCTCAGCGTGCCATCAAGTGGCTCCTCTGTCTTTATCTCTATTTGTGGTTTTTTTGCAATGAGTGTTGACTCACCTGCTTGGAATGTGCTGAGTGGAGGAAGGGGGGGGGCTGCAGTGCACCTTGGGTACCCCCAGCTTGGGGTTGTGCTGTCTGCCATGGGAAGAGGTGGGCAATGACAGAGTGCTCTCTCTCCAGTCACACTGGACAGGTCCAAATCTGTTGCAGCTTCAGTGGGTTTGAGAATCGGTTCCAAATGTCAGTGACTACAGGTAATTTAACATTAATTTTTTTTACGTTGAGCTGCTGAGCTTTTCCTTGCAGTTGTGTATTTAGTCCCTGAGATATCAAAGGTAGCAATAGGGAGGGCCGGGGGGGGGGGGGTTCCACTGGTCTTTGACCATGATGCAAATGGAGTTTCTCAGGCACATGAGATGAGGTCCCCACTTCTCTTGCAACACTGCTGCCACCATCACATCTCTTCTTCCTTTGCCTAGACTGGTAAAAGAAGAGGAGGAAAGAGAAGAAGAGGAAATGGAGAGGGCTGAGCTAGAATACAAGAGAGTGGGAGGAGCAGAGGCTGGCATATCATCAGGTAAGGGGAGCAGCAGTTGCATGCAATCTTGGGACAGCCCTGGCTGGGACCAGCTGAACTCTTTACAACTCACCACCCCCCTTCAAGAGCCCAGTGGGTGGTCACAATGCAGGAATGGGGTAAGTCAACATGGCAGCGGCAGCCCTGCAGCGATCCACCTGAGATTGGGTTGCGACCCACCTCTGGGGCCTGACCCACGTCTTGAAGACCTTGGATCTCAAGTTGTGAAGAGAGAGCCATAACTAGGGTGGAGTCAGAGGGGCATCTGCTCTGAGGTGTTGCACAACGGGGGGCACATGAATGTCCCTCAGGCTCCAGACTAGTTACGGAAAAGATGTTGGCAGCTTCACAAAGCTGCTGCAGTGAGCACCATTCCTTCGGGGAGAACCTGGAAGCGAGGTCATTTGACATGATGTCATAGAACGCTACTCCCTGGGCGCTTGGGCAGTGCGCCTTTGTGTGTATCTCTTGGGGAGCGTGCCTCTGTGTGCAGAGAACAGTCCAGGTATGTGTGTCTCCCCAAGAATGGCTTCCCCCCCCCCCCACTCCCTTTTTGAAAGCTGCTGCAGTCCAAATAGCTTCTTGGCTCATTGAGGGCTGGCATACTTTGTAACCGTGTTGCATGCTGCACCCATGGAAGCAGGCATCTGGGAGGTACTATTTTAAGCTGCAACATGGGAGAGAACAAGCTGATGGTGGTTTGTTTTTTGGAGGAGCAAACTAGTGCGATTCCAGGGGGGACAATGTGCTGTGGGGGGAATGATAGTGGATTTGGTGCCCTGCTTCGGTCACCACAATGTCCTGAGCCAGTGCTAGAAGCCCTGAATGTTTCCAGTCAAGGCTCAGAAAAGGGCTTGATGCTGGCTGGTCTCAGGACGTGTTTCAACCCACTGTGCTATCTGTAAAATGGAATGTCCTACTCTAACCCATTACTCTTAACATGTCGGAACATGTTGCGACCCAAGCCTGCTGAAGGCCATGTTCCTCTCCTAAAATGTGCCGGAGGAAAAGGAGAAAGCATAGCATTCTGCACATGACATTCCAAGTCTCTCGTTTATAGCTTGACACGGCATGTGAAACTGACACCCAGGCTCCAGCTATGACACTGAGGACTTATGAAGGACTTTGCAGGATCAGACCAAAGCTTTGTTTAGTCCTGCACCCACAAGGAAGGTCTAGGGGCAATTGTCCTATTCATACAGTGCCAGTATCAGCTTGGTGGGGGTCCTGGAATAGGTCCCCCCATGGTACCCCCCCTGATGGTAGACTGAGCCCAATCGCTGCCATAGTACTGAGCAAGCAGGAGTTGACCTGGCAAGTGGGTCCTTGGATGGGTGTGGGACCCCCAGCCAATCCTGACTGGGCTGACCGCTGGCATGCCCTTGTCCCCCTCTCCACAACGGATATGTAGTGGCACAAACCTTCTGAACATAGAGCTTCTATAAACCAGGATGCTGTAGTGCAGCGGGCCAAAGTTAGCATGCGTGGTGCCTGCCGAGGGCTGGAAGTGACATCACAAAGCAGATGATGGCCAGAAAGAAGAACTTGGTTCTCACATAGAAACTCATTAGGGGCAAATGATAGAAGAGAAAATATGCAAATCTTGTTCATATTTTCAAGATATGAGACAGCCCAATTATCATGCTGGGAGAACCCAGTTAAATGGGGGAGGGGGCTTCTGGGGCCGCATTTGGCTTGCAGGTCTTATGCTTGACACCCCTGATGTAGTGGTTTGGGAGTTGGACTTAGACCCTGATGTAGTGGTTTGGAAGCTGGACTTAGACCTGGAAGAGCCAGGTTCAAATCCTCGCTCAAAGCCAGGTGGTCACTGTCTCTCCGCCGCACCTACCTCACAGGGTTGTTGTGAGGACCCAAGGAAGGGAGGAACCCTGTCCCACCACCCTTGGAGGAAGGGCTGTGTAAAAATGTGGAGAAGAAAGAAAGCCCCCTGTGGGGTCTTGCAATGTGCACGCCTTGCCCACCCAGGGAAGGAGCTCCAAGCCAGGATGGAGCTGGATGCGCTCAGGCCGGCCCCCTGGGTCCCTGCTGCCCCTCTGCCTCCTCCAGCTGCGTGGGGGTGGGAGGGCGAGCGCAGGCGGCACGTGCCGGGCCTTGGGGACACATATCATTACATGGGCGCGTCCCACCCACCGCCCTCCCCTATTTCGCTCTGGCGCAGCAGCTGCAGAGCACAAAGCTTTCCATCTCCCCGCGTGCCCAAACTCTGTGTGGCAACCAATTAGCGACGAGTATGCAAACAACAACGAGGGCCCCGCCCTCTTCCTCTCTCTCTGGCTCCCCCCCTCCCTCCCCACCGCCTCCCCCCTCCTGCCCCATTCCGTCCAACTCCCCGTCGCGACGCTAAGAGAAGCAGCCTTGCGGTGCTGGTGGAGGCGATCGCCTGGGAACCTGCGCTCTCCCTGCGCTCCAGCCGCCTGCCTGGACCCGGGGGGAGCAAGAGGCAGCGCCTCCAGGTAAGGGCAGCGCCTCCAGGCAAGGGGAGCAGGGCGATCAAGCCCTCGAGCTGGGGGAGGGATGCAGGATCAGGCTGGGATTGGGGGGATTAGCAGGGTCTGGGACGTGTCTGGTGCACCAGCCTAGTGCCCAGGGTGTCAAAGTAGTGCATGGCTCCAGGTGAACAAAACAGACCACCTGGCCCAGCATCATGCGTAATGCACCCTGTCCCTACACAAAGCTGTGCGCCGCAGGGCTGCCGTATATGGTAGCAAAACATGGAGATTGTTTTCCTAGAGTTGGAAGGGACCTACAAGGTCATCTAGTCCACCCTCTGCCTAGAGCAGTGGCTCTCTACATTTTTTCACTTGCGCACCCCTTGGCAGCCCATTTCCATAAATTGTACCCCTCATATTAACCCGGCAAGGCATTCTAATGCCAGCCCTGTGAAGCTTTCTAATACAGACCTGCCTTTTTCTGCCATTATTTAATTCTTCTCAAGTACCCCTAAAGATCCTGGCAAGTACCCCTGGGGGTACATGTAGCCCAGGTTGGGAACGACTGTCCTAGAGCATCTCCTAGAGAAATCCTCCTAGAGCACCTCCTGCAGCATCTCCATCAGGGGCCTGTGGAGCCCCTGCTTGGATATTTCCAGTTGGAAGGGCCTTACGAGGTCATCTAGTCCACCCACTGCTGATAGCAGGAAGCCCTCCTAGAGGGCTCTGCTCGAAGATCTCCAGGAAGGAAGAATCCACGCCCTCCCTCAGCAATCTGTTCCACTGCCAAACCACCCTGACCGCCAGGAATGTCTTCCTGAATTCCATCCGGAATCTCCTCTCTTGCCGGTGGATCTAGCTCTATACTCAGAGGCAGTTGAGAAAAACTGTGTCCCTTCTTCCATGTGACAGCCCTTCAAGTGTTTGAAGAGCACTGTCATATCTCCTCTCCAGGCTGAACATACCTAGCTCCCTCAAGCTTTCCACATAGGGCTTGTTATTGTCTTAGGATTGTATTAGGTCACCCTGATGGTATGAGGAGAGTAATGGTATCATACAATTATAGGAAGTGTCCAACAAGGTCATCTAGTCCACCTCCTGCCTGTAACAGGAAATCCTCTTAGAGCATCTCCTGCAGGTACCTGACAAGCCTCTGCTCAAAGGTCTCCATTGAGGGAGAATCTACCACCTTCCTTGGCAATGTGTTCCAGAACAGAATCTGTTCTGTTTTTGTGTAGCAACTTTGTGGATTGACAAGCCATTGGGGGGAATGTCTCCTCTGCAGACATGGGCTACATCAAAATTCGCTCAGAACAAACTCGGTGCCCAGAATGCCGTTACATGCTGTGTGGTTCCCATGGCTGCTAATTGTGGTTCCATGAGCCAAGAACAGTGGCTTTCACAGGGCATGTGTGGAGCGTACCTGCCTCTGTACAAATGTTGCACACACATGCCCGGTCACTGACCACACAACTCGTAGCTCTTGAATTGTTGCGATGGCATGCACCCTCAGCACTCAGTGATCATGTTCGTGCACAGAACATCAGTGTTCAAGCGACAGTCTTGTGGCAGCTTAAAGGCTGACCTTTATATTGGCATAAACTTTGGTGAATGCATCTGAACGAAACCCAGCTCTTGGCCATGAATAATATGCCACATCAGGTGTTGCAAGGCACTTTGTTGTTCCCACAGCTACCCCTTGGGAACTTGTCATCCGTGCGAAAGAAAGTGACTTGGATGTAACGGTGGATTGTCACACGCTGGAGACATATTCAAGTCAATGCATTTCAGGATTGTGGGTTTTTTCCCATGCTGAGTCTGTTCTCCCCACCATGCTCACCAGTGCACATGCAAGTCATTTTGGGTTATGTGCATCGGAGTCTGAGAAATTGGGACCTGGGCTGCCGCTCAGTATTGCAATGCACAGGTTTTATGGAACAACCTCTGTGTGCATGACACATCAGTGGTATCTAAAAAACTGCAGGGTGCATTGTGCACCAAACAGTGCTTATTACACACACACACACACACACACACACACACACACACACACACACACACACACACATATATATATATTCTGGAAGTCAAATAGTTCCCACCAAAAATGGAGCTTCTGCAGCAGGACTGCCCCCCCTTGTGCCACCGCTACACACATTCCTCATCAATTATGTGTGGACAGAATCTCATTCTGCTACTGATTAATACAGCAAGTTCCTCCCCCTCCCCCATTTTTTGTTGATTTGATTTGTCATCTTCTGGGTAAGCCCTGACACTTTTCCTCTCGCCTGTTCTTTCATGAATGCTTTCATGCCAGACAACCCAAACTGCCATCCTTGGAGTTGTGGGATCTGGGAAAGCGTGCAGAGGACTTAAGACTTGGACTCCCAGGGCACCTAGTTAGGTGTCTAGGGGGATCAGGAGATGGGAAGACATGCTGTTTGTGCAACACGCAGGTAAAGATTCCGTTTCTGCTTCATGCAGGTAACACATTGTGCAAGTATCCGGCACTATCCAATGTGCCTGTCTGCTGTCCAGGTGGGAGGGAGCTTGTGTAGGTGTCTGCATCTATAAATGTTCATTTATGTTCAGAGCGGCAGGGCTGTGTGTCGATATGTGACGTGTGTACCCTGGCAGGTGAATTGGCACAAAGGGGGAGGCAGGGGGAATTCATCTTTTAAAAAACCCTTAATTCCAGAGAGGAAGGACTTGCGTAGGAGTTGCAGATCGGATGCCACTGATTTCCCTTCAAAACAGGAGCAGAGCCTTGCTGGATCAGGCCAGCGATTCAGCTCGCCGAGCATCCCACAGCGGACAAGAGTCCTGCTTCCACTCTTTCCCCTGCTGGAGGTGTTGGCAAAGGGGAGAACTTGCATCCATCTGCTGCTCAGTATCCAGGAACTATGATGGGGAAACTGGCACACTGGCAGAGCCCCCCCCCACAGTGCCCCAGGGTACCCCCCCCCCAAAAAAATATTGGACCCACTACTGAATTGGCTACTTTGGAGAAAGCCACACGTACTCTCCTCTGCTTTTGCTCCCAAGCATCTGGTGTTCAGTGGTATACTGCTCCTAAACATGGAGGTTTGCTTTGTCTCCAGTGCCTCTAGCTGTCTGTGTTTGAGTCCTATCTGCCTTCTGGATTGTCCTCCTTTCCTGTTTGAGTGTTGGAGCACAGCTAGCCCAGAAAATAAGAAAATGTGGATCATCTTTACCACCGATTCTTGTTTGCTTTGCAGCTTGTCAGTTCTCTTGTATCCAGACTGTGGTGTTCTCTCTCTCTGCGTGTGTGTGTGTGTGTGTGTGTGTGTGTGTGTGTGTGTGTGTGTGTGTGTACTGAAGAAGAGCAGTTGTCTGATTTTGTGCATGGTGTGCCTGTAGCGCTGGGGCTGTCACCTTAGTGTGATATCCAGCATGAAGTTCTCCTGTGCAAGCTCTATTGAGATGAATGGCGGCTTTGCATTCACACTTCTTTGACTTTTGCAAGGCACTGATGGGGCAGTTTTAGATTTTCTGTCTCATTTTTGTGTTTTCAGTGCGCATGGGTTTCCCTTCACCCTCCTCAGAAGCCTTCTCTCCTTGTTAGCAATTTTGGAATAGCAGATCTTGGTATCACTGTCCTGTTTAGGCTTTTTTTTTTAAATTAAGTGAAGCCGACCGCTTGGTGGAAGTGACAGGTGATAAAAAGGGCAGGTGATAGAAAGACAGGTGGTGGCCAGACCAGTGATTCATGAACATTATCCGTTCATTACCCGTTTATTACTGGGGCAATTGCCTATTTATCTGGAGTGGCTAGCGGTATTTTTAACGGTTTTGTACATTTCTGAGTGACACCAGCTTATTTTTAACAGTTGTGGAGCTTGACAGCTTAATTGCTGCAGAACCTTTCTCGAGCTCGTTGTTACTCTTGCAAACAAAGAAATCCCCCCTCGAAATGGCACATTTTGTAAGCCTTTCATTGTAATTTGGAAACAAAAAACAGCAAACAGTTTTCTAGACACAGTCTTAGGATGCTTTCGAAGTGTATGAAGGACTTCTCGTGTATGATCTTGATGTAATCTTTACAATGACCCTGTAAGGAGAGGATTATTTCCATCACCCATATCACAGCTAGAGAGCTAAGGCTTAGAGAATGGCTTGCCTAAGGCCACCTAGTGAGTTGGTGGCAGAGAAATCTAACCATAGAAATTATGATTCACAGTTCAGTCTCTATAAAGTCAGTGTTTCTCAAACAGTGGGTTGGGACCCACTAGGTGGGTCACGAACCAATTTCGGATTGGTGGGTCCCCAATCATTTCAGTATTTTATTTTTAATATATTAGGCTTGATGCTACCATGGAATTGCATTTGGGGATTTGTTACAGATCTGTACTTTGAACAGGCTAATTTGTATATGCTTTTAACAAAGGCAGTCAGTAGGGCTTACTCCTGGGAATGGGTGGGTCTGTGGAACTCCTTGCCACAGGATGTGGTGCTGGCGTCTAGCCTAGACGCCTTTAAAAGGGGATTGGACGAGTTTCTGGAGGAAAAATCCATTATGGGGTACAAGCCATGATGAGTATGCGCAACCTCCTGATTTTAGGAATGGGTTAAGTCAGAATGCCAGATGTAGGGGAGGGCACCAGGATGAGGTCTCTTGTTATCTGGTGTGCTCCCTGGGCATTTGGTGGGCTGCTGTGAGATACAGGAAGCTGGACTAGATGGGCCTATGGCCTGATCCAGTGGGGCTGTTCTTATGTTCTTATGTGGGTAGGATTGCAGCCCAGAATAGCTAAAAAATTTTCCTGCTTGATGATGTCACTTCCTGTCATGACATCACACCCGGTGAGTCCTGACGATTCTGTTTCTAAAAAGTGGGCCCCAGTGCTAAAAGTCTGAGAATCATTGCTCTATACCAGGGGTGCCCAAACCCTGGCCCGGGGGCCACTTGCGGCCCTCAGAGCCTCCCAGTCTGGCCCGCAGGGAACCCCCAGTCTCCGATGAGCCTCTGGGCCTCCAGAGACTTTCTGGAGCCCATGCTGGCCCAAGGCAACTGCTCTCAGTATATAGGGCAACTAGTTAAGCTCCACTACTTGCTGTTTCACGTCTGTGATGCAGCAGCGGCAGTGATGGAAAGGCCAGACTTGCTTTGTGCAAGGCCTTTTATAGGCCTTGAACTATTGCAAGACCTTCATTCTCATATAAGTTCCATCTCTAATATATTCATTTATGTAAATTTATTCAAATTTGAAATGTAAATTAATTCTTTTTTTTCCCCGGCCCCCGACACAGTGTCAGAGAGATGTTGTGGCCCTTCTGCTGAAAAGTTTGGACACCCCTGCTCTATACTGTAAAGACTCTGTCTCTATTCTATTCCAACTCACCAGTTTGCTCTACAACCTGCGGGCCCTGTAGTCAGCCCCCTGGTTCTGCTTGATGAGATGCATTCCTAGACCCCCCCCTGTCCTCCCAAAAGGAGAAATAAAAAAAACACTACAGCCTAAACTGTAGGCAGAGGAATAGAAAAGATACGCAGTTGAGGATGTGATGAGCCAACTGGTTGTTCTCACTGTATAAACACAATCAGTAAGCTGGCAATGTGTGGTATGTAGGAGTAAGAGCAGATGTGGTCTCTGTGCAGCGCAGCACCTGGAACAAAAGCCCTAATGAAGCTTGGCTATCTTGAATTCCTGATGGGAGTCATGCCCCATGCTGGCTGAATAACTTGCTTGGAAATTATTGCTTGAGTATCGCTTGCCAAGTTAACCTTTCCAGGCTTCCAGCGCACTACATTGAAGCAGGCCTGTTTGTTTGCTCATTTGTGGACATCTCAAGTTTCTGCAGTCGGTCAATTCTGGGTTGTGGCGCAAGCAGTGCGCCTGTGACCTCTGTCGTCAGCGCAGTGAATACCTGTGAATCTCTGTAAACACGGTGTTTTCGTGTTGGAAGAGTTTGCTGTTCAAAAAGCAATTTCACTGTCCTCTGTGGCGACTGTGTGAGTCAAAGTGGTTTGAGTGCCAAACTAGGGAGACCCAGATCAAATCCTTGCCCAGCCATGAAGCACACTTGGGCCCATCGTGTTCTCTCAGCCTGGCCTACCTTGCAGGGTTGTTGAGGAAGATGAAATGGAGGCAGGGGAATCATGAATGCTTCTCTGTTGACCTTGCAGCAGTGTCCTCCAAAGGTGACCCCAAAGTGGGTCGCAACTTGACTTCAGGTGTGTTAGGGTAGTCCTGCTGCTGCCATTTTGTTTTGAGGCTCTGGCCTCCACAGTTTGAACAATAGCCAGGGCTTGAGATCCTAGATGACGTAAAGACTTTATCTGTGGTGGGGTTGCTTTGGTTCAGCCCCTCCCATCATCATTGGGACCCCTCAGTCTCCCACCAGCCTTCTGCTCTCCTCTGCTGCAACATTCCCTCTGCCTTGCTTCACCTTGTGTCCTTCTTCTCTTCTGCCACCTTTCAAAATTGAGCACATGCTGTTGTCACGCCACCCTCTGTCCCTCCTCTCCATGTCATTGTCTTGGAAGGAAAGAAGGGTAGAAGGAACAAACAGCAGTGCGCACTGATTTATTACCACAGTAAAGCAAGCAGAACTGTGGCTGCAGATTCATCCACCCCTCTCGTGGACTGAATTCTTGAAGGTGGGTCCCATCTTGCAGGTTTTTGTTCGTGGCGGGTCCCACTTGGCAAGTCAAAGGCCTTTGGCCTTGTTGGAAAAGCACGATAGAAATTACCATAAATTGAAGCAACTTTACTGCACAGCAAAAGGACTGTGGCTCCAAACCCACAACTGGAGGTTTCCTCTGGACTCAGATTTGTTTTGCATGTGCCTGCCTTATATCAAGCTGGACCATTGGTCCATCCTGCCCAGCCTTGTCCCCTCTGATGGATGGCGGCTCTCCAAGCTTTCCAGCGGTGTGTCTTCCACCCCGGAGAGATCAGTTTCATTTCGCAGACGATGCTGCCTTTGAACCTTGGACCTTCTGCGTCGGAAGCATGGGGCGATGGCCGCTCCCTTGAAGGCTGAGGCCAGTTGTGGGAGGCTGATGTTTTATTGTGGGGGGTTGTGTTTTATGGGGTCTCATAAAAAAGAAAAGAAAGGATTAATTGTTCAGCCAGTCCACCAGCGATTTCCTTTATCCTGCAGAAGGGTGGACTTCAGATGAACCGTTGGCAGCTCTGCAATGGGACAAGCTCTCTGGGCAGGCGGTGAGATCTTTCTTCCTTGGAGACATTCAAGGATAAGCATGCGTCTGGAACATTTTTGGTAAAGGATGCCCAGCCTGAGGGCACAGCACACTGAAACAGATGGTCCCTCAGCTCCGCATCCCTTTCAGCTTCGCCACGTTTCACTGTGTCTTCATCTCCTTGCCCAAGATGAGAAGTGAGGGTTTTTTTGTGTTTTTTTTGGCTGCTTTTATTTTTGGTTTCTTCCCGCAATGATGTATATTTACCAGGAAGGCTCTCTGAAACCTTCATTCTGGGGGAAAAGAACATGAAGTACGAAATGTACCAACTTCAGAGCAAGGCCCCATCATGGCGCACGCATGGCCAAGTGTGCCATTCTTAAAGATTTTAACATTTCATAGGAGGAACGAGAAAACCGAATCACGTTCAGTCATATCTGGCTTCGACAGCCCAGAAGGAAGCCGAGTGTACCTCTATTATGGGAGTTGTGGCAAGCAGAGCCGGCGCCCATTCAAGGCCACTGGTGCAGTGGCATAGCTAAGAGGGGGTCAGGGGCGTACATTGCCCTAGGTGCCACACCTTGAGGGGGTGCGAACCTGCACCCCCAATGGCAGATCCGAGGCACACAGTGCCTCTGAGGCTCAGAAAGCCTGCTGGAGACCTTAGAAAGGCACTTCCAGTTTTCGCGAAAGGCCTTTAGCAGGCATCCTGCAGGCCTTCTGAGGTATGGGGAGGCTACATATGGCCTCTCCGTGCCTCAGACCATCTCCCAGATGCTCCGGGGGGAGTGTTCTGGGCATTGGGGGGTGTTAAAAATTTTTGTGCCTCCAGGTACCAGATATCTTAGGTACGTCACTGGATTGGTGGGAGGTGCCTCACCAACTGGGCCTAACCCACACAGCCCAGTCACCCTGCGCTCCAGCCATCAAAGGCAAAACCTATAGAACAGAAGAGGAAGCATCTAGAGGGGAGAAGAGTGCACATGTCACCAGATGAGCTTTTCAAACACATGCGCATATGGGGGAAATTGCTTACATGTGCAACCGTGCCATGGCTTATGGCACAGCTGAATGGAAGGGCACGAAATGAGGAGGAAGGCAAAGTTAAAGGTGCAACAATAGGTAGTCTTTTATGGTGGGGAGAAAGATACAATAACTGGGAAGTTACTGGGTCACTGAGCAATTCATGAACAGCAGCAAGGACATGGAAGATGGACCGCGGACATGAGTTTGGTGCCCTAGCTTTTTGCAGTCAAAATGCCCATAGGTACATCAAGGATTTTTCCTTCGTTGTAGTTGATGGTTCGCCCGTGGTTCACCCAGCAGTACAGGCCTAGAATGGCTTCTTAGAGACCCTCTAGGCCAGCACTCTCCTCTCCCCCACACACTTCCTCTTCTTTCCCTGCTGTTTTGAAACTGGAAAGTGGGTGCAGAAGGGGGCAACAGCCACAAAAGGAAATGCTAGAGTGGGTGCAGGTAGTGACTCTCCACACTGAGGAGAGGCTGTTACTCACCACCCCAGCTCAGATGGGGAAGCCTTGTGCTCACTTTGTAGCCATTTATATACATGCTCCAAGAAGTGTGAATTAGCAGTGATCATTCCACATGCACTGCCTCCGACGCATTCTTGGCATCACCTGGCAGGACAAAGTTCCAAACAACACAGTCCTAGAACGAGCTGGAATCCCTAGCATGTATGCACTGCTGAAACAGAGACGCCTGTGTTGGCTCGGTCATGTCGTGAGAATGGATGATGGCCGGATACCAAAGAATCTCCTCTATGGAGAACTCGTGCAAGGAAAGTGCCCTACAGGTAGACCACAGCTGCGATACAAGGACATCTGCAAGAGGGATCTGAAGGCCTTAGGAGTGGACTTCAACAGGTGGGAAACCCTGGTCTCTGAGCAGCCCGCTTGGAGGCAGGCTGTGCAGCATGGCCTCTTCCAGTTTGAAGAGACACTTGGCCAACAGTCTGAGGCTAAGAGGCAAAGAAGGAAGGCCCATAGCCAGGGAGACAGACCAGGGACAGACTGCACTTGCTCCCAGTGTGGAAGGGATTGTCACTCCCAAATTGGCCTTTTCAGCCACACTAGACGCTGTTCCAGAACCACCATTCAGAGCATGATACCATAGTCTTTCGAGACTGAAGGTTGCCTACATCCATTGAGCTAGAAACCCACCATTCAGTTCACTCTCCTTTATGCTAACGTGCACATGGGATTTTCAGACAGTCTCACATTTATCTGACTCCTTCCAGTTACAGAAACATTGTACCAGCGGATTTCTTTGGAATGCATCTTTGGGGACATTAATAATGGCAGCAGACATGGCAATGCAGTGAATTATGGGGGGAGGGGGGTGGATAGGAAAAACATTGTTTCAAAGAGACTGAAAAATAATTGACCCCTATCCATCCATCCTTCTATCCTACCTTTTCTCCAATGAGAAAAAAGTGGTGCAAGCAACCCAGCTTCAAAGCAAACACAGGCTGCAAGCCTATACTTCCCTGGGAGCAAGCCCCACTGGACACAATGTGCATAGGACATTTGGTGCGCTGGGGCATTTGGTGGGCCGCTGTGAGATACAGGAAGCTGGACGAGATGGGCCTATGGCCTGATCCAGTGGGGCTGTTCTTATGTTCACAGTGAGACACTTTGCACACTCCGTGTCCCCGTCGTCTTGCACTTCCCAGCCGTGCGGTACTGTACCCATCCTCCTGGCAGCTCGTTAGCTGTTGAAAGCCACCCAGCTCTCTTTAAGGCAGCCCAGTCCCTGACAACCCACCCTCCCTTTGCCACAGCAAGCTGCTAAATTGGGTTTAACTCGCTGCACTCCCGCCCACCACCTTAGTCACTCCATTCTGGCAGGCAGGGCTGAAGCATGGTGGGAGGTTGATGAATGCTAGTATTCTGGTGGAAACAGGCAGTTTGAAAACTTCTGGGGGAGTCGGGGGGGAGAGCAGTTTTGCTGCAAGCAGAATGTGTGCCCCAGACAGTGCAGGGCGAAGCAATTCAGTTCTCCACACCCCTGGGAAGGCCCTTACACCTGTGGCTTAATTCAGATTAAACCCCAAAGTGTGGCTTGGTGCAGAGATGTGGCGCTCTGCCCCAGTGCCTGGGGCAGTGACATCACATGACATCATGACATCACTTCTGGGTTCTCCCCGGAGCAGGGAGCACTTGCTACGGTGGATTCGCACTCCTATTCCTTCTCCTAGGCCAGCGCTCCCTCCTGCTTTGTTCTACAAGTGGCACCTTCTGGGTTTTCCCTGGAGGAGGAGGTGCTGGTGGCTTCACACACCCCATTCCTTCTCCTATGGAGGCTGTCCTTTGAAGGAGAAGGAACGGAGGGGGTGTGCAAATCCACCAGCACCTACTCCGTAATTAAGGTGGAACCTGTACAGCAGACATGTGCCCCCCTTGGTGCGGGTCATATGCCCCTCAGGCTCTGCTCTAGTTATGCCTCTGGTTTGGTATTGCATGAAATAGACACTGCATCAAACCTTAGGTCTCTGTGCTCCCTTTGCCTGCTTATATTCCCATTCTCCCTTCCTGGTTTTCGGCAAACCATAGTTACAGCAGAACCAACAACCTGCGGTTTACACTTGCCTTGCAAATTAGGATTCCAAGCTCAAGAAGTGATGCAAGGGGATTTTCAAGTCCAAGAAGGGGAAGGAGGCAGGTAGATAGAGGGGTTCACCTCAAGGGTCAGCTGTTTCTATCAGCCTTGTGGGAGGGCCAGCCCTGGCACCAAAAGTTGTCACCAAACCTGGTGCCAATGTCCAAACCGGTTCCAAGCCTTTAAACCTCTACTGTTAATTGATCACTTAGGGTATTGTCATTCCACTTTCCCAATCTCCAAGTAGGGTCATGCAACCAAAGCATTGAAAATGTGTCCAGCACTAAAATCTAGTAATGAAAATCAGTTTAATAAAACTCCCAGCCTTTTACTGCCCAGCTCAACACATGTCCCTAATGTGCTCACAGGATATAAGGATTTATTGTTGTATCATTTTCATAGCAGCAGAAATAGACCTTGTGGGGGGGGGGGGGAGGAACAGACCAGAAATCTCATAAAATGCCATTGGTCAGTGAAAGGGTGCCAAGAGTCTGGGTGCTCCTCTTTATGGAAAAGCTCTCACGTCAGATCAAAGACACAATGGACCGTGCTAATCCTGGAGATTTTCTTCTAATGTGGAAGCCTTTTCTGACTTACCCAGCAGCTAAGAAGGCAGTTGCTGGTAAGTCCCAAAGCAGCGTCTCTGTATTTATTTCTCGAACCCTCATTTTTAATCTGCAGTAAAGGTGCTTATCGCATCAGGGCTGAACTGAAATTGGTTGCACAGAGTGTGGCGGTCCCGGAAGAATTACGATAAAGCACATTTCAGATTGAGTTTTGAATCACTGCCATAGGTTGTGTTCAGTTTTGTCCTGTTTTGTTTCTGTTGGATGTTTACCTTGCAAGTTTAACCTGTTTATGTGGCAGGGGTGTGCCAGAGTCACTGCTCTGAGTCATGAGTCTCTGACCCCCTGACTCAAGTTGACTCGCGAATCATAATGGGTGTCGGTCATGACTTTATCCTGAACTGCTATGGCGTCATTTTTGACTTGTGTCCGAGTCATTATGAGAAACAAGTTGTGGCGCGAGTCAGGCATGACCAGAAAAAGGAAGCAAGTACACATGTACAAAACAGAGTCGCAGGCGCACACAAAAGCTGGCCCCAAGTTGTGAATCGGGTCCAAATCAGTGACCCATGTGACTCGAGTTAACATGAGTTGCAGAAAACGTGTGTTTTTGTGACTTGAGTCTTTACAAGTCGAGTTTCCGTCCTTGATAATGCAGAAATGAAGGTCAGAAATATACTAATTAAATCACTGTGCAATACAATAGTGAATAAAAATTGTCAGCATAAAGGAAGAAGGCAACCAAAGAATGTAAGAGCAGCAAAAACAACAGTCTCAACAGCTGTTCAGAATAGAAATTATTTGTGCCAATTCTAGGTTGAGATGGGAGAGGGCCTATGGGCAGGTGACTTCAGTGGGACCCCCTTCTACTTAACGCACCTCCTCCATGCCACCGTTGCCATTGCACATGCAATTCCCCTCTCCCTCTGGATCTGATTGACATTGCTGTCCTGAAAGGAAAGCCAAGGTGAGTAGGGACTGCTCCTCCTTCTCATCTCTCTTGTCACCGACTGCAGACTTGGAGAAGGTGAGTAAACAGGCACCAACAGCAAGGAGCACAGGTGTGTTGGTCAAGCATCCCCATCTAGGACGTTGGCCTTGACAGGTGCCCAGTGACATCCCAACATTGGTCCTGGATTTGCACCTTTCTAGAAAGACATCCCTCCAAGTCTCCCAGAGATGAGAAAGGAGTGGCTCTGTTCTCCACCCAGTAGGACATGCTTGAACCTCAGACTAAGTGAGACATGTTACAACTTATTTGCCTTTGAAGCAGAATCCAACTGACTAACTGGGTTTCTGTGATCTATGGCATTGTACCATTGGACCTTCTGTGGCACCATCCCTTCAACACTATTCCTCTAACCAACCCCTTACCCTCTTTGGTCCCTCCCCTTCTTCCACTAGAGCAGCCTTGGGTGCCCTTTGGGGAGAAAGGCGGAATACAAATCTGATTGATTGATTGAGCAGCTATTTTAAACCTTTTTTTAAAAACTCACAGCAGTCTGATAAGGGAGTCTCCCAAACTCCTAAACAGCACACCTGCAGACCATTCACAGCAGTGGTGATCCTGGCCCCAGTACCACCCAAGGCCACAACTGCAGGCTGCCAGCCCCCCCCCAATGGCCAAGCGGCCCCCCATTGCTTCCCTTCCAGAGGCGCAGGGAGGCCATGCACACTCTCCCCAACCCTCCAGAGGCCTTGTGAAGGCTTTGGAGGGCCAAAAAATATTTTCAGTTTCACAGAGGACAGCGATGTTTTAATGCCCTTAGAAGACATTCTGAGGGCCATTTTTCTCTGTGAAACTGGAAGTGATATTTTTAGGTCCTCCGAGGCCTTTACAAGGCCTTCTGAGGGTCAGTGAGGCAGTGCGCTGCTTCCCTGGCCCTCAGAACACTTCTGGGTGAAAAGCCCTGAGTGTCTTGGGGGGGCACCATGGGGGTGGATGGCAGTGCAACGGTGCCTGGGGCATTTGTCCCCCCTTGTCCCCTGGTATGCCACTGATTCAAGGCACAAACCACACGGCACAGTGGTGGACTATCACTGCTTTAGAGTCTTGCTACATCCTCCAGTTTTGTTATATTTGTTTGGTTCACCTGACGGCTGGGGTGCTGATCATAGAACAATAGCCCACGAGCAATAATTAGCATTAATACTTAAATCACAGTCCTCTGCACCTGTCCACTCTGGAGTAAATCCCATTGTATTCAGGAAGTGTGTATTGGATTGCAGCCCAATTAACATTGCTAATCTAACCTCAAGCTATTTTGCACTAGGTTTCTTGTGTACATATATTTTGGGGGCCCTTGTGTTGTGCAAATGAACCTAGGCTACAGCCCCCCCAGGCCAAAACTGAACTCCGGACCTGCCTTCTTGATGCTTTGTAGCTGGGTGTGCTGGAAGCCCAGAACAAGATTGCTGCTAGAGGGAAAGGCAGACAAGGATTGCAGGGAACCCATTCCAAGAAAATATCTGTAAACCCACCATAAGGATGGGCTCTGTGCGCCTCTTATTCAGGTCTGGTGTGCGACTAGTAGATACAATGGAGCGAATGAAGCAAATCCCCCGTGGCGAGTTGTCAAAACAGACGGGAGCCTTTTCCCGCTTCCCTTGGGAGAGTTGCATTTGTCTTATTTCAAGTGCCCTGATGGGTAACATGCAAGACTTTTGCTAGGTGCTGGGTGGGGTTCTGGCTGGCTGCTGGGTAATTCTCTGGCTGCTGGGTAATTCTCACTGCCCAGCACTACAGCTATTATTTAGATTAAGCTAATTAACCCTGGGGCTGCTGCTGTTAGCTTCCATTCTGGCCTTTCATTCCAGCTTGCTTTCAGATTTGCTAAAACTGGAAGTGCAGCTGGTATTGTTCCACCCCCACCCCCGAAACCCTAGGGGCAGCCTAAGCAGTGTCTAGCACTAGAGAGACTAATCAGTATGAGTCTGCTAATCCAGCCTGCACTCTATCTTAAGATGGCCATAAACCAGTGGCATAGCTAGGACATCTGGCACCTGAGGCTGTGATGTCGGACATCACCCCTCCCTGGAAGTACCTAGCTAGGAAGTAATTGCAGGAATGTGGTGACACACTTGGAGTAGTTGCGAGGCACTTTGAACAGCCAACAGCTCTTTTTGCTTTTTTTCCAGCTCCAAGCACATGTGAGAGGGTGCAGGAGAAGGTACTGTGGCAGTGGGGAGGTGTATTCACCGCTGCATTACCTTCTCCTGCACCCCCCTATGCCATGGGATTTGCTGTGGGGGGGTGCAGGTTGGCACCCCTGAAGGCATGATATGAACCCCTGCTAACTGGGTAAGAAGCACTCTTTCAAGTGGGTGCTCCTTTTTTTTAGCAGGGGGAGAGTAACTAGCCCACCTCACCCCAGCAGTGTCTTTTCTAGTGGCTGTCTGCTGGTGTTCTTTTGCATCTTTTTAGATTGCAAGCCTTTTTGGGACAGGGAGCCATTAGTTATTTGATTTTTTTCTCTGTAAACCGCTTTGTGAACTTTTAGTTGAAAAGCGGTATATAAATACTGTTAATAAAATATGTACCCCTAGCCCCCCTTAGCTATGCCACTGCCATAAACTGCAGACCTTTGGGGGCTAGTTCACCAGGCCCAACTGTCCACCATTTCTCTTTTGCACAATCCATCCTAATGAAGAGTTCTGAAGAAGCCAAGGTTGCCCCATCCATTTGATTGACAGCAGAGTCCTAGGCATGTTGACTCAGAAGGAAGTCCCACTGAGTTCAACGGGGCTTACTCCCAGGTGTGTATAGGATTGCAGCCTCAGGAGGTGGGTTGTAGGGTGGGGATGGGGGACACCTGCCTCTATCCACTTCCCTCCAACTGTTTTCCTTGTCCTGCACCCCAGAATAGAAAAGGAAGAGGGGAGCAGAAGAGGAAGTGTGGTGATGAGATGGTGAGCTATTGCATCAGAGAGATTCTGTCCTGCCACTCTCCTCTCCCTCTCCCATTTCCTTCCCCTCTTTGAATCCAGGGAGCAGGAGAAGAAGGCAGGCACACTGCTAGATAAGGAGGGGCAGCATTTGGTGCACTGCCTCAGGCATGGGATATCCTGGGTCAACCCTGAAGTTACTTGCTCAGGATATTGTGCTGCTATAAGATTTTGTGTCATTTGTGTCGTTTTGAAAAAGGAATCACCTGTTCGTGACTTTGGAGGTTGTGAAGTTTTACGGACCAGCATGGCTCCCTATGCTACGTCTCTGTGAGCATGTGATCAGGACCGACAATCAGTAGCATTTGCTGTTTACACTGGAAAGCGTTTTGGAGAGAAAAGGGAGGGAGAGAGACAGGCAGACCAAAGAACCCCGCACAAACAGAAATAAGCCAGGACGACAGCTGCTGCTTAGGCTGACTGGGGCAGTGCAGAGGGTTAGCCAAAGTAACCACAATTGCCTTCCAACCCTTTGAAACCCTATACAACTTGGGTCGCAAGTGCTTAAAGGACGGCGTACTCCCATACAAACGAGCCCAAATGCTTAGACTGGCCCTTCTCAGGTGCTCCCACCATCAGATGCTGTCAGCAAAAGGACTGTTTTGGGTGTGTGTCCACCCTCCAGCTCTGTTCTAGCACACACATATGCAAGATTAAGGGCCCAATCCTATCCAGCACTGATGCAACTGTGCCAACAGGGCATGTGCTGCATCCTGCAGTGGTGGTGGTGGGGAGAATCATGGAGGCTACCTCAAGGTAAGGGAACCTTGGGGCTGCATTGCAGCATCAGCAGCACTGGAAAGTTGAATAGGAGTGGGCCCTAAATTGAGCCATGAGTAGTAGCTGTGCGGGGCTGAGGTTCAGATCTGGACAACAGCACAGAGGTGCCCAGTCCTTACCTCTCCCATGTTTTCCTGACATAAACCATGATCCGTCTATAAAATGAACCCCTCCCCAAATGCCATGATAGCAAATGGCACATTCAAGGTTAAGTAGCTCTTTTGGACGTATTATTTTGGGGGGGGAGGGGCAGACAGGGCAATAGGGCTAAGGATTAAATGCCCTAACTCCATGCTGCAGTCCCAATCCAAACCATGGCAGCTACATATGAGTAAGCGTAAGCCTGTGACAGCATGCTGACTCATTGACCATCACTTGTCTTTTGGCCCTCGGTGTCAGGCTTATCAGAATGAGCAGCTTGGCTTCTTATCAATATTGGAATTGATTTCCCTTTTCTCCTGGGAGGCACATCAGTCTTGCAAGCCTCTGTTTTGGTACTTTCCTCATTCCTCATCTCTGGGGAAAGAAAGGAAACCGTGGGGTGCCTTGTTTGTCTGCCTTCCCTCCGTTCCTGCAAATTCTGATGAGCTACACTTAATTGCACTGGGACAAGGCAAGACCCCTCTGCCTACGAGAGAACGTCTGAAAGGAAATTGATTGGAGGTGTCTCAGATGCCAGATGGATAAATGCGCTTGGCTGGCTGCCATCTTGCATAAGCAAGAAGATGGTGTTATAGGTTCTAATTCGGCATGAAAATTGCTTTTAGATCTTGTAATTGACATTTACGAGCTGATAGCAGCAGCAGAGGCAGTCGTGCTGCACTGGGGAACTTGCTACCATCCAGCACGCTGGCTTGCAATATATAGAACTTTTACCCCGTTGAACTCGACCCAACTTGCAGGATCAGGACAAAATGGATCTGCCCAGCTGATGTTTCCATTCGTTTGGTCTACTGGGAAGACTGGGAAAGACAACTTTCATCCAGTGACTGAGAGCCAGTGTGCACGTGGGTTAAAACACATGATGGTGCAAGGTCACACTTTCTTCTACTACCCTTTATGTGCCAGGAATCTGCCCCAGCAACTGCTTGCCCCGAAGGCATCCTGTTTTCCCCAGATAACCACTTTGGGGACTGGGTTTTTAGTATGCTCTGCAGTGGCCAAAATAATTGACATGTTTTAGCAGAACTCCATCATGCAAGTTCTTTTCTCTTAGCTTAATGATAACATGTTGGTAAACGGTTTTGTTAAGGCTCAACCTGTTCTCAGCTGCATACCAAGCAAACATTGTCCTCTACTTCTGAGTGGTAGTCCTTGCTTGCTGGGCTTAGTGCAGTGATTTTCAACCACTGTGCCATGAATGGTCTTCAGGTATGCCGCAGGAGTTTGAGGGTCCTATATTAGTAGGGCCATTGGGGGATGCGAGCCTGTGGCCGGTATTGTGGTATGCCTTGTCAGCTGTCAAAAAACCAATGTTATGCAACTGTCATCCTCACTGTGCGATTGCAAGTTTGTCCAACAGCGTTTTGCTTGAATCTCTTTAATGAGATCTTGTGTATTCATAGCAACAATTGCTGGTTGGCAACCTTCAGTCTCGAAAGACTATGGTATAAGCCTGCAGCACCCGGTATTCCCAGGCGGTCTCCCATCCAAGTACTAACCAGACCTGACCCTGCTTAGCTTCAAAGATCAGGCATGTGCAGGGTAATAGCTGCTGCTACAGAGGCAGGATTCTCTTTTCCATGCCGGACGGGCCTGTTCTTTTCACCCCTGTGGGGCGGCACCCTAACTAAACAGCGGAGCACCGTGGGTCAGCCTCGGGGTGAGCAGGTGGGGCGCCGCGTTATCTTCTTCCGCACTCGTTGGTGGGGGCACGGTGACATTAAAAGCAGAGAAAGCATCGCTTGCAAAGGGCATCTGTGTGCATTAAGTGAAGTGGAGGAAGATTCCCAACCAATCGTTAGAGCGCTTGAAAGAAATGCCCTTCCGATTTTGGCCCCAGTCCCGTTTCCCCCGCTGCAAAAAAGGTTTGCGTTCTCGTTACGTGGAGGTGAGAAGGGAAAGCTTGCAAACAGGACCTGGTTTCCGTGGCAACCGTAGGGCCTCAGTTTCTACCTTTTCCAGCTGAAATGGGGAAAAAAGGCGGTTTTTCCCTTATTGTGCTTCAAGTGGGGAATTTGAAGCAATGAGGACCAGCAGCAGGTGGTCAGTTCCCAGGACTTGATGTCCTGCCAGAGTGTGGGTGGTGTGAGCCTCAAGTCCTGAAATGGCCTCACTGGGCACTGCCCAGAAGTGTCCACATCAGGGACATGCAGTGCGCGTGTGGCAGGTGAGACAGAACCACCCCATCGTAGTCCATGGAAAAGCATTGCAGCTGCCCCACCTGAGGAGGCTCTCCTTACACCAGCTTTCTCAGGTGTAAGGAGAGCCTCCTCAGGTGTAGGTGGGCAGGGCAACTGCAGTGCTTTTCCATGGATTTTGAAGGGGTGGTTCTGCCTCGCCTGCCACACCCACACCGCATGTCCCTGGTCCTCATCGTTGTGCTCCAGAGGCCTTCAGCTTCTCAAGGGATGGGGTCCACCAGACCCTAACCTGCAACAGGAGAGTGTTCTGCCAAATCCCAATCCACTGGGCCTTGTGCCTGCTTAAGGCTAATTAGCTTCCCTTGTTAAACTCACAAGTGCAGCAGGCAAAAGTCAGAGTCCAGTCCCAGTCCAAGGTCAAGCTTCGGTCAGGTCAGGTCAGGTCAGGTAGCGTCTCCCTCTGGATCAGGGTAGCCTTTGGTCCTTCTGAAGCTGCCTTTTATCCTTGGATGTCTCATAATCCAAAATGCAGCTCAGCTGTGAGCTACCTTGCTAGCCCCTTGTTAAGTTCAAATTAGGCTCAGCTGAGCCATCTCTTCAGTCGATGTACATTCAAAGTCCTATCAAGGTCAAATGAAGCTCAGGTGTCCATCAGAGTCCCATTGGCCTTGATTGATTACAGCTGTGGAGCCAGCCCTTCCCTTCCCAGAGCTGTCAACCAGCTGTCAAAACATGGAATTGCTGTCAACACCACAGCATCCACCTGATGATCTTCTGATCTTCCATTGCAGAGAGCCACCTTTGAGAGCCCAGCGGGGAAGAGGGGTGGATGAGTGAGCCCACTCAGGGGCAGCCAGTCAACACGTGCTGCGGCTATTATTCTGCCTCCTTCCTTCTCTAGGCCAACTGGAAGGGCAGAGGGTGGCATGGCAATGGGGCACATGCCATTTTGGAAGGTGGCAGGAGATCAAGTTGAGGCAAGGTAGAGAGCAAAGGAAGTGTTGCAGGACAGGGAGACTAAGGGAGCTGATTGAAACTTGGGGAAAGGGGGCTTGGCCAAAGCGGCCCCACCAAAGCCAACATCTCTGGTGGGATTCGCCTCATCTAGGGCCTGTAGTCTTGGCTCCTGTCCAAACCGAGTCTCAAAACGCAACAGCATTGGCCGCACTGCAACAACCCACTTAAGGTCAAGTTGTGATTGATCTAGTGGTTAGAGCCGTGGCCTCCAAAACTGTGCACTGCAGTACCCTGGGGCGGGGGGGGGGGGAGAACAGCAGCACACTCTCAGGTGCTGTGGGTTGTCTTGTGTCCTTCCCAGCTTGCCAGGCAGCGATTGATTGTGCAGGATTTTGCACAGTGGCCCTTCCACAACAGGGCATCGTAGAAGAAGGGTGCCATGACAACAGTAAATTTGGGAACTGCTGGGTTAGAGCATCACATTAGGACTTGGGAGAGCTGTGTTCAGATCCCCACTCAGCCCTGATGCTGATTGGGTGACCTCAGGCCAGTTGCTGGCTTTTCACCTCACCTGGTCATTGTGAGGACAAAACGGGGAAGGCAGAACAGAACCATTTACACTACCCCAAGTGTAACGAACTAAGGGCCCAATCCTGTCCAAGTTTCTAGCATTGATGCAGCCGCAGTGCAGCCCTGAGGTAAGGGAACAAATGTTCCCTTTTCTTTAGGAGGGCTCTGTGATTGCCACACCACCATAGAGTGCAGTGCACAACCCATTGACCTGGTTGCATCAGTGCTGGTAAGTTGGATAGGATTGGGCTCTAAGTAATGTTAAATAGTGTCGCACGTTCACCATGTCACCAGGCAGCGAAAAGTCCCTGGGCAGCCCTGGTTCCCACTGCAATGGAGGCTTGAGATGTATTTATTACACAGGCCTACAAAAAAAAAATCCCTAATTTTTAGTTGCCAAGGATCTAGAATATTTTGGGAGTTCTGAATCCAAAAATGGCATTGATTTTTCCTGATTGGCTCTAGTTTTGGGGTTATGGCACAGCCCTCTTCTATGCTGATTCAAGCAGTTTCTCCATGAGGAAGCTGCTGCTGTGGCTTCCAAACTAGGAGGCTGCATATAAGATGTCTATGCTGTACCCCCAAAACTAGAGCCAACTGGGCAAAACCGGTGCCATTTTTTTGATTCAGCACCCCAAATACACCCAAGAATAGGTCTCACTTTTAAGACAACAAACTGTATGCTGGCCTGTGTTGTATCTGTTTTATGTTCTAAATGTGCAAGCAGAGCAACAGTGCAGTGGAGGCAAACAAGCATTCGTGCAACAAGCAAGTAAAACAAGCAAAAGATCCACCCAGGAGAAAATTGGACAGCTCCCCAAAGTTTCAGTTAACTTCACTGGATAGCTCTCTCTTCTCTCTGCTCATCACAGCAAAAACAGTGTTTCCTATTGTCAAATTGCATCTCTTTCTCCCCCCCCCCCCCCCACCGCACCCTTAGCCTAACAGCCATCACCTCCTCCAAACTCTGAGTATGTCATGCAACAGCAAAGAAAGAATTCCTGGTTATCAGAGTCTCTCTCCTCACCATTAGTTCCATGTGGGGAGATCATTTTACATTGATGAAGAATTAAACAAGTGAAATGGGTTTTTTGAGATCCATAGAGAGAGCTATACCTAGGATTCTGGTGTCTTGCAGCATTTGTCATTCTTGCAGCTGTGCCAGCCCCTGAAAAATAACCAACATTATTTTGTGCTCAGCTGGCAGAAAAGTGGCTAAAAAAAAAAAAAAAGTGCAGGCTGGGAAAGGGGTAAGAATCTGAGCCATGCCGAGAAATTGCTTGCTGTCTTCTGGACATATCCCCAAGGCCACATTCTCCATAGCAAGAATTCTTAGCCTGGGGTTGATGGACCTGTAGGACGGTCCACTGGTGGACTTCGGGGGGGGGGGGGTCAGTGAATTAGTTGCAAAAATAATTGTACGTGTATGTAGTGTTGTGCATTTTACCGGGGAGGGGGTTCATAGCTTTAATCAGATTCTCAAAGGGTCCGTGACTCTAAAACAGTTAAGAACTGCTGCTCTAAAGTCCATTTCTGCTATGGTTTGATTGTTGTAGAAGCATCCCCTGGAATTTCTGGGGGATGAGTTCCTGCCCCTGTTGGAAACCACGAATAAGGGGGGGACCTATCTCTGTGCCCTCTGTGCCTATTACTTTCATTTTGTACAGTCGTGCAAAGCAATCAGTATCTTGCTTATACAGGAGGCTATAAGCAGAATGTTTATAGAGAAACAAAGAGGCAGGAAGCCTACTCACTAGATGGATGACTCACAGAACATTAACAGGAAGCAGGAAGCAATGAAAGCTAGAATGTTCCAGGTATTAGCATGGTCCTCCAGGTACCATGCATGTTTTTCCTGAGTGTGGCCCTGCATGTCTGGCACACCTGCAGCATGCTTGTATAGTACAGAGCTCAACTCCCTTAGTGACCAAAGGGGAACTGCAATACGAACCTCAGGTCCCTGGAGATGCAACATACCCTTAAGAGGAAAGGAAGGCACGCAATTAGTGACAATTTAATTGCAGCATTAGTCGTACATCAGTGGGGAAAGCTCACTGCTCTTGGTAATTAAGTACATAGAAATGATCTCCTTTGCCTGCAATATTTAACTGGGTAGGTTCCTTTTGTGCCACAAACAAGACTGATGTGGCTGGCATGAGTGGGCATCATGCTCCAGGGATGAATCATTGACGAGCGTTGAGAATTAGGATGCTAGCAACCTTCTGGCTTCATGCTCATAATTAAAATGAGCAGGGGTGAGAAGGGAATGGGGGAAGAGCCTTACTGCTTCTCTTCAGTTCTTTTTTGGCAAGGCTGTTTGTGTTTGACTGAAGACCTCTTCATTTTGAATATATGGGCCGTCCTGCTCATGAGGCTGACTGGGGGAATTGTAGATGCCTTGGCTTCCCTTGCCTTCCTTTGCCCAGCGTGCCCTTCCTGGATTTGTAAAGAGAGGAGAGGAGTGTAGTTGGCTAACCTCTAGAGAAGCGATTTTCAACCTCTTTCATCTCACAGCACACTGACAAGGCACTAAAACCGTCAAGGCACACTGTCAGTCTTTGACAGTTGGCAAAGCGCAGCATACTGCTGGTGGGTGGTTCACATCCCTCAATGGCCCTATTAATAAATTATATTTATTTAATAAATAAATAAATAAATAAATAAGGGCACAGTCCTAACCAACTTAACAGCAGCGAGGTAAGGGCAATGCAGCTCTGAGATAAGGGAACAAACATTCCCCTACCTTGAGGAGGCCCCTGTGACTGCCATCCAACTGCAGGATGCAGCACTTGCCCCATTGGCACAGCTATGTCAGTGCGAGAAAGTGGGTTAGGATTTGGGCCTAAAGTCACCAAACTCCCACGGCACACCTGTGGACCACTCACGGCACACCAGCGTGCCACGGCACGCTGCTTGAAAAATCACTGTACTAGAGCATCTCCAACAAGTTAATCTAGGTCAGTATTGTCTGCACTGACTGGCTGTAATCCTCCAGGATTTTAGATGAAGGTCTTTTTCCGCTGTCCCTGGAGGTGCCAAAAATGAGATCTCTGAACAAAGAAAGCCTGTGGTCTTCCCACTGCGCTATAGCCCCATCCTCAATTTTGGATACAGTTAAAGATCTGATGGCATTGTGTTCCCCTTGCAATTTTCCCATGTTCCAGTGTCGTTAACTATGGCTTCATTTGTATTTTTGGCTTGTAGTCGTCTGTGCCGCTTAGGAAAAGCAGCACATAAATATTTTAATGAATGCATAAATGAAAGTGGCTGGCGCATGGAAACCAGATAGCTAGTGCTGTGTCCATCCCTGTCCCGTGGGGCATCAAGCTTCTTTCTGGGTTTGAGATTGCAGCAGGCGGTAGATGAGAATTCTCTTCCGTCCTGCCACTGAACTCACATGAAGTATGATGGGCTCCCTGCCTCTTTGAGCAGCTGTAACATGTAATTCACTCTCAAGTGTTCTCCTCAACTAATGACAGATCAGGTTGGCACAGAGCTTTGTGCTCTTTGTGAATCCCACAATCAAAATAATCCTAATGAGTGTCAGCAGAATGAATGAGGAGGAATGAATTAAAGTGAATGAGTATCCTGTAATGGGGCTCTTCATCCACTCCATTGATGATCCACTCCAGGCCATTGAGCAGCCCACTCTCCCAATTGGTGCCTATTGAAATTCATTTCCCATGAATGCAAATAGAGGAACAATGGCAAGAAGAAGCTGGGGTTGTCTCTACTGAGATGACATCATTGGTGGAATCTAGGCTTATTTAGACTGATCTTTCTTGTCCCAAAACCAAAATAGGGTGATTTTTTAGGATAAATCAGAAGTAACAATATCAAGCAGGTGCCTTTCCAGGCCTGTGAGATTCTCCACAGCAGAAGGAATGGGGGTATGAAGCCACTGCAGTGAGCCCCCCTCTGCCGGGGAAAACCTGGAAGTGATGTCACTTGACACGATGTCACGTGATGCTGTGACATCAGTGCATTATGCTTCTGACCTCTAAGAACACTGTAGACCTGGAAAAAGTGACAAAGAGAGCAACCAAAATGACCCAGAGGGCTGGAGCACCTTCTTATGAGGAAAAGCTCTGACGTTTGGGGCTTTTTAGCATGGAAAAAAGGTAATAAAGGGGGAACATGATTGAGACTTATAGACAGAGGTGTGATTTTTCAGTGATCATGAAATACCTCTTTCTGAACTTCTCATTTTGTAAAAACAAAACCGAAATCTGAAATAAAATAAAACGGGAAATCTGCAATAAAAAAAATAATGGGCTGGACTGGGGAGGATTGTGCATGGGTAATAATGACTGTGGCTGCATCTACTGACACTATATCACCTACCTACTACACTTTTAAAGCGGGCAGTGTATGCTAAGCCCACTGAGAATTCAATTTCTTGCCCACGCCTGGCCCCAAACCCTAGGCACTGAAGCCTTTGCTGGGCTCAGAGATGGACACGAACACCTTTCCGCTAATATCTTAGCACAGCAAACCTTGTGTCCTGCCCATCGCGCTTCATTCATTTGCACCAAAATGAGCAGTGTGGCTTTCGGTGACCTTATAACCAGCACCACATATGCTCCATTATCCTCCCGCATTGATTAATTTGGTTAACAGGCTCTTGAATATCCTGTTAAGGGTCATCCAGCTGGAGGCAAGGGCGGCTCTTGCCTTCTAACAGGGGGAATAAGGGCCAGGCTCTGTCTTTTTTAATAACCAGCTTGCTTAGTGTCCCCCCCCCTAATTTATAAAGGAGGCAAGGGCAGGTGCCTCCTCCAGTATTAGTGGGTCTGCATCCCAAGGTCCAGTGGCTCTGTCTGCTGACACCCACTCTCCATGAGCTGCCAGGCAGCGAAGAAAGATATCATCGCCCTTGCTAGCAAATCCCAGCATTGTTGTCACCCTTCTAGGCACACATACATACAGACCCCCCCCCCCGCTCTATTTACATTAGAATGACTCCCCTCCTGTAATGCATGGCCCAGCTCCCCTCCTGGCAGCTGGAGCAAAAGGCTCATGCAGCTTCCCAGTTGACAGAGATAAGAAGGCAGGACAAGCTGAATCCTATTTTAATTTAATCATATTTAACCCTTACAAATCAGGCTCGACTGAGACCTGTCAGTGAGATGGCTTTGACTGCAATACTGGAAAAGGCTGGTGGGGAAGGGAATGAACTCCCTTAATAACTCCACGGGTAATGGGGAGTAATGGGGAGGGAGTCCACTAATGCTGAAAGTCCATTAAATCCTAATATATTGAATTCAATGGAGATGCACAGCACATACATGACTTGTTTCTAACAGAGCAGAAAATGTCCCTTGTTTCTGGAGTGAGTTAAACCAAGGTTTGTGAAATCAAAGGTTTACTGTGGTGTCCAAGTATGAATGTATTTTATTTCCTCCTGTTGGTAGCAGAGATGTCGCAACCCCCCTTTAACCAAATGGGGTTTACTTCTGAGTAAACAGGTATTGTGCTATAAAGTGAGTGTAACAGACAGTGCAATCTTGTGCAGGTTTAAGTCAGAAGTAGGTCCCACTGTGTTCAGTGGCGCTTACTCCAGGTAAGTGCGCATTGGAGTGGACTGTGAAACAATTACACATGCTTCCCCAGTTTTCCCCTGCCCCCACCCTCCCATTCCTCTGTTGTCATCCCTGTATCGATGTTTAGAATAGATTGTGAGCCCCATAGGGCAGAGGCCTTGTACAATAATGACATGTCCAATTAATAGTAATTAATAAAGACATACTGTTATGTGCTCCCCAGTACAGGTTGATTGCCCCTTATCCTGTCATCTGAAATCCAGACATTTGTGGGGGCTGTGACTTTTTATTTTATTTTAAAAAACACCTTTTCCTGTGCCTGGCCAGCATAGTTCTGCTACTCACCCAGCAGAGGAAGCCATCAGGACATTTTTTTGTTTGCATTTTTCACATGCTCAGCAGAACCCAGTGAGGAAGCAGGCAGGCATTTTTGGCACACCTAGCCATAGTGCAGTGCAGTCGCTACTTAGCCTGAACCAGCAGAGGAAACCAGCTGGTGAGCAGCAGGCAGCACAGAGTGAAGCACATGGAGGACTGCAGTTGCCCACCAAGTGGCAGGAAGGTGTTTCAGGTGCGGGAAAGGTGGGAGGGGGCGAAACTGGGCAGGGGCATGGCCAACTGGAGGATGGTTTAGGCCCAGGAGGGGTGCAGGGCCAGTGGCAGAAGCTGCCACCAAATCATATTCCCCCTCCCGAGCCCAGCATGGCTTTCTTGGTTCTACACCATATAAATCACTGGCATAGCTCTGAGTAGATTGATTGGGGCCATTGGGGCTCTACACAGGGTAAGGGAACTGATGTTCTCTTACCCCAAGGAGACTTCCAGCCACTTCTCTGGCCCCTCAGGATACAGGTATGGCTGTTTCGGCGTTGTGGTGGTGCGGCCAGAGCATAGGATTGGCCTCTAAGGGATACTCAACCTATATATGCATATACTGTGATGTGGAACTCTCAGGTCCTCCAGCATTTCAAGGGCTCCACCACCAGATTTGGGCTTCCATCTCAGATAAAAGCACTAGTGGTCTCCATTGTTTTTTGTGCCATGTCCCCAATCAATCAATCAAGTATGAGACTGGGTGCTTCTGGACTGGACTGGAGACTGGACTCCACTATTGATCCCGCACCCTCTCCCAGGACCCTAACTGCCCACCCCACCCCTATCACCACCCACTCTGCAACCTCATAATGCCCTCCCAGCACTGTTCACTGTAACCAAATATTCTTATTAGAGAGAGCAGAAAATGTTACCCTGAAGCCTGGCACTAATGAAAGCTGTTTTAGCCCACTTGCTAAGAACCTGAGCAGGTCTGAGACCCACTGTCCTGTTTCCTGACGGGATGCATCAGTTGACTCTACCTGGTGGTGCTCTAGAACAGTGGTCTTCATTCTTGTAAGTTGCTGCTACCCCATAACCCCAAGGTTGAAGAACACTTGTACTAGAGAGAACTACAGAGGCTAGGCCTGACTGTAGATGCTGATTATGGGAGGTCATGGTGAGAAACTGGCAAGCAGCATCTGAATGTTGCATGGCTCTATCAGTCACCGCCATCCTTTTCCTCCGACTCTCTCTGCAGTCTTCGTTCTCACTCCCACGGGGAGTTCGTCAGCTGCTTGGCTCAGAATGGTTTTGTTTTAAAAACTGAGGAGGAGGGTAGGAGAGAGCCAGAGAGGACTAGATTACCAATTTACCTGCACTGATCTCCAGTTGAACTTAGAGGCCTGTGAGGAGAGACCAGAGAGAAAGGAAAAAAAAATCTCCCCAAGCAAAAGGGAACGGGATGCTGTTCTCTGACCACCTCCGCACTGTAATAATGATAATTACATATTGCCCTTATATAATACGACTTGCCTTTGAGAATTTCAGCGCAGACGTTTGCCACAATTAAGTATGGCAACATCCATGTGAAACAGCTTCGAATGTGCTGAAAATGACAGGGGCAGCAGAGAAAGGGGCTTATTTTGCAATAAAGATATAACGCGCTTGAAGAGCACTGTTCAGGGATGGAGAGGTGCAGGCTGCAACTTATCTTCGCTCCTGTGCTTAAAGGCTATTCCTGATTAAGGAATGCTGCTCTCCCATTGGGGTGTGAATGCTCATGAGGACTTTCCCCAATTGGTTGGTTGGCAACCTTCAGTCTCGAAAGACTATGGTCTAAGCCTACAGCACCCGGTATTCCCAGGCGGTCTCCCATCCAAGTACTAACCAGGCCTGACCCTGCTTAGCTTCCGAGATCAGGCATGTACAGGTTAACAGTTGCTGCCAAAGTATGGGACTTTCCCCATACTCTGTGGTTTCAGTGGCAATAGTGCAGTGTTCAAATTACAAGTGGAGGGGGGGCAGAGGGGGACCCAGAACCCCTGCAGTTTATGCCATCCAGCTTTGCTGCTGTTTTTAGAAGGCTGAAGGTGGGGGGGTGGGTGGGAAAGAAGCTGTGATTTGGCTAAATATTTCTTAAAATGGGAGCAGGATTAGGGGAGGTTGTGGATGTAGAACCAGGGTGGTGTGGGAGTTGAACTTAGACCTGGAAGACCCAGGTTCAAATCCCCACTCAGTCATGAAGCTTTGTGGGTGACCTTGGACCAGTCACTCTCTTTCAGCCTCACCTACCTCACAGGGTTGTTGTGAGGACAAAAGGAGGGGGGAACTGTGTGTGCCACCCTGAGCTCCTTGGAGAAAGGGCAGTGTGTTGAAGAAGAAGTAATACTAATAATAAGAAACTCTTGCTCTTTGCATCCATCCTCATGCCTTTCTCTCCCGTCCTTCAGGTTTGTCGCTCTGTGGCACAGCGAGGTTTCTGCTATGATCACAACACCAGCCTTCCCTCCCGGCAGTCAGGACGCCCCCCTCCAGGACAGGTCCAGGGCTCTCTCTCCTCTCCGCTTGTCCTCCCTCCAGCAACATGGGAAGCGTCAGTAGCCTCATCTCTGGGCACAGTTTTCACAGCAAGCACTGCCGGGCCTCCCAGTACAAGCTGCGCAAGTCGTCCCACCTGAAGAAGCTGAACAGGTACTCGGACGGCTTGCTGAAGTTTGGCTTCTCTCAGGAAGTGACCCACAACAAGGCCGGCTCCAAGGGCAACAAAAACGAGGACTTTTTCTACATCAAGGTCAACCAGAAGGCTCACCGGTCGGACTACACGCCCCTCTCCAGTGGGGAGCTCAGGGGCCAAGCTGGGACCAGCAGTGTTGATTATGGCACCCCAACACCGCCAAAACCGAAGCCCCTTCCCAGCCAGCTGGAACTAGTGAGTGGGGTGGAACTTGGTCAGAGCATAAGGACTCAGTTGTGCAGTGGTGTGGGGGGTTGCCTTGGCAGAACCAAGTTGTGGGAATGGAGTGGAGATTCTTGGTGACTCTCTCTCTCTCTCTCTGGAGTCCTGGGGTCTCTAAGGGTTCTGAGAAGACCAGTTTTATTCGTCTTCATTACTTTTTAGGTTCCCTAGTTGTTGGGTGTTGGGTGCTCAATGGTTTGTGCAAATTCTCCCAGTTCCACCACTGAGACAGTGGCGTAGCTATGGGGGGGGCTGCATGATAAGTACTACAGGCATCGCAATGCACCATATAAGTGGCCCTCCCACTCACTGTCCAAGCCATTCTGGGCAGTGATGGCATTCTGGGCATGCAGGCCATCGCTCTGATGGTGGGTGGGAGGGGCCACTTATGCAGAGTGTTGCTTCACCTGCAGTACTTAGCACACTGTTGCCGTCCCCTCTGCATAGCTACGACACTGCACTGAGATCATGCTTTTAGGTCCAGTCCAGTGCCTTCTTGCTCTGGAGTTGGCCTGCCAAATGCGGCTTCCCTTACACAACACAACATGCCATCACCACCGCAATCCATCAGTTTTCCTTATCTCGATCCCTGGATTTGAAGAGAGGAATTATGAGGAAAGGAGAGTGGTGGAATATGGCATTGGAGACACTTCCTTGTCTGCTCCGTGTTCCTTTTTGAACTCAGGGAGTGGGAAGAGCCGAAGAGGTGGAGAGCAGGCATCTCTTGCCAAGCTGCTGCTTAGGCGACCATCTCAGTTGACCTCATGGAAAGACCAGCCTTGTCCACTTGTGGACTCTTGAGTTCTTTAAGTGTGGCCCCTTGCCATATGTCTTGACATATATGATCCATGGTTCCTGGCTGGGGCTGTCAAACAGAACCTTAATCCAAACTCCAAAAGCAGTTCACTGAGTTTGTTTCAGGGACCCTGAACTGAACCCATAACAAAAATCTTGTGGTTGCCTTGAACCTGACCCAGACCCCTAATACAAAACGGTAACCAGTGCAAAAGAAAGGGCTCAGTCATCAGGTACTTAACTTTCAGTTGTACGAATAATGTGTTATTTTCCTGGGTTTTTATAAAAATCCTACTGTACGTACTTAGTTTATTTAAACGTTCTTTTTTTTTAAAAAAAAGGGAAATAAACTGTTTTTAAAATAATTCTTTGAAGTTAAATAATTACAGTGAATTTTGTTCTGTCGATTTCACAGTGTTCCCTTGCAAACAAAAGTGTTTTGAAATTATTCTCCATTAAATGGATCAAAACCAGTTCAAGGCCAGTTCAAAGGGGCCATAGTGGTTCTTGAGCCCCTTCTGAAAGTTAGTTTCTGATCCAGAACGGCACTGAATAAACAGAAATGCCAATGAACTTGAAAATGAACTGAATACAATTTTTTAATGGTTTGACTCCCTGTTATAAACAGGCGATGTGACATGAGTTCGAGACTAACGTGAGTTGCAGTGCAATCTTGTACTTGTTTACTTAGAGGTAAGACTCACTGCATTCAATGGAGCTTGTTTCCAGGTTAAGTATATATAGCAGACATTTTCAACTGGTGCCCTGCAGTATATTGCAAAAGGACTGTGGGTGTGCCGTGGATGTTTGGCGCACAGCAATTGAAAATTGCTGAAAAACTCTTCCAGGTTCTATGGCTTTGTAAGGGCAAATGTACGTGGTAACCAATTGTCCCATTTCCTCTGCTGGCTCCTTCCTCCTTAGAGCTGGCAGAGGAAGGGGGCAGACAATTCATTACTATAGACAGTTGCCCTAGAAACAGAGCCACAGAACCCAGAAGAGTCTCCCAGAAGTCAGAAGTGACATCACCAGAGGTGAAGACCATAGAGGAGACCATGGAGGTTAGTGTGTCTGGGGAACACATTGAAAATCACTGGTATGTAGAACTGCAGCCTTAGACAGGACCAGTTGGTTGAAGGTCTCTGCCAACACTAACCATTTGCTTTCTCCTTCTTCCCAGACCACAGACAAGAGCTCAACCAGGCCCACCGCTTTCAAGCCAGTGCTCCCTCGCTCAAATACTGTTCTCCACTCATCTCCAGAACACAGCAGTCATGCCCCCCAGCAGCCCCAGTCCCAGGACAAAGCCAAGGATGTGGAGCCAAAGCCTGCGTTGTGCTCTGGAGGGCTGTCCGACTCTGGAAGGAACTCCATGTCTAGCCTCCCCACCCACAGCACCACCAGCAGCTACCAGTTGGACCCTCTTGTGACTTCCACAGGGCCTATCAGCCGATTTGGG
Source organism: Tiliqua scincoides (assembly GCF_035046505.1). Lineage (NCBI taxonomy): Eukaryota > Metazoa > Chordata > Lepidosauria > Squamata > Scincidae > Tiliqua > Tiliqua scincoides. Next base: position 12,572,454 of record NC_089831.1, read on the forward strand.
GGCTCTGCCCACAACATCACCCAGTGTGCCATCTTGCAGGACAGCAACATGATGAGCCTGAAGGCCCTGTCCTTCTCTGATGGGGGCACCAAGATCCTCAACCCTGGCAAAGCCGCCCCCGCTCACCCCCACGCTGTGGAAAAGAACTCCTGCATCCGCTCGCCGCTTTCCACGGAGGAGTCGGCCATTCAGGAGCTGGAGCAGAAGCTGCTCGAGCGGGAAGGTGAGCTGCAGGAGCTACACTGCAGTTTCGAGGAGAAGGAGATCACCTCCTGCCAAAACTACGAGGAGAAGCAGAGGCGCTGCCGGGAGGAGATGGAAGGGCTCAAGCAGAAATGCAGCAACAAGCTCAAGCAGACCACACAGAAGAGTCAGAGGGCGCAGCAGCTGCTGCAACTTCAGGTGTTTCAGCTGCAGCAGGAGAAGAAGCTGCTCCGGGAGGAACTGGCCAACCTGATGAAGGAGCAGGACTTGCTGGAATCCAAGCTGAGGTCCTATGAGAAAGAGAAGACCACCTTTGCCCCAGCCCTGGAGGAGACCCAATGGGAGGTGAGCCTCATCTCTGTCTGGATCACGGACCACTTGTGTCGCAATATAAAGGGGCCGATTGGTTGTGTTTGTGTAGAAGCCAAGTTACGCACTTGCAAAAGTTGTGTTGTGCCCACAAGTTGAGAGCTGGTGTTGTGCAGTGGCTAATGCCGCAATCCTATGCACACTTTCCTGCAGATAAGCCAGGAACTTACTTCTGAGGAGACATGCATAGGATGGTGCTGTTAGGGTCGTAACCCCCAGGGCAGGTGTTCCCAACCTTCTTTTGGGACCTTACCCCCTTAAGGAGGGTGGTGACCCAATTGGGAACCTGTAGTGCTGTTGGGTTTAGCTGCTGCCACCGCTGAACACATGTAAATAAATAAGGGGCTTTTTACTTATATGTGGGCAGTGGCAGTGAAACCCGGAAGTACTGTCCTAATAGCACTATGGGTTCCCACTTAGGTCACTTCTTAAGGGTACCACTGTGTTAGGGATAAGAGGGAGATGTTGTATACAGTGTCCACTGTCCTGCTGTGCTCTTAGAAAACAGGGTAAGAAACATACAGTTTAAGCAATGATTTTCAACTTTTTTCACTTCATGGCACATCGGGAAGCCACTAAAATGGTCAAGACACACCATTGGTTTTTCTAACAACTGACAAGGCACACCACACTGCTGGTGAAGGCTCACATCCCCCATTGGCCCTACTAATAAATAACCAATACTAACAGATAACCCTCTCCCAAATTCCCACGGCACACCCGGAGACCATTCACGGCACACCAGTGTGCCACAGCACCGTGGTTGAAAATAGCTGGTTTAAAGCCTTGACTTGCGGACACAACACAATGTGTATTTTATATGTGTATTTTATTGTTTTATGTGCATGTTATAGTTTCTGTATTTTATAAACACTCTAAGGTTTTTGTGACTGAATGAGTCTAAGGGCGCAATCCTAACCCACTTTCTAGCACCAACATAAGGGCAATGCAACTCCAAGGTAAAGGAACAAACATTGCCTAACCTTGAGGAGGCCTCCATGACTGCCCCCCAATTGCAGGATGCAGCACATGCCCCACTGGCACAGCTATGCCAGTGCTGGAAATTTGGTTAGGATTGCGCTCTACAACTCTTTGTAACCCCCTGAAGAAGCTTTCTACGGTTGAAAGTGAAGCGTTGGGACTAGATCCTCCAATGTGTTTTAATCCGTGCCTTGAAGACTCGAGCAATATTTTTAATTATGTTTTAGTCTGTATGTCATCTTTGATGTATTTTAATTGCTTGTTAGCCACCTTGGGTGCCCTTCGGGGAGAAAGGCAGAGTAAAAATAGAATAAACAAATAAATTTTGCAACTGCACAACTTGGCTTATATACCAACACAACAGATTGGGCTGTGGAACAGGCTCCATTTCTCCGTGTTTAAGTAGATCTGTTGAGGCAGCTATTTCTACAGGCTCTCTTCCTCCTCCTTCCATACCGGCTGAACCTGTTGGTAGAGTGTTCAATTCAATTTGATCTTTTTTATAAATTCTTCTTTTTCTTGCTTGTTGGTTGACCTTGCTCTAATTTTACTGAATCTGGTGGGTGGCTTGCTGTTCAGCTAATGTTCCCGGAGTGAAAAAACAAAATGAAAAGAACTTTGGGAGCCTCTGCACAGCGGTGTTGAAATTCTAATCTTGAATTGGATTCATTCTCTCTCTCTCTCGCTCTCTCTCTCTCTCTCTGAGATGCTAACTTGGACGCTGATGTTGCTTCTAACTGAGTCATACTGGTATACTCTGACAGGCAAGAGTTGTCCAAGGTTTCAGGGCCAAACTATACGTGGTGTTGAGCATGTTTGCAGCAGACATGCTCTTATTGTTGGGTTTTAGTTTTTAAATAAGAAGCTCTCATGCTGAGTCAGGCCATTGGTCCATCTAGCTCAGTAGGTGTACACACTGACTGGTGGCAGCTCTTCAAAATTTCATATGAGGTCTCTCCCAGGCCCCCGGAGATGCCCTTGGAGATGCCAGGGATGCTCTGCATACAAAACAAGACAAAAACAGATGCTGCAGCAGACCTGATCCAGATTGGGACTGCGGCATGGGGGGAATGCTAAGTCTTTGCCCTTGCCACAGTCCCGGTCTAGATCACCTCCTGCTAATGGCTGCTGTTTGCCTTGGAAGATAGTTTTCACTGACAACTGAAACCATGGAGGCAACTGTGAGGACTTTCCTCCTGGGCCATATAGCAACCACAGGAAACCTGATCCAGATCAGGACCCTGGTGGGATCAAAGAAAATAAAACCTCATCCCACACCAGGATCTTGATCCAGATCAAGCCCACTCCAATGCAGCAAAATGACCAAGTGGGTAATTTCTCATAGATACTCCTGCTAACTGGGCAAAGAGGCACCTTCTAAAGTGGTGATCCTCTTGTATTCAGCAGGGGGAGAGCAACTGTCCCTCTTCATCCCAGCATAGCAACTCTCTTGCCAGTGTCTCTTCTGTGTCCTTTCAGTAGCGATTCCCCCGAGACAGACATGCAGTTTCTCATTCCATAAGAGAGTTGAAAACTTTCTGTCACAAAGCAGTATATAATATTCTAAATAAGAATAAACAGAAAATTGTACAGTGTAACCCCAGGGTTCATGGATCCGGATTTGACTCACTGCGGATGCCGTGGATACTGGGGGAAAGCCACTTCCTATTTACTCGTGAAACTGGAATTGACTTTCTGAGGCAGTCCGTCTCAGCCCATGGAGGCCTCTCCGGGACTCAGAACACCTCCAGACACAACCAGAAGGCATTTTTGGTCATGTCCGGAGGTCCTCTGAGGGCCCTCCCACCATGAATCAAATCCGTGGATGCCAGATTCATGGGGAGTCTAGAACGGATCCCTGGTGGATTCCAAGGTCCAACCTGTATGTTCTACCCCTCCTCCCCCTTGTAACATGCTGAGTGCTGAGTGTGGTCAAACTCCTGAGATCCATTTTCATGTGTGTTTGTAAATGCCAGACTCACTTGCACTGTGGTGTTTGGGCCTCAGGCAGGCCAGGTCTGAGATGGCGCCCTGACTCTTGTGTCATGTCATGTGTGTTCATATAGGTGTGCCAGAAGTCCGGCGAGATTTCTCTCCTGAAGCAGCAACTGAAGGAATCCCAGACAGAGCTCAACAGCAAGACCAACGAAGTCCTGAACCTGAAGGCTCAGCTGAAGGACATCCGGGCCAAGATGGAACTGCTGGAGATGAAGATCCAAGATCTGGAGGATTCACTTCGCAACAAGGTCACCGAGCTGGAGGTCTGCGAGAACGAGCTGCAGCGCAAGAAGAATGAGTCAGAGCTGCTGAGGGAGAAAGTGAACCTCCTGGAGGAGGAGATTGCCGAGCTTAGGACAGATTTGACCATCCTCCGGGAGGAGAGGAAGTGTGGTGGAGCCTCCTCGATGGGCCTGGAGGGTAGCGTGACAGAAGACATGCAAGCCCTGTGGAGGGAAGTCGAGCGGTTGAAGATGGAGCTTCAGGGAGAGCGAGATAGCAACGAGCAGATGACAGCCGGCTTTCAGCAGGAACGGCAGACTTGGAAGCAGGAGAAGGAGAAGGTGATCCAGTACCAGAAGCAGCTGCAGCAAAGCTACCTGCACATGTACAAACGGAACCAGAATCTGGAGAAGATGCTCCAGCAGCTGAGCGCAGGAGAGGACGGCAAAGAGCCCCTGGACCTTGACCTCCACGGTACCGATGTCCCTTACGAGGACATCATCGCCACTGAGATCTGAAAGGTGACGTGCTGCCCACCTACCATGAAGGAATGGGTCTCTTCTCTTTCAACTGGGGAGGGTGGGGATTGTGTACAGTCAGCTGAATCGCCTGTGTTTCGGTGGAGGTCCTAGCCTGGCCCGACTGGACCTGCCGTGGTTGTCCTGCCATGACACTGTCCCATATCTGTCATGCTCCTGAATCTCACCAGAAGGGCAACCCGCTTCTGCTATGTCACGTGGAGAAAGGGGGGAGGGTGGGCTTAACCTGTGAACCGCCCAGTCAAGGTAGAATTTAAGGTAGATCGGAGAAGTTGCTTCTGTAATGGAGGTGCAAGAATATCTGGGCCAGGCAGAACCAGTGGCTCTCTCTTAAGAATGTAGCAGGCCGCCTTACCCTAAGACCACCGGGCCATCTCGCTCAGTATTTTTGACACAGGCTGGCAGTGGCTCTCCAAGGTTTCAGGCAGGGAATTTTTCTCTGTCCCACCTGGAGATTGGACAGGGCCCTTCTGCATTCAATGCCAAGGGCTAGTCAAGAATGGAAAGCCACCCCCTGGGGTGGTCACTTCATCCAGCAGAGAGGGGGCAGGCTCCGTCTCTGTCTGCCCACACGCCTGCCTTCAATATCCCACTCCTTAAGTTCTAAAAGGAAGAGGGCAATGGAGCGGAAGAGGAAGTGGGGAAGAGAGGAGAGCGGTGGGCTAGAGCAGCTCACTCCATCCCCCTCTTCCTTTTCATATCTGAGGGAGGGAGAGCAGCAACCTCAAGTGCCAGGAGGTCACCCAGGCAAGATTTTTTTTCTATCTGGGAAGAAATAATCTCACCCCACTTGGAAGACCCCCCAGCACCGTTCTTATCTTGGATGAATTTTACTCATCCCCTATGGCCATGAAGTTCACAAGGTGATCATGGGGCTGACACCATCTCTCAGCCCCAACATGCTTCACCGTGTTCTGGTGGGAGGGGGAGAACCAAGTGTGGTTGTAGATGTAGTCTCTATTTGAAACAACACAGGTTTGTAATGGAAACTAATGCAAGCAAATACCTCTGTTTTCATATTGGTTGCACCCAAGATAATCCACTTATGCAGAGCTGTAGTTGCTTGTGAAAAATGTATGCAACTAAACTGGCCATCATCTTTATACTGTGAGTTTAGCAGATCCATTCAGAGTTTGACCAAATGGTGCAGGGTTGGGTCAACACACTCAATCCATGTTCACAGCACCCCCCACAAAATCTACTTTTTGCTGCTTAAATGATAGACCACTCAGCATAACATCTGAGTAAATGGGTGGAAAGTGTGAGTAAAAATAAAATTATGAAGCGTATTGAAGGACAAGCCTGGCTGAAAGAGAATCGGCTGCAAAGGGTAGTTCAGCCTGACTAGCCTATTAGAGTCCTTTGAGAGTGTCAGCAACTGTGGGGTTAGAGGTTGTCTGGAAGGTGATGAACACTTGGACTTTGAAAATGCTTTTGATGCTCTTGAGCAGGGGTCTCCAAACCTTTTGGCCAGAGGGCCGCATCAAATGTCTGGCACGGTTTTGAGGGCCGGAAAAAAAATTGAAATATAAAATTTATATAAATAGAGATAGAACTTAGATGTCTGAATAAATGAATGAATGGGCTCAGTCATTCAACCTCTCTGGCCCTTAGAACACCCTCCAGAGCATAGTTCCAGTCATGTTTGGCAAAGTGGGTCAGGGGCTTTCAGGGGACAAGAGGCTGGCCGTGGGCCGGATAGAGGCTCGCTGTGGGCCGCATCCGGCCCCCGGGCCGGGGTTTGGAGACCCCTGCTCTTGAGTAAACCTGGCCAGTCATGAGATATGGGGGGGTAGATCCTCTTATAGGCTGACAACTGGCAAAAGAACAGCAAACAGAAGGTAGGAATAAGTGGACATGGAGGAGGAAAGTAAGATGCGTAGCACAGGCACATACATCTCCCCACCCAGCACCCTGCGTGCACAGAGTCACATGAAGTGTGATGTCCACATCGCACCTAAATATGCATTGGAAATATTGCTATAATATTTTTGCTGAGCGATTATGTACAATTTGAATGTTTCATCACCTTGTGAGTGTGAGAAGGCAGAGATGCTGTGCCGGGTGGGAAGGAAATGGGAACATAAGCCGCTCCACATCACGCATTGGGTGCTAAGTTTCATAGATTAGCAGGGGATCTGAACCATGATCTCCCCTCTCCGAGTCTGACACCCTCTTGGCTGTCAGAATGTACACAGGCACAATCCTAACCAACTTTCCAGCACTGGCCTAGCAGTGCCAATGTGGCGTGCACTGCATCCTGCAGTGGGAAGGCAGTCAAGGGGGCCTCCTCAAGATAAGGGTACTTTTGTTACCTGCCTTGGGGCTGCATTGTGACTAGGTCAATGCTGGAAAGGTGATTAGGATTGCGCCCTAGATTTCTTAACCCTACAGCGGATAAAGACCAGTCATCCTGCCCCAGTAATGTAAATATTCCCCTTTCTTGTGCATTTGTGCCGAATGTAAATTTTTTGAAAATGAATGTTAGTGTTTCTAGTGCATCCAGGATTACCAGCTGGCTGGGGAAAAATTGTCCTAGCTTGCTCTTGTCTCTTTAACAAAGGTCTGAAATGTCAAAGCTCGCAGGTGGAACTTTTCAGGGTCTGGAGCTATGAATGATCACCTGCTAGTAGCTGAAGATCAGTCAGTGCTGACCCAAGGATACCTGGCATTGAGGTGGTGCACCTACTGCCATCTTACTTGGCAGCATGCCAACCACCACGACCTCAGCTGCTCTTCTGCCAATCCCAGTGATTTGAAAAGAGGAGAATGGAGAGGAACGGTGGGGGGAAGGACTCTAGTGGGCCAGGGCATTGAAGATAGTCCAGCCTAGGGGTCTTCAGGTGTCAAGCAAACAGAACAGTGAGATAGTGAGTGCCCTGGTTCCTGGTCTTTTCCCACCTGTTGCCAGATAGCCAGCATGCACTGCTACAGGCCCGCAGGAAGTGGGGGGGGGCAGGGAGTAGAATGGCAAGAGTGTGCTCTCAGTTTTTGCAGGGTGGGCAGAGAGAAAGAAGACGGGATGCAAGGCATGGCGGAGAGTAGAGAATGTTGCGATGGGGACAGCAGGTGGATGACTGGAAGTCTAAGGGGATCATTGAATTGGGGGCTTGGCCAAAGCTCCCCTCCAAAGCCAACATCTCCAGCAGGATTTAACTCATCTAGGAATTCCAATCCTAATTCAAATCCAGGGAGCAAGAGGAGAAGCAGCAGAGGCAAGAGGGTAGGCAAAGGTTCACACTTTGCAGTGACAGGACCATTGCTTCCTGGTCAACTGTGTCCTGGTCAAATGCATCCTGGTCTTGGACATTTGCATCTGTGTTTTGTGCATCCTGGACCTTTCACCAGGACATGGTAGTCAAGGAAACAAATGCCCTCATACTGCTCTTTGCATGACTGCCTCTGGCGATCTGACCGATGAGGCCACCCCTGATCAAAATGCTGTTGCAGGGCCCAGTTCCCCAAGGTGGCAACCCTGTACAGTGTGTTCCACTCTTGGGAGGTGAATCTTCGCAGGGGCACCTAGGATTTGAGAGAGAAGCTGACTGTCCTATTTACTCTGTTGCTTTACCCTGATGATTAAAATCATTCTTGGGCTTGCGATCACGAAGCCTTACCGCGTAATAATTACTCTCCCTCCTCTGCCTGCCAGTCAGCTAATTGGGTTTCCGCGCATACGTTTCTGATTAACAACATTTGCATTGTTAATTACGATCTCCCCCCATGGGGAGGGGGGATGGTCTGCTCCAGGATGAAACTCCAATGAATCCCATGGGGTTAATTACCTCTGGGTGGGCGGGACTCAGTGCAGTGTTCCTGTCTTACCCTGCTGAGATGATGAGCTTCCCCCCCAGAGCTGTCTACCTCCTCTCTCTCCCCTCCTCTCCACCCACCTCACCTAGGGGCAGGGGAACAGCTGTTGGCAGGCATCATTAAGAGGGAAAGAGTTCATATTGCTTCCTTACTTGGGCCTCCGAGCGTATTTTGTAACAGGAGGGCAAAACACCGCAGCGCAATTTCACGGCGCCGCTTAATTCTGAACCAGCCCAGAATATGCCGGGTTTATTTATGCTGCTTCTCCTCTCCAGTGCCTTGTTCTTAGAGCCAAACTATGCCTTATGAGAAACGTGTAAATTGGCCTGAGGGGTTTTTTTTTGTTTGTTTTTTGCTTCAATTGTTTAAATAGCATGGAGGGGCAGCAAAATGGGGAAAACCATAGTGGTATGGGGTACATGAGCTTTAGAACTTTGGCCCCACTCTGTCTCCAGCTATGATTGTCCCCCCTCTCCACATACATTAAGTACAGAAGAAAAAAGTTTCTCTTGGCTATCAATGATGTTTTTTAAAATAAATATGGGGGGTTGTCATAAATGCTCAGAATAACAGTGGCAGCAGAGTTGTGAATACGCTCTACCTCACCACAGTTAACCCCCCTTTTTGCTGCTTCCCAGCCCTGCACAGGCTATTTAAGCAATCATAGCAAAAACAAAAACTTCAGACCATGTTATTTGTTTCTCATAATGTGTAGTGTTTGCTACCCGGAGTCTCTTCCCTCTGGAGGTCTAAGATCACAAGATGGGTCTGATTCAGCTGAATTTCAGCATCTGCCTGCCTTAGGATGGGGGTTGGGGCCCTAAACGTGAGAGGTGCTAAGTATCAGAATAGATAGATAACCATGTTGGCTGGACAGGTGCTGCCATTTGTATCATTTCCATAGTGCTATCTTTGTGCTGTTCCACAAAGAGTGCACGGACGGGTCCCTGCCCCAATAGGCTTCCAATCATGACCCAAGGGAGGCCACAGAGGAAAGGAAGGGGAGTGGAGGCAAAAAGTCAACGGGATAAATATGCAGTTTCAGTACTGGATAGAGGGGTGTTCCTTTTCCCTCTCACACAGCACTAGAACCAGGGGGCATCCAGTAAAATGGAGTGTTGGGAGAGTTAAAACAGACAAAAGAAAATATTTCTGTACCCAATGTGTGATTAGGCTGTGGAATGCCTTGCCACAGAATGTGGTGATAGCATCTGGCCTAGATGCCTTTAAAGGGATTGGACAAATTTCTGGAAGAAAAGTCCATCACAGGTTACCAACTGTGATGGGTATATGCAACCTCCTGGTTTAGAAGTAGGTTGTCTCTGAATGCTGGATGCAAGGGAGTAGCCACAGGTTGCCCCTTCTCCTCCCAGGCCCTTTCTGCTGGGCATCTCAAAGGAATATAACCCTACCAGATCAAACCATGTAGCCCAGCATCCTTTGTCCTACTGAGGCCAAATTGCATGCCTCTGGGAAGCCTGCAAGCTTCCTAGCCTTTCTCCACAGTGGTTTCCCAGCCTCTGAAATTCCGTAGCATGCTGCTTCTGGTTCCATTTAGTTACCCTGCTGAGCAGCCAGGGATGGAATTACCCTCTTTGAATGTTCTGATCCCCTTTTAAAGGCCGAAAGAGAAACTGAACCCAAAAACCTAACTTGGTTGCGCTCCCAGATTCTGAAAGCTGGGGACCGGGGTGAGTCTGCCATCCTGTCTCCAGTAGTGGTGCAACCAGAGTAGCATTACAGGATGCTTGGAAATCAATCCATGCCTCAGGTCTTTATTACCAATTAAAGTCATGCCAGGTGTATGCCTGAACTTCTGGTTATTTCCCATCCCACCCTTGCCCCCTGCCAGCTAGATGTTTCGACCCTGTAACCAAAACAGAAAAGCAGAAAATGTCTCACTGGTACTTACTCCAGCTTATTCTCCCTCTCGCTGTGAGGGCTGTTCCATCCACGAGGTCAGCTGAGGTGGTCACTGAAGTATCAGATTAGCAGGGGGGCCCATCTTCCCCTGCCAACCAGTCTACACCATTCCTCCCTGGATTTGGAAATGAAGAGCAGAAAAGGAAAGGTAGAGGAGAAACGGGTGGTGATCTCAAGGTGGCATCCCCCTCCAGCCCCTGATGGTACTACAGCTTCTGCCAATGTTGATGGGTCAAGAGTTGGCCTGGCCTCTGATGGGTGGTGCGAGCTCTCAACTGGGCAGAAGGGAAATTGTGGCAAGGGAAATTGTGTGGGAGAGAATGCATCACCCTTCCTCTGCCCACTGATTCTCCTCTGCAACCCCTCTCGCAGATGCTTTTAACCCGTCTGTCCCGTCCCCTCCAGCTAGACTCCAACATTAGAAATAAGCCAACTGGGCTGGGGAGTAAGCCTGGAGGACATTCAGGTTCAAGAATGTGTGTTTGCCAGGATGACATATCATTCTGCACAATGAGTGGGGAACTAAAGAACACCAGAAGGCAAGCTTGTCTTGGAGGACAATCCACCCCATAGGTCTCCTCTCTATCTCTGAATGCACAGTGCCCATGCGCAACTAGTCTCTACTAAGCCATTGACAATGGCCTTTGAGCCAGTATGCAGCTTAGGTTGAAATCCTCTGCATGCTTACCTGGGCGTCCATCTCACTGAACTCAGTAGGACTGACTTCTGAGCAGACATGCCTAGGATTGTGCTGTTAAGTCTAGGCTCTGCCCAGCAAATTGGCAACATGGTGGATGCCACTGCTGCATGACTTCACAGTCACCCTGGGCCACATCTTCCCTACTTTTAAAGGTTCCATTTGGACCTCAGCCATAGGTCCCTGCTTTGCTGTCGGCAATGCAAGCACGGCCCAGTTCCACATGCACAAGATCACACCTTTGAATTGTGTGTTAACCCAGGATAAACATTTGTGTTTACGTTGCCGCTTTAACATGCCAAAGGTATTGCCGTATTATTCATGTTGCCCTCACAGCAACAACTTGGTGAGAGAAATCACTATTATTCCCATTTTACAGATGAGGCTAACACAGAGACAGTGGCTGTCTGTATGCTGGAGGTAGAACTAGGTCACCAAACCAGCTCTCTGTTCTGTGAGCCACAGGATTTGACCAACTCCTACTGCTTTGCTCTCTAATCACAGTCATTTGGGTCTGGTCTTGATGTTACACATCACACATTGGCAGGCTCTGATGTGGAAAAAAATAACTGTTTTATGTTGCCATGTGCGTGTTCACTGCTGATATCACAGGGTGATGCATGGTGCACATTTTTATTCCTTTAGTCAGTCATCATGTCCGGAGTTTGGGGTTCTTTTTTTTGTTTGGTTGATTCTTGAGCTGCCTTGCAGGAAGACCTCCCATGAAGTTTATGTTGCATTTTGGCTTCACGTCTTCCCTGAACCGATACACAGCCTTCATGGTTATCATGGCTGCACGCTGAAATCTGAAGGCGAAGCTGGCCCCTTCACAAGAGGCAGTTGCTTCAGGTGGTGGGCTGGAAGAGGTGCTCTGCTCTGGCTGGCTGCCTCCACTGCTTCTCTTTCTCCCACTCCCTGGGTTCAAAAAGGAAGAGAGGAATGGAGCAGGAAAGGAAGTGTGAAGGAGAAGAGAGGGCTGGGCCACAGCGTCACTCTAGCCCAGGGGTGCCCAAACTCCGGCCTTGGGGCCACTTGGCGGCCCTCGAAGCCTCTCAATGCGGCCCTCAGAGAGTCCCCAGTCTCCAATGAGCCTCTGGCCCTCCGGAGATTTGTTGAAGCCCGCACTGGCCCGACACAATTGCTCTCAGCGTGAGGGCAACTGTTTGACCTCTTGCGTGAGCTGTGGGATGAGGGCTCCCTCCACTGCTTGCTGTTTCATGTCTGTAATGCAGCAGCGGCAGCAAAGGAAAGGACAGCCTTGCTTTGTGCAAGGCCTTTTATAGGCCTTGATCTATTGCAAGACCCTCATTCATTCATAGAAGTTCATCTTTAATATATTCATTTATGTAAACTTATGTAAATTTATTCAAATTTTAAATGTAAATTAATTCTTTTCTTCCCTGGCCCCCAACACAGTGTCAGAAAGATGATGTGGCCCTCCTGCCAAAAACTTTGGACACCCCTGCTCTAGCCTGACAATTCGTACTGCAGTGGCAGGAATAATAGCTTGTCAAAATATAATGGAATTTGTGAGATGGATTCCAGGGGTGGAAAGGGAAGCCACCATCACTTCCACCACTATGATGCCCATTGGAAACAGAATAGAGTTGGAAGGGGCCTAATAGTCCATCTAGTCATCTAGTCCAACCCCCTGCCTTGGGCAGGAAATCCTCTTAGAGCATCTCCAACAGGTGCTTGTCAAGCCTCTGCTTGAATATCTCTAGTGAGGGAGAGTCCACCACCTCTAGAAGACATAATAAATCATGTCATGTCTAGACCAGACCTCATACCAATTTGGATTCCCCGTTCTCAGGGTCAGGCCCAGTGCCCGAGGCAATGCACTCAATATCACTGCCCCCCTTTTTGCAGTGCTTTCTGTGCCAAATACTGACCCCTCTTCTGGAGGTACACCCACTGGTGCCTCTGCTGCTCTGCCTTCCATTCCATCTATTTGAAAAGGACAGAGCAAGGGCCCAGGTGGGCGAAGAGTGCCCCTGCTAATCCACCACCTTAGGCAACTGTTTCAGTCTGCCTCACAGATGGGCCGGCCCTGCTCATTGTCTCCTAAGCGTGCACTGAAAGTGTGTAGGGGGAAGAGAATTCATCCTACTGGTCGGCCAGCTGTACACCAGGGCAGTTCAAGGGCAGTTCAAAGCCATTAAGGGGTAGCTAAATCACCACCATGACAATGATTGCTGCCTTTGCAATGATCTCGTGTTTGCTTCTGATACTATGTCTTGCCAGCATGTCTCTCCCTCCTGGCCTGTCCCAGCTCTGCCTGAGAGAAGCCAGTTTACAGGCTGTATATATTATAATGTCCTTTTCTTTTTTTGCAATGTTGCTGTTGGGAAGTTTTAAATTTTTTTTAATGTTCTTTCCAGTGACTGATGTAGATTAATTTATGTTTTTATGTATAAATATATTTGTAAAAACCTGAAACAAGCTCTCAATTTTCCTTTGTTATTCCCTGAACTGGGAGACTTGCTATGATCTGAACTCCAGTGATGATTGGTTAGAAGTCCAAGGTCTGCTTACTGCCCCCATGGCGGACATCCTACCCCAAATCCATCTCCTGCGGGTCAGCACCCCCAACTGAAACTTCCCTGAGCTTTGTGCGATCAGCCACCATCTTTCCTCTTTGGCTGTCTGTCTTCCAGCCCTTGAGAGCCCATGTCTAAGCTATACACTTACCTTGTGATGATTTATCTAACTACTGGAGTAGGGGTGCCCAAACCATGGCCCTGGGGCCACTTGCGGCCCTCGAGGCCTCTCAATCCGGCCCTCAGAGAGCCCCCAGTCTCCAATGGGCTTCTGGCCCTCCGGAGATTTGTTGAAGCCCGCGGTGGCCCAACACAACTGCTCTCAGCGTGAGGGTAACTGTTTCACCTCTTGCGTGAGCTGTGGGATGAGGGCTTCCTCCACTGCTTGCTGTTTCACGTCTGTGATGCAGTAGAGGCAGCAAAGGAAAGGCCAGCCTTGCTTTGTGCAAGGCCTTTTATAGGCCTTGAGCTATTGCAAGACCTTCATTCATTCATGTAAGTTCATCTTTAATATACTCATTTATGTAAACTTATGTAAATTTATTCAAATTTTAAATGCAAATTAATCCCCTTCCCCCGGCCCCAGACACAGTGTCAGAGAGATGATGCGGCCCTCCTGCCAAAAACTTTGGACACCCCTGTACTGGAGCTTTGCAACAGTTTGTAAAGGTGATTAGTTGAGTTTTCCAATTTGATTCACCTGTGACTTATTTCCATGCTAAAATCACTGCGTAGCATTTGTTTCATGTTGTGCACATGTGCAAGAGGACCACCCCATCTGTCACAGTAGCTCACCTCCACACCAACAGATGGGCAGTGTCCTGGTTGCAAAGGCAGTCCAGCAGCCCTTCCCCTCCCTCAAATGGAGTTTGCTTCAGATTTTTGTGCCTCCACCTGGTCTTCACTAGCGGTGGTGTGGGGCACAACATCCTGGAGCCCCGATGAGGGGGCTCTGAGATATGTCCATGCTTACTTAGGCTTAGTTATAGCATAGTATAGGGCAGGTGTCTCCAAATTTTCAGTACAAGGGCCTCATTGTTAAAAATGTATATTTTCACATTTTTACAGGCTGGAAAAAAGAATCAGGCTGCAATCCTAACCACACTTTTCTGAGAGTAAGCCCCATTGAACAAAATAGGACTTACTTCGGAGTAGACCTGGTTAGGATCGTGCCCTCAGTTTTATAAATGAACAAATGAAATTTAAATGAATGAATAAGTTGTACTTGGATCTTTTTTGTAACCAGCATGATATGATTCAGAACCAAAGAGAAATGTGACAATTGCAAAGAAATAACACTGTGCTTAAACTGAAAAATGATACATATAAAGCATAAGAATGTCAAATGTTAGCAAAAAAAAATTAGCAATAAAAATATTTTAAGTTGCTGCTGGCCAGATAAAATCTTATGGGAGGGTTCAGATGTGGCCCCCAAGCAGTAGTTTGGAGACCCCTGGTATAGGGGCTTCAGGGGTGGGCCAAGGCCTTCCCCAAAAAAGGTGAGTGTTGAGGGATTTAAAGGAAATAAGGGCAGTGGCATCACAGATTGCTAAAGGTTAACTTTTTTTATTTATTTTCCACATTTTACACCGCTCCTTTCTCCAGGTAGCTCAGGGTGGTGTAAATGGTTCCTTCTCTCCTTTTGTCCTCACAACAACCCTGTGAGGTAGGTGGGGCTGAGAGTTGACTGACCCAAAATCACCCAGGTAGCTTCATGACTGAGCAGAGATTTGATCTTGGATCTTCCAGGTCTAAGTCCATCTCCAGAACCACTACACCTATCCTGGCTCTCTCAGCTTAACCGTACGTTTTGCACCTTGTACGCAGTAAACAAAAAACACAATAGGATCATCCCTGAACCCCCCCCCCCCCACACACACACACTTTAAGATCATGCCTGAGGTCAATCCAGGGGCCAGAAATTATGAGCGAGTCATGGAGAGAGGAGCTAGAATGACCTTCTGTAGGGATGGTCAGTGTGTGACGCAACCCCCTGTGGGACTCCCCTGATGTTGGCGAGTGAAATGATGAGGCTGTGATAGTGGCTCTAATGTGACTGAAAGTGACAAGCCCAGGGGAATCTTTGAAGCATTGATTCTGTCCCTACCACCACCTTGTTTCAGGTTCTTGGCAGGGACAAGCAGTTCGGACTCCTTCCTAGTGGCAGATGTTGCTCCCCCCGACCCATTCATATGTGCCCATGGCAGGTGGTCCCCCATC
This sequence comes from Tiliqua scincoides, assembly GCF_035046505.1. Classification (NCBI taxonomy): domain Eukaryota; kingdom Metazoa; phylum Chordata; class Lepidosauria; order Squamata; family Scincidae; genus Tiliqua; species Tiliqua scincoides. The sequence continues at coordinate 12,587,960 of NC_089831.1, forward strand.
AAGCACACACCTCCTCGCCCATGTTCTTTCCGCTGTGCAGAAGGCGCCGCCGAGCTGGAGCTGTGACTTCGTTATCCGAAACCCCATCTGCTACCTGTGTGGAACCTTCTGGGATTACCCTGAAAGAGGACTGCATTTTGATTGCCTTTGTGAAAATCATTTACACAAAGGGCATATGCTACTGCTGGGCCCGAGCCCCTTGTGCATATTGGGAAATGATTATCTTGAGGCCCAGGGGGCAGGAAAATGGACACCTTCCCACTTCCCACACGTCAAGCGCAACGAAGCCAGCGCATCCCATTTCAAGTGCCTGTGCTGTCATGTCCACCATTCCCCAAGACAGCTGCTGTTGGCCTTAGAAACAGCTAGGCTGCATTTCACGCAGAAATGTTTCTACCTTGATAAGAGGGCCAGGATTTAATCTAGATCCAAGGCAGGCTGCAGTCAGGGGGGTACAACTGTGAGCAGACAGGCATGGCTCAAAGGAGCAAGAGGCTGCAGGCATGGTCAAGATAAGCCGGAGTCAAGGGTCAGATCAGATAGATGGGAATCAGAAGGACCAGAGGCAGAAAGCACAAGGCCAGACTGGGTCAAGTACCAAAGTCTACTTGAGAAAGGGTGTGAAAAAGGGAGACTGGGGGCCCAATCCTGAAGGCCCCCTCCGCTGGTGCTGGGTGTTGCAAACGTGCTGTAAGGTTGGGTCAGCACTGGTGCCGGTTCGGCCGTGCTGAGCTAGCGCCGGCTGGAGGTCTGCCGCATGCCACCCGGAGGATGAGCACGGCCGAACCGGCACCAGTGTTGACCTAGTGCCGGCTGGAGATCTGCCACATGCCACCCGGAGGATGAGCTCCAGGCAGCAGAGAGGTGAGTGGGGGTGGGGGAGAAGTTCTGGGGTAGGGAAGGGTGGGGGAGGGCAGGGAGGGAGAAGGAGGGGGTGAGACTGGCAGAGCTCTGCTCCACCAAATCCAGAACCCTGTGTTGGCTCTCCTAGCCTGACACGGGGCCTCTCAACTCTGTGCTGGCTAAATAACCAGCACAGACTTGAGTAGCCCCATTGCGGGGCCTGCTCCTGTACCTGGGAGAGCCCCAACACAGGAAAGATATCCCTTTTCCCTGAGGATCCGGTGGCAGCTTCCCAGCACACTCAGGATGCAGTGATCACTATTTTGGTGCTTCTCCTCCTCTGGGTGCCGTGGAGCTCAGGATTGGGTTGTGGGTGAGGTTGGCCAAGGCTGAGGAAATTGGAGCTCCTCTGGGTGTTATATGGAGCTAGCCAGGTCCTTATTGGCTCCTCAAGTCACCTGGGCAGAAGAGGATGGGTTGTAGGTAACTCAGTGGTAAAGCACATGCTTTGCATACAGAAAGTTCTGGGTTCAGTTCCCAGCATCTCCCTGTAGAAGTGGGGAAAACCCCTACCTGAAATCTGAAGAACCAAGGTCACCAATATAGACAAGGGTGACCGACAGGGATCAGAGGTCTGGCTTGGTATAAGATAGCTTGCTAGGAGCAGTACCAGAAGGGGGCCACTGTGGTGGAGCAGAGATCAGTGGATCATTCCCTCAGTCTGAGTGATGCCTGATGCTGCAGGAAGCAAGGCACCCGAGTCCACAGTTTGAGGCGGAGGGCACCTTCCATTAGCGTATCACTCAGTACCATAACTGCAGAATCAAAAGATTGGAACACATGGCATGTGAGCATTTGGGGAGTAAGTACATGACAGAGGAATTAGGTTTAGCCACTCATTACAGGAAGATACCCATAAGAATACCATGTCTAGTCCCTCTTATGCTGAGGTCAAGGAAAAGCGTACAATAGTGAAGCAGATTTTTTTTAGGCCCTCTGGTGACGGTACTTGGAAACCACAACCGGAATTACAACAGGCAACTCCGTCAAGAGCAGTTCTTGGAGTCCCAGAAGTTTTTCTTCTCTTCCTACTTGGCTACATTTCACCCTGCAGCACCACTCCAATACTCCTGTACAATGCGTTTCTGAATACGGGTGGAGAGGCAGGACAGGGAAAGAACTTGCCTTCACAGAGAAGTCTTCACCCAAGCAGGGGGTGCAGCCAGCAGCGCCAGTCATTTGGCACCAGGGCCCATAAATTTTTGGCACCCCCCATGACAAGATTATTTTCAGTAATAGTCATGACATGAAATGAGTAATAATAAAGACCAGAGAAGAAGCACAGAGTAAACATTTTCTTTTATTGAACATTGTGTATGTATGTATGTATGTATGTATGTGGTGTGCATATGATGTATACACATCTATCTATCTATCTATCTATCTATCTATCTATCTATCTATCTATCTATCTATCTATCTATCTATCTATCTAATGCACACACCATATAAATAAAGTTCAATAAAAGAACTTTCTATACACACACACACAAAGTATATGGTGGTCCCCCATCAAGCGCACACCTCCTTGCCCACTTTCTTTCCGCCCTGCAGAAGGCGCTGCCAGCCAGAGTTGTGACTTTTTTTATCCAAAAGGCCATCTGCTGCCTGTGAAACCTTCTGGGATTACCCATTTTGATTGCCTTTGTGAAATCGTTCACAGTAAGTTAGTATATTTGTATTTGTATATTTCTATATCACTTTGTAGCTTCTTACATACAATCATACCAATGAACAAGCTTCTCTTGCAGGCGGCTGCAGCCAGTGCTAGCCATGTTGCTGCTGCAGCCAGGGTTACCCCCTGCCACTGCCACCATTTTGGGGTGGCCTCTTGGACCCCCCTCCTGCTGCCTATTCATCTCCAAGCTGCTCCTTCCTAACTGGATGTGTTCTTAGGATGATGGAGGGCTGGAAGAGGAAACGGTTTTCCCCTCCTTTTTCCTCTGGTGACCAGCACCTCTCAGTTGAGGCAGGAAAATGTAAGACCCCAGGAAATTTATGGGGCCCCCCCCATGGCTCCTGGGCCCCTTTTTGACCCTGGGCAAATTATCCCCAGAATTCCCCTTTCATGAGCCCTACATGAGATGACTCCGCATCATAGGTCAAGAAGCCTTCCCAGGTAAGGCTGCAGTCCTAAACAAACTTTCCTGGGAGTAAACCTCACTGAACTCAATGGAACTTACTTTTGAGTAGACATGCATAGGATTGGGTTGTAAGAGTTGCAGTTCCGACGGCTGCAATCCTAGATGCACGCACACTTTCTCAGAATGAAACCCCATTGAACACCATGGGACTTACTTCTGAGTAGACACGCACAGGAATGTTGCTGTGATTTACATTGTGTATTTAGTGGGGTCTACTCAGGGCTGTAGCTAGGGGGGGCCAGGGGGGCTTTGCCCCCCCCCGAGCCAGCAGTTTGCCCCCCCCTAACATTTTTTCCAAACCTGTCCTCTTCATCTAATCTGGCGTCACTTGGGGGTGATTTGAACCCCTTTTTGCAACATTTTTGTGCACAGGAAAGTGCTTCTGGCAGGGATTGGGGAGGAGAGAGAGAGAGAGTACATGTGTGTAGAGTGAATAGAACAGGGTCCTGAGGGGGCTCCTTGGAAGTTATGACCTCTGGTCACCCTGCCCCCATCCAGAGCACATGAAGAGTGGGGCTGGTCAAGAACAGCTACAAGAAGGTTGGGAGAGATTTTTACTTGTACTGGCTGGGGGAAGGGAGGGTACTATTTCTTCTACTGTGGAACATGCTAATTACTATAATGGTACTGCTGTGGGGGGCAGGGAGAAATGTTTCTGTTTGGAGAAATCGTGGGGGCAGGTTCTTGCCTTTCAGATATACTTTTAAAATTAATGGCTGCTGCTAGGGGGCTGGGAAGACACTCTTTCTGGTGGAAGAAAACATGGAAAGCACTTGAGCTAAAGAGAACCAAGAATTTAAGTGTGGGAAAGGTTCTAAGCAGGGGTGGATCCAGGGGAGGCCATGGGTGTATACCGCCCAACTATCCTGCCAGCAGGGAAGGGCTCCCGCCAGGATGGAGAGCAAAATCAGGTGTCAGGGGAACACCCACTGTGTCAAGGAGATTGGCTGGAATGGGAGCCCAGGTCTACCCACCCAGGAAGTAGCCAGAGAGGCCTGAGGGGGGACATGATTGAGACATATAAAATTATGCAAGGGATGGCTAGAGAGATGTTTTTTCCCTCTCACATAACACCAGAACCAGGGGGCATCCACTAATATTGAGTGTTGGGAGAGTTAGGATGGCCAAAGGAAAATATTTCTTTACCCAACATGTAATTAGTCTGTGGAACTCCTTGCCACAGGTAGTGGTAATGGCAACTTGCTTAGATGCCTTTAAGAGGGAACTGGACAAATTTCTGGAGGAAAGTCCATCACAGGTTACAAGTCATGATATGTATGTGCAAGCTTCTGATTTTAGAAGTAGGCTACCTCAATGCCAGATGCAGGAGAGGACACCAGGATGCATGTTGTGTCTTTTGTGCTCCCTGAAGCATTTGGTGGGCCACTGTGAGATACAGGAAGCTGGACTAGTTGGGTCTTTGGCCTGATTCAGCAGGGCTCTTCTTATGTTCTTATGTAGTCTATAAGCTCAATCAGGAGCCCAGATCTACCCAAGTAGGTAGACCTGGCCTCCAAGTCTAGGTGGGAACCCAGACCCAGGTCTGCCTGCCCAGCAAATGTCCACAGAAGCAATACACTCAAGCAGGAGCCCAGGTCTACACAGCAGGTAAACCTGGGCTCTCCAGACACTGGATCCACCCCTGGTTCTAATGAGATTCAACTCTCAGAAAGCTGGGAGAATTCAGCTCAACCAGGTAAATTCAGTAAATTCAAATCTTCTGTACTTTGCTTTTTAAAAGTAATGAATATTGTAAAAAAAACTTGTGTTCCAATGACATGACTGTATTTGACTAGCATATCTTTCCTCTTGCTGTTATGTAAAGTAAATAAATTTTATTTTAATATGTATCAATGCATCAGCAATGTGTCATTAACAAATGTTATATAGGTGCTAGATAGGCGCTAGATAGGCATTATATAGGTGCTAGATAGGTGCTAGATAGGTGTTAAATAGACTATGTAGGCGTAGATAGGTGTTATATTGGCTCTATTTAGGCGTTAAATAGGTGTTACGTAGGTGCTAGATAGGCACTATGTAGGCGCTATATAGGTGTTAAATAGGCACTAGGTAGGCTATATAGTTACTGGACAGGCGCTAAATAGGTGTTATATAGGTGCTATATAGGTGTTAAATAGGTGTTAGATAGGCGATAGATAGGTGTTTGGTGCTAGATAGGCACTAAATAGGTGCTATATAGATGTTAAATAGGTTTTCTGTAGGTGTTAGATAGGCGCTACATAGGTACTAGAAAGGCGCTATATGTGTTAAATAGGAGTTAAATAGGCAGTAGATAGGCGCTACATAGGTGCTAGATAGGCGCTATGTAAGTATTAAATAGGAGTTAAATAGGTGCTAGATAGGCGCTAGATAGGTGCTAGATAGGCACTATATAGGTGCTAGGCATTATATAGGTGTTAGATAGGTGCTATATAGGTGCTAGATATGCATTATATAGGTGTTAGGTGCTAGATAGGTGCTCGATAGTTATTAAATAGGTGTTAAATAGGCAATAGATAGGCATATAGGTGTTAGGTGATAGATAGGAGCTATATAGGTGCTAGATAGGTACTAGATAGGTGTTAAATAGGCAATACATAGGCATCATATAGGTGTTAGATAGGTATTATGTAGGTGTTAGGTACTTGATAGGCGCTATATAGGTGTTAAATAGGTGTTAAATAGGCACTTTCAATACAAGTAAATACTACTTGCATCACAGTGATATGTTTTACTTTTGCAGGGTTGCAGGCCTGTGTATTGCACTGGTGTGTAAATGAAAGGATAAATTGCATGTTATTTCTATGTAGGCAATACATTTTACATGGCATGCAGAGATGCATTTATTCTATGCAAATTGTTACATTGCTTTACAGATAATGAATGCATCTTTCAAAAAAACCCCAAATTATTTTCTCTTCGTGAAATTTGGGGGGGTTTCGAGTATTTGCTGTTTCTCCAGACTTATCCTTTCATTTTGCCCACCAGTATAGATACCTGACATCATTGCCCCCCTTGAAAAAATAGTCTGTCAGTCCCCACCTGTAGAATCCTGGCTACGGGCCTCCCCTGGGGTACACCTGGTATAGGTACAGGTACAGGAACACCAGGTTGGGAACCACTGTCCTAGAGCATCTCCAGCAGGTGCCTGTTGAGCCTCTGCTTGAAGATCTCCAGGGTGGAAGAAGCCACCCCCTCCCTCAGCATTCTGTTCCACTGCCAAACCGCCCTGACTGCCAGGAATGTCTTCCTGAAACGAGCCTGGGTCTACTCCTGAGAAAGTAAATGCTCTTAACTCCTCGGAAGAGTAAGGAAGAGCCTAATACTATGCGTGTCTACACATAAGTAAGTCCCATTATAGTCAACAGAGCTTACTCCCAGGTACGTGTGGACAGGATTGCAGCCTGAGCGTCCCATCCTATGCATGTCTTCTCAGAAGTAAGTCCCATTGTAGTCAATGGGGCTTACTCCCAGGTAAGTGAGGAGAGGATTGCAGCCTGAGTTTTGCCTCTAGCCTTTTCTTAACTCTGTGTCTCCCTTTCGTCCTGGAGACCGGAAACCAGGGTGGAGCTTGTGAACCAGACAGAGAGCAGCTTCCGGTATAGCCTCACGTGACTCTGAGCTGGATGCTCGGGCGACGTGATGACGTCAGCGGTGCCGCTGATGGGGGCCGGGCTGCGTGATGACGTGACGGTGACGCGCAGGGCGGGGCGGGTGGTTGGCGCTGTCAAGCCCAGCTCAGGACGGCGAAGGGAGTAGAACGTTGCGGCGCTGCCAGGTAACGGCCGGAGCGGGGGGGGGGCTGTGAGTGGGTGTGGGGGCGGGCGGGGGCCTCGGCCAGGACAGAGCCTACTTGGCCGGGCGGGCGGCTGCGAGGTCCGGGCCGGAGTGTCCTTGGAGGGCAGAGGCCACGTGGAGGCGCCCGCGGCGAGCAGCCGGCCTGCCCCACTCGACTGCCGGGAAGGGACCGCAGAAGGGGCCGGTGGGCCTGGCCGGCCGGCTCGGCTCCCCCTGGCCAGTAAGGCAGTGGCAGGTCTCGCTCCAGGCTCCTCCCCAGGCAGGGAGCTGGGCGCACACACACGTGTGTACACACACACACACACACGTGCATATATGTATGCGTGTGCATAACATGTACACAGATGTACGTGTGTACACATATACATGCACATGTATGTGTGCACACGTGTATATACAGAAATGCGCATATATATATGCATTCATGTGTGTATGTGTACAAATGTACATGTGTATAATATGTACACAAATGTGCGTGTGTGTACAAACGTGTATATATATGTACATGTGTATCATATGTACACAAATACACATGTATATACAAATGCATGCATAAATGTGTACAGATATATATGTATGCACAAGTGTTTATGCACAAACACATGTTTACATGCATACATGTGTTTAATGTGTGCATGTGTACACAAGCATGTGTATGTATGCATACACATGTATAATATATACGCAGATGTGTGCGTACACAAGCACATGCATCTATGCATACACATGTATATGTACACACATGTATATACAAACATGTATATATGCATACATGTGTGTAATATGTACACACATGTGTGTACACATGCATATATGCATAAATGTGTATATGTACACATGTATATATGCACAAACACATGTATACATGCATACATGTGTATATGTACACATGCATATATGCATAGACATATATATGCACACACATGCATATGTGCATACATGTGTATAATATGTGTACAAATGTGTGTCTCTGTACACAGACACATGTGTACATGTGTATAACAGTGTTTCTATGGTCCCATCAGTGGTACTTGAGGTGCTGTCTGGTGGTACTCACAGGACTCCTGGACATCTGCCACCCAGCAGCAAGACTAGGAATGTGACACAACAAACAACAGTAGGAGGCTGCAAAGCATGCTTTTTTGCACTTGCAGAAGCCCTCCCATCCACCCTGAGCCTGTTACTAGTGTTGTTTGTCGCATCGCATCTGACATCCAACCCAGAAGTAACAGGCCATGATGCCATCACTTCCAGTGGTACTTTGAATAGGTGGACCCTCTGAAATGGTGCAGCAGAGGACAAACCTTGAGAAACTCTATGAAGATTTTCATTTCCTTTCATTTTGCCCGCAACTGTGGTGGGCATTTTCAAAGGATTAGAGGTGAGAACCACAGACTGTCCATCTCACCTCAGAGCAACTGACAGTAACTGTTCACTGATCTTGTTCAATGTGTGTTCCTTAAAGGACTGTGCACTTTCTTTCCACATCCCAGTTCTTTTCCTGTTCCAAATTCCTGGATCTGGGCATTTCTCAGGGTTGGTAACCAAGCACTGCTGATGCTCAAAGTCTTCTCCTTCATATTGTTACAGTGTTGAAATTGGTATTAAAGAAGAGCATTTTATTTGCTTTAAAGGAGTGGTTTTCAACTTTTTTCATGCTACGACCCCAGTACATAAAGTATGAGACTGGGGACCCATCATCAATTTCACCCTCCCAGGACCCTATCTGCCCACCCCAAGGCCATTATGAGGTCTTTCAAAGAATGCATGTGTGTAATGAGACTTATTATTGATAATGGGTACTTGAACTACTGAGGAGAAGTTGACATACATAGGTACAAAGGCTGAGCACCTAACTATTGACTTTGTGCTATGTGCCTAAAGAGGGGTCTCTGGCCACATAGACCAACTCCACCCAGCCCTGGTCATAGGAAGAGATTAGAGTAGGTTCTGGGGAGATGTCTGATGGAATGTTTTATTTGTTGTTGCGCTGTCAATGTGTGTAGTGCTTTAAAGAGTAAACTTCAAAAACACATCTGCTCATCTCAAGTAGCTTATTTCGAGTTCCACACAGGGGAAGGGGGAGAAGGGGAGGGGAAACGGTAAAAATATTTGGTTCAGTCACGCTTACTTAGGTTTAATTTCAGTAGGGGATGTGAATTTAGGGGAGTTGTGCCAAAGGTTTGTGGAAAAAGGAAGTTGCCTTGTAATGTTCTCTCTCCACCCTAGCCAAGGTCAGATGAGATTTCCTGCACTGAGCTACAAGTCAGCATGAGTTGAATGTGTGTGTGTGTTTAGAAAAAAAAAAAATTCAGGAACTAATTCTGAACTATTTGCTCCTCCTTGGGTCTGTGGTCTCAATTATTAATACAGAATTGTTGTTTCACATATAAAATGTGTACGGGAAGGGGTTTGCTTGTTCCCTTTCTGTCCATCCTGATTGGGTGGATAAATAGATGTTTTGTGCTTTAACTGACAGCCTTAAATACAGGGCTTCATTTGTTGTTGTTTCCTGCCCTCCTTGTGTATTTGTCAGTCAGTTTTATGATCCTGAATGGAAGCCTGCAAAATGACAATCTCTTCTTCCTGTCCTGGTATTAGCAGCCCACATCTGTCGGAGATTTCCCTAATGGTTCTTGTATAGTCAGAATCAGAGATGTCTTTCTCGTGCAAGCTTGTTGACCGAGCTGTCCTTTCAACCTGGGACTGAAGTAGCTTCACCAACTCTCTCTACACATTCTTTTGCTAGAGTGTATTTGAATATAGAGTGTGCCAAGACCTGTCACCACCCCTCACGCAAACAGGTTCCAAATTCCCAAGAACACATCCTGCTTATCTTGTCCAGCACCTTAAGTCGCAAAATGTTGCTGGTATAAATGCAAATCGTAGGTTATAGGCAGTATCTCTTGTGACAGTTTGTTGATATAGTTTTTAGGTTTATGGTGTACAGACCAGCCTATAACGAAGAGTGTTGTGTGGACTCTTGTCTAAAGCTGCAATCCTATACAAACATACTTGAATGCATTGGGATTTACCTCTGAATAACATGTAAGGAACTGAACTGTAAGAAAGCTTACCTGGAACAAGGAGTTCCAGAGGGGGTTGTAGCTCAGTGGGAGAGCACCTGCTTTGCATGCAGAAGGCATTTCCCAACATTTCCAGGTAGGATTGGGAAAGATCCCCTGTTTGAAACCTTGGAGAGCTGCTGCTAGTTCAGTATAGGTGCTTTGGACCAAAAGTCTGCAGAAGGTAACTTAATTATGATACTAAATAATGAGAGGCATAATCAAAGTATAATTGATCAGCCTACAAAGCATAAATTTGGTCTGTAAAGCACTGTTACATTACTCTCCTGATTGAAGTATTTTATAAGCATAAGGAGCTACAGATTCTTCCCTACAGTGGTCAGTTTGGGGGAGAAGAGAGACTGAGCCCTCCTTTCCTTATAAAGTGATACTGTGGTAAGAGATAGCTTGTGTTGAGAGTTTCCTTCCTTTGCCACCCATTTAGGGGAGAGAGTGATTTTCCCCTCTGTGCTTCATCCCACCTAATATAAATTTACTAATGTACCCACTAGTTGCTGTGTTTTAAGTTATGAGATTTTTATAAGAGGAACTTGCCTTTCCGTGGAGAGATCCCTCTCAAAATACCTTTCCATGCTAACCCAGAGTGCTTGTATCGTAAGGTGAAGAGGAAAAGTGCTATACTTCCTTTGCACTATACTTTCTGTCCATGCAGTATACTTTCTGTCCATCTGCATGTGGAACACATCCTGCTGGATTTGCTTAGGTGTTCAGAACTACATGACAGATTGAGTTTGTGCATCTGGAGCTAAAATTGTAAGTGTGAAAGTAAAATTGCAGCAGCAGACTTTATCTGTGTAAGATTGGTGCTGTAATTGATGTGCCAAACGTTAATTCCTCAGGGTACGCTAGTGTTTCTTACAGTGAATGCTGAAGTGTGAGCAGCATGTGTGCATATTGAAATACCCATGTGCCTCTGGGCGCCCCACCCAATAGAGTCTTTGTACCACATGTTCTATATTGAAATGTGTTTTCTGCAGGAAATTCTAGCATACCCACATCAGCTGTCATTGTGTAAAGCATAGAGCTATATTAACCCAATTAATTCTTATATCTTCTGGTAACTGAATGTAGAAGAAACAGAAAACAGGAAAGTGTATAATGTACTATTTCTTAAAAGTGAAACATGTGACCATGAGGCTGTCCGTAATAGTTTAAAATTTTTTCTAAGGGTTTTCCCCCTTCTCCTTTGTCAGCTGTTAGGATATTATTGATACTCAGATTATTTCTTCTGCCTTTTGCTACTTGGGGCAACCATACTAACAAGTCTTACTAATCCACTAATAATTCTTTATTTTCCTTTGTTTACTTGGTTGCTAGCTGCATTAGTAAAATTCCCAATTAATTGTTTCCACTTATGAGTTTTGACATCTTCCAGGACCTTTAAAAATGGTTGCTTTTATAAGTCAGTACTGACTATGTTACATTATCTATGTTGCAGGGTAATTGTTGAACCATTTCTTTTTAAAGTCACGTTGGCAATCAGAACTCCAGTTCAACCATTTTTAAATTGATGTGGGTAATAACTTTTAAAGCCAAGATGATATTTTAGAGATTTGTTGTTTTTCAGCTTTTGTAACCCTAACTAAAGGGAGCTTGATTGAAGCTTGAGGTGCTCATCAGTTGGCTAGCTGTGTTTTGGTCATAGTCAAATATTGTCAAACATTTCATGAGGTCCAGAACACAACTGTGTAAGTGGCAGCCTCTCTCTGTTTTTGCTCTGAGCATCATCTGCTAATAATAGCAGAAGTGATGCCCTTTGCTCTCCAAGTCTGCTCACACACTCCTTCACTTAGGAATGATCCAAGTGTTGAGGAGGAAGCAGCAAGCATGCACAGCAGACACCACTGTGCTACAGACTACAAGTGCCCGTGAAGTCAGTTGCATGTGAGGTGGGGAAGAGAGGCCCCCTTGCAATTTGGTATGCCTTGCAGTACTTGTGGCAGGGCCTGGATTTGGAGCCTAGAATTAAAAATAATAATAGGTTGCTGTGTTGGTCTGTTAGACATAGGCAGACATGTTGGTGCATTAACAAGTAAAAAAATATATAATTATTTGGTAAAGCGTAGGCAAATTCCCTGGTGCAGAAGAACAGGGTGACTGATGCCTTTCATTATAACCCCACCATGAGCACTGGTGAAGCATGTATCATGATTTTGTTTAAATTTTCTTTATCCTTTGCTAATTATGTTCCTTTAACTCAGTTCACATTCGTTGCCCTCCTTAATTAACAAAGTCTAAACAAATAGTTCTATGAAGTAAAGTGCAAGAAGAAAGATTTGACAGTTCTTCAGTTGCTAGGCTGAATATAATTATGAGTATAATTTCTTTGGATTAATTACACACGCAAAATGGACTTTAAGAAGAAACAAATGCTGTGCTAATGCAACTTGCCAGTGTTTGCAAAATAGGAAAGGGATCATGAGTAATGTCTCCAAGACTGATTTATGTAACTGTACTTACTTTCTTTTATATCTCTCAGTAGCAGAATAGCATGTTGCTTTCATCAGCTTTTCGTGAAATTAGGTTGGAAATCATGACTTACAGCATTAGGATCCAGAATTCCATAGCCTATGATATTACAGGAAGTGGGGATTTTATATTTTTCTCTCTAAATTACCAGTGGCATTGTTGCTTTTCCAGAATCTTATATTAGCAGAACTTATGACTTCACAGCCGCAGGTTTTTCTGGTTGTACAAACTGGAGTCCACAAACTGTGCTGTTCCATACTATTCAAGCAAGGTCACTGAGCAGAATAGCTCATTTCATGATGAAATTCTTTAAATCGATTTGCGTTGTGTGGCAAACTCTTAAATGCTGTCTGCTTTGTGAAAACTATTAGCATTACTCCAAGCAAGCTGAGAGCAGGCTTAAAGAGCAAAATTTCAAAAGTAAGCTACTTGCCTTTAACTGATTTGTAGAAAAGTAGATTTTTGACAGGAGTGTCTGAGGTTTTAAAAATGATTGGCTATCATGCGTTTCTGACTACTGTACTGCAAGCCTCCATTTTCCTTAGCACTCTCCAAGTCAAAAAGCAGTTTGATAAAACTTTCTGCTATACTTGGTTTCTCATAGTAATAATAGGTTTGTCCAAACTGGGATATTTTTTTTATTGGTACAAGTAGGGAACAGTAGAATTCATGTAATTGAGTTCCTTTAGGAACATTTGGATTGGTATGGGGAAGACAGCAGGTTGTGGAAACAAAACACAGCTGCTAACATGGTCTTGTAACAGCTCCATGGTATATTGTTCGTTTTGCATAAAGATGGTCTCCTACTTTAATACTCTTTCAACTGGAGTTGCTAGGACTGGAAACAGGGTTGGGGAAAGACTTCCACCCAGAATGTTGCAATTAAGAATCTCAGACAGTGAGACTTGGTGGTACTCGGCTAGATAGACCAATGCATCTGATTCAGTAAGACATCTCCTTGTTTTCCGAGAGGCACATGGTCAGCCATAATTGGAAAATAGATGCTGAGCCTTATAGTCTCTTAGTTTGAACCTGCTTTTACTTTAACAAACATCAATTAGTGACCTGTCATTATGTGGGACTGCCACTGAAGATGGTTCCAAAGCTGCAATTAGTGCAGAATGCAGCAGCGTGGGTGGTTACTGGAGCGATTTGAGTTGGTTGAAACACTGCTTCTGCATTGGCACTGGATGCCCATTCATTTCTGGGACCAATTCAGGGTGCTGGTATTGACCTTTAAACCCCTTCGTGGTTTGGGTCCAGGTTATCTGAGGGACCCCCTTCTCCCATACATTCCGGCCCAATCTCTAAGACCATCTGATGGGGCCCTCCTTCAAGTGTCACCTTTATCCCAAGTTAGAAGGATGGCAACATGAAAGTGAGGTTTCTCTATAATGGTGCCACAATTATGGAATTTCCTACTGGGGGAACTGGGAACTACCCCCTCCCTCATGGCTTTTCGGCAAGGGCTCAGAACTTTTCTTTTTCATCTTGCATTTGTGATATGTCATTTGTCTGCCCCCATGCCTCTGTAGCAGTGCTTTGGCTGTATTAGTTGCTCCCCCCAGTTTCATTGTCCTTAATATGGGTTTAATTGTTTATATCTTTATTCTGAAATTGTAAGCTGCCTTGGGCATGTGCTCCATCATAGGAAAGGCGGGGTATTAAATATAAATAAATAAATGAGTTTAAATCTAATAGGAAGCCGAGGTTTGTTCAAAAGCAGAAGCTTTCCACTGGAGCATAAGGGATGAGAAGCTGGGTTGGTTGGGTTGGAGTATGCGAGCTAGACAGGAGTGACAGACTCATTCGGTATCATTTAAACCATGATGCGGAGAATTGCTTGCTCCAGTCCATCTGTCCATTATAATTCCTAACTATCTTAATGAGTTTTCTTGCTTCCTTTATGACAAATTGATCTAATGTATCACTTATCAGTCACAGTTCCAACACAAGCTTAAAATAATTGAAATATTGGATTTAAGTGTGCTTAATTGTAGCCATCATTCCTCTTTTTCCAGCAAAAAGCTTTGACTTGCTCCACTTTATTGCTGGTGTGTTAATGGTGTGTTTAGGTTGTTATAGTAATCTAGTATAGCTGTGGAAACAAGCAAACTTAAACTCTTTTGGAACATTTGCATGTTTTCCTGTAATGGCTAAATTGTCCTTCATTCCTTTCCCAACAGGAATCTGTCTGTGGCTGCAGAACAAAGATGTTTCACTTAAGGACTTGTGCAACAAAATTGAGGCCGTTGACGGCCTCACAGACTGTTAAGACTGTTTCTCAGAACAAGGCAGCAGCACCAAGGACGTTTCAACAAATCAGGTGCTATAGTGCACCTGTTGCTGCTGAACCATTTTTGAGTGGGACTAGTTCAAACTATGTGGAGGAAATGTACTATGCTTGGTTGGAAAACCCCAAGAGTGTACATAAGGTAAGGAGCAGCCTCCCTAGGATAATGCCCTAGGATAATGCCTGATAATGTTGTGACTTCAGGTAAGTTCCGGTCCTCAGCGCAGAAACTCCAGCTTGAAGACCCTAGGATCCTTATAAATCCATTCCATTTTCAGTTGGGCGAAAACTGCGTTGGCTGACAAAGGACAACATTAGCAAGATGGTTCACCTGGAATAAATGTGACAAGTTTATGGCTGCCTTCCCCTGAGGAATGATCTTCCGGACTCCAGCACAGATACAGAAGAGGATGAGCGCTTACTTTGGGTGTCCACTGAGGAGTTATTGAGCCTCCATTGTGTTCCTTTGAAGTGGTTGAGAATGGATCTGTTTCTGCATGGAAGAGGGGCATTAAGCTATCTTTTGTCATTGTATCACATTGAAGGATCAGTATTAAGTCAAGTATTAACATTATGTCATATTTTTGGCTTACCACAGTGAGCAGTGTTCTGTGTTCCTAGTCATTTCTTAAACAACTTTGTTACTTTCTGCTGATAAGAATATCATTGTGCTCTCAATTCCATTGAAGTCATTATAGCCTGCTTAGCAGTTAAGGGACTGAGCTGGGAATCCAGACTTCCCTGATTGAGGCTTCAATCCCATGCACGCTTTCCTGAGAGTAAATTCAGTGCCACTGAAGACAATGGGGCTTACTTCTGACTAGGCAAGCATAGGATTGTGCTCTCAGACCCCTGATTCAGATCTAATATGTATGAAACACTTTCATACTCAAAGTATTATACAAATTATGAGTGTTTATAACATATTAAATAATTTTAGAGTGTTACCCTAATTATTATGATGATGAAATACTTATATATTGATTTTCAACAGGGGTGGCTCAAAATGCGGTTTGCATAGTAAAATAAATCAATAACATGAGAGGAAGTACATATGGGTCATTCAAAAGTACTTTGGTTGTAGTATGTAGTGGATATTAGAGGTGCTAATACTGAATGGAAAGTATTGACTGCTTTCCAGGCTGGCCCTGTGCAGAACTTACTGTCACACACCCTTTTCTGACCATACGTTTAACAGAATCTAGCATGCTGCATAGTTGGTATATTCAAATTACCATGTACAAAAATGGTGATCAATAGTGCCCAGTTACAAATATGAGATTTAGCATTTTGATTTCATTTACTTTAAGGAGTATAGGTTTCTTCCTAGCCACCCACCTTATACTCACAACAACCCTGTGAGAAATAGTGACTGGTCTAAAGTTAGGCAGGATTTGTGCCTCAGTCTCCCCAGTCTTAATTGGAGAACCTAATCACCATATTACTTGGATTCATTTATTGCTGATCTTGCTTTTCTGGCTATCAGTTTACCGCACAAGCATTTTCCACCCTAGCTTCTGTAGAGTTTGTTTCCTCCTTGTGTGGGGGAGAAATTTTGTACTGGACGTTTGAGGCCTGTCTGACAAACATGTCAACAAGAAAGGTCGTCTTTGACACAGGGTCTGATTTGCTATAGCAAAATCAACATGCTGGCTTACTTTTGAGCTGCCGTGAGTTCACAGATCCATGAGAGTTGCAACACTGTGCAGGATGTCAAAACTTTTCTCAGCAAGTCACCTCAGTCTTTAGATAAAGCAAAATTGAAAGCCAATTTGGCTGCGTTTGAAGGTCAGAGAACATTGGCAGTATTAAGCAATTCCACTGCTGGCTTGCTACTAGGGTAGGTCAGAGTTACCAAAGCAATGACACAGCGTTGCTGGGAAAAAATGAAGGCTTGGCATAAGGCCAAGGTGGAGGTGAATCAGGGACAAGACATTTAAACAGCTTAAATGGTATATGGGACTGAAGTGGTTAGATAGTGCAGGGAGCTTGAAAGTGGCCTGGAACAAGCCAAGCTGCAGCTCTAACTTAGACTTGACTTGAACGTCCAGTTAAAACGCTCTTAGACTTCAATATTGCACTTTGACTTCTGGTACTGGAACCCTGTAAACACAGGAAGTTGAGGCAGCATCACACATAATGATTGCTCTGGGAAAGCCTGCTGTTTTTGTAAACATGCAAAGCGTGGAAGTAATACATAGGTGCAGACATGTTTTGAAGATTTCTATCTGGGTCAACCTGGGTTTCCCAAACATAAAACCATAGTTATTTAACATAAGTGCATGCACATGTTTTGCTGTAGGGTTTTCCACTGTGGTCATGGTGCACAGAACGGCTCTTAATGGCATACCTAGTTTAAATCTTTGAGCAAAATAAATGCATGTGGTTCTTAAAAGCTGCTGCTGCAGATTTAACAGGATCACCCCACCTTATGGGAATTAATTTGTTGAAAGGGATTTTCTTTGGGCCCCAGAAAAAGGCACCTCACCAAAACAATTCTGTGCCTTGATTGCATTGACTGCCTCTTCTTGTGTCTTTCAGCTTTGCCGCACTCCAAAACTTCTATAGATTTCTGTTATTTGTGTCTCTGATACTTTTCATCTTTTGCAATCTCTGTTTTTGGTTTTGGTAGCCTTGGTGTGCTCTTTACCAGTTCACCACCTCTATTGTTAGTTCTTTCAGATCACTCAGTAAAGGACAAATAAGCATTTATATAGTATGCATCTTAAAATGTTCAGAGTGCTTTACATATGCTGTCTCATCGTTACAACCCTATCAGTGGGTTTATCCCATATTGCAGATATGGGGAGAGGGAAAGAGATAATGTCTTGCTTACCTTGCAGTAAGTGTATTGCGATGGGCAGAATGTCAGATTTTGACTGAGGAAATGTAAATTCAAATCTCTAGTTAGCCATGACTTGCTAAGTGACTAGCCCAAAGTCTATCTAGAAACATTACTTTAAGCACATAACTGAATCTTTTTTTCCCCTGTTCGGTTAATAGCAACCCCAATATCTCAGCTTCTACCCTCACTCTAGATTGAGTGAGCCCTCATCTCATGCTTAAAGTAACATTACTTAAATTTAGTTACATTCGGCTGATTCTCTGCCTATTTTTCTTTGAAGGGTAGTTGCAAGGATTCTACAGAATCGCCTCAAGAAAATATGGGAAATATGATAATTCACAGTGTTTCTGAGAGGATCACAAACTTTTAAGCTGTAAAAACTTTGTCTACAAGGTTGTTACACTTTGATGTCAAATCAGTGTACTGTTGAAAGCAGTTTTAGAGAGGAAACTTTAAGATAGAAGATAAAACAGCCACAGTTTTGCACGTCACTGATAGCCATTGTTCATAGTCCAGAGTCTGAAGTACATGTGTACTTAGTTCGCAGATTCTTTCTCCAACACATTTGGGAGGCTTTGAATTTACAAACATTGCTAGCAACCTTTTCCCAAAGTACTGTTTACTATGAGTCAGGGTGGATTTGTTTTTGCCATAAAAAAAACATAGCAAATGCCAAGTATACTTTTTTTATATGGGAATGAATCTTAATTTTAAGTAGGGGTGCTTTTGTTTGTTAAAAATGCATAAAACAAAACACCGCATTTTGGTGTTTAAAATATTTTCCAGAAATTAAAATGGATTACATTTGCAGTTAGAAATAATGCTGTGGCTGCATCTGCTAAGCTATATCACCCACCAAATACATTTTTAAAGTGATTATAATTTATAAATGTGCCCTCGGAATAGAAACATGTAACATCACAATTTGCTATTTCAATCTAGAAGTTTTGGGAAAAATATCACAAAAAAAAACGCACCCCTAATTATAAGTATTTGACACAACATGATTGCTGCCTGCTAAGCCTTTCAGTGCAAGAAGTTGGTCAAACAATGGCTCACAAAATTAGCAGAACTTTCCTGTTGCGGAGTAAGTGAAGTAGGAAAGAGCTTTGTCTCCTTTGGCCACTGTGACATAAGACACTTTGTGGATAACTTAGAACAAGTGAAGTTGGAGTCTTAATGAGTAAACTTTGCATGTTTGTTTGAAGTGAGAAACTGAGTATATCGACTGCCGGTACGGATGATAAGTTAACTGTATTGTGGGATTTAGTTGCTGTGAAAGACTGGTGGAACTTGCTCTTATGTGAAGTACAGGTGTGGTGAGGCTGCTGTGTGAGTCATCATATAACTGTCAAAGTCCACTGGAGGCTTTCCAAGCAGAAAAGAGGATACGTGTACCTTTGACTATCCCTTCCACTGAACAGAAATGCCTTTGCTGAGCACATGCTACTGAGTTGCTGTCTATCCATGCTGCTTTGACTTTATTTGGCAAATGCATAGTAACCTTGTGACTTGCTATAAAAAGGTGTGTGCTCTTCCTTGCGTCTTTCATTTATCGCAGGGTGTGCAAGAGCCAGCTCTACTAAAGAGATTGTTGGATGTTTTTAAAGAGCTCTGTTAATCAGATGGAGCTATCTTTTTGTTCATAAACGCTAGGAAACATTTAATGAAAACTTCCCCCTTTCTTCTTTCGCAAGCCTTAGCACTACTAGTTGAAGTACCTTTCCTATTGGAAAGAAAGTTTGACAGATTGTGGCTAAAATACTCTGGAGTTCCCTGGTCTGAATCTCTTATCGATGCCCTGAATTCTCACTAGTTGGTCTTAAGCAAGCCCCTCCCTCCCTCCAACTGCAATATGGAGATAGTACTTAATTTTACAATTGTAAGGACAACATCAGAATAAGTATAAAGCACCTGCATATTCAGAAAGCACTGTATGTGTTTAGTAAGTACTGAACTAGAAATGAGATCTTAGTTTCAGTTATTTTAGTTCAGTTTATTGACTGGTGAGAAGGTTTTAGCCACTTATGGCAACAAACTACTAGGATGGAAAAGGATCACAGAACATATGTGCTGATAGTCAGCTTCAGTGTTTTAATTACATGGCCAAATTACATGTCATGGCCATATGTGAAAGAACTTAGTTGTACCCCCACTGCTACCAGCTCAGGCTTTCCCAAATCTCTCAAAAGGCTGCTTGGACAAAGCTCGTTAAGGTCTTTCCTAAGGTCACCTTTTAATAAAACTTATGAAAAGAGGGAAATTATTGCCCTTATTTATTTATTTCAATTTATAAGAATATTTTTATACTATAAAAAGTGAGTGATAGGGAAACAAAACACTAAACTCCCAATTACACTTCCAGTGTCTGTTCTAGTGGCTGTCTGCTGGTATTCTTTTGCATCTTTTTAGATTGTGAGCCCTTTTGGGACAGGGAGCCATTTAGTTATTTGATTTTTCTCTGTAAACCGCTTTGTGAACTTTTAGTTGTAAAGCGGTATATAAATACTGTTAATAATAATAATAATTACCACAACTAAATTGGCAGAACAAAATTACCTTTGCAAAACATCACAATTAAAACACATAAATATCAAGTGGTTGTACAATACAACTCTTCAAATTCATACAGTCAATACAATACAGCCATAAAAAGATTTATAAAATGATTGGTAAAAGACAAGCTTTATCCCCAAATTAAAACCCTATAGCTAAACATTTATGTCAATGTCTTACAAGATTCCAGAAGAACACTCTGCCAACTAGTATAAAGTGTTCTGTAGAATGGTATGGCCCAAATTATCTATGCATTTTAGACTTATGTGGAATTCCCATCACTTTTAAACTAATTTGCTTTAGATAAAGTAACTTTTTATAAAGTAGTTCCCCCCCCCCCAAATGTGAATTGTCCTTTCCCCAAGGGTCTTGCATTTGGAAAGATGAATGACTTGGGCGAATAAGAGACCTGGTTAAATCAAAATGGCATTGTAAAAATAACATCCTTTGAAAAGAAATGGAAAAAGACCTTGATCCCAAATGTGGTGGTGGTGGTAGTAGCCATAGAGCTCTGCCTGGGAGATCAAGTAGCTGTTAGCTCACGGTTTTGGAAAGAGTGCTCCTCTTCCAGGGCAAACCAGTGCAAAACTGAACTGGGCTTGTTGGAGGGCACAGTTCAGTCTGAAGTATGATGGAGTTCAAGATGTTCCAAAGTAGTGTCAGAAATTCCAAAGTTCAGGACATTCCTAAGTAGTTTCAGATATGTTTGACGTTAACCTTTCGCAAAGGATAATACCTGCAATAAAGGTGACGTAGATTTTAGTGTATAATATTTAACAAAGGCAATTAAAAGTTCAAGCCTGGACTCGAAAACAAAAGAATTTCCATGCAATCAGGTGAGCATATGGCCTGTTTCTTCTTTAAACAATGTCCCTTCCTGCTAGATGGCAAACTTGTAAACTGAAGCACATCTCCAAAGCAGGTGGATATGGCAATGGACCTGTTGCTTAAAAGAACAGTAGTAAAAACCTACTGCTGTGCTAGTTCAGGCCACTGACACAAATCTAAGCAGCTCTTTAACTCCCATTCATAGCATATAATCTGTTGGAAAACATCAGTACAATGGCCAGCCTCTGTGACTTTCTGCTAACCCTAAATGGCAGTGTGCATTGACCCTGAGATGTGCGACATGATTCCCCTGCGTCATTCTCCTTCACCCTATATGCCTGGAGTTGAACTGGTGATAACCGGTGCATTGTGTATTGTTTGGCTTCCATTGCTGTGGAAATGTGACACCAAGGGCAGAACTTGACAAACACTGGATTCTTGTTATCTGCCATTGTCTAAAGCAGGGGAGGGGGGCATTGGCAAGGGGGAACCAGTGTATGGAAAGATTTAACTACACTCACTACTTTTTCATTGTAACCTCAGGTGGGAGTGGGAGTAAATTGCAGCAGTAGGTGGAGGAAGAGTTAATAAATCTGCAATAAAAATATTTGACACAGCAGTTGATGTTACTACTAGTACAGCACTACAACTGGTTCTTATTCTGCTATTTTAAATGTTGTTAATATTGGGGAGAAGCAAACACACCTCCCCAACTTGAATATTAAGCCTGTAAAGCAGTGTTTCCCAAACTGTGGGTCAGGACCCACCAGTGAGTCACTAGCCAGTTTATGGAGGATTGTGAAAAGTTTTTGAAACATTAAAAAAAAAAAAAAGCTTTACAATCACCCTTGCCCAGTTTGCAGAAGAAAATTGCAACAGTGGGCAATTCAGATGAAGAGACTGCTCTCATGGCTGGAATGCTGACTTGTGGTATGAGGTCCATCTACAGACCCCCAAATTAAAATGTCACATTTTCCCATTTTCTCTAGTAATTGGCACGTAGATCACATTTGAAACTAGTTTCAGCCTTTTATCTGGCCTGGAAGTCCCTAACTGCACATCTTGCTCTCCAGTTCATCCTTCTGGGTACCCTAGGATGAATGTAAAGGTTTGGGGAAACAGTCCTTGAACTCCATTTCTAGGGAGAGTCTAGCAAATGTCTATACACACATACTGTATGTAAGGTCACTAGCAGCCTCAGGTGCCCAGAACCCCAATTATTTTTATTAATAAATAAAGATATTTCTTTCTAGATCACTTTTTGGGTCAGTTAAAGCTCTGTGGGTTGCAGTGGACTGTCATTTTTAAAAGTGGGTCCAGGTGCTTTGGGAAGCACTGCTCTAAAGCAAGTAAAAACTAGGGGTTTTTAGGCCAAAGCTACAGACATTACAGTTGAAGCAAGGCCAGCACTGGAAGCAGCAAATCTCTTTCTGCCCCCCAAATGTCCTTACAAAATTTCTCCCTCTTCCCAAACTCTTCTCTTGTTGCCACCAGGGGGAGGGGAAATTACAATATGGTGATGTCATGTTTCCCTTTATTAAAAAAAGGGAGAGAGAAGGCGATGGCAAAGGGTCACTGCTTTACCAGTGACTAAAGTGCAGAGCCCTAGCCTTGAGAAAGGCCTAAGGCAGGGCTGCTCACACTTTTTTGGCTCGAGAGCTACTTTGAAACCCACCAAGGCCCGGAGATCTACCAGAGTTTTTTTTACAATGTTCGCGCTATCATAACATATAACATTTATGTGTACAATGTATGTTGGTGTACCTTGAGCCCCACTGAGTATAACAGGACTTACTCCTGAGTAGACATGCCTAGGAATAGGCTGTGAGGCTGCAATCCTAGCCACACTTACCTGGGAGTAAGCCCCATTGAGTACAATGGGCCTTACTCCCGGCGTTTCCTCCCAGAGGCACCTGAAGGGGGGGGGTCGGCACTCCGCGATCTACTCATTTTGCCTCGCGATCTACCGGTAGATCGCGATCCACCTATTGAGCACCCCTGGCCTAAGGGTTTAAGCCCCTGTCTGAACACAGATTGTGGCTTTTGATACAAGACGTAGCACTTTCCTTAAGACGTTGCTGGATGATTGTTTTATCCGATCACATATGCAGTTGTGGCCTGGTGTGCTGTATCTGAACATCTTCCCTCAAGTGCTTCTCATATAGGTAAAAGCAGTAAAATATACTTGCTTGAAGAATTCAGGGTATACTTGTAACCTACGAATTGGAGGGACCATGTGGATTATGGTTTTGAGTGTCATGGGCACCTGTTAGACAATGCCTGGGACATCACTCATGATGCATTTTTATAAAATACTGTGACCACCTTAAAGTCTTTAAACTTGCTTTTATTCAGAAAATGAGCATTCTTGTGCTGTACACAAACACAAGAATGTTGTATATAAAAAATGGTGGATATACACCCATTGATTCCAGTAATTCCTCTCATCTTGTGATTCTCTCTCTGTCCTTTCTCAGCAGTTCTTCTACTGATTTTTTTTTTTGAACATCATGCCCTGGCAGGGGCAACCAGGCTGGGTTACAAAAATATTTTGTAATATTTTGTTGTCATATAAAATAATGAAGCAGTATTTAGCTGGATCATAAAAAGATACATATCTGAAATTTGAATGTCAGATGTTAAAAGTAGACAGCCTTATAAGCAGAAGGCTAGTTGAGACAAAGATGCCTTTACACTTTGCTTAAAAACCATGAGGGAGAGATCCATCCCTACTTTCTAGATTAGAGTTCCAAATTCAGGTGCTGCCATCTTCTTTGAAACCTGGATACTGCTCCCTATTGGAGAATATTAACAGTTAAGTAAACCACGTTAAATGTCTTCAACAAGAACTGTGGAAGGGTGTGGTTCATAGAAGCTTTTAGCTACATCTGTGCCATACAGGTGTGTGTGGGTGTGTGTTTGTGTATGTGTGTTTTCAGATTTTCTGATGAGTTAGTCAATCAGCTTTTCCTTGTAGCTTTGGAAAATCTGGCAGCAGCCGGAGAATGAAGACATATTTTCAGTCTCCTTAGGTGAGTCACTTGAAACTGCCCTGCCCTAGTACAAGTATTTCCTTGAGACAATTAAAATTCATTTTGCTGACAAAATAATAGGATCGGCTCAGACCTTCTCTGCCCTGAAAACTATTGACTAACTGCACAGGGCCTTTTGACCAAATGTCAGGTCACCTTAAATTTAGGTCACTTCATGAAAGTTTGCCTTCTGAGCCAAGTAAGGAAAATGTCAGGGAGGTAATAGAGAAGCCTGTTGGAGGATTTCTAGTAGTCTTTGCCCTCTAGTTCAAGAGCATCCTGAATCAGTGCTACATATAAAATATCCCATTGATAATAATGGAAAAATGTATGTCAGAATGAGAATATAAAGATTTTGTTCTGGCCTTTTGAGCATTCACTACTCTGATACCGGGCTGGGGGGCAGGATGTGTATTTTCCAAAATTATTTGTGTGTGGTTTATTTTTTTATGTGTATAGTTAACCTTGCAAGAGCTAACTTTAGATTAGTCCAAACTATGAGCATGGCCAATGATGTATGTTTAAGATACTTATTTGGTCCCATCAAAGAAACGTTTGATCTTTTTCCTTTAAGCAACATTTTTCTGTCCAGCTAGTTGTTAAGGACTGTTATGAAGTGTGTGTGTGTGTGTGTGTGTGTGTGTGTGTGTCAGAGAGAGAGATGTATCTTTCTTATTGGTTCTTCATGGGGAGTCCTTAAGGCAGCTCCCAAATATCCATTGAAACAGTATACAGTCCATGAAACAATGCTATTGGATAAAGAGCTAATCTAAAATTCTAAAGCCATATCAAAGAAAGAATGAACCCAGACCAAAGATGCAGCAAATCAAAATGGCTTTGACAGCATGTTAAAAAAAAAAAAGTAAAGAAGGAGTTGATCAGGTCTTCCAAGGTTAGGAGTTTAGCAATTGAAAAAACATATCCTGCATCCTGGCCAACCAGACTCCCAAGGCATTCAGCAATATTCCCCTTGTTTTCAAAGGAGGTTTGCTGTGTGGTGAGGGGTGTGCGGGCAGCTGCTTACCAAAACCTCTTTTGGTTATGCAGAGCTGGTCATGTGGGCATTTTGTTTCCAAGCCTTTGTTACTGCGTGTCTTGACTTGAGCTCTTCTGCAGTCTTGTGACTTACTGTTTCATGCCGGAAATAGCTTCAGTAGAACCTGACCAGGATTAGTACTACTACGGTATGAAGCAGACTTGAATGCACACGATGCTTTTGCCAAGGAAGAATATGCTGTCTTGTGGGGCTGGATACATGGTCTTGTTCAAGTGCTTCTTGTCTCTCCAAATGACTTAATAGTGTGGCCAGTTTTTCTGATAAACTTTTATTCCTGTCATTTGTATAGCACTTTTTAGTGTTTAAAGCGCTTTTCATACATCATTGTGTCATACTTAATGACAGTTTGAAAGTTGGGCCAGTATTATTATCCCCATATGATTAGCTAAGTGTGTAAAAAGTGACTGCGTAATTCATAGCAGAAACTCTGTTTGAACTTCGGAATTTCTGATTCCTAGCTCATTCTTTTAGTCGCTATGCTGTACCAGTTTTAAACACCCTGTAAAGGCTACTGCATGTTGATTGTATGTGTGCCTTTGGTGAGAGACTCCTAATAACACCATGTGCGGTGGCCATTGTTGGCCTTTTTCTGGCTTGGGTGGGTTCTCTGGAATATTAATAATGGGGAGTAGTGTGTAGGTCACTAATTCACTGAGATACATGGGTGGAGTTGAGAATAAGTGCCTTGTGACTTTTTGGTCACTGGAATGGTAGTTGCAAATTACTTGAAGGCAAGTAATCGCAAACTGTCTGGGACCGTGCCGTAGTTTCTGAAGTGGCAGCCATTGGGACAAGGTTAAAGGCAAGTTACCGAACTGAAAATGTCCTGCCCTTGTTTCCTATCTGCTGCTGTTACTCACAGACAGTTGATGGCTTTGTTCTTGATTCCACATCCTTTGCTAGGAAGACACTGTTTAAACATTTTGTTAGGTGAAAAATAATCAGAAGTCAGGCTTGGAAAATCAAAAATACCTGCTCAAGACTGAGAAACTTGGTGTCAAGCCTCTTACTCCCCAGTCCTCTTTAAAGTTTACATGAGGTTCAAACTGTGTGTTGTGGAAGATCTGTGACTGAATTGCCTGATTTTTTTTATTTTGTTTTAAGGCAATTATAGGAGTCTCAGAATTTGATCAGCATTTCCTCATCACTTTCCAATATCGAAATCTCTACCCAAGCTACTGTTAGCCTCACTGTATGGAGAAAAGAAAATACTGAAATGAGCTTACTCTACATTTGGATGATCTCTTAGCGTTATATAATAAGCAAAGTTAATTGTTGTGATGGAAAAAGACATCAAGCTACATTTGACAGAGTTGAAGAAGAGAAATTGAGTTCTCTTTTTTTAATTTTTTTTTTTAGTCATGGGACATATTCTTTCGCAATGCCAATGCTGGAGCTGCTCCAGGTACTGCTTACCAAAGCCCCCCTCCTTTAAGCACCAGCCTGTTGACGCTGACACATACACAGTCTCTGGTCCAAGCACAGCCAAATGTAGATAAACTGGTGGAAGATCATCTCGCAGTCCAGTCTCTTATCAGGGCATATCAGGTAAGGCTTTATTTGTCTGAGGTGTGTGTGTGAGTAAAGGCATAGCATTAATTTTGCTAGCCCCAAGTCTAGTGAAAGACTCTGTTTCCCACCTGAATCAGCAGCTCTAACAAATCTATTTGATATAGCAAGAGAGGTTCTGCCAACTTGAAGCATCTAGTGCAGTGGTTCCCAAACTTTAGCACTGGGACCACTTTTTAAAACACTGTATCGGGACCCTCCCAGCCTTACAAGAGGTTTATTGGATTGGAGCCATTCTGGTGACCTTGCTTTCCCCATTGCCTGGCCTTCAGTAAGATCCAAGCCTCGGTCACCTACTCATGAGTAAATTCACATGTTTGGCTTAGTTTCACTTTCCTTAGGACTTGATTCATATTCCTTGAGAGCTTGGAGGGGGGAGACTTCCTTCTCAAGAGTTTGTTGGGGCTTGCATCCATCAAATCGTCACCTCCTAGACCTGCCCTTCAAAGTGGACCGAGGCACAGTCATCTATACATGAGAAAACATACACACGCTGCTCTGTTTCAGCTTCCATAGGGCTCAGTACGTTTTCCTTGTTAGCTATTAGCTTGTCAGTTTTGCAACCCACTAAAAACCAGGTCATGACCCACTGGTGGGCCCCAACCCATAGTTTGGGAACCACTGATCTAGTGTATATGTCCAAAACTGAAAGTAGATCTTGACTTGCTAAAGTCTGCTGCAGTCCTCATAAACCTGACTATTTAAGAATCCATTTGAATAAGTGTCAGAACACAGTATTCAGCCATTAAAATAGGCTTAGCCCTTTTTGATCATAAAAAGGATTTAACAAGCTGCAGTTGCAACTGAAACTTTTGTTTGAGAGCTGCAGAAATGTTCCTCTGTTTAGTCCTGTCTTCATCAGTGATCACATCAGCTTCAATGAGACTCTGAAACAAAACAACCTTTTTTTATCCCTTTCTGAAAATGGGCTTCTTGCAGACTGTGCTGACTGAACAAAGAGGCACCATTTTCAGTGGTGGTTTTCCTTAGCAGAGGGAGAGCAACTGTTCCTGTTCATTTCAGCATAGTTTCCCTCTCTGTGGCTGGTGTCTTCCTTCTTTTTCAAATGACGAGCCCTTTGTGTGCAGGGAACCATTTACTCATTCAACTTTTTTGTTACTGTTTATAAATGTTTAGATCTACTGTATATGATATGATACAGGAGTCTGAAAATTTAATGGGACAATAAACATGTTAACCTTTAAGGTGCCACAGGACACCGTTTTGGCTACAACATGGTGACTGCACTGAAATTCACAGAGTTATGAATGTTCTTACCAATATGCCCCGAAAGGATGTGAATGTGTTGCTGAAAAGAGCACAGATGATCACATCCTTCAGAGTTAAACCTCTTGGGACAAATGTTTCCTGTTGTAACCCCTTAATTTTGATTGTTTGTGTATCTTACAACTCAAGTTCTACAAACAAGGAAACTGGTAAGTAGACACTGGCTTGTGTGTTTTCTGCATCTTTTTAAAGATTATGAGATCTTTGGGACAGAGACCCAGTAACTTATTTTTTTTCTTATGTAAACTGCTTTGTGAACGTCTTTGGTGAAAAGAATAATAGAGCTGCCTTTACCACACAGATCCAATTTATTAGCTTCAGCTACTAATACTTTATTGCACTACTTTACAAAAGATGATAATTAAAAGGATGACCTTGGAAGGCCTTTAAACCTGTAGAACGGGTGTCCAAAGTTTTTGGCAGGAGGGCCACATCATCTCTCTGGCACTGTGTCGGGGGCCGGGGGAAAAAAGAATTTACATTTGAAATTTGAATAAATTTAATAAGTTTACATAAATGAATATATTAAAGATGAACTTCTATGAATGAATGAAGGTCTTGCAATATCTCAAGGCCTATAAAAGGCCTTGCACAAAGCAAGGCTAGCCTTTCCTTTGCTGCCGCTACTGCATTACAGACATGAAACAGCAAGCAGTGGAGGGAGCCCTCATCCCACAGCTCACATGAGAGGTCAAACAGTTGCCCTCATGCTGAGAGCAGTTGCGTCGGGCCAGTGCGGTCTTCAACAAATCTCCGGAGGGCCAGAGGCTCATTGGAGACTGGGGGCTCCCTGAGGGCCACATTGAGAGGCTTCGAGGGTTGCAAGTGGCCCCAGGGCCAGGATTTGGGCACCCCACTGTAGAATAAGGACATGAAAGCCTAGGCATTTCTGATTATATCCCTATTTTAAAAAAAAGATTCTTAACATCTAGCACAACAAATATCAAAGCGATGATAAAATTAAAGGATCCATTTATCACAGAGTCTTGTGTACAGTTAAGGAAAAGATTTATTCTTCATGCTTGCATTTTGTAGAAATAATTGGCAAAAAATTAACAAAGGTTTTGGGCATTAATTTGGAAGGCACACCCATTAAATTCCTCTGCCAAATGGAGTGACTGGTTTTATGTCCACCATTTATAAATGCTTCCTGACTATATTTGTAACGAGTCCCATATAAACCTTCTTTGCCCAAGATTTTGTAGCGTTCCAACATGCTCACTCTGTTTACCTTATGGAAAAATTCAGCTCGTATATGAATTATGGTGCAGAATGGGATCTGTGTTCAGATTTGCTCTTGGACTCCTGAGCATTGGTCTCTAAGTAGCCTTTGTATCGGGCCTTGCAAATCATGAAAGATGCTTGATAACCAACTTTGTGTGCTGACTCACTTTGTTGTTACTTCCAGGTCAGGGGTCACCACATTGCCAAGCTTGATCCTCTCGGCATTAGTTGTGTAAATTTTGATGATTCGACAGTAACTGATTCTCCGAACGTTGGTGAGAATTGCTCTGCAAATTAATTCTAATGGAATTTTATACCCCTTTCCTTTTCACCTCCCTTCCCCTCTTGGTATCCACTTGCCTCTTCATTCCTGGACCATTTCATAGATTCGAGGGCATCATGTAGCACAGCTCGACCCACTGGGCATCTTGGATGCTGATCTGGACTCTTCCGTTCCAGCTGATATTATCACTTCCGCAGACAAACTGGGTGAGGGCTCTGAGAGCAGTTAGTGCCGCATTGCTTGAGCTCCTCTCTTACTTTCACAGCTTCTAGATAGACTGCTTTGCTAAGTGTGAAGGGAAAGGTCTTAAGTTTCCTTCATAATGATCACTCTTGCAAATTAAAAGGCAGCAAAGATGTCCTGTCCCTAGTTGCTTACCACTGCGGCCACAAGTTGTTATATAAATACACTACAAGCCAGCTTGTTCTCTTTTCCATTCAATTCTTCAGTTCAGTTGGAACAGACCTAACTAGGTTAGTTATGCAAGCTATTTGCCTCTTTGAGGAAATGAGAACCATTTCAAGGTCATGGAAAGCCCAGACTTTCTTCCTTGACCGCCCTTTAGCATTTGAAAGGTCAGCAGGGGCTCTTGCTTGGCATACTTGGTGATGCTTCACCAGCTTGGAGCTCTGCAACGATATTAGTGTTTAGGATGGGAAGGGGGACATTTTTCAGAAGCCTTCAGGTAGTTTTCATGGCAGCCCCTCCTCATCAGTTCATGCGTAGTCCTTAGTTATGCAGCTTGCCCTAAAATCTTGAGGAACTGACCCTGTCTGTGATCATGCCAAGGAAGCTTTGGAATGTATTCCCACATCTAATCAAGAAACTGAAAGGATGGGATCTTTGGCTGGAAAATGCATGATTGATGTTCAGATGAAGGTGTGTGTGCTGAGCGGTATTTCAACTCTCCAGTCCAACTCGATCTGCTCTTAATTCTTATCACTGTATGTTGCCACTTTTTTTTGGAGTGTAGTACAGATGGTGGCTGAGCTCTCTTGATTGCTGGTGCTTTCCACAGGTTTAAAAAACCTGGCTCCGCAAGCTTCTAAGTAGCATGCTTCTAACTTAGCATAGAGCAATAATAATGAACACTAACCCCTTTCACAGTTGAACAGTGATTAGTGTATGTGTGCATGTAATATAAATATGAAGTGTTGCAAAGACTTGCAGAATTGACATGCTCATACAACGTATTTTGGTGCAGTGGCAGCTATCCAAGGGAGGAAAAAAGTGTCCATGAACATATGCAGTGCATATGGGTGTACTGTAACCTTTTGACTAGTAGTTAACATTATGACCATTCCCTTTTTACATCATAGTTGTTACTGGAGCAAGGTAGATAACTTCCAGGGGTCTTAACAGGTATTCCTTTAGGGATTTCTAGTATAGCTTGCAGAGTTCCTTCCATGTGAAATATTACACTTTCTGCAATTATACACAGTCTCTCAGGGTTACTTGTTAAGTAAACGCATCAGATAATTGAACCCTTTTCAGAAAGCATGTCAAGTATGGGGCAGCAGAATCTCTTCATAGAACATAAGAACAGCCCCGCTGGATCAGGCCATAGGCCCAGCTAGTCCAGCTTCCAGTATCTCTCAGTGGCCCACCAAATGCCTCAGGAAGCTCACAAGACAACAGGAGACCTGCATCCTGGTGCCATCCCTTGCATCTACAGTGCCTTGAAGGGTAGGAAATTCAGATGGCATTGGAAGTTCTTGGTGAAAATGTTATTGGTGTGGCCGATATAAGGTAGAAAATCTGAATCTACCACCCATTTACTGCTATTTTAGTATCTGTGTTATTTCTATTGCTAATAATATCCTATGACTATATTTGTACTATAGGAATGCTACTTTTAGATAGCAGGTGTTTAGAGTAATAACACAACCAGTTTCCAGTTACTTATAGATGCGACTCTTAAGACTTTAGTATTGCTGAATGTAAATGTGCTAACTTCCATAGAAGAAAATGGTGTTAAACGCTTTGGAGAACCTGTTCTGGCTCGAAGGATCGTCCTATTTTTGGAAGTGAATCTGTGTTAGGATAGATGCAGAGCTGGTCATGTGGCTGACCTATGTGCAAAGGGGGGGGTTGCAAACTTAATAAATGAATAGATTATGATTCAGTTACTTACACAACTCGCTATGGATAGTTCTGGAGCTTTTTAGTTATGTATTATTCAATCTTGCTGGACTGGGAACAGTACCAAAGCTATACTGAGAGAGCTTGAGATGCCCCCTCCCTTGCTAACCTACATGTGCCAATGCATTAGTACAGACTCAGTTAGAGAAGCTGTACCTTTGTATATATTGCCATCAGGACCAAAATATTTAATAACCCATATATAAGAGTTTGTTTCTCTCCAAGGTGGAATAGCAGTACTTACTCTGTGCTCTTTTTAAAAGAAAAAAAAACCCCAACAATTTTTTACACTTTCCTGTGGCAAGGAAAGATGAATTCTGACATCTGCATAAATTTATACAATTCAAATGTTCTATATATTGTTAACATATGCATAATTTTGCTTTGCCTAGTCACGGGAAAGGTCACTGAATTGTGCTGATGAGAGAGAGTGGTTCTGTTTCTTTCCCTAAGCCTGAAACATTCCTGTGTAATTCAAGGAGGGGAATGTCGTGTCATATAATATATTCCCACGCCTCATGAGCTTCTAGCGGTTTGAGTAGGCCAGTTCCCTTCTCTCTCCTCCTCCTCAGCACTCTGTGTGTGTGTTTTCCTTTCCTCCAATACTGTCCATGTTTGTCAGATGTGCACAGCTGACCCAAATTCTGATTCCTTTAGCCCTCTTTCGTTTCTTCCCCAGGACCAAAGTGAGAGACATAGAAAACAGTGCAGAAATTCAGGATTTTAAAGTAGTTGTGTTTGGGCAGCCTCATGTTCCTCCTCCTCCCTCCAAAATAATAATAATAATAATACAAGTATTTATATACCGCCTTTCTAGGTCCTCAGATTTCTCCTCAGACTTTATTCAAGGCGGTTTACATAGGCAGGCTATTTAAATCCCCATAGGGATTTTTACAATTGAAAGAAGGCTCTATCTTTCAAGAGCCACAACAATTCAGATGTTTCTTTCTGATCTGGCCTCCATCCTCCCATGCTCAGAGCAGATGGAATAACTCAGCTCAGCTTGTCAGCTGCTTCAAGGTCGCACGGTGCCGGTGGCCTCGAACTGGCGACCTGCAGATGTTCTCTTCAGGCAAACGGAGGCTCTACCCTCTAGACCAGACCTCCTGCCCACCATTTCCAAAAGGAAATGATGACTGCAGTGTTATCTAGCTTTCAACAGCAAAACATTCATTTGCTGTTAATCAGCTAATTATGGTTTCTATGAAGGAGGTTCACCTTGCTATGCAGTGCTGCTTCTAAGTCCTGTGTACTCAGCAATGAGTTTCATAGTGGTTCTCACATCTCAGCAAACCACACAGTTGGGAATGTAAAGTGCCAACCTTGTTCTGACTTGCTGTTTTGTTTGTTTCTAACATGTGAGTTCAAGTGACTGCACCACTGCATTCTCAAATCATGACTTAGGACAGAGGTGTTAGTGATAAATTTAAAATTGCAGGAGTTCGTTGTGACACCCTTTGTGGACACATCGCCATACCCCATATAAGACTATAACAAAAAAGATCAACTTTCAGTTTCTTCATTATAGTGCTTTCTTCTCCTGCCACTTATCTCTATTTTGATACCTGTAAAACTTAACTTAAAGGTCTAGCGAGCTCATTGTCATCCCCTAACTCCTGGAGTGGTCTGGAATAGTTTTTAAAACAGTTGTTTTCAACCGCTCTGTCACAGTGCACTGGTGTGCTGCAAATGGGTCTCATGTGTGCAGTGGCGCTGGAGGAGACAGACAGCAGCTGCTCAGGAGAAGACCCTGCTGCCCTGAGCCTCACACAGCGGCCCAAGTAAAAGATGTGGCCAACAAAGAGGCTGGAATTGGTTACATTTGCATTTTGCAAAGTGGAACCTGCAGCTTTAAGAATCTCCTGCATGCTGATTGGGCAGCCAGAGAAAGCCTGAAAGTCCAGGCAGGAGCTGTGCTGTGGGTGAGAACAAACGAGCAAGTGAGCCAGAAGGTGGGCAACAGGTAAAAAGCAAGCAAGTCTGCCGAAGTTCACTGACTGGCTTTTCTCCTTCAGAGAAACCAGAGCAGCTGGCACATTTCCAGTTCATTTCAGTGAGGCTCGAGCAGGCAAATTGTTCGTTGGGTTGGGCCCCTCTCTCCAAATTCTGCATGTGCCACAGGTTGCCTGTTGTTGTTTTATTGAATTTTCAGAGTTGTTCTGGTGTGTGTGTGTGTGGGGGGGGAACTTCCACTGAACACAAAACAATGGAATGTCCCAATCAAATGCAGTTTTTTATCCAGGCAAATCGCCACGGTTTGTCTATTTGCAGCGCCCTGAAGCAACCCTCCCTGCACTACCTCCACTGTCAGGATGCTTTTTCCCCCCCTTACTGAAGAGTGCAATTCACACCCTGTGGCATACACAAGCAGGCAATTGGCACATCATTTTTGATTCTCAAATCCAATAGCAAACAGTGTTGAATTTCTGAGAGATTTGCTAAAATAGAAGTAGGTAAAACCAAATAAAGTGCTGAAGTCGCAATGTACCAGAGGCTGTGGTGACACACATGTTCCTGTTGCCCTCAGCTAACATCAGTTTGGCATGAGGTTGGTAACCTAATACATTTGCGTTGGCTCGGTCATGTCGTGAGAATGGATGATGGCCGGATCCCAAAGGATCTCCTCTATGGAGAACTCGTGCAAGGAAAGCGCCCTACAGGTAGACCACAGCTGCGATACAAGGACATCTGCAAGAGGGATCTGAAGGCCTTAGGAGTGGACCTCAACAGGTGGGAAACCCTGGCCTCTGAGCAGCCCGCTTGGAGGCAGGCTTTGCAGCATGGCCTTTCCCAGTTTGAAAAGACACTTGGCCAACAGTCTGAGGCAAAGAGGCAAAGAAGGAAGGCGCATAGCCAGGGAGACAGACCAGGGACAGACTACACTTGCTCCCATTGTGGAAGGGATTGTCACTCCCGAATCGGCCTTTTCAGCAACACTAGACGCTGTGCCAGAACCACCATCCAGAGCACGATACCAGAGTCTTCCGAGACTGAAGGTTGCCAACAAATGATTCAAACATGGAAAATACTTTCCTTTTAAGACCGCTGTTCTAGGTCAAAACCTAGCAAACTGACTGGTGGCTAAACATTATAAGCGGTTTTGCTTACCAGCATGCTAAGAGTGAAGACGTACAGTGGGGCCTTCATATTTGTGGGCTCTGGAACCATGGATTTCCTCCCCCCATGCTACTTTCCTTCCTTCCTGGTGCCAGCACTGCCCTTCAAAGTGCACTGTGTGCAACTGCAGGCTCTGGTTTGTTGTGCTTCCCTCTGCTTTTCACAGTTCCTCACCTGGCAACTCCCTCCACCCAGAGATGCATCAGAATCTGTCAGCATGGGAGCAGCCAACCAACCCATTGTTCAGTCAGTCTACCTCTGACTCTTAAAGCTCATAATCTGCAAATATTGTGCCACGTTCAAGGGATTTGAGCACCCACGTTTTTGGGTATCCATTCAGAATCCCAGAACCAAACCCCTGCTGTGAGGGGCCCACTATATTGACAAGTGGGAACTTGCAGCAAAATTGTTGTTGCATATCCCTGGCTCCTAATAGGACTGTTTCTGTTCAAGTCTTGAGGACTGAAACAGGAACCAGGTACTGTTCAGGGCTCTTTCCTACTCTTTCCCCTACCATGCTGTGCAGTTCTGAAAAGCTCCATATTAGTGGCTGCTAGACCTGAACTCTTTATCAAATCAAATCTTTATTACGGTCACAGACCAGCATAGAACACTTTATTGCTCTATGCCCGGGGCAGTATAACATAGGGAGGGGAGCTGTGGCTGCTGTCTACACTCAAAGCTGTTGGCCTCTGTTGTTGGGCATACTGGTTGATTGGCTCTCTGGACACAGTGGCCACAGTGTCTCAAGATTCTGTCTTTGAACTCCAACTTGGAATGTGCATCCTCTGACTCAGTCATACTGAGGACTGAGCTCTGCTCCCCATCCAGTCCAGCCCACCCTGCAGCATTTTCAACAGTTGCTATAGGCGGTTGGTGCTGTCGCTGGAGAGGAGAATTATTCCAGGACCTGTGAGCCAATATCAGCATGCCTCCTGAACGTTGCAATAGAGATATTATCACAAGTACACTTGGAAATGAGAATTCTTTTCTTTCAAAATGGATGTGTTTACAGGGTCACTTTGATTTCATTTGATCATTTATTCCCTTAAGCCTTGTGTGCATTTTATTTTAGATTGTGGACCCCTTGGAGATCAGGACCACTAACGTTTAGAAAAGCACTCTGAGCCCATGGGATAGGCTCCAATAAAAAAGCAGCTGGCTCCAAAGGATTGTTGCTATGACCCATCTTCCTGAATGACTGGAAGGGCTTCTGCTTAAGGAAAAGAATCCTTCAGGGCACTGAGGAGGATGAGTCATGCCCTCAGCAACTGCAGTGGTACAAGACTAATTTCCAGTTGGCAAAGTCTTGCTAGCAAGCTGTTCTTTAGGAAGTGGCCTTGAAACCCTGAATAGCCTAGCCAAGCCATTGACAGTAATTCCCACCTTGATAAGCTGACTCTGAATGAAGATAATAGGCAAAGCAGAGTAGGCAACTATTGGGTTGTTGAATTGGATATAGAATACACAAGCTCAGATAGGAACTTTGCTGACCTCAGACAAATCATTCAGCCCAAATAACCCTACAGGATTGCTGTGTGAATAAAATCGCCATCTAAGCTGCCTTGAGCTCCTTAGAGAAAGTGTAGGATACAGGCGTAATAAATAAATTTTATATTTTAAGCTGCATCAAACCCATAACAGGACCTTCATTTGTTCATTGGTGATCTGGGCTGGGCACAGTCTGAAGAGATCTTGTTAGGTGGTTCCATACAGTACTCCATACTATTTTTTTTAATTTCAGTATTTTCATCTAGGGAATGAGTGTAACTTCCACACTTTTTATTCCTCAGCCTCTTTCAGAAAGATTCACTTGAGGATTTTTCTCCATATTAGTATAGTCATCCTCCATTCTAACCCCCTCTCCTATCATGGTTTTGACTGTGTGGATACTTTTTACTGTATAAGGTTGACTATCTCTTTATATTGAGTACTTTCACAATTCTTGGGGTTTTGTAAAAGAAAAAAAAACTAACTTTGACTGGCTCTCTCTGTCTTCTCCTTTCTGCATCCCGCCTTTCCCTCCTTCCCCAGATCTTGCAGTTTTCAAGGAGCGGCTGAGATTGCTAACAGTAGGAGGTATGAAAATAATGAGCCTTTAATCCTTCTGGAGACTAGGACTCTCTGAATAGTTGACTCTGGGCATTTGCAGTTTAGGTAAAGTTACAGCTTGCCCTACCTGTGTTACAACAATGGGGTGGTTGTCATCTTTTTTTTTTTTTTAACCTCTCCAGCATGGTTGTCAGTGTTGCCAGTGAAGCAGATTTATGTAATCATCAGTCATTTTCCCAAATTATGTACCTGTTCATTTGAATTCAGAGCAGTAGCCATTTTTCTCAGGGGGCTTGCCATTGTTTGTGTCATTTGGAAAGGTTGTTGTGCTTTAACGTCTTGAACTCTGCTAAAATGGTTATGGTTAGTGGATGTTCATTGGAGCATGTGCCAAAGTACCTGTGAAGCTTAGTTGTGTGAACTGTGTGCAAGAGTCAAATGTTCCATTGTGGACGCCCAATTTTAGGCAACAATAGTCGGGCTTGGTTATTTTAAATTAGTGGCTTGGTTATTTTTTATTTCTGTCCTGCTAAGTTGTGGCTGTCTCCCTGTAATTGTATCTTGAGAACTTTTGGAAAAGCTAGACCAGGGGTGCTCAAACTTTCAATTTTAGGGATGCTGGACCTTTAACAAGTGTATAGAAGAGAGAATTGCAGCAGGTGCAACTTGTCATCCTACAGATGACAAGCTACACCTGCTGAAATTCTCTCTTCTATACACTTGTTAAAGGTCCAGCATCCCTAAAGTTGAAAGTTTGAGCACCCCTGACCTAGACACTCAGCGCCCAGACTCTTAATTGAAATGCCCTAGTTGGGAAGAGATTGACCTAGTGATTGAAAGGAGCGATATATGGTATAAAATATTTCCCGTTGGGAAAAGAAGGATGTGGTGCTTGGAATTTAACAGCTTCTCAAAATTGCTGCCTGCTGGCTAATATGCTGGGATGGGTACATATGATACCTGGAAATGAAGGGTATTATGAGAATTTTTGCTTGACGCATGCATGAGAAATAATTTTCTCCAGCTTCCATGCTGTCATGTGATCTTATATAATTCTCCTAAACGGGTTCTTAGTGTTAGCTGTGTGAGATTCATGTTGCTAAAATGTGCTGTCCCTTTGTGGGTTTCTGGCACTGCTAAATACTGCTTAAAAAGGTGCAAATGAATGGATGAACCAAGATTAAGAAAACCACAAACCCCTGAAATCTGAACGTAAGAGTAAATCATGCGCTCATGTCCAGGACTAACCCACCAGAAAATTCTAGAGTTAGATAGAAAAAAACATGGGGGGGGGAGAGTTTAAAAGATAGGATTGCTGTTGCAGTAGCTTGAGCAGATTATGCCTCTTCTCATGCTGGCTAATCTCTCAAAACTTTTGTAATTTACATAAAAGTCCCTTTCCCGGTCTTGCTGCCTCAGCACCTTTAGTTGGTGGGAGTGCTGGTACGGGACTACATGCAACACAGTGCTGAGTAACAACAGCAGCACTTGATTTAGACATGGACTGATCCAGTATTCATGGTGTTAGTAAAGTAGTTTCCTTCAGGCTACGGGGCCTGTTGCACACGGACTCAAACATTTTAGATTTCAGTTTTACAGAATGAGAACAGCTTTGGAAAAGGTAATGCAGGGATTATGGGGTGGGGGTGGATGAGTTTATACCCCATATCTCTTAAAGTTCAGCACAAAGAGGTTTTTGCAGTGGTTCCATATATAAGATGTCAAAATGAATGAGAACTACTGGTAACCAGCACCACCAGAGCTTGTTTTCCCACTCAAATGACTTGAAAGTCATGCCAATGTCTTTTAAATTAAAACTTTCAAATTTTTGAAAGGCACCTTAACTTTTTTTACAGTAAAGCAAAAGGAATATCTGAAGAGCAAGTAGCCCCGTGTATTCTGACACAGAGAAGAGAGTAGGAATTGTATTTCTAGTGCTGATATTCGTATATTCCATGCCAGGAATCTGCTTTCTGGAAGAACTTGGGTTCTGGATGCAAATTTTTTAAACAAGGAAGTGAATTCCAAGCACAGCACTGAGCTGGGTAAATAAGGGAGTGAAATTTAAGTAGCCAAGTGTGTGTCCTAAGGGCAAAAAAAAAATGGATCTCCTGTGTCTTCTCTACCATATCCCAGTAGACATGCCCTATTTTGTTTCTCTTTTCTTACCTTGCTCCATATCTCTGGCTGTGGGTAGGGTAAGCAACAGAATGTTATGAGGAAAGGGAGCGAACTTGCCCATAACAATCGTCTCATATAGATCTCTCTCTTCCTACCTGCTTCCAGAATCACATAATCTTCAATTTCAATAATGAACAGAGCTATTTGATGAAAATTACTTAATTTGCGGGCAGAAGAATGGATTGTGAATTCCCAGGTGTTTTGTTTGTAGCAGTGAACATAGTTGCTAGCTATAAAGTTAATGTCCTTTAAAGAGTTTTGTCTTTAATGTCACCAGTTTCTTGTCAAGCTGCCGTGCAGTCTTTTGTCAGTTGCTGTATCTTTTTATAGACTTGTTCTGATCTTCAGAGCTGTTGAATCTTCAGCTGAAATATCCTTAACTGTTGCACTATTTCAGCACCCGCTGCTTTGGGGCCAGTGATAACATGAGGGTCCTGGTGTGCGCACCTGCACTGTGAATGTGGCTGGGCATTTGCAGTACTAGAGGTTTAAATGAATTGTTCAAAAACGATGTCCAAGAGCTCTTTGTAAGACCTCGAGAGGGGATGCTGTGTTTACACAGTGTCCAAGTTCAGTGTGAATCTCTCTCTTTTCTTGAGGCGAGCTATTCAGGAGAGTCCTCTGCAGAATCTTAAAAATGATACATTATCTTGCTTCTTTTCTCCTTCTTTGGTTCCGGGAATTGGTCCTTTAACTCTGTTTCCTGCCTCATTTTACTTTTAATTCTGAATATGTGGTGGAATGTGGTGAAATGTGGTAAAAATGTGTGTTTGCAATTTTTTTTTCTCTTACATGGACCTCAAATTCTTATTGATTTTCCCCTTCCCTTTCTCCCCTGGATTTAATTACCAATTTTCATGGCAAGTATATTACCTGTGTGTGTTCCCTTTGTGCCTTTATAATACTTGTTCTTGCTTACCTGTTCATTTTAATTGCTGCTTGGTTTTATCCATACAAACCTCCTTC
This sequence comes from Tiliqua scincoides, assembly GCF_035046505.1. NCBI lineage: Eukaryota > Metazoa > Chordata > Lepidosauria > Squamata > Scincidae > Tiliqua > Tiliqua scincoides. Next base: position 12,627,792 of record NC_089831.1, read on the forward strand.
ATGCTTATTGTGTGCTGCTTTCTTGTCCCTTCCCCTTTCCACAAAAACCTGGTTCCTGTGCGGCTGTCTACGTTCAACACCCTTCCCCACTCCTTCTCTGCCTTCTCCTACCCATGAAAATCCTGCAGGGTTTTATGGACTGGATGAGTCGGACCTCGACAAGGTCTTTCACTTGCCCACCACCACGTTCATTGGAGGAAATGAGTCTGCTCTTCCACTTCGGGAAATCATCCGCCGTTTAGAGGTAAGTGAATCAAACAGGGACATGAGGGACCCTAAAAGCTATTCAGGTGCTATTTGTCCCATCCCCAGCCCAGCATTTATACACAGAGAGTCCGGCACTGGGCTTTTGTGCCTCCTTATTGCTTCGTTCATATAAAAATGACTGCCAAAATCACATTGAAAAACACAGGATCTCCCTGTTTGGACAAACACTTCTACATGTCAAGACTGAGTGGGTAGGAAGCTAGCCAAGATCTGCTCCCTATCTGGCTGTGTAGCTCTTGTGGGGGAGTGTGAACCAAACAGTCATTATAAATTGGAAATTTGTGCCATGCCACCATTTCTGGTGTTATACGTTGTGTTATTGCTGTAGTCTAAAGGAAATAATAATAATAATTAGAAAATCTTAACCAAAGGATATAACCTATTTGTGTTCGTGCTGTTATGGAGACTTGGAACAGATCCAGTACAACAGGGAGAGCTTTTAGACTCTGGCTCTTTCTTTTTTGTTTTCCCTAGGAATTATTCATTTATATATATTGCAAATATCAATAAAGTTTCAGTATAAAAAAAGACTGTAAAATGTTTACAGTGTGGATATCCAGACCCACAGCAACAAACTGGAAGCATGAGAGCACTGATCTTTATGTATTATGAATCTCCCATAGTTGCTGCACTGTGTAAGCTTAATGTTTGTAATGACTGTTCCTGATAGAGCCACATTTTTCTCTTTCTGGTGCAGTCTGGTATAGTTTATCTTGCCAACACACTCTGCAGAGCAAAAGAACAGCTGTTGCTGACTCCAGAAAAGAGGGGAGGGGGAAGAGAGACAAACCTCAAGGACAGTGGAAATCCTTCTAGCCTCTGCTGTAACCGTTCCTGCGAAACAGAGGCAGACATACAACTGCCTAACATACAGTGGCTTTTCCCCAGTGTGTCTTGACAGCTCAACATAAGACTGTCTCTTATTCCAAGGTCACCTGAGTTTTAGGCTTAACTTCAACTAGGAAGAGATATTAAGCCTAAATCTCAGGTGACCTTAGAATAAAAAGAGTCTCATGTTAAGATGCACTGGGGAAAGGCAACTGAATGTTTCTGTGGAGTAGTGTAATTATGGCCTGAATATATTTTTGTTAGTTCATATTAGTATTATCTATTAACTCATAAGAGTGACATAAGGCTTATATTTTAGTGTATTTTTGTACATGTTTGGTTTGAATGTGGTTATTTTTTTTAACAATTTCAAAGACAAGTCCCTTCTTGATTAATCACCAGGTTCTAATTTGCTTCATAAGGTAACACCTCCTTTTGGGAAAGGAAATGGAACTTGCATCCTTTGCCTGTCTTCAAGTGGCATGACTGTGGCTAAAAATAATTCCCAACAAGTCTCTTTAAAGGCCAGTCTCCCTGTCACTTGCCAAACATGATTTAACAGCTCTGCTTGCATCTCCTGCAGTCCCATCACTGAGTACTGGAGAATTTGAATGTAACAGTTTTAAAATTCAGCTAGTACAGCAACTCCTATGATGTCTTCACTCAGTGGTTTTCAAATTTCCTACCTTTTCCCTCTACTCTTCATATTGGTTTGTTTGCATGGCAGAGGTTTCTGCAGTATATTTTAATGCACATAATGGGCTATTGCCAATGCATTGGAGTGGAATTAATGTTTTCCCATGATCTGGAGCAGTATCAGTGGATAAGGCAGATGGGGTACTGGCCAAGCATGTGAGCATCTGTGTTGCCTCATGTGACCCGAGTGCCCCCTCAGCATTTTCCAGTACTGCAGAGAGATGAGTAGCAATTGTGAAGCTATCTTTCAGGGAAGTTTGCCTGTCACTGCTGATTTTTTTTCCCCCCATTGAGAAGCTCTTAAGTTCTTTCAAGGAGCTCTAAAGTTCCTTGAAGATGCTTTCCACAGTTGAAAGTGAAACATTGGGACAACTTCCTACAATGTGTTTTAATCCATGGCTTAAAGACTCGAGAGACAATTTAAATTATGCTTTAATCTCTAAAGTTCCTGTAAACCACTGAGTTAGATGAATGCTTTGGAAATAATTCAACATGTTACTTCATTCACACACTTGAATGCAACTCTATAGGCAGTTAGCCTTAACATGACTGTGTAAAAATCACTTTCATTGAAATTACTGGTACTTACATCCAAGTAAACTTGGTTAGAGTCTTGCCTTCAGGTAACAAGTAACATTCAGAGTTGGTTTAGATTGATCAGGTTTGAGTTCAAATGCTGGCTCGGCCATAGAGTTCTTTGAAGACCTAAAATGTGGCTGCAAAGTTGAAAATGGGATAACCCATTATATACTGTCGCAAGTTCTGTAGTGGTAGAGCTGGATATAAATGCAGGTACTTAGTTTGTGCTTGGAGATGGTCAACTCTTCTGCTTCATTTTGTGCCCTTCCTTTGTGTTGAATAGATGGCTTACTGCCAGCACATTGGTGTTGAATTCATGTTTATCAATGATTTGGAGCAATGCCAGTGGATAAGGCAGAAATTTGAAACTCCTGGTGTCATGCAGTTCACTAACGAGGAGAAGCGCACCTTGCTGGCTAGGCTGGTCCGGTCAACCAGGTACTTTGTGTTTCTTTCCTTTAACCTGAGCAGTTCATTGGAATTACAGGTGGTGGGTATGCATATGTATGGCACTTAAGCTTCCGAGGGTTCAGGTTTTATGGAAATAGACAATTTGCAACAAGGAGCCTGCAAATAAAGGCATATGTCTAGAAGAACCAGACAGTTTATTTCAGAATTGGCATTAGTGCTTAAGAGAATTCCAGACTCTCCATATTTTTTTGCCACTGCTCCATATAGCATATATCGAAACATATGCCTTCACAGTTGATGTCCCATGAGAGTCTTTCTGCTTTAGCTACTAGGTGTACTGGTACAACTAGGAGGCAAGTGTGTGTTACAGGGAGTTACCCTTAACAGATAGCAGTGTGTTGAATAAACTTGGGGGAGCTAAACAGGAAAATTGAATTTCCATGTGGGGTCATTGGATGCCCTCCATGCAACAAAAGAGGCTTGGATGTTCCAGATTTTAAGCTCTTTGATGGCTTACAACCATGGCACTTGTTTGTAGCACCATCTTATCAGAATAAGTGAACATAGAAAATATTTTTATAGGTTAAAATATCCCCAAATGGATAGAACTGCCTCTGTTTTAAAGAAGTGGGGTTTATTGTTCATTCTCATAGCTTAGAGCAAAACTCTTTCATTTCAGGTTTAAAATAAAGCTCAGTTTCCTGTTACATCTGAAGTCAAAAAACTGTGGCTTACTGTAATCACAGTTCATAAACCAGAATCTTAAACCAGCCGTGGTTAGTTACACTTTGAACCAATTTCTGTGCTGTTGAAACACCTAGGCATTGAAACTACAGTATTTCTCAAATTAGAAGAGAATTCTTTATTTTTTCTTAGACAGTTGCAAAATTTTAGGTAGTTTTGCACTGGAAGTATAAACCAATTTAGGGATGGTATAATAAAGCAGAGAAAATTTGATGAGTGTATTATTCCAGTGTAAGCAGCCTCTAATACCTTTGTATTTAATTAATTCTAAATAGAAGTTTTTGACTTGGAGCTTCTGCAAACAAACTTTGTTAAAAAAAATTACATTTTATTCTTTTTTTCTCTACAAGGGCATAACTGGATTATACAACTGGTACAAAATATAAGTATGCAAACTGTAAATTTTCCAAATTACGTTGGCAACACTTCAAAACATGATTTCAATGTAATACTTCACAAATATGCCAAACCTGTATGTAATAATATTTTTAATGATATTCAAATATATTTTAATTGCATTCTTACAGCAACAAATACAGTAAATATATGCTACTCACCAGTGTCATGTATACAAGAATCTTGCAAATGGCTCTGACTTTCAAACTTATAGATTTGAAGAGTTCCTGCATAGGAAATGGTCTTCTGAAAAACGTTTTGGTTTGGAAGGCTGTGAAGTGCTGATCCCTGCCTTAAAGACAATAATTGACAAATCCAGTGAGAAAGGAGTGGATAATGTTATCATGGGAATGCCTCACAGGTAACTTTTGTTCTTGGGAAAAGCAGATTGTTAGAAGGCAATGGAGGTAGGTTGGTTGGCTAAGAGCTCCATCTAGGGCAATAGCCTGGAACCTTCTCAGTCCTGGAACCCAGATTTGCTACAACCTGCAGTGTGGAAACTGTTTATTTTAAAAAAAAATTATATATGGGTGCCATCATGCATTTTCTCCTAGGCCTAGGGTGACCAGATGCAATGGAGGCCAGGGTTCTTGTACCTTTATACAGTGTCAAACAAACCATTTTGATAGACGCAATACATTATGAGACCTGGCGTTGTGTACTGGCTAAGGTTGAGTTATAGCTCAGAATTTCTCTGTTTGCATCTCTTCTATGAACTCACTAGGTGGTTAAGCAAACCACTCAACTGCTCACCTACATTATGAAGGTGGTGATGATACTTGCCTCACAGTTGTTGTAAGGATAACATCAAGATAATGCACATGAAGTGCTTTGCAGTCTCAAGAAGGTGCAATATAAATTATGTGGAGATGAAAAGGTACTAGTTGATAGTAATTGAATTCTGACTACCTTGATATGGGCCTCCTTAAACACTGGGTAGGCAGGTATGACAATGTTTTAATAAATAGCTTCTACCTTGTGTTAAAGATGTAGAAAACTACCTTCTGTGTCTTTCTTTTCTTAAAATCTGATTCTTGTTTAGGAATTTTTTTTAATGGCAGTGATAGCAGGGGGTCTGTCTCATGGAGTCACCGTGAGGGTGAAGGCGAAGATTGTAAAGTTATCGTATGGATTATGAATGGTAGCAGTCGGTGTTATATTTAACTGGAAATATTGTAGTTCAGTTAACAACTAGGCAAAGCGAGGCAGAACGAGTTATGCAATTGTTTCTCCAGACAGACCTGTGGTGCTAAAACAGTGTCTTGCTAAGGGCAATGTTTGGTTTTTCAGAGGTCGTCTGAATGTTCTTGCCAATGTGATTAGGAAGGAGCTGGAGCAGATTTTCTGTCAGTTTGATTCCAAGCTGGAGGCTGCAGATGAGGTAAGTGAATCTATGTGGATTATGTTCCCCTACTTTGCAGGATACTTTCTTGCAGCAGGTGATGATTATTCAACCTTGAAAACAAAAACAACTTCTTTCCCCACCCGACAAAGATTCACTCTTAAGAGAAGGTCCTCTGTGACTTGGAAACTTGGTTCCAGCATTCGTCTGTTGTCCTGTGAGATCAGCTGTGCTGCCAAGATTTTGGTTTTCTTAGATTGCTGTTGTAATACGTTCTAGTCATTCTGCCTTGACTTTCCTGTAGAGTGCGGAGTTCTGTGTGAATCTACTTACTTCAGAGTAAAACACAAGATTCCACAGTATTCCTCCTCTCCTGTGATGTTGACTTTGTACCATGAGCCTCATGACTTTCTAAGCCTTGTTTTAAGTGCCTCGGGGTAGGAGCTAAGTGCAGCTGTAGCACATTATTAAGTGATTCCTAACAGTTACTTCTGGGACCATTTGCATATGGGGCAATGGCGCTAATATGCAGCAATACCTCCAATACCACTGCATCCTTTAAGCACTGTTTCGCTACAGCAATTTTCATCTGGAGTGTGTGAGCAGTGCACCCTGGGTGCCAAATTCTTGCACCTTCAGCCTTCAGAGTCATTCCTTTTTGTAAATTACCCCCTTAAAATTATAAACATATTGAGGCTCTGAAAAGTACAGTATCAAACGCCCAAAGTGCCTAAAGTTGGTTTCATTCTCTTTTGTTCCCTCTGCAGGGCTCGGGGGATGTCAAGTACCATTTGGGAATGTACCACCGAAGAATTAATCGGGTCACTGACCGGACCATCACTCTTTCACTGGTTGCAAATCCTTCTCACTTGGAAGCTGCAGATCCTGTGGTTCAGGGCAAGACAAAGGCAGAACAGTTTTATTGTGGGGACACTGAAGGGAAGAAAGTAAGCTGGCACATAACCTGTCTGACCCACTGCTCCTCTCCTCACACCTGAAAACACTCACCAGTAGACAAAGGGAAGAGAAATACCTCCTTTAAAATAGCATCTGACTGTAGCTTCTAATTTAAATTCTTGTACCTTGTCAACAAGGTTATTGACCTGCCTTTCATGTTCTTTATTTAAAGATAAACATAATGCAAGATGAATATAATTCTTGCTGACATTCTGTATAAACACCTGTAAATTTGTCATAATTATAACTTGATAGCAAATACTGGATTATATAATCCTGAATCTTATTTACAAGACCCTCTTTCTATAGAGTCCTTCATCCGTTATTGAGCAACTGACCTTAATAACAAACTTTTTGTTGAACTGAAATAGTCTTAGTTCACTCAATTACTTGAATTAAGGCAGTAAGTTCTTGTTTAATAGCCTTGGCCAGCTTTAGCCTGTTCTAGTATATCCTTGTTTCTCCTTGTTTCCTTGTTTCTCATCCTTGTTTCTCAAAACAAGGTCAAAGCCTTACAACTTCTTCCCAAAATCGTGTCACCAATGTGTTCTTATTCATAAACATTTTATGTCATAACATTTTGGAAGCAAAGTCTGATCAATAGGACACTGATTTTAGTCATCCCATACTTTGCAGCTACAGAATCATTACATTCATCACCAGGTGTTAATGTATATAGGTCTGAAACTAATCTTACACACACACACATTTTTGGAATCTCATAACCTCATTCATTGTATATATCACTGCTGTAGGATTTTCTTAGCTTTCTACAATTTTACTAAATGTGCATACATAAGCCTTCTGTATCTCTGCACCTTCAGGGTTGATTGCTTGTCCCTAGAAATATCAGTTGTAATCTGACAGGTGTATATACCATAACCTTGCATGTTTGTTTTGATCCTTAAGGTGATGTCTATCCTTCTGCATGGAGATGCTGCTTTTGCTGGGCAAGGTATAGTTTATGAGACTTTCCACTTGAGTGACCTGCCTTCCTATACAACACATGGGACAGTTCATGTGGTAGTGAACAATCAGGTAATATGTGGATCCCTTTGCTATAATTTCTCTTGATAAAAATGTAAAAATTTTATTATATCCAATAGCTCTAGGGTTTTTCAGTTTAAACTTTAATAAGAGCTAGCAGTTGGGAGCATGGAGATCTTCTGAATTCCTAATTTCTGCATTCTTGCTAGAGCTTTTGTCATGCTGTTGGTTGTGAAGCTCTCAGTTACAAGCCAATTCTCTTGTTGGCTCAGATTTCTCCCAACTGCTTGTCCAGAAATATCTATATGGACAAATTTTAAAAGGACATGCAGGCTCTGTAGGTTATCTGAACCTTTGTTAATCAGTAATTTAAATTTTGAACTAATATATCAAGGTAATGGTTTGGCTTTTTTTTACTGATTTTTTTTTTTTACAAGAGCCCACTGAGAATGGGGGCCAATTTGAGCTCTTAATAGTCTTATTGAATGACTCCAGTTCCTCTTTCTCACAATGCACAGTCATTTTGAAAACCAAGTATTTTTCAAAAGGAACTAGCATAAATTTATCTTCGTTTTTTTGTTTCCTCTCTGTGGTGTTGAATGAAGAGTTGAAAATTCAATCTAAAAATAATGTATAGCTCAACCTGTTAAGTGACAAGGATTCCCTTTTTTATTTTCCTTCCTTCTATGTTACCATTAACGTTAAAAGCCAGAAATGTTATCGACGGTTGGAACGAAGTGGAAATTGGAAACACTTTAACTTAGTGAAGACCATTTATTCCAGTGGTTGGACTACAGAACTGAATGTGATATGAAGCCCAGTTTGTTCTTGCTTATCTCTGACCTGTCAGGGTGTATTGTGGTTTATTCCAAAATACATTTGGTAAATGGGCCTGACTTGTAAAACAGCTGACTTGTTTTGCATCATTGCTTGTGGCCTTCTCTAACAATACTCTGTGAATCTGATCAGTGGGTCCTGGTTCCGCTGTTTGCTGTGATTCTCAATGAGTTGAGCCCCCCCAATTTGGTAAAGCATTTTCAGTTAATGATGAGAACACATTAAGTCCCCACTACAACTCTTATACAGAGTCTCATTTATCCTCATGGTTACTTTTTCTTAATGGCTTCTGTCATCTTCTCCAGATTGGATTCACTACTGACCCCCGTATGGCTCGCTCTTCTCCATACCCCACAGACGTGGCACGGGTGGTGAACGCACCCATTTTCCATGTGAATGCTGATGACCCAGAAGCTGTGGTGTATGTATGCCATGTGGCAGCTGAATGGCGAAGTACTTTCCACAAAGATGTAGTGGTGGATCTGGTAGGTGATGCTAGTTCTTTGGGGGATATAGGTAAATTCCACTAATTTGTATTTATAAGGAAATACTATAGGCATCTTGTGCTAAACTAGGAAGTTTTCATTTCTGTAGTAGCGTATATGTTTTATCCAAATCTTCAAGAACTTCCGCTAAACTAAATCACAATTTTGCCTCTTGTTTATGCATGAGATTGCAGTTGATCCACCAGAACTTCTTTACATCGAGCGTCTCCCATTTAAATAAAATGTTGGTTGGGGACTAAATTTGCTTTTGGAAGATATATGTAGACTGAGTTTGTTCCTCGCCCTCCCCCCAAATTCTTCTTAGGTGTGCTACAGGCGAAATGGACACAATGAGATGGATGAGCCCATGTTTACCCAGCCATTGATGTACAAGCAGATCCGTAAGCAGAAGACAGTGTTGCAGAAATATGCAGAGACGTTAATTTCACAAGGAGTGGTAAATCAACCTGAGTATGAGGTACTGTCATTTGTGGCTTGATAATCAACATATAGCTAGCAGCCCATCATAACCTTATTCCTCAAACTTTTTTGAATGGCTAAATTGGGAAAGATCAACTGAAGCCTAAAGGGTGCGAACTGGGGAAGGGTGCTGTTCCATACAATAGCTGGTGTCTGTAATTTTGCTAAGTCAACCTAAGATCTTCTGGCACCTGAGGTAGTATGCCAAATACTGCCCCCCCATAATCTGGTGATATGTCAGCCCCTCCTCCTTTCACAACTTGGACTGAAAAAAGAAAAGGGGGATGGAGCAGAAGAGAAGATGTGCAGGAGAGGTCAGTGGTGGGTTAGAGCACCATGACAGTCTAGCCCACCACTCTTCTCTTCTCCATGGTGCCTTTCTAATACATGTAATGGAAAAGGAGGAGGAAGAACAGTAGAGGTGAGTGGGTAGATGAAGGTAGGCATCCCTTCCCAATCTGCCCAAGGTGACTACCTCTGTACCCACTGGGGATCCATTCCCAGACCCTTTGCAGATATCAAATTCAGTGGATAATCCATGGGGGGTGTACGATGGCAAACCAGAAGTGCCTCTCAGAAGCATCTGGGAGGTCTTCTGAGGCACAGGGAGGCTGCTCACCTGTCACACACCGCGTGGTCTTTGTGGCCCTCCAGACGCTGTCTTTGCATCTGTGTTGAGTGAAAGCCGCGGGTGCTGCACCCACAGATAAAGAGGGCCCACTGTAATGCAATGCAGTTCTCCTCCTTGAATACCATTTACTTGGAATGGGACTTGTGCTTAAGCTCATCTCTGTAACTTTTAAGTATTGCTTTACCTTTTTCAGGAAGAAATTTCCAAGTATGATAAGATCTGCGAGGAGGCCCATGCCAGGTCCAAGGATGAGAAAATCCTTCACATCAAACACTGGCTGGATTCTCCTTGGCCTGGTAAGCTTTTGCTGCTTCGTTTGTCGCAGTGAAGAAGTGGATTGCCCTTGCAGCTCCTGGCTCTAAAAGAAGATATACTTCTTTGGTACTGTGGGAAGGTTCAACACGAGAACCATAGATAAACATCGCTGACTTGGTAAACACATTCAGCTCCTTGCTGCATGAGTTTTGAGAGAGAATTTACTTCAGCTGTGGCATCACTAGGGTTGGTGTCACCCAGTATAGGGCAGGGGGAAGGAGCAAAACAGGTCAGGGAAGGTGGCGATGGCCAGTAAAGTTTCTGGAGCCCAGGTCTACCTGTCCAGTAGACCAGCTCTCCCAACCAGGAAATTTCTGGCTCCCCTCCTTTTGGTGTTACTCATTGTGGCCTGCATCCCACAGTGATGTCCTGTCCTTTAGTAGTTTAGCTCAGCATTGTTTCCTTGCTGTTGCTTGTCTCAAGAAAGATGACGGTGAGGGGCCTGTGTTTTTGTTACTGTTCCAGCAGCTTGAGTTTGCTTTTCCAGATACTTGACTTTCCTTTCTTTCCCTAGGTTTCTTCACTCTTGATGGCCAGCCCAGAAGCATGACCTGCCCTTCCACTGGTGTGAATGAAGAAGATTTGGGCCATATAGGAAAGGTGGCCAGCTCAGTACCTGTTGAAAACTTCACAATTCATGGTGGTATGATTTTTCTAGTTCTGCAGTCTATTTTCTGGCCCTTGGAGTTTGTTTTTAATGTTGCAGTTAGAGTTGGCAAATGTGAAATACTCTACGGAAGCAAGAATTCCACTGTGTAAGTGGCAGCTTGCTTTTAAAAATTATGGTCTCATCACTTAGCAAGGGCAGGAATAAGCACCTCTTGTCCCCTGTCCCCCACATCACTTGGGACCAAATTTGGCAAGAGAGTGAAGCTTCTGCCTCTTGCTGTAATTGCTGGGATCTCAAGCTAAGAACATAAGTGATCAGCAGGAAGGGACTGCCTTTTTTTCCATCTTGCTTGTTGTGGAAACAGAGGTGCAGTCCTTTCATGTGACCTAACCGTCTGGTCCATAAAGCACCTTTGGCAGATTGCAAAAACAATTTTGAAAGACTGAAGATGCTGCTTGAAGTAAAACACATGAGGGAGTCCTGCAAGAGGAAAACAGAGTCCTGTGGCGTGTAAATGCTAACAAGTTTATTTCAAGTTCTTCTGGACTACAGTCCACTTCATCAGATGTAGTAGCCCAAGTGTGGGTGTATGAACAGCTTGTTCATGTAACAAGCTTAAAATAGTGCAAGATATGTGCAGTGACAACTTGCAATTATTGATAACCTCACGGTGTGGTTAAACCAATTAACTCTGTAATGTGATAAGAAACCCCATGTGATTCAGACCCTCTCTTGTGATGGTGCCAAGCTTAATTATACATTCTAATTCAGCTTTTTTCTTGTTCTAATTTCTTTTTAAGGTTTTTCTATTGAACTGTTGCTTTCGGGTCTGCAGGAGAATGAAATGTTGCCTTTCCTGCTGTCAAGCTTTTGTGTAGAGACTGTTTTCAAAAAATTTGGTGGGTGGGTGATAGTGGACACAGGCACACCCCTACCTCTGGGGATTTCACTTCAGACATGTGATGAAGTGGACTGAAATCCACAAAAGGTTCTGCTGAAACAAATTGGTTAGTCCTTTGGGTGCCACAAGGTTTCACTGTGTTTGCTGCTACAGACTAACAGAGACGTTGCTGCAAGAGAGAAGTTAAATTAGGGAGATTCAGGGAAAGCCAAACTGGAACAATTTGGGGTAATAAACCATGAGACCAGTGGGTCTGACTAGAGATATGGACTTCTGAACTGCAGCATGAACCCATAGAGCAGCCTGAGTGGCAATAGCTCGCAGTCAAGTTGTTCTAGGTGTGCCAGGGTAATGACCAAGTCACACAGCAGGCAGTAGCAATTGTAGTTTAAAGCAGGCTGGAAGTGAAAGCTCTGTCTCCCTCTGCAGGTTTGAGCCGGATTCTAAAAACACGAGGCGAGATGGTTAACAACAGATCTGTAGATTGGGCCTTGGCAGAGTACATGGCGTTTGGCTCTCTTCTTAAAGAGGGAATTCACATTCGACTGAGTGGCCAGGATGTTGAGAGAGGAACATTCAGGTAACATGTTGGCCTGGCTGTATGTCGCCAGCATTTGCTCTCCAAACTATGGCCTGTGGAATGGATCTGGCTAACCCTTCCCTCCATGAGTGGAGACCTTGTGCCGGCCAGCTGCTTCCTCATTCTGTTGCCCCAGCAGGCTTTGTGCCCAGATTTCTGGGCAGACGCAGCTGCCCGGCACAAGGCATGGGGAAGATTGGGAATGAAGATAAGTGGCTCTCTAGCAGAATGGTAAGCTCCAGTTGCATGGGGGGGGGGCACGTTTGGGCACACAGCAATCTCCAGTTTGATGGATCTGGTCCTGGAAGGGGGCGGGATGAGTGGTGGGTCCCAAGTCCCATACTTTATTTTTGGGGGTTGTGGCATGAAAAGGTTGAAGGGTTACGCTAAATTTCAAAAGTAGCAGCATACATAGTGCTGGCCACAAACCATGGTTAAGAAGGAATGTGATCTGTGGCATTGTATAGTTGTAGGAAGAGCTATGTCATTTGGTGAAAGCATGCAATCCTACGCAAAACCAAGCACGTTAATTTCAAGGTACACAGGATTGGGCTTCTCATAAACTTGCCCTAATCAAGGCTTGTAAAATAGTTGTTTGCCTCATGCAAGTGGCTATTTTGCCATCCCTTCCATTTGTCCAGGCTGTGAAAGAGGATTAGTTATTTTTCTGTTGTACACTTAGGGTCAAATGACTGACAATAGGTATGGGTGGGCTGATGGACTAGTAGAGATTTTCTTGATTTTGTTATAGGAGTATGAGCGGGGCCTGTATTGTGGATCCCATATCCATGGTTTCACTTAACTGTGGATAGGATCCACAGGGTCCCCCCACGGGCCCCCTCTGGAGGGGGACCATAGAGGCCGTGCACAACCACCCACGGCAGACCTCAGAATGGCTGAAAAGGCAAAAAAGTTACTTCTTGTTTTACAATAAAACCAAAAGTGATGTTTTTAATGCCTAATAAGCTATTAAAAACATCACTTCCAGTTGCATTTTTTGACCCTTTTTGGCCATTCTGAAGCCTGCAATGGTTGCACGTGGCTTCTGTTGGCCTCAGAAAGCCTCCAGAGGCAAGGGGAGCCCAACTTCCCTTGCCTTCAGATGGGGGGGCCATAGCTTCAGATCCGCGGGTGGGGGGTTCTGGGGGCACACTTGTAATAACTTATTGGAAAGGCTGCTTTAAACAATTGACTTGTACATCTGTTGAGTAATGTGACGACTGTGCCTGATATTCCTCCTTTAGCCATCGGCATCATGTCTTGCATGATCAGAATGTAGACAAGAGGACATGCATTCCCATGAACCATCTGTGGCCGAACCAGGCCCCATACACAGTCTGCAACAGCTCTCTCTCAGAGTATGGAGTCCTAGGTAAGGACAGAGTGTGCACTACTTGGATGCTTCTGGACCTGTTTCCCCATTGTAAGTGGAAGAGCATCCAGAAGAGTCTGTGTTCTTGTTTGTCTTTGCAGGATTTGAACTGGGCTTTGCTATGGCCAGCCCCAACGCTTTAGTGCTGTGGGAAGCCCAGTTTGGCGACTTCCACAATACAGCTCAGTGCATCATCGATCAGTTCATCTGCTCTGGGCAGGCCAAGTGGGTGAGACAAAACGGCATTGTGCTGTTGCTTCCCCATGGCATGGAGGGCATGGTAAGAAATACTCTTCTATTTAAGAAACAGTCTTTTCAGATTTATACTCTGCCACAGGCTTAGATGTCTGTAGCCTGCAGGTGGAGAAGCTGCACCCCCAGCAACAGTCATCTGCTGTCAGGTTTTTCCTGGGTGCCATTTATGTAGATCCTATTTCAGAAGTTGGCAACCACCAGAGCATCTGGGTTGGGGTGACTACTCGTGCCATCCCATTTTCCTCAATACTTGTTGCTGCTGCATGAGGAAGAAGAGGTGACAGCCAGGGGCCACTCCTGTATCTGTCTCCAAAGAGGAGCAAAGCTTATTGTCTGTGTATAAACCGGTTTGAGATGTGATATTCAAATAATAATAGACAGGAATGTCTGCCACTCCACACATGTACACATATACCATGATAGAGAACACTCCTCCAGGGGTTCAAAGGCAGCGGAAACCCCATAAGCCTGCTGCTGGTGCTGGGCTGGTTTGACACATTCACTTCTATGGCAGATTTGTATGTGACTGAACAGGAAGTAATGGCCTTGGATTTCTGGGCTTCATAGCAAGTCTGTTGTTTTTTTTAATTATTTATTTTTATTAACACACACAAACATACAAACATATAACATACATTTAGGAGTGCTAAATACCATATACCATCACTAATTAATCATACTATATCTCCTAATCTACTTACTCATCTATCTCTACCTCTTATTGATTTATCCATTTATTTATATAATATACAATAAATTTTCCCGAATGCTCTATACTATATTTTCTAAATATTCACTTTCTACCAAACGTAAACTAACTTCAATTGCTCATTAATATTAAAACAATATAGTCTAATTACCAAAATTATCACCTCAGCTATTTCAACTCCAATCTAATTCTCCAATCTAATTACACTTTTTTCTTTGACATAATAACCACATATAAAACAATTCTTCCACACATTTACATTTCCAGCTATATTTTTAATACATTCTAATTCATATTTATCAATTTCATACGTATTCTTTTTTTCAAATAAATTTGGACCATTGTTATTAGCTGAATAAATCCTCCAATTTTCTTTAACCCTCAGATTACCCCTCAGGGTTCTTTTTCTTTCTTACTTTCCATTTTTTCTCCTGTAATATCTTTAATAATTTGTTTCTATCTGATAAATCCACACTTTCTTCTATAGGGTGTGTTCATTCTTCCAGTTAACTGGGATATATTTTCTCCTTCTTGTTCCAACAAATTTTGTGATTTGTGCACTCCTGTTACTCTGTCCATCTTATCTTTCTTAATCTCCATCAGCGCCTCTTCTTCATCCTGTTGATTTTCCTCCTTGTCCACTTTTTCACTCCCTTGTTTATCTTCTGCTTGTTTCTTCACATCTTCCAGTTGTTCCTTACAGACAACTATCTGTTGGGAAAGAGTCTCCAGACTGACTTGAATCTGCAAGGACCAATTCAGCTGTTGTCACTCCATAACAAGCAATCTCTCCGTATTAATCAAGATTTTCCGTATCCACATTTCTGGAACAGAGTCCATTTTGCAATTTCTCTCTAGTCCACTAGATGTCCACAACATATTATTCTCCTCACTTCCACCACGTCATTACTACTCTGCCATCCGCATTCCTTACATACCTCTTGCAGATAACAGTCCAGTGCGGTTAACGGAGAGAAAAACAAAACGAAAGAAAACAGTCTCACCGTCTCTGGTGCAGAGAAAACAAAGCTCTTTCAAATCTAATGAGAATTATATTTATATCCAATTATGTTCAAGAATAATTCTGGATTTTAGTTCACATCCAAGTTATAGTTGTAATTATAATCCACCACCAATTTATTCCACGAGAGAGAAAAAGAGCACTTTCAACCAAAAAGCCTCTTGTTTAACGCCTCCAATATATCCAGGGCTTTTAGCCAAATCAGTTAATCAGAGCCAGGGACAATATTAACACTTGCCTATCTTAAATTTCCAGCTTAAACTTTACACTTCATGCTCTTTTTTTTTTTCCTCCATGTGGCATCTCAGCACAGAGCCAGTAGCTTGATTGCAGATCACTGCACCTCCAGTCCTCTTCAGACCTGCAATATTTGGGGGAAAACAAACTGTCTCCCAGGAGCTCCTGGGGACATGTCTGTTTGTCTACTGTTGGCTCCTCCTCCGGCTTCATAGCAAGTCTTAAGTGGGGCAGTGAACTGCCAAATCTTGCTGGCATTGAGCAGTGAAGTTGTCACTCTGCGCATAAAACAGCTTCTGCCCTAGAACTGGAGAACAGATGCAATTTCTCCATGATGCTGGCTACTGTGGGTGTCTAAGCATCTCTCACTTGCTAGTCTGTTTATCCAGAGAAAAGTTTCCATCAAAACTTGGGAGGTCCTCATCTCTTCGCAGGGCCCAGAGCACTCCTCTGCCAGACCTGAGAGATTCCTGCAAATGTGCAATGACGACCCAGATGTCTTCCCGGTGAGTTGTGGAAGAGAGTGTGCTTTATCCCTTTCTGCTATACTCCTCTTACCAATAAACCAATTTATGGTGAAAGCAGTGCCCTGCAGCACCTTCAAGACTTTACATTTGAGTATAAACTTTTATGGACTAGAAAGCTTTTTGTCAGAAGTATGAAGCACTAATCTTAATAGGCAGGTATAGATACATAAGGTCAAGGGAAACCGAGAGAGAAAGGCAAAGGGTTGGAAAAGGTACAGTTAGTGACCATTATCATGTAAGGTACAGTGATCATTCACAGCAGCTGTAGGCAATTAAAGCTATCTAGCTTTTGTGAGGCAGGAACAATGGATAGAATAGACATTGCATCAGACCTCTGAACAAAAGGATCAGGTGGTCAGCAGGAGACTGTTTATAAGTAAGTCTAAGTGCCTGAAATCAGTACAATGAGAACTTACATCAGCAGTAGTAGGTGATGATATAATCATTCTGACAGAGCAGAGTTTTAACAATATAGTGAGACAAGAAATTTCCCTCTTTGTTCAGGCCAAAATAAATAGAATCAAATTTACTGATAGGCCATCTTAGACCTAACTGCCTGCAGCTTTTCCAGCTGTGTCTGAACTCGGTGTCTTTCTGCTCCCACAGAAACTAGATGATTTTGATGTGCATCAGCTGTATGACTGCAATTGGATCGTAGTGAACTGCTCCACTCCAGCAAATTTTTTCCACGTCGTGCGAAGGCAGATACTTCTCCCCTTCCGGAAGCCGGTCAGTACAAAGAATGAATTCTTCAGCCCTGAACAGTCCTGTGCTTCACTCTTCCATTACAGTAGCCTTCCGGTTGTTAATAGGGGACTAAAGTCAAGCGAAGAGTAACATACGGTCTGAACCAGTGGTCGTCAATCTTTTTCGTGTCACAGCCCCATTAAATAAATTATGAGACTGGGGACCTACCACCGAACCTACTCCCCTTCCAGGACCCAATCCGTTCACCCCTGTCACTTGTGGGTAAAGTGATTTGGTGTTTAGAAAATTATTCTTGTCCAATGTCAACTAAAATGCTGGAATTTTCTTTTTCAGCTGATAGTCTTCACTCCAAAGTCACTCTTGCGTCACCCAGAGGCTCGGTCCAGCTTTGATGACATGCTGCCAGGTATGACACACTTAGGACAGGATTCAGGGAGGAATTTTTGCCATTATATTTTACTCTCTGGAAGATGATGTGTAAATGGGTAGACAAGCAGGGAAACTGTAGCTTTAATGAGGAAGCAGCTGTACCCAGTTGGGGAGATTTGATTTGATTCCTCCCCACCCACCCCATTTCCATAGGGAAGCAAGATTGGCTCTTCAATCTTAGAAAAAGATCAGTTTAGTTCACAAAATAATATAAATGAAAATATGGTTCCTGGCCCACCCCTTTATGTGGTGATGAGCCATCTTTTCTTCCTTTCACTCCTTACAATGGAAAAGGAAGGGGGGCAGAGGAGGAGGAAAAGTGGAGGAGAAGGGAGAGGTGGGCAAGAACTCAACACTCTAGCCCACCACTCTCTTTGCTTCAGCATTGTCTCTTCTGCTCTGCCCCCCTTTCCCATTGCAGAGAGTGGAAGGAGGATCAGTGGCAGTGGGGATGAGTGGTTTCCCATCTGCCATTCATGTGATGGCTAGAATTGTAGCAGGGCGCAGAGCTCATGAGATAAAAAAAGGTATCTTAAGAGACCACTGCAAGGACTTGCTTCCATTTTCCCTCGTCGACATATTGCTATGGAACAGACCTCGCCCTAGTTTGTACTGCAACAGCATTTCAAGCAAGTTGAAGTGGTCTGTATTAACAGTTCAGTACTGCTGTTGTCTGATCTACTGGAGATTTAAGGCTCAGTGGTGAGTAGCAGACGCCTCCTGTTAACCAGGACTGGCAGAACCAGAAATACAACTTAGAGGGCAATCCTGTTCTTCACTAGCACCAGCACAGCACCTGCTGTGCCAGTTGTAGCCACTGTAAAAGCACCATAAAGTGTTTTTTGATGACTCTTGAGTAGGCTGCACCAGCAAGACAACCTGCGCTAACCTGCTAGCACTGGATCCAAACCGCTGGGCGCCAGCGAGGCAAATGCAGCACTGAGTTGCGCAGGGGTGGGAGAGGGCATCAAGAGGGTGGGTGGAACAAACAGGTGGAGTGTCCTTGGGTGGGAGGGATAGGCCCGGGGGGCAGGAACAGCGGAGGCACTGTATCCTAATTGCCTCCCAGACCTGACAGCCTTAAATGGGCCTGCTCAGACTTCCACCAGCTAAATAGTTCACAGAGATTCAAGGAGCTTCATAGGACAGGCTGGAGCTCTACCTGGCATAAGGGGAATAATATCCCCTGACCCTGAGTAGACTTCCAACTTCCTTCTAACCTACTGTGGCTGCAGTGCAGGCCATGTGGTCTGACTGCGCCAGCACAGGTTAGGATTGGGCTATCTGTGTTGCATTGGCCTTTTTTATCCTTAAAGGAGCCTGTAACCTGGAATGGCCTGGGAGGGGGCAGGAGAGCTCCATGTGGTGTGTTTGAGTCTCCTGAGTATGCAGGGGCAGGTGTTCTCACCTTTGCTTAGTGATATGCTTGGCTTGGTGGCATATCCTGCAAGTAGCTCTAGCTCGCCCTTGCTTAGACCTTGGAACTGAGGAAGGAAGTTGCAGAGAACCTGTCTCTGTGCTTGGCCTATTCTCTACTTGGGGAATCTCTTTCCTTAGTTCTGCTACTGACTTGGAACTCAAAGAGAGCCATACACTGCTACTAGTGGTGTTGCTTTTCTATTTCCCCAGGGGTTCCTTGGTTCAGATCAGACTGTTGTCTGATCAGTGCAGTGCAGTGCAGTGGGTGACAGATGGTTCCTTCTAGCCTTATTTGTGAAGCTGCAGCCCAAGGAAAAGCCTAAATACATGGCTGCCAGCTTGTTGTCATTTTTGAAAAGGATCCAGTGGCCCAAAACAGCATCCTGTGCTCTGTTGCAGGCACCAGTTTCCAGCGCATCATCCCAGACGGTGGTCCTGCTGCCCAGAACCCAGAGGGTGTCAAGCGCGTTCTCTTCTGCACTGGCAAAGTCTATTATGATCTCACCCGTGAGCGCAAGGCCCGGCAGATGGAAGCAGATGTGGCCATCGCAAGGGTGGAGCAGGTGAGGGTTGGCTGAGGAGGGCTTCTGTGTCTCAACATTTCCCAGTATGGATCTACAGCATCACTCTGTGGTGTGACTTTATGAGGTCTGAAACTATTTCAGATTCTGGCTTCCAAACGAGAGAGAATTTTAGGAGGAATAACCTGTGAATTTCAGGCAACTGCCTTCAGGTTTTAGAGTGTCCTAGTCTGACTTTGCCATATCATGGGTTTCGTTGTTTCCTGAGGAGTACTGGAAATCAGCTACTACAACTGAGCTGTGCAGAGTAAAATTCTGAAGTGGGAGCCATTTCTCCTACGTGCATCTTGTAAGGTTGTTGGAGGCAGCCAGTTCTAGTATCAGTCTCTGACTTGGTTATGTTGAGCACTAGCCTTCTGAATATTAGGGATTTGGACTGGCTGTGGTTTCTGCAGTTCACACCTTTAGTAGACCTGTGGGGTTACTGCCTCCTCAAGCAGTAGCTCCGTAAGGATGGCAGTCTAGTAATCTGCCTTTTCCCCAAAGGAAAGGGATTTCTGCCAGTCACCTCCAAACATATTCCTAAGATCAAAGCCTACTCTTTCTGGAGTGTGTAAGCTTCTTACCCATGTCAGTGCTAGATTCCTGTTTCCCACTGCATGGAATATGTGGACCAAGGCTGCCATGCTTCTTCACCACAGTTTGTGCCTCTGTTTGTTGGGTGTGTACAACCCTTCTTAATCAAAGGCCTTCCCTATTGCAGCTGTCTCCGTTTCCCTTTGACCTCCTGCTGAAGGAGTTCCATAAATACCCAAATGCAGACCTGGTTTGGTGTCAGGAAGAGCACAAAAATCAAGGGTACTACGATTATGTGAAGCCTAGACTCCGCACGACCATCGACCGCGCAAAGCCAGTGTGGTAAGTGCCCCTTCCTGGTGATTTCAGTTCAGTGGTAGCTGACCCCGCGTTGCACACCTTGCTCTAGAAAGGGAACAGGTAGATGCTGCACAGTGCCTGTTGAAATAACTGGGTTTTATGCTCAACTACTGCTCAGCCATAGCTATTAGCATTATGCTGGGATTTTAGGGGATTGCCCTGCTACTTGGTTGTGGGTGCCCCATTGCACCAGGGACACAAACCATGGGGCTTTTCCCCATGGGGCTGGGGAAAGAGGACAAAGGAGATGGAGGTTCTCTGGTTCTGCTGTGAACCAGAGGAGCAACTGGGCCATGAAGGAAGTGGATATCTGTAACTTTCCAGCGCTCGACCAGGAGGTAGGTGTGAGGTCATAGATGCAAGGGCCCAAAGTACTTAATGTGGAGCAGTGGTAGTGAAGTCCTGCTCCTGAGTACAGAGGGAGAGAATCAAGAAAGTTGTGACTTGGGCTACCCAAGAATTGATGAGCATTCCCTGGCTGTGCCCATATGGGCTATGTGACTTAAGCCTATTCCAAAAATCTATGCGTAAATCTGAAGTTTTGCAAGGGGTCATACATTGTGTTTCTCTTCTCAGCATGATGCTAGAGACCTGTTTCTCATGTGGCAAAGGTCACCTTTTGGTCAGAGACTAAAGTCATCTGGTACATATAGACTGGTATAGATTTGCCTTCCTCCATGTCTGACCTGAGGTTAGCAGAAGATCTAGGCCACTGTTAAACTGAACAGGGTGATAGATTTCAGGCAGCAAACAGCATGGGTGTTTCCCCTGGTGGGGGTGTGTGGATCTTGTGGGCTTGCTGTATCAAGCACTGAAATGGCCCTGGTTACAAAGGCTTTGTAACCTCTGTGCAATTCCATCTCTGGTTTGTACAACTGCACCAGCAACCTCTCAGAGAACCCCCAGCGACAACCAAACGTCCTGTCTTTTGCTCCCCTCCCTCCTTTGCTGTAGGTATGCCGGGCGTGAACCTGCTGCCGCCCCAGCTACTGGCAACAAAAAGAACCACCTGACTGAGCTGCAGCGCCTCTTGGATACCGCCTTCAACCTCGACTCTTTCAAGGGCTTGTCTTAGACACACTCGGAACTGGTTCCACAGTGCACTATGTGTGCACTCGTGTGTTTCTGTCCCCTCATGTCAGCTCGCCTCCTCTCTGTCCTTAACTAGTAAACTAACTTAAAAAGCACCTATTATTAACCTCTTGTTTGCTGTTGAGGACCTGCCTCTTGAACTGCCCTGTCTGGGAAGCTTGCATTGAGTTCATCTTCTGTGTTTCACAGCTCAGACTTCTAGCACAGCATGGTGGTGATTGCACCAGCACAAACCCAAATGTTTTCTGAAAAGCCCAGCCCTAATCAGCTCCGTTTCTCCATAATGTGGGCCTTGGGGGGACTTCTATGTGGCTTCCAAATGAATGTGTGTGCGCCCCCCCCTCTCTCTCTCTCTCGCTGAGATTCTGGTGGCACCAGGGAAAGCACTTGTCGTTGTTTCCAACCAGAAAGTGACTCTAGAAAAAGGCTTTAATGGCAATGCAAATGTGCCCACTTGGAGGGGCAAGAGGTATGTCATCCTCATTCCTCTTGTCTCTCCTTGTTGAACCTGGCATAGTTCTTGAGTTGTGAACTGAGTGGCCTGTTCTTCCAAGCTCACAGTCCCTAGCACTGAAGGTCTTGGAGCTAGCCCCATGAATCAGTGCTTTTCCCTGTGGTCTAGCATTGCTAGTTCACTGAAGGCATGAACCCCAAATTCATGCAACCTTGAAAAATATGAAATAGTCCAGCCACACACCAGCTTGGCTTCTTTCATGAAGCTGCATTCCATGGTTGATCCTATATCAGATCCTGGGTAGGAGGTCTCTGAAACGGGGCCGCACACAGTAACCACAGCCAAATAATGGGCTTTGAGTGTGTTTGTTTTATCATGTGAATATGGCTTTTCTCCTGCACACAGGGCATTGATGTTGGCAGTGTTCTCCTGCCGCCCCCAGCATCTCAGGCAAATGGGCTCACCTTTGCTGTACGCTTTGGAAGAAAGCATTTAAAAGAAAACATTTTAACCATCGCATTTTGGTGAAGTTTAGCAATATTTTTTAAGAGTTACTTGAGCATATAGAACTGGCAGGTGAATTTTTTTTTAAGGCCAAAAGCTCATTTTTTGTCCATTTGAAAACACCTAGACTGTCATCTAGCATTTGTAGCTTGCTAAGGAAGGAAACCAGTATGGCCGTCCCTGACCTGTGCATGGCTTTCTATCCAAACCCAGCTCTGTGCCAGGAGACTTAAACCGATATTGTTCGTATCCACTGTTTCTGGACAAAAGTAATGCCTGCTGTGCCTTCTCATTCTGTGAACCCAGAAGGACTGTGTGCAGAGAGAGGACACAGACCAATCGGCAGAAAGCAAAGAAGCTCCCAGAGAGTTCCAAAGAACATCCTGGTTGTGAGGCTGTCTGGCTTTCTAGGTCATTGCAGACATTCCTTAGCTTTGCAGGTGCCAGGACATGATCCCACATGCTGGCTCAGTCAGGGCACACACTGGAATACCTTGATTGACCTCTGCTTTGCTGGTCTCGTCTTCCACAAAACTCAAGTGCACTCATGCTTCGGCCTCCAAAGATTGCTGCAGTCACTTGGCTCCTTTTAACTATTTACTGGTAACTACTTCCAGTAATTGTGCAGTCTGTACCTTGGTGCTTTTGCCCGTCTCTTCCCTTGCACCGTTCACTTAGCATGGTGGTGGCGGCGACTGCTGCTTGATTGGCAAGGGTGTTCAAGAGGCAGAATCCTGAACCCTGTAGAGCGCCCCTTCCCTGGATAGAACGCACAGCACACACAGAGACGCACTTCTACTTAAGTCTACATCTATCCTGTGTCCATCTCCTGAGCTTTGTGAATATAAACTGCCTCCTTAGTGTTTAAAAAATAAAAACACGCACACACACAACCTGAATTCTCTGGGTTGCCTGCTATAGGAGATGTCCAGCTTTGTATCTACATGGCTGGCTCCTGGCCACTATTGAGAGTTCCCCTAGCTTTCTTCTCGTCTTTACACCCAAAGAGTGTGCCATCTTGTGAATAAAGACTTTGCTATGATATACAAATCTCTGCTGCTTCACAAGTGGGAACAGCACACTCCAGAAGTGATGTCTGCTGTTGCAGGGATTGGCTGATTGTCTGTTAACATTGGGACTTTAGGATTACTCCCAAGTAGGACTAAAATGTGTCTTTCATTCTGCAGAGGAAAAATCCTCATGTCTAACCTTTGCCAAAGCCAGGGGAGTGGAGGATGGCTGTTGTGAGCTAGAGCTACCCTGGAGCCCGCACTCAGACTTTCAGTCTGAACTTATTTATTTTGGTTTTAAAATAAAATCAAAACTGAGATTGTCTGACTTCAACAATAAAAGCCTGATCTTCTGGCCCTCTGTGTCTAGCTTGCTGAGTTTTCTGAGGCTTGGTCTTGTAGCCAGCACAAACTGTACATTTCCCCCTCCCCTTTGAGGGCAAGTGGAATGGTAATTGGAAAAGGCCCATTCGCTCTGCAATCTTTTATTCCTCCTGTGCAAATGCTCTGTAAAAATAGCTTGCATTAGTGGCAAACGTCTTGTGCTTATCAGAGCTCTTTTTGTTACAGCTGGATCACAATGAGCAGACTTTGAACTTGAACTGGAAATCGAGCAACTGGAAATCTTGCTTGCTAGCTAGCTAGCTCAAAAGTCGTTTGAAGGTGTCCTGCCTGGAAGGGAATCATGTAGTGGTGCTAGGTTGCTTTGTGGGAAGAGGTCCTGCTGTTGCACCTTCAAAAGTAACCTTCAGCTCTGCTATTCCCTACAGTTGAGACTCTGGGCGCCATCTGGTGATTCCTGGATGTCCGTAGGTTCCAGTACTACTACTGGTGTGCAAGTGATCTTGCCAATAGCGTTTCCTAAAGAAGATCCTAAACATGTGGGTGGAAATACACTTAGAAACCTCATAAGCAGAGTTGTTGATAGCTCTACCCATAAGAACCTGGAAGTCCATAACACGGTGAGTACTGGATTAATGGCCGCAGACCCCACTAAACTCCAAGGTAGTGTAATTGGCCTGACCCATCCAACTAGTGTCCACAACAGTATGTTTAGTAAGGGACTTCAAAGTTGCTCTCATTAGTCTTTGGCTAACCAGCATTCAACCTGAATAAGGAGAGATCTGCTATGCCTAGAAAGTAGCTTGTTTTAAAAGAAAGTTGAGAACCTCAAGTACTGTTCTGTAAGATACTGACTGTACAGTGGATCCTTTTTGCCTGTGGGTTCGGAACCCACAGAGGATCTCCTGGATGCGGCCGGAATGCCTTCCATTTCCATCAGAAAGCCCCCCCCCCCCCAAAAGACCCAGCTTTTCTGAAAACCGGAAGGAAGTGCCTTTCTGACACCTCCGGGGGGCTTTCTGAGACATGGAGAGGCTTCATGTGGCCTCCATACGCAGCTAGAAGGTTCTTCCAGTCACAGCCAGGCGTCCTTTTGAACCCCACCTGTGGATTTGATTATCCACAGGTTTCAGTATCCACGGGGGTTCAAGAACAGATCCCCTGCAGGCACAGAGGTCCAATTTGTCTCTGGCATAGTGGCAAAGATTACAATAGGCTCATGAGTTGGCAGAGTTTGTTAAAATGACTGCAGAAAATATGAAAGGCATAGCTAGCCTGAGGGCAACTTCTGTTGTTCCGGTCTTTTTAGAGAAGGATAAAACAGTAGGGTGATCCTAGTTAAGGGAGAAGAGAGTTTAGTTGCCTAGGGGACGCAGAAGCTCTGACTTCTAACATGCTGTAGTTGGGCCTTCCTATATCTTGCTAATCAAAAGGTTTGTGTCTCTTTCCTGAAAAGCCTGGACCAGCAAGCTCATTTTGATAAAGTGGTTAATGGCTGCCCCCCCACCTTTTCTCCAAATAATAAGCATTTATATAGTATCCAGGAAATAGTTCCTCATGCCCGAATGTATAGACTGTGGTTGTGGAGACACATTGTACTCCAAGTAATGGTAACACTTCCTTGAGGTGAATTATGTATTCATTGCATGTGAATTACATGTTATTATTGTGTTTCTTAGGGAGGGTTAGCCGAATGAAAGCCCAAGTGCAACATCCAATAATGAATGGTTCAGGGAGTGGTAACCGTTGAAATGTCTCTCCTGTTTCAGGGTTCCTGGTTGACAGTCCTGGTTGCCACCATAGAGAGACTTGTAATTAAGTGTTGAGACTAAGCCCAGGGCACTTTGCACTTGGGTTTTCCTTCCTTATCTTACCCAGTTCTAATATTCCAATGATTGGTCAGTGCAGATATAGGACCAAAACGCTGGGGAACTGACTGAAACCAGACCAAAACTCCAGCCATGTTTCCACTGGCAGTTCCCAACTCTCTGTCCCTTGATTCCTGTACTGTGCAGGCTGAGTAGGAAGATGCATTTGTCACTCTCTTGGTCTTGAGCTTCCAGTTGCAATATGGGGACAATGCTGGCCTGCTTTATAGGGTTGCTTCAAACAGGGATGACCAAACCTCAGCAAAACATGTTGTTTTTACTGCCACACTGTGAGGTCCTCTAACCAGAGCTGAGTGCATGTTGGGAAGCAGAGGTAACCATGAGCAAAATGATGATGAGGTTGGAGGTGTAGTTAAAAATCCTGATTCTTCTCCTATATTTTTTTTACCTGGTTTGGGTCTTTCTAGCGTCTTGGCAGCATCTGCTACATCATCTCTGAGAGCTGGTGGTCCTCCAACTGCAGGGGCCCTTCTTCCTTGGTTATCTCACCTTCTCCAACTGAGTGGTAAACAAACAATCAATCAATCAATCAACAATCAACAGTATTTATATACCGCTTTTCAACTAAAAGTTCACAAAGCGGTTTACAGAGAAAAATCAAATAACGTAAATGGCTCCCTGTCCCAAAAGGGCTCACAATCTAAAAAGATGCAAATGAATACCAGCAGCAGACTCTTGGCCAGGTAGTTAGACCAGGCATTCTACCTGCTTCCCAGGAGCAGCAAATTCAAGTGGCGAAGAGTGACCCCAGGTATACAGGTATAAAGACAGGGGCGAACTATAAGTTAATACCTATAACTTATAAAAAGTGAGATCTCATATTCCCCCCCCCCACTCCTCTGCACATCTCTTCAAGTGTGGAAGTGGAAGCATCGGAGGGGCTTGTCCACCACTCCTAAGCAGCAAATCCAAGGATCAAGAACCTGGAATGGTGTAAGTGGGGAGGGGCAGTTATCTAATTTCACACCAGCCTGTGAAATTGAAGATCAGAAAAACTTCAAAATTTATCGTGGTTTTATATGATTTTTAGGATGCCAATTCGAAAAATTCTTCAGTTTTGCCCTATCACATCTAGTTTTAGAGAAATGGCCTAGCCTTGTTACTTGTTCAAGCAGCTTCCTCATGAGGGAGCCACGGCATAGGCTTCCTCCCGAGGAAGCTGCTTGAACCGTTCACTAATGAGGCTACGCCATATCACCGAAACTAGACGTGGTAGGGCCAAACTGATGCCATATTTTGGGATCAGCACCCTGAATACACCAAAAAATAGGTCTAAGTTTTAAGACAACAAAATGTGGGTAGGCCTGTATTATCTGTTAGAAGAGCGTAGTGGGGAGCAGGGGAAAAAAAGATAGAAACATTTTTTCCAGTGCTGTGTAACTCAAGTTATCATGACACTGATCACAAATACCCTTCAATTCAAAATACCTTTACTGGCATAAAAATACAAATGTAAAATGGTCATACCCCCTTCCCATGAAGATGTTAGCTTTAAGCCATTTCTGCCCAATGTTGCATATATGCAACAGGGATCAAATGTGTACACCTGTGGGGCTGGGCAGCAATGAGTTAAACAGTCTCTTTAGCTCTGTCTTGAGCAACTGAAACAACTGCAAAGTAGGAGGCTATCTGGTGGCCTGCTATCCTTGAACATCTAAATCTCCAGTGAGAAGACCAAAGCTATAGCTGTCTTTGGAGGAGAATCATAATCGTAAGTCTCCATGCTGGTTCATGAGGGGAAAAAAAGATCCAAAATGGGGCAATGTCTTTGTTTGGATCAACCAACGGTCATCAAAGTGCAAGCTTTTGACCCTTACAGGGCTCTTCAGAGAAAGAGGTGTTGTGTTGTCAGTTCCCTTGGCAGACTGCACCTTGTTAAAAAAGGATGGAGGTTGGTTTGTTGTTTGAGACTCAGAGTGGTCAGACACTCAGCCTGAAACTCAACAGGTTCCTTTCAAGACAGAGATACAAGTCTGCTAGAAATGGGTCCCCTAGAACACAGTGTATTGATTGACCAGGCTTTCCACCAGCCTTGTGGAGACCATTCATAGTGCTTCTGGTGCTCCGTAGAAGTGCTTAAACGGCTTGAGGTGTACAGACCATGAAAAACGTGTCCCCTGTATCCCATAATTATCTTTAGAGCAGTCTGTGAACCCTTTTCAGTACGCTCCAAGGAGCCTTTGTGGCAGACCACCAACCACCTTCTGGTCTTGAAATGCAAGGGGCCTTCCAGCCTATTAACAGTGCAAGAACTGGTGGTTTTCTTATTGTTACATGATGGCCACTAGATGGCAGCAGAATATTAGCATAGATTACAAGTGATGTAGTGCAGCTTTATGGGCTCAAAGGCTTCCAAAGAGATGAGCTTTTTGAATGCTACAAAACTCCTTAAGACAAAAATAACTATTGCAGAAAAAAAAGGGGGGGTAAAGTAAGGTCCTGAATGCTAAGATTTGGCTTGCACAAGGAAGGGAAAATACAGGCAGCTTAATAGGGTTATTGTTGAGCTAAAAGGGCATGAGATTTTGATGGCTTCTGCATTGCTCTTGTGTAAGGTATTGCTGTTTGTTCTTTACAAGGGCTGGTCCACACATGAGGCTGGCTGAGACAGTTGCCCCAAGCATTTGACACAACACAACACCCCTCTGTTCAACATGTCCTCTTTCACTCTGCTTTTCACTCTTTTTAAATCCAGGGAACAAGACAAAGAGGCAGCCCTTAGTTGATTTGCCCTGGCAAAATCACACTCAAGCCTGCAGGGAAGAAGAAAACTATACCTGCCTCAGGATTTTATGCTTCCCCCCCCCCCTGGCATTTTGCATCCTCTTCCTCTACACCCGTGGTTCTCAAACTTTTTAGCACCAAGAGCCACTTTTTAGAATGAAAAATTGGTCAGGACTCACAGGAAGTGATGTCATTCACCTGAAAGGGATGTCATGGCTGGCAGTGACATCATCAAGCAGGAAAATTTTTAACAGTCCCATTAGACAAAATCAAATCTAAGTTCAAAATTTACAATAAATCCAAGTTTAAAATGTATTTTAAATAAATAAGCCTCCCAAGCAGTTGCTGTTCAGTTTAAAAAAAAAATCCCCAAACATCCAAAGACTGCAATCCTGTCCACACTTACCCAGGAGGAAGCCCCATTGACTGTCATTGTTAAAAGAATATACATAGTAACCTCTTAAAAGTACAGATCTGTAACATTTTCCCAAATGCAGTCACATACCATCACGTACCATCAAGTCTAATAAGCATATTAAACGTAAAATACGCCTTGAAATGAATGTGGACCCGTCTAAATTGGCTTGCACCCCAACTCACAGTTTGAGAAACACTGCTCTAGGCATCTCATGCTCTGCATGAGATTATCAGGGCGGCTTGCCCTGTTTTTTAACCTGAAAGTGAAATTACCTGAAATAAGAAGGTGAGGATTTTCCAGATAATCCCCCATCACACACCCTACAGTTGTTTGTAATGAGGGTACTATCTGTGAACAAGGAGTAATATAAACAAAAGAGATCCCTGCCCCAAAGAGCATACAATCTAAATTTTAGGCCAGGCAGTAGTAAATGAGGAATTAATGTAAGAAAGAGCTGCCATCTATACTATGAGAAGTAAATTCAAGACTGGGAACAAAAAAAGTGGGATTGGCTGTATGCGTCTGGACAAAAGTCTTCTGTTTTTGGATTCCAGGGCAGCTGATTTTTTTTTTTTTAAACCATCTTACTGTCCAGTCCTGCTTTATTTACTTCTCAAAACTGATTTATTTTTTTTTTGTAGCTGCAGCAGTGAAAGGAGGGTGGTGGAGATCATGGGGCCTGGTGTGAATCACAAGACTTGGCAGCCTTCTGGGAAAGACAAATTTAAAGGCCCTTAGGAGGGTTTCCATTTATTTTGGTGGAGGTCTGTTTTAGTCTAATTGTGAGCTCTCTTAAGACGTATCAGGATAGGGCCCCTTCAGGCAGTGTGTATTAAAAGCATCTTGCATATCTGCTTCTACTTTATAACATGAAAGGTAGCTGTATAGGTCTCTGAGGAGAAGCCTGCCCCCCCCCAATGCTCTCTGCAAAAGGAGTTGGAAAGCTGTGGTGCTGTTCCCAAGAAGGCCCTGCTTTTTGTATCCCCCAAACAGATCTCACGTGGGAGCAGGCCAGGGTGCCAAGTCTCCAGGGCTGATCTCGAAACCCTGGCAGCTATTTAGAAGAAGTCAGGTTTCTGCAGGAAGCAAAGCAAGTGGCTGTGGATTCCTCTTGTTGAACTTGACTGGGTGATCTTGTTCCCATAGCAACCGGCGGCAACTTTTTGAGGAAGTGAAGGTTGCCACCTGGCTCATTGAAACCAGCACGCCTCTGTTGTTGAGCTTTTGAGCGCCA
The DNA here is from genome assembly GCF_035046505.1 of Tiliqua scincoides. NCBI lineage: Eukaryota > Metazoa > Chordata > Lepidosauria > Squamata > Scincidae > Tiliqua > Tiliqua scincoides. The sequence goes on from NC_089831.1 coordinate 12,657,639, forward strand.
GCTGAATTAACAAGCTCAGCTGTAGGTCACTTGAAGCCTGTCTGGTTCTCTGAATCAGGAGGCATTTTGCAGAGCTGGGAGCATAGCCCCTTCCTGCACCCCCTTGGCCAGCGGTGAGTGAGAGGTCATTCTTTGCCTAGGCAATCAGGCCTGCACCTTTCCTCCCTTGGCCAAATGAGGCTGGAAGTGGCGCTCAGGCTGCCTGCAGGAAAGATACATAGGTTTATTTCATGAATTGCACACAGATGCCGCTCCTCTTGGGATGCTGCCGGCCGGGGAGAAAGCCGTTGCAAAGGCTCACGGGGGGGGGGGCGGGGGAGGCCTCGCTGTTCCCTTGATGGCTTGCTTTGTGGCGTGGCACATTAGAATTGGAGATGCTTGATGTTGCCTGCAGTGACGGCTGTGCCCTTGGAGACAGACGGAGCTGCCGTTCTGCTGGCGCGCTGGGGGCACGGCTCCAGAAGGTGGCTGTCGGCTGAGCAAGGGCTGGCCCTCCTGTGAAGTGGGGACAGCAGGTTGCTGCAGGCCACAGTGACAGCTCGCAGGCCAGATCTCAGCAGCGGGCCCACAACTGCAACTGGTCCCCCCGTCCTCACTGCAGCTGGCCTGAAAAACGGCACCACACTCTTTTCTCCCTTTGTAACAGAAAAGGGTCTGATCTGAAAGAAGGGAGAGAATTTGAGTCTGAGTTGAACAGAAAAAAAGGCAAAGGAGGCCGGGTGCAGCTTGACACTTCATGCATCAAAATGCCAGTGGCTGGGACTGGACAGAGCAAATGCAGCTGTGGAGGATGGAACTTGGCAGGTGCCAGGCTTGTGGGCTAGAGAACCTCTAGCCCAGCCAGTTTCAACCACTGTGCCATGGCACACTGGTGGGCCGGGAGTTGTCCACAGGTGTGCCACAGGAATTTAGGGGAAGGTCATTTATTAGTAGGGCCAATGGGAGATGTGAGCCCCCCCCCCACTGGCAGCAGAGTGTGCCTTGTCAATTGTCAAAAACCTGGTGGAGTGCCTTGTCAGTGTGCCGTGAGATGAAAAAGGTTGAAAATCGCTGCTCTAGCCACTCAGAGCCAGGTGCAAAACAGTAGCTTGGGGGGGCAGCTGTGGTGGACCTAGAATGAAGGATGAGGGTGTCAGAGCTGAACTCACCACCTTTCATGCAAAGATCCAGTCCTGGTTTCCCACACTCTTGCTTGGTTTTAGCAGCCTAATTGAGAAAGAAAACAAGATGGGCATTTTGGGGTCACGCTTTTCTGCATTATGGGAAGTCACCTGGGAAATTCAGATCTCCCTTTTGCCTGTCAGGCACGAAGACAGACTCGGTGGCTGCCTCTGAAGCACACTAAACAAGCTGCAGCTGCCATCAACCTGCAAGATGGCATCTGTCTTAATTACAGCCTCAAGTTTTAAGGTGGCCCAGGTTTGTCTTTTGAGTTATCCATAAGTGTTCATGCTGCATCCTCCAATGGAAGTATGACTCTTTCTCCCACGGAGGTGGAAGGGGCTCATAACAGCCTCTGATGGGGCACCGATTTTGATCAAGGCTTGATGCCAAGCCAAAATGTCTTTGACTTGTAATTGGCTGTAGTTGACATTGAAAGCATTCAGGGGCCAATGGAGGCTCAGGGACTCCCCAATTTGAGTCACACCTCTGCCACTGACTCCTTAGGTGGCCTTAGGCAAGCGATTCCTTCTTGGTCTCTGTCTTCCCCAGTTGAGTTATGAGGATAATACCTTACAGGGTTGTTTTGACTTGAGGTTACTTGAAGCACTAGGCTGGTGCTAAGTATTCATACTGCCCCCTGCTTTGACCAGCAGATGACAGGACTCTACTTTGTGAAGGAGGAACTGCCCTCCTACGCTCTAGGTAATGCATCAAATGTAGCTCCAGTGGACTTCAGCCTAGTGCCTTCATCTTCCACTTATGTGGGGAGATGAAATTAACCTCCTTGCCATGCATGTCCCTGATCTGTGCCTTGGAGGAAACTTGTGTCTTGGAGTCCGGAACTCAAACGGTGTGGACTTCAAGACACTGTATCTCCAACTTGTGAGATAGGAGGTTTCTGTCCCTTTTTGCCTACTTTGTCCAAATAGTCCTGTTGATGTGTTGAAACTGCCTTAGACCTTTCAGAGGCCGATTTTAAAATCTGCAAAACTCCATCTTGCAGATTTTCCAGTTCTTACAATGGGGGTTGGGGGGGGGACCTCCACCAACACATGCCTTCCTTTCTCCTCTCCATCCATTTGTTTACCATCTGCCTGCTGAAGAACTCTCTCAAATTCAAATGCTTTCTTTTGTGACATGGGGTCTAAAGCATCACCTGACCTGGGATACAGGCAGAAAGTGATCTGTGAGATGGCGGATGGAGGCAAGAATTCAGGTCCAGAAGAGCCCTCCTGCGTGGCTGAGACTTGTCAGTTGTGCCAGGTGTGTCCACGGCTCGGCTGACTGCAACCCGCCAGGGATTCAGACACCCTTAAGGCGCCTTTATTAATGAGTGCAGCGGGCCGAGGACAAGAAAAGGCAGTGCGGTCGCCCTGCTGTCACCATAGCAACAGCACTAGATCCAGCCTGCAGAAAGGCAAAGGATGCTTGGACTTCTACGGAGACCATCCTCGCCCCGTTAAACCGTCTCCCAGCCAAAATGGGTCTGTGCAACCCAGCCTGCCTGTAAACCACCAGGGCTAAGCAGGATCTGTCTCCTTGTTTATCGGCTGGCTCTTTCACTGTTTGCCTTTCTGACACTGCTTTTTTGGAAGGATCGAAAGGTCTTAATACAGACCTCACCTTGCCTGCCTTCATGCTAATGGAATTGCTCTGCGTGTACAGGTGGGAGGCTAACTGCAATCCTAGGCATGCCTACTCAGGAGAAAGCCTCACTAAGATTAATGGCACTTACTCACTGGTAAATGTGTATCAGATTGCAGACTAAGGCTGGGAGTGTAGTGTACCCCCCTTCCCCGGTTGGCTTGTCAAACTAGAAGTGGCTTTCTGATGCCTCCGGCAACTCTGTGAAGCCCTCTGCAGGCATCAGAACACCTCCAATCTCAACTAGAAGGCACTTCCAGTTGCATCCAGAGGTCCTCTGAGGGCCCTCCCCCAGATCACAATATCCATGGGTTTGATATCCACAAAGAGTCCAGGAAAGGATCTTCTGCGGATACCAGGATCCAACCTGTATTCCTCTCCTGAGGCCCAGGTAGGGCCAATCCAAGACCTCCAGGTGTTTGAGGAGGCCCATCAGATGCTCTTCCTCTCTCAGCCTTTCCTTCCCTTACAGCACAATCCTATACATGTATACTCAGAAGCAAGTTCCATTTTTTTTTCAATGGCAGTTACTTCCAGATAAGTATGTTTAGGATCCCAGCCTTTGTAGGTCTAACTGTGAATTCTCCTGTTTGGGTGTTGCGTGCGGAGTGTTTTGGATTGGCAAGTATAAAAGCTTAAAAGTATAAGCTTTTAAAAAAACAAAATCATGGTGCAAAGCCAGCCACTTCCCCCACTGACTCACAGCTTGTGGCAGTGACTCATAGATACCGTAATGACTCGTAGATACTCGAGTCAGGATGACTCGTGTTTTTTGTGCTTGTGACTCAGTTTTGTGTCTCTGTGTGCTTGCTAACTTTTTTTGCGCCACTTTTGCTTCTTGTGAAAGACTTCGTGGGGCAGTCCAGAAGCCAGCATTGAGACTGATGCAAGCAGCAGGCGAGATGGAAGGAGGGTAGGTTGGCTCCAGGAGGCAGGAGCTGGTGGGGAGGAGGAGGGCTTAACAAGCTTAAGGGGAGGAACCAGAAGAAGGTGAGAGCAGCCAGGACGGGGAGGGAGCGGGAGCGGGGGGGGGGAGCAGAGCCCATCTAGGACAGGGGTTTCCAAACTTTTTGGCCAGAGGGCTGCATCAAATATCTGGTGTGGCGCGGAGGGCCGGAAAAACAATTTAAATATAAAATTTAAATAAATAAATTAGAGACAGAACTCAGATGAGTGAATAAATGAATCAATGGGCTCATTCATTCAACCTCTCTGGCCCTCAAAACACCCTCCAGACACAATCAGAGCACAGTTCTAGTCATGATCATTTGAGTGGGCCAGAGGCTTTCAGGGGACAAGAGGTTGGCTACAGGCCAGAAAGAGACTTGCTACGGGCCGCATCTGGGCCCCGGGCCGGGGTTTGGAGACCCCTGATCTAGGTTGGTTGGCAACCTTCAGTCTCGAAAGACTATGGTAGAAGCCTACAGCACCCGGTATTCCCAGGCGGTCTCCCATCCAAGTACTAACCAGGCCTGACTCTGCTTAGCTTTCGAAATCAGACAAGATCGGGCATGTGTTTTTCGAGACTGAAGGTTGCCAACCAACCTGATCTAGGATGTCATGGGCAATCCATTGGACGAAGGATGGATGACCTGATTTTTTTTTTCTGGATGAGGCAGGGGAGAGGGAGCTGCCCAATTGGGGGAGGGGGGATTCTTGCAATTGGAAAGTAGGCAAACGCGTGGGAAGGCGTTTCTTATCAATAAAAGAGGAGGAGGAAAACCCCATTGACCACAATGGGATGTTTGAGCAGAGCTGCAAAGGATTGGGTTGTAAGACTCCTGGCTGCTGTGGGCAACCCTCCCTCCCACCTGTCGCTTCTGTCCCCTCCCGCCTTGCCAACCTTGGACACCTTCTGGTTGGCCTGTGGTGTGCTGTTTGGTGCTCCTTCTGAAGGTAGAATAAGGAGTAATGATGTGAATGGGGGGGTCGTTGCAGGGGTTCTTAAGGATCTGATCACTTTTTGTCCTGCTGCACTCACCGGAATAACAGCAGAGCTTTTGTTTACATAAATGAAATGAAAATGGTGGTGGAAATGAAGGGCTTCAACACACTGCTGCTGGCAGGTGGGATAGAAACATCAGGGCCATGTTAAATGGGAACTCTGAGACACGCACACCCCACCACAGCTAGGTACCTGGAGCCCAGGGTAAAGTTAAAAATGATGTCACACCTGCAAGTGATGTCACTTCTGGGCGTGACGCCACACCCATGGGTATCTTTCTTTTTTAACTGGAAAATTAAAAAAGCTGTTGCCTCCCCCACCTCAGCCCCCTCCTGCTTGCTCCCAAGCCCCTCCCCCATTGCCCCCAGAGCAAGGGGGGCAAGTGGCCAGAGACTGTGATTCCTGCTGCCCCTCTTGCAAAGAGTGCCGTTTTTTTTGGCATCTTTTGCAAGAGGCACAAGCAGCTAACATGGGAGGGGGGATGCAGTTGCGCATGCAGGCAGCCAGACTGTTGCCCCCAGGCAACCTGCAGCCCGCTGCAATCGCTACCCCTACACCCCCCTCTAGCTATGCCACTGCCCTACCAGCACCTCTTTTTTTCTGGGGAGCCATGCCTGACTCGTGTCTTGACTCATAAGACTCAGACTCGAGTCAATATGACTCTTAAAAAGGCTCAGGGCAAGCCACAATGGCTGCCCATCATGACTCTTGAGTCGAGTCAAGGGGGAAGAGACTTGCATCCTTGCCAGCTGGCTCAGGGAGGCTGCTGTTCACCATGTGTCGCGGAAACATGAGTGTGGACCTTCCCCACAGCCTGCATGTGGGCTGAGGGAGCGATTTCTCATCCAGCCCTCCAAGTAGTTAATTTTCTGTTTTCTCAAGCGGAACTAGTTAATGTCCAGCAGCAGGAGCTGGCAGAATCACAGCGGTGGTAATTAAAACCCATCGGGCATGAAAATGGTTGCTCCCCTCACCACCCATGGCCCATGAGCCTCCTTGGACACTGAGAACGGTCCCCCAGTGCATTATTACTAATGCGTGGTAATGTAAACAGCCACTTCCTGGGGTGCGATGCTTACAGTGTTGCAACAAGGCCATTAACAGGACAATGGGAATTGTGAGGGACAAATGGGGTGGAGTGCAAAGTACCTGAACTCGGCCCTCTGCAGAGCAGATAATTTTTCAGACAGCTTCTGGCTTGAAGGCTATTATGGATGGGAGGCATGACTCAGGAGTCCTGTTTCCCCCCAGCAAATCTGGACGAAACCAGGACTCCTTGCTGATCATGAAGAAAGCCACAAAATAACTTGTGATCTTTCAAGACTAATCCATTGTTGTTTTTTTATGGTGTAAGCTCTGGAGAACTGGCATCTGCTTCATCAGACATTCCGCTTGGAAGTTTGTGCCACTGCAGAATCTGCTAGACCTCAGTGTGCCTTACAGAGCAATCCTAGCTCATTCCTTCCACTGGGTCCCAAGTGTGGCAAGCGTGCCATAAAGCATATTTGTAGCTACTCGGGAGCAGGTGAAGCCCACGTGAGGATGTGGTAAGTTTGTGCTGCACTGGGTAGGCTGGCGCTGGGGGTGGGAGTGGGTGGCGGAAGGGTGGAATGGAGGGGGCATTTTGGGGCCAGGGCAGGCAGATTAAGGGGGGGTGGGACCAGCTGTTAACAGTGCAGGCTGGATTCTAGCCCTGGCCCTACCAGCATTACATGGACTGCTCAGATGTGTACCTGCAAAATCACGGGTTCAGATCTAAATAGCCCTATAGGGCTGGCTGGTGCGCAACACGGGAAAAGGGGACAAAAATCCCTTTACTCCAAGTTGCACTCCAGCCCGTATCCACTTTGCGTTGGATACAGCACAGGCAACTCGGCCTATCCATTTCAGCGCAAGTTAGGACCGTGCCCTTAGCTGTTTTTGCTGCAACAGACTGCCAAACAGCTACCCTTCTGGAACTGGCCTTGTGCTAACATGGGAACTTGGCACAGAATTTTAGGATGAGTCTGAAACCTTTCTGTGCCGAAAGTAGTAAACCAGGCCCTTGAGAAGTTGCAAGCAGTCGACTAAGACGGTGTTGGATATTGAACTCCACTGCTTCAAAATTTGCAAGCAGACGTGAGATGCACATGGATGTGCCCGCACCAGTTTTTCATTTGAGCCTATGGGTTCCAGTTAGTACAGCAGAGTGGTTGAGAGACTGAGCTGCAGATTGGAATGTGGTTGCTTCTGCAATTAGGTGGCCTTAGGGAAGTCACTCTTTCTTGCCTCGGTTTTCCTCATCTGCACAATGGGGATAATAACTCTTACCTTACAGGGTTGCGATAAGGATTGCCTCATGATAATTAATGTGAAGACCTTTGCACATTCAGATGCACTAGACCAGTGTTTCTCAGTGGGTTGGAACCCACTAGGTGGGTCACAAACCAATTTCAGGTGGGTTCCCATTCATTTCAATATTTTATTTTTAATATGTTAGACTTGATGCTATCATGGTATGTGACTGCATTTGGGAAAATGTTACAGATCTGTACTTTAACAGGCTACTCTGTATTTGCTAGTCAATGATAGTTAATGGGGCTTACTCCTGGGTAAGCGTAGGTAGGATTGCAGCCTAGGATTGTTGAAAATTTTCCTGCTTGATGATGTCACTTCCGGTCATGACATCACTTCCGGCGGGTCCTGACAGATTCTCATTCTAAAAAGTGGATCCCAGTGCTAAATGTGTGAGAACCACTGCACTAGACAAATGCTAAACAGTACTGCCTGTAAACCTGTGGCAAGCGGCTGGTGCTCGTAAAGTTTTAACCCTTTGTGGTCACAGTGGAGCCTTTGCAAGAGGTCATACTGATGGTTCACAAAGGCTCTTTGAGCATTCACAAATGTTCGCTTGGAGCACACACCAAACCTTGGCTCGATTTTGAATGGGGCACTCCTGTATCCCTGATTTCCACAGGAGGTTGGTAGTGTTTTGAACAAGCAATTTTAGTTGCATCCAGTAGAGGTCAGCATTTTTTGCATTTGCCCACTTACATCTGACTAGGCACCATCTGAACCCACCCATACCTGACAATTTTTGAAATCCCAAACAAGAGAGACCCTCCAGTTGTGGTCCCCATCATGGCAATAAAGACACAAAACTGGGAAGGGATAGTTTACGGTCGCTTTACCCTACAGCCATATTCCTAAGCATTTACTGAAAACTATCAAAATGTTAAAAGTGTCACAATGCCAGCTTACTTATAGCTGCTACTCTCTTTGTAACTTTGAATCCAGTGGTCTCCTGTGGAGCAATCAGAGAGCCAAAGGAGAGAAAAGAAACTCTGCTGACATTAAGCTGCAAAGTAGCTCAGATCTCACATCCTACAGGATCTGCTTGCAATCAGGCTGCTTGCAAGACTTTCAGCTGCAATCGGGCTGCCCACACAATCTTGCAGGCTAGCTTAGCTGGGGTGTGTATGTGTTGTTTTGCATTAATCAAGCAGCACACGGTCCCTCTTTTTTTTCTCTCTGAATGGGGCTTTGTTGTTGTAACAGGTGCATGACATGGCATGCAAGAATTTAAAAAGTCTAGCTTTCGCAGGCCTGCAGAAGAAGGAATGAGGAATGCTGCACCTGCTGGCTTTCTGCCTGCCATGCAGTTCTTAAAGGCACCCAGTGACTATTAGAGAAGTGTTTCTCAAAGTGTACTACTAGGAGCCCTAAGGTTCCCTTGAGGAGGTCCCTGAGTACACCGTAGGGAGTCTCTGGGCCTCCCTAAGACTCCTTGCATGCACCGGTGGGGCTCCTCAAGACTCTGTTTAGGAGTGTAAAGGGCTCCAGAGACCACAAAAAGTTCGAGAACTGCTGTGTTAAGAGGAAACCAGAAGGAATTCCATGGTACCTTCAAAAACTAACACATTTAATTCAGGGAATTTAATTAATCCCCTGGGGGCTGGGGATAAGAACAGGCCCTCAGTTTGGCTGTACTTGTAGTAAGAGGCGACTAAACAGCCACCGGGTAGATGGGACTCCTTAGTCTGGGAAGGCAGCTCATCTGAGAGAAGGAAAACTCTGATCCCAAAGCTCCACTGCCTTGTGGCTACATCCAGTTATGGAAAAGGCTTCAGGAATCAACCTCGAGGCAAAATCCGGAGCCGGAGTCCCTGAGGCAGTTCGCACCTGTATACAGTCACGCGCTGGCAACTCCTGCGACGCCGCTGGAACCAACCGTATTGGCCTCTGCCTTTCCATTGGACCATTTCAGCGACGTGGAGAGGGGAGATTTGCTGCATGGGTAACAGCCTATCCTCTATACCTGCTTTACCCAGGCTTCGCGCACTGGAGAGGACACTCTGTTCCAGAGCCACCATTCGGAGCGCGATGCCATGGTCTTCCGAGACTGATGGATGCCAACAACAATAATTCAGCATGAGTTTTCTTGGACTACAGTTCTCTTCATCATGAGAGGAGAGAGAGAGAGATAGAGAAAATGCGTTTCCCTGGAGGAAGCATGGGTTGCAACTATAAATACATACAATGATTTAGTCGCATGTTCAAAGATGGCTTTGTTTTATGCCTACCCAATTGGCCTTAGTCCAGGTAAATTTATCTCAGCACTAACTACTGTACTATACTTTCTCTTAAAGAGTTGGGGGGGGGGGGTTGGTACAGGAGGTGACACCATTGAGTACAACATCAAAATAATAGTTGTTTATTGTAGCATGTGAGAGATGGAATTCTTTTTTTATTTTATTTTATTAGTGCAACCTGCAGAGGTTCCTGGAACTTTAAAAATGTCCCTTTTCTCACCACATGCCTCATTTCCTACCAAGAGACACAGGAAGGACACCCAAGCTTATAAGATTATGACCACACTGTTTATGACTAGCCACTTTTTGTCCTATTCAAATTCCTGTGCCTTCAGCAGTTGAATCTTCCCTTTCATCTCCATGCTAGAGAATACTACACCTGTGAAATTTCATCCTGCCACATAGGAGGCTGGCCCAATAAAAGATGGTAGCCTTATTCTTGACAAAATGTATTAAGGCAGAAAACTGCATGCTACCAAGAGCATCTGGAAATCTGTTTTTTAATTCCCTTTAAAAAAAAAAAAAGCAACTTTCCAGTGTTGTCCAGGAAAAAAAGTACTCTGGTAATTCATTTTCTAAAGTCTTAGAGCCAATTTGGCTCCGAGGCAAAAAGTCTACACCAGTGCTGTGTCTATAAGGTAGTGTCGCTCCATGAACAAGCTCCAGGTGCATGCATTTGATTGCCATAACCATTTGGTATTTCAAGACAATGATTTACGGTGCTTTATGGTGCTGGCATTGCAAACAGGGTTTGCAGACAGACATTGCAAAACAGTCAGGGTGAACTTGCATGGCGAAAGCAAGACTGGCCAAAGACCTGCTGGAGCCTGGTGCTCCAGGGCACTAAATGCGGCCCCACACACACCTGGCAGCACCCCAGTGGCCACCTCTACTGCTCCTCCTTCCTCTCCCTGAGTTTGAGAAGAAAAAAAGAAAAGAGTGGAAGTGTGGCAGAGAGGAGGCTAGAGAGTTTCCACTGTTCCAGTCCACCACTCTCCTCCACACATTCTCTTCTTCTCCATTGCCCTCTTCCTTTTCAAATCAGAAGGAAGGAGGAGGAAGCACAGGCAGGCAAGTGGACACTCCACCCAACCTATTGCCCGAGGTGACTACCTAACTTGGGGCACAATCCTAACCAGATCTACTCAGAAGTAAGTCCTATTTTGTTCAAAGGGACTTACTCTCAGGAAAGTGTGGTTAGGATTGCAGCCTTGGTCTCATGGAGGGTCCAACCCTGAGTAAATAGCTTAGAGCAGTGGTATTCAAACTGGGGTGTCGCGACGCCCCAGCCTGTGGGTCCTGGCCTCTGCCCCTTTAAGGGGCAGGGGCAGCCAGGAGACAGGGGGAAGGCAGCGGTGCTTCCACAGGATCATGCCGCTCAGGGGGGCTGCAGGGGCTTGGGTGCACTTGCCCAAGCCTCTTGCAGCCACCCGGGGTGCGGGAAGCCCTGCGCAACCTTCAGCAGGGCTCCCCAGGTCAGGAAATGTGAAAGCGGAGTGATCGAACCCTGCTCCGCAAAATCAGAAGCGGAGCAGGATTGCTCCACTTTCCCTTCTGATGGTGTTGCAGGGACTGGAGTGCACCCTCCAGTCCCTGCAGCAGCCGTCCCTGTGTGCGGGGAGCCCTGCGCTAGCACCTGCAGAGCTCCCTGGGTCAGGGAAAGGGAGAGTGGGGCGATTGCGCTCCGCTTCCTGGGGATCGCTTCGCTGCCTTCACCCTGCCCCTGCTGCCTCCCCCCCACCCCCACAAAGACTTACTGCAGGTCTCAAACTCCTGGAGAGTTTGAAAACCGCAGGCTTAGAGCCAGGAGGGTGTAGTGGTTCCGGTGTTGGATTTAGACCTGGAAGATCCAGGTTCAAGTCCCCACTCAGCAATGAAGCTTCCTGGATGACCTTGGGCCAGTCACGTTCTCTCAGCCTTACCTACTTCGCAGGGTTGTTGTAGGGACAAAAGGAACTATGTATACCTCCCTGAGTTCCTTGGCGGAGGGTCAGTGTAAAAATGTAAAAAATTAAAAAAAAGATAATAAGGCCATATTTCGGGCCTGGCGTGGAGCTGCCACAGGAATGCAACCCCCACCCAGGACAGCCAGTGGCCTTTGCCCAATGCTGACATATGTGTCACAGTCATGACTGACTCAAGGCCGGTCCAGACTGGGCGAGACTACAGGGGCCCCAGTCAGTTTCCCCCAGCTGTCTGGTTTCAGTTCTACGTTCCTGGGACTGTCTTCCCTTCTCTCTGTGAGCTCTTGGCCCAAAGCCTGCCATACACAAACTTGGCTGAGTGGGCAGGTCTGTTATCTCAGCCTTGTGGCCAAAATGGAAGGCGCTTCTTTGGAAAATGTTGACCGTTATTGGGCTAGGACCCTGAACAGGAAATGAAAGGTCTCTCCCCCCCCCTCCCTGCACTAGGACTGTATCTCTTGGATGCTTCCTGTCTTGCAGGGAGGAGAGAGCGTCTTCTAGCCTTGCCTGGGGAAGGGTGATGGGTTTTGATCAGCTGTAGTCATAAGATGAACCATGAAAAACAGTGCTTTCCCAAGAGGTAGCAGAAGAGAAGCACTGAAGGCAAAGAGAAAGTTTTGGAAAAATGCACCCTCATCCTGATGATGTTCCTTGTCCGACTTTATCAGCTGATTGGCATTGGTTAGCTTGCTGGTTTCCTCCATTTGACTTCATGAAAAATAGGGAGTCTTTTTCTCCCCCCTAGTGCCCAGTAAGCCAGGACATGGTGGGACACTGGCTGCCTGCTTCTGTAGTGTCTCTCCACCATCCTCCGTGATGCCAGCTAGGACCTGATGGAGAGGCTTGTGTAAGAAGAGCCCTATAAGAACATAAGAACAGCCCCACTGGATCAGGCCATAGGCCCATCTAGTCCAGCTTCCTGTATCTCACAGCGGCCCACCAAATGCCCCAGGGAGCACACCAGATAACAAGAGACTGAGGTGCCCTCATCCTGGTGCCCTCCCTTGCATCTGGCCTTCTGACATAACCCATTTCTAGAATCAGGAGGTTGTGCATACACATCATGGCTTGTAACCCATAATGGATTTTTCCTCCAGAAACTTGTCCAATCCCCTTTTAAAGGCGTCCAGGCTAGACGCCATCACCACATCGTGTGGCAAGGAGTTCCGCAGACCAACCACACGCTGAGTAAAGAAATATTTTCTTTTGTCTGTTCGAACTCTCCCAACACTCAATTTTAGTGGATGTCCCCTGGTTCTGGTCCCGCTGGATCAGGCCAAAGGGCTATCTAGTCCAGCTTCCAATATTGCATAGCAGCCCACCAGATGTCTCGGGGTCCTCACAAGACAACAAGATCCCTGCATCCTGGTGCCACCTGGTATTCCAAGGTTACCTACTTCTAAAACCAGGAGGTGGCACATACCCTTCATGACTTGGAACTTATGATGGACCTTTCCCCCAGAAATCTGTTTTCCAAGGCATCATGTCACATCCTGAAGTTGGAGATGTTACTGCTTTAATATGTGTATGAAACATGCACAATTTTCAACAGATGCTAGTGTCATGTATACAGGCCTTTGCAAGTACATTCTCAGCAAAGGATGTCTATTGGCAGTTACTAGCCACAAGAGCTCAGTTGAGCCTCCCTGTTCAGGGGCAGTGTACCACTGAATGCCAGTTGATTGGGAGCGAAAAGGAAAAGGAGAGAAAAAAGAAGTTATTGGTGGTGGTTGTATAGACAAGCAGGGCCTGGGTAAACTGCTTCTATATAGGGATGAGCTGCTGCATTTCCAAATGTCTCATGATGCAGTTGATTTTAATTGCACTTTTGCAGTCAGAGGTGGAATGCACTGCCCCAGCACATTGACATAATGATGATGTCATTGTGATGTCACTTCTCCCTGGAGGAGGGAGCACTCATTATGGTCGCTTTGTGGTCCCCATTCCTTCTCCTGTGGAGGCTCAAATTTGAAGGAGAAGGACGGGGGTGTGTGTGTGTGTGTGTGAAGTTGCTAGCATCTCGGCCCTCACTAAGGCTGAGTCAGAGGGGCAGTTACGTGCCTTCTCTTGTCATAGCAGCCGGAAAAGGTGCTCCTCCAGCTCTGCCCTAGTTCTGCCTCTGATTGCAGTAGGATCCATCTCCGGGCTACCAGGTGGGACTGCACAATTGGAAAAACGGAGTCGAGTGGCACCGTCCCCCTGGAGACCCAGGCCTGACAATAGTCTCTATGAGATCTTGTTCTTTGTCATGCTTCACGCTGTGATGAATCTGCTCTGTTGGGATCCTGGGAGGCTGCCTTCGTGCCTTCCCATTGCTTCCTCATCCCGCCCACCTGTGTGGCAGAAGGTGTGTTCTTGGCGAGCTGCTGAGTAACATTCTCTGACATACGTGGAGAAGGTCATCCAAGGAGAACAAAGCGGCTTGCTTCACTCTGGCTTCCCTGGGGAACAAAGGGGAAGGCCCAGCCCAGCCTGGCTCCTGGCCAGAAGCCAATGCTGCTCAGAGCCACCCTGGCCTCATGAGCAGGGGCTCTGGTGTCACATAGGAAAGGGGCCAGGTTTGAATACAAGAGCTGCGGGAGGTGCAGACGGAGCACATTCCTGTTCTTGCTGGTGCAGCCCCACCTGGAGGCGGTTGCAAGGAGCAGCCTCTGATGAAGAACACCCTCTGGGGAGGCTGGTGAAGGAGCCGAAGGGATAGGCCGCTGAACATCAGGCTCAAATGCTTTCATTAAAATTAGTGATTGAGAGCAAGAACATGTACGTATAACCCAAAGGCAAAAAAGCCATAAAAACAATCTTGCATTTGGGGGGAGCCAGAATGGGCACAAATCAAGCTGGTGTCACCTCTCTGAAACCCACCTTGGTTCACGCCTTTGCTCTGGGGTTGCTGCCCCTCCAGGCAGTGTGTCTTGCAGGAAAACGAGAGCCCTGTGCTGTATATGTAAAAGAAGGTCATTGTTAGGTGAGAATTATACAAAACCACTTCTCTGGACCTGTCTTTGCAGCAGGCTGGCCCAAGCAGTCAGGAATGGGCATGGTTTTGGACCCTCCCCAGCAGTGCTAGAGTTACAGAGTCAATGAAATCCATAAGCCTCCCCCCCCCCCAATTTTTAGTTAAAGTGGGTATTCTGGAAACTGAGAAAATACTCAGAGCCCTATACTGCTCCGGGCCAGGCTATCTTAGAGATTGCCTACTCCCGTACAATCCGGCTCGTCCTCTCAGGTCATCAGAGAAGGCCTTTTTACAAGTGCCGCCACCTAAGGAGGTACGTGGGGCGGCGGCAAGAAATAGGGCCTTCTCAGTAGTGGCACCAACGTTGTGGAACTCCCTTCCCCTTGACTTGAGAATGGCTCCCTCTCTGGAGACTTTTCGGCGAGGCCTGAAGACCTTGTTGTTTAATCAAGCCTTCTGACTTCATGGCCTTTTTAACATCTTTTATACATCTTTTAGTTGCTTTCTACAGGCTTGATTCCTCTAAGTACTGCTGTTTTATGCTCTTTTATTCTGACTTTTATCTGACTACTGTTTTTAGGGGTTCTGCTAATGTGTTTTTTAATGTGTTTTTATGTGTTGTGAAATTATGTTTTAATCTGTTTTATATGTTGTTAGCCGCCCTGGGTCCCTTTGGGGAGAAGGGCGGGATAGAAATAAAGTTTTATTATTATTATTATTAGAATGGGGTCCTTTCTGCCTCCCTGTAATTTAGCATTATTCCCCCTGCAGGCAAGGGCCCTGATCCTCTCCTCCACACTTGCCCTCCTACTCTACCCCCTCTTCTTCTTCCAATCCCTGATGCTCTCTGGCCACCACTGTCCTCTCCTCCACATTCCTCTTCTGATCCCTTCCCTTTCTTTCTTTTCCAATCAAGGGAGGAGAAGAGGGAGCAGTGATAGCAAGCAGGCAGATGGAGGTGGGTATCCTTCCCCCACCAGTGTGATTCCTGAGGCAACCATCTCAGGTGCCCTCAAGGGTGGGCCAGCCCTGTGTGTATCTGCCTGTCTGTCTCACTCTTCTCTCAAGGGCCTAAGCTCATTCAGGATCTACTGGTAGAGTTCTGGATGACTGATAATAGCTTGGCAAAGATCACCGCACCTGTATGAAACTATCTGATGGAAGAACTGCCTGCACTGAGTTCTAGGAATTATTTATTTCCTGATAGGGATCAGTGGTCATCTTTTCATCTTACTGGGTGGCTGACAAGAGGTGGATGCAAACACAGTGGCCATTGGTTCCCGAATATTCAAGCTTTTGTAGGCATGTGGTCTGAGACACAATGCAGACCCAGGAAAGGTAATCTGCATTTCTTCTGATTTGCACTGAGTGTATCATATGGCACCACCTTCTCCCTGGAGCTCTGTCTACACAGGGTGGGGTCCCACCAGTGAATGGAAGCCACTCGATTAAGAGGCCATTCCTCTTGCCTCAACCAGTTTTTCTGGAAATAGAAAAACCCTGGTCATGAGCTAGTTGCCAGTGAGGCTTGGCAATAATAACAATGAGCATTCGCCTAGTATTTTCTGCATGTGAAAAGCACCGCTCATGTCTATCTGCATGGAATCCCTGGATGGGACACTGGCATGGCAGAGAATCTTGAACCAGCCCTAGTTTGAAGCATCTCTAAGGCTGCAATCCGATATACACTTTCCTGGGAAAAAGCCTCCTTGAACACAAGGGGATGTGCTTCTGAATAGGCATGCATAGGACTATGTTGCTGGTGTACTCCAAGTTTGGGGCATTGGAGCCTATACCAATCCTACCCTAGGCAGAATTTTGTCAGCTAAGGGGGGGGGGGGGGTCAAGGGAATACAGTGTCCCAGGAACCATGCCTTGAGGGGGTGTCTTAGAGGCACTAAAAACTGGAAGTGTCTTTCATAGGCATCTAAGACATCCACTCAAACCTTGGTACCCCTCAAGGTGTGGGTGTTAAAAATTTGGAGAGTGTTATGGGGAGTATAGGGGTGTTAAAAATGTTTGTGCCCCCCAGGTGCCAGATGCCTTAGTTATGCCACTGAATTTTGCCCTTGCCTTGTTCTTTTCTCTCTAATTCCTTCTGACCCTCTGCATATGTCCATAAGCTGGGTGTGTGTGTGTTGTGTTTGATCAAAGACAGCAAAGCCTCCAGAGCAATCGTCCCCTCTGTTCTAAAAAAAAATACCAGCAAAGACTGCTCTGAATCTGTTACCTCCTGGGCAAATGTGAGCAAGCTAAGAAGATATGTCACCTCCCAATGGCGTTTCAAGGGACCTGCTGCTTTGGTCTGGTCTCGCAAATCAGAGACGCTCTTTGGGCTTGTTTACACCTGCTCCCCTGGAGACATCCTGACTGTTCCTTGCATTTGTTGAGAACCAATATCACTTGTGAGCCAAGTCATCACACATATGGTTACAGCCATTGCCGCTGTAAGGAGGGCTGGAAAATTGCTGCGTGGGCCACTTCACGCCTTGCCCCTGGGAGGCCCTGGCCAAGGAAGATCAACAGTTCTCAGGTGGAACAGAAAAAAACATATTTTCAGGTGGACTGGTTGGCTGTGACCACCTGGGCTGCTGCAGGGGTCCTTTGGTTGAAAACTCCACCATTTCGGAGAACGATACTCAGGTAGGGAGTCTTTCCTAAGACTTCAGCGCACTTAGGAAGCAAAGAAGGGGGAAACAAGATCTAATCACTTCTTCAGCAAGTGACGGCGACTGCCATCTGCAAACAGCACAGAAGAGAGCCAATTATTTATAATAGTAAAAATAATAGTTCAGAAGTCAACACAGCCGTAGATTCAGCATTCCTTCTGCAGTTAGAAAGTGTGCATGGACACAGCCCTCAAGCCATCCATTTTGGCAAGTGTATTGGTTGGCATCTGTCTATGACAGGGGTGTCCAAACTTTTTGGCAGGAGGGCCACATCACCCCTCTGACACTGTTGGGGGCCAGAAAAAAAAAAGAATTGATTTACATTTCAAATTTGAATAAATTTACATAAATGAGTGTATTAGAGATGGAACTTATATGAATGAACGAAGGTCTTGCAATAGCTCAAGGCCTATAAAAAGCCTTTCACAAAGCAAGGCCGCCCTTTCCTTTGCTGCCACTGCTGTATCAACAGATGTGAAACAGCAAGCAGTCTAGGGAGCCCTCCTCCCACAGCTCATGCAAGAGCTCCCTTCATGCTGAGAGCAGTTCTGTCAGGCCAGTGCGGGCTCCAGCAAGTCATTGGAGACTCCCCAAGGACCAGATTGGGAGTCCTCAAGGGCTGCAAGTGGTCCCAGGGCCGGGGTTTGAGCACCCCTGCTCTATGATGGTGAAGACAGAGGCAACACAAATGTGTATTTGGGGCTTTTGGACATTGTTGTTTCAGTACTATTAAGAGTACTTTGCATTTGTACTTCACCTTTGCTCAGTGGCATTGCGAGCATTTGCGACACCCTCATGATGGACCTCCTCCCATGTAGTAGTGGACGGGGCAACGGCCTGGGCGATAGGCATAGTGATGGACCACTGCCCTGCCCCTCTGGTTTTTTTGGCTATAACTTTTGATAGAATAGAGCTATTTCAGTGTGGTTTATTTCATTGTACCCTGCATGAAATTGCACATAGAATGATATGTAACATAATGGTATTATTCAAAAGTACCAGGTTAAAGTTATAGGCGCTCTGTTCCACTTTGTATCTATGTGGTGTTTCAAGTAAAGACTGCTTTCTGTAGCTGGTGTGTAGTTATCTTGTTTACACCTAGAATATTCTGGTGTTTTTCCAAGTTTTATGGTATTGGGCCTAGAAGGCCGACAACATTTGGTACAATTTTAGTCTTTTCCTGCCATAGGCATTAGATTTTAATTTTCAAATCTTGATACTACTACTACTACACAGACCTACACACATTTTATTGTCTTAAAAGCTAGATCTATGTTTAGGTACATTTGGGGTGCGGAAACCAAAAATGGCATTGGTTTTGCCAAACTGGCTCTAATTTTGGGGTTATGGCACAGCCCCCTTATATGCTGATTCAAGCAGCTTCCTCATGAGGAAGCCATGGTGTCAGCTACCTCACAAGGAAGCTGCTTGAATCAGCATATAAGGTGGCTGTGCCATACCCACCAAACTAGAACCAAGTGGGCAAAACCAATACCATTTTTGGATTCAGCACCCCAAAAATATATCAGCATATAAAAAAGGAAAGCGCCCTACAGGTCGACCACAGCTGTGATACAAGGACATCTGCAAGAGGGATCTGAAGGCCTTAGGAGTGGACCTCAACAAGTGGGAAACCTTGGCCTCTGAGCGGCCCACTTGGAGGCAGGCTGTGCAGCATGGCCTCTTCCAGTTTGAAGAGACACTTGGCCAACAGACTGAGGCAAAGAGGTAAAGAAGGAAGGCCCATAGCCAGGGAGACAGACCAGGGACAGACTGCACTTGCTCCCAGTGTGGAAGGGACTGTCACTCCCGAATTGGCCTTTTCAGCCACACTAGACGCTGTTCCAGAACCACCTTTTGGAGCTCAATACCATAGTCTTTCGAGACTGAAGGTTGCCAGCACAACCCCAAAAATAACTTAAATTTGTTCAAACATCCTTGGCAACTAAAAAAGGGTGTTCTGTTTTTGTTTTCTTTTTGTAGGCTTGTGTTATTCCTACTACAGAACTGTTGCTGCTACGTCGACTACTACTACCAAGAATATTTCTATACCATTTTAAAACCCAAAACGTTTTCATAGCAGAGAGATGTAGCCAAAAGAAAGAGATGATGGTTCCCTGCCCACCTCTCAGTGGCTCATGGTCTGAAAAGAAACACAAGGGGGATGCCACCAAACAGATCCTGGAGAAGATTCTATGCTGGGATGAAGGACAGTTGCTTTCCTCTGTCCTGAAGAGAAAGGAGTCATTATTTTAAAACAGGGGTCCCCAAACTCCAACCTGGGGACCAGATGCAGCCCGCGGCAAGCCTCTATCTGGCCCATGGCCAGCCACTGGTCCCGTGAGAGCCACTGGCACACTCAGCTGAACAGGACCAGAGCTGTTGTGAGAATATGTTCTAAAGGCCTAAAAATCACTTCCTAGTTTAAAAAAGACAACAAAGTAACTTTTTGTGCCCTCTGAAGACCTTAGAAGGCTTTCTGAGGGTGGGGGATGCCTCCCTGGCCCTCAGAACATGCTCCTGGTGTCTTCTGTGATGTGCTGGCTCTTAGGTATTTATTCCTGTATATTTAATGCTACTAGGTATTTAATGCTGCTTGGGAGGTGGGGGGGTGCATTTGAGTGTGTGCTTGATTTCTGTGGTGTATGTTGGTGGTTGGGGAAGTCCTGAAAACTTTCCTATGATGTGCTGGTTCTGAGATATTTACTCCTGTATGTTTAAGTAAGCTGCTTGGGGGGGGGGGGGAATGGAATTCCATTTAAGTGTGTGCTTGATTTCTGTGATGTGTGTTGGTGTTTGGAGAAGACCTGGAAATTTGAGCCCATTCATTCATTCATCTAAGTTCCATCTCTAATGTATTTAAATTTTTTATTTAATTTTTCCCCCTGGCTCTGGACACCCTGCCAGACATTTGATGGGGCTCTCCAACCAAAAAGTTTAGAGACTCCTGTTTTAAAAGATGCCCTTTTCATCCAGGGAATGGATGAACTTCCCAAGGGATGGGAAGTTGTATAAAATCATTATCCTTGCTCCCTGGATGAAAAGGGCATCTTTTAAAACAGGAGTCTCTAAACTTTTTGGCTGGAAGGCCCCATCAAATGTCTGGCAGGGTGTTCAGAGCTTTGTCTGCCAGCTCAGACAAAACTATCTTGCAAACAACATAGTTTTTTGCAAGTACCCTTTTGAAGGAATCAGATAAACTCATCAGTTCATGATGGCCAATAAGCACTCCACCCATGCCCCAAATGTCCTTTGTTCCAGCTATACAGGTCTTATCTCCTTGCCCTGCATGTACTATGATGATTAACCTCTTGCATTCAGATCAGCAGCAATCACCAGTCTTGCCCCATTGTCCATTTTGTTCCTGTGGCCCAGGGCAAGGAGAAGTTGTCAGCCTGACTCCTCCTCACTCAGGGATGCCCATCTCTAAACAAGTCTCCAGTGAATGTTTTGTGGAAAATGTTTTACTTTAAGGGTCTGTCAGTAGGAACATGGCCCTTCCATTCCTGGGAAAGGCAGATTTAAGGCAATAGCAACTCTCATCCAGTCAGGAAGCCTGTACTGCATGACCATTTGAAGACCACCACCATTCTTCTTTGCACTTGGCCTCATATCCTGAAACAGAACTTAAAACATCCTCCTTTTCCCTGTGAGCAGGCAAGGCAGAGCCTTCTTGTAATTCACAAATTATATGTAATAAATTATATAGTAACATAGTTTTCAATTTAATAATAAGTAATGTAGTATTTAAATTAACTGAAAGAAATCAATTTTAGCTTTTATTGTGTCGTGCCCTGCATTTTGCTTGGATATCCCCATTTCGGGGTGCCTGGTTCTCTTTGGTGGTTCTGACATCTGGTCACCCAGGCGGGGTGGGAGGTGGGGGAGGAGAAGGAATGGGGGGCCCTGTGGAGGCCTGAGAGGGCACCCCACTTCCAGAGAGGGCACCAGCAGCAGCCTTCTTAATCTGAGATGGTTGCAGCCAAGGCTTGGTGGTGACACCCCCCAATGTAACACACACACAAAACAGGGGCCACTGAGGGTTGGGAACCCCTGTTTTCAGACAGTCGCAGCCAAGGCTTGGTGGTGACACCCCCCAATATAACACACACACCCAAAACAGGGGGCACTGAGGGTTGGGAACCCCTGTTTTCAGACAGTCGCAGCCAAGTCTGGGTGGTGACACCCCCCAATGTAACACACACACAAAACGGGGGGCACTGAGGGTTGGGGACCCCTGTTTTCAGACAGTCGCAGCCAAGGCTGGGTGGTGACACCCCCCAACGTAACACACACACAAAATGGGGGCCACTGTGGGTTGGGGGCCCCTGTTTTCAGACAGTCGCAGCCAAGGCTGGGTGGTGACACCCCCCAACGTAACACACACACAAAACGGGGGCCACTGTGGGTTGGGGGCCCCTGTTTTCAGACAGTCGCAGCCAAGGCTGGGTGGTGACACCCCCCAACGTAACACACACACAAAACGGGGGGCACTGAGGGTTGGGGACCCCTGTTTTCAGACAGTCGCAGCCAAGGCTGGGTGGTGACACCCCCCAACGTAACACACACACAAAACGGGGGCCACTGTGGGTTGGGGGCCCCTGTTTTCAGACAGTCGCAGCCAAGGCTGGGTGGTGACACCCCCCAACGTAACACACACACAAAACGGGGGCCACTGTGGGTTGGGGGCCCCTGTTTTCAGACAGTCGCAGCCAAGGCTGGGTGGTGACACCCCCCAACGTAACACACACACAAAACGGGGGCCACTGTGGGTTGGGGACCCCTGTTTTCAGACAGTCGCAGCCAAGGCTGGGTGGTGACACCCCCCAACGTAACACACACACAAAACGGGGGCCACTGTGGGTTGGGGGCCCCTGTTTTCAGACAGTCGCAGCCAAGGCTGGGTGGTGACACCCCCCAACGTAACACACACACAAAACGGGGGCCACTGTGGGTTGGGGGCCCCTGTTTTCAGACAGTCGCAGCCAAGGCTGGGTGGTGACACCCCCCAACGTAACACACACACAAAACGGGGGCCACTGTGGGTTGGGGGCCCCTGTTTTCAGACAGTCGCAGCCAAGGCTGGGTGGTGACACCCCCCAACGTAACACACACACAAAACGGGGGGCACTGAGGGTTGGGGACCCCTGTTTTCAGACAGTCGCAGCCAAGGCTGGGTGGTGACACCCCCCAACGTAACACACACACAAAACGGGGGCCACTGTGGGTTGGGGGCCCCTGTTTTCAGACAGTCGCAGCCAAGGCTGGGTGGTGACACCCCCCAACGTAACACACACACAAAACGGGGGGCACTGAGGGTTGGGAACCCCTGTTTTCAGACAGTCGCAGCCAAGGCTGGGTGGTGACACCCCCCAACGTAACACACACACAAAACGGGGGGCACTGAGGGTTGGGGACCCCTGTTTTCAGACAGTCGCAGCCAAGGCTGGGTGGTGACACCCCCCAACGCAACACACACACCACAGAAGAACCCCCGAAGGGTGCTCTTGCGCACGCCTCCTCCGGTGGCCATGCCAGCTGGGCCGTGGGAGCCCCCGCCCCACTCCTCTGCTTCCTCCTCCTCCTCCCCCTGGCTACAGCGATTGGAGCTCCATTGCTCTCGCCTGCTGTGGGTGCGCGAGTGCGGCGGGGGAGGGCCGGGCGATGCATATTGATGAGGCTGCCGGGGCTCTATTGTGCAATCGGAGCTGCGAGGCGAGAGCGCAGGCAGGATGGAGGTGGGGAGCTGTGCCGCCGCTGCCGCGATCGTAGGCTTGGGGCTCCACTAGCGGCAGCCGCAGCCCGCCCGCCAGCCCAGGACCAGCCGCAGCCGCCACCTCCTGCCCCGCGGGGCGCTTTGTTCGCCGCCCACCCAGCAGCAGCCCGCGATGGAGCAGCCCGGACGCGGCGCGCAGTGAGCAGGACGCGCAGAGCTCCGGCAGGCGAGCCGGCAAGCAGCCCCAGCCGGGAGGTCGGCTGCCCGGAGCCCTCCCCTCCCGAGCCGGGGACAGCCACCAGCAGAGCGGCGAGAGAGGTACGTGGCTGGCCGAGCCGGCTCTGGCATGGCGCAGGAGGTGGGCGCACGCTGGGCAAGGTGGATCCTCTGCTGTGGATGGGGAGGGAGCCGGGGGGGGATTAGGATGCCCATGTGGGGGGGAGACACAGAGGGGGGCGTGTATGTGAGTGTGCTGGGGGCCCCTTTAACCCCCTTTCCTCCCCCCTCCCCACTGAAAAATGATCTGTGGTTTCTTCTCCTTGGGTGCCCCTGATTTTCCTGGTGGGCATAGGGAGGGTGGGGGGGCCCTCTGCCCCCTCCTTGGGGCACCCACTCCAACCCAGCTGCCATCTTCCATTGTTGCTGCCAGTTGATCCTCCTTATTGGCCATGGGTGGGGTGGGGGGGCCGGCTTTGGCAAAAGGTGTGCCAAAGGAAGGGGGGAGAAGAGAGAGAAAGTGTGTCTCTATGGCAACAGAAGCAGATGCCATGGGAGATGTGGGCACACGGCGTGTGTGGCACTGAAAGCCGTGGGAGGTGTGGGCATCCTTGGGTGGGTGAGTGGGTGGGTCAGGAGGTTGAATGGGCTTGTGGTAGGTTTTGTCTTTGCCTGATGGCCATTTGGTCTCTGGGATGCTGGGCACAATGGGTGCTGAGTTCCTAGGCAAGACTGTGGAATGGGGGTGGCCTGTGCTTTTTTGGCAGGGGTGTGCTTGGGGGAAGGAGATCCCTTCCTGGGTTCCACCAGTGTTTTGGTACCTGCTGTTGCAAGACGCTGGAATGCCAAGGAGCGACCATTTGGCCCTTGCATTTATTTAACCCATAAACCATGCTCCAGAAACATGGCGAGACTAGAGTGTCTGGGCCTTGCACAGGGGCAAGCGGGTGTTTCATCAGGTCACTCCATTTTCAAGTGGGTGAAGGTGATTCCAGCCTGTTCAAGATGCTCTTCAGAAGACTTCCTGAAATTTTGTACTGTGGTGGCCAAAAGGCTAGAGGTTTATAAGCCAATTTGTGTGTGTGTGTGTGTGTGTGTGTGTGTGTGTGTGTGTTCTTATGTGTTCATCACATTTGGGGGAAGGGGGTATAGAGATGCAGTCCAGCTACCTGAGTGTACAGGGGGATGGTAGTGAAATGAGCAAGATGTGAGACAAGAGGGCATTTGGCCAGTGCATCTGCCTGGCCTAGGCTGATAGCCACACAGTTCTTTCCAGTAGCTGGCTGGTATTTTTATACCCAGTAAAACACAACAGGCCAAAAAAAAAAAAAAAAAGTCTTGGTCTGCCTTTGATTTCATCACAAGCCTGGGGTGGGGGTTGCTCTCCTCTGCTGTTGGCATGCAGATTACTGTCTGGGTTTGAAGGGGGGGGGGCTGATCTGGCTGATACCAGATGCCTCCTGTCCCCATTTTTTGCTTTCTGGCCTTTGATTTTATTGGTCTGAGAGCCCAAAAGCGGGGGGGGGGGGGCTTCTCTAGACACAGATCATTTTTTCTCTTGGTTGCCAGTCACTAGGGACTCCTCTTACCTCCTTGGCTTCTCTAGACACTGCTAGTCTGTCTGGGCCAGGCATTTCCCAGGGTGACTCTTAATTGGAATTTGTGCTCATATCCAGCAATCTATCATTGGTGGCCAAGCAAGGACTATCCCAACCTGTCAGGAAAAAAAGGGGTTTTCTACTGTTCATTTATGGAAACACTCATAACCTTCCCGCTGGTCTCCTTGAAACCTCCAAAGTTACTAGCCGCCAAAATAATAATTATAATATTGGGAGGAAGATCCTGGACTCAAGACGTCATTGGACAAAATAAATGGAACTAGAGCAAAATAAAATAGCTGGAGTACTAAATCAGAGAGAGAGAGAGAGATATGTTGATAGTCCTTCTCACTCTCTTCATGTTCAGCCAAGTTCAAAACTTATCTAAAGAGCAGTGTTTTGACCTGGAGGAGGAGAAGGGAGGCCAGAGGATTTCACAGTCCAGGTGCCAGGAGAAAAGAGGCCCCATCTCATCTCCTGCCTCTGCTGCTGCACCTCAGAAGGTAATAGGACACAAGAGCAGGGCCTATTGCCAAGGTAATGTGATGCTGCCCCTTTGCTTCTCTAGTTGCCTTGGGGAGGTGGGGGGGTGTGGAGCGAGGGAAGGCATGTGGTCCCAGGAAGTCGCTTGCTTCTATAAATATACAAGCGCTCAGACCTCACTAGGATTTGAATGAGGAGACAAACCACAGTGTAGGGATCACGCATCCGCAGACATTGGGCTGGTTTGGTGGATCCTGTAGAGCTGGATAGGCCTGTCCCCTGTTCTTTACCTTTGGGTGTATTGTTTCTTTGACCAAGTTGCTGGTTAATTAAGCCAGTGCATGGGCAAGATTTGGGCAGTCCTCCAAATGCATGGATGCCAACCATCTGGGAGAATTTAGGGAGGGGTTGTGACCTTGCGACTTGCTTGCTTCTTCCCAGCTGGCTGTGCTTTCTTTACAGGGCTGTTGTACAGGATTCTCTCAAAACGGGACACGCCGACGTCTTGCACGCCTCAGTGGCATGCTTATAGCCACCCTATCAGGGTCAGTTGGTATTATTGTGTCCACATCGTAGATGCGGAAGACTGAGGCTTGCCTAAGTGAATTTGTGGCAGAGATGTGTTTTGAACCGATGAGTTCTGATTTGCAGCTCAGTCTCTTAACCGCCATGCTTGTCCTGGTTCACTGTATAGATGTGATCCAGTACTGGAGCTCGATTGCAACTTGCGGAAAGGGCCTTATTGGAAAGGGCTGGTGAACAGACATGAAGGATTGTGACTTTTTTATTGAGTTTGAACAAGTAGAATGGCCCCAATGTATTGGTTTCGATCAATAGCGCTGGCACTGATAAGGCAGTGAGTGAAATGTCAGGGAGGAGAGAAGTACTGTTTTGCTTGCCCCTAGTTCATCTCCCTTGCTATCTATTTACTCTGATCGGTAGCAGATCTCTGTGCTTTCAGAAGGAAATCAGTCCCTTCTCTTCACTGAGCTCTTTCTAACTGGGGATGTTTGGGGGCCCCTACACACACAAAACATGTGCCATTGCTACTGTGTCACTATTTCTCAAACTGTGGGTCGGGAGCCTGCAAATATAGGCATATAGTCTAGAGCAGTATTTCTCAAGCTGTGGGTCAGGACCCACTAGGTGGGTCACAAGCCAATTTCAGGTGCGTCCCCATTAATTACAATATTTTGTTTTTAATAGATCAGACTTGGTGCCAACATGATAGGTGACTGCATTCAGAGAGTTCTGTACTTTCAACAAGCTACAATGTATATGCTTTAAACAGTGATACATAGCAGGGCTTTTGGGCTCTCAGGAAGTTGCCATCGCATGGATAACTGTTCAGGTAGTTTCATGTTGTCAAAGATTCATGTCTTTTTTCCACTTTCTTCCCTCTTCCTTGGGTATCTTAAGGACACAAAGAGAAAAGGGAACTAGCAGGCCTATAAGGGGAATTTTTTCACATGGGCTCCACTGGATTTTTTTTGGATGTCATGCAATTAAATATGGAATGTCATGCAATTAAAGCCTGTTCTACTCAGGCCCCGCTTAGTTCAGTGGGACTTAACTCTCATGTAAGTTTATATGTTATAAGTCGGCAAAAAAGAATTAATTTACATTTAAAACTTGAATAAATTTACATATGTTTACATAAATGAATATATTAAAGATGAACTTATATGAATGAAAGTCTTGCAATAGCTCAAGGCCTATAAAAGGCCTTGCACAAAGCAAGGCTGGCCTTTCCTTTGCTGCTGCTACTGCATCACAGAAGTGAAACAATAAGCAGTGGAGGGGAGCCCTCATCCCACAGCTCATCCGAGTGGTCAAACAGTCGCCCTCATGCTGAGAGTTGTTGCGTCAGGCCAGTGTGGGCTCCAACAAATCTCTGGAGGGCCAGAGACTCTTTGGAGACTGGGGGCTCCCTGAGGGCCGCACTGAGAGGCCTTGAGGGTCGCAAGTGGCCCCAGGGCCGGGGTTTGGGCACCCCTGTTATAAGTTTATATGGGACAGCATCCTTATCTTCCTTAAACTCCATAACCTCTGCTACTCTGCAGGTTTTGATTCCTTTAGGGTCTGTGAGTTTGTGTATTGTTAAGTTTGATAATTGGTGGTGTTGCCTTCCCAAGTTTGTGACCTAGCTGAGATACAAAGACTGTCACCCTGCGCACGCTTAATTGGAAGCAAGTTCCACTGATCAAAATGGGAAGTAGTTCTGATAAATACACTTCATTTTACTTTTGGTGTTTGGACTGAGTCGGGCATGCATGTACATTACTTGTCTTTCATCACTCAGTGGTGTAGCTGGGACCAGCCCATCCTAGAGGCCAACTAAAACGCTGGTCTCAGGTGATGGAGTCCACCTCCCTCCCCCTTGACTTGAAAAGGAAGCCAGGGACAGAGCAGAATAGGCAGTGAGGAAGAGACACTCTAGCCCACCAATCTCTTCTCCTCCACACGTCCTCTTCTGCTCCATTCTTCTCCTTTTGGAATCCAGACAGTGGAAGGAGGTGGAATGGTATATAGGCAGTGCTGGGAAATGGGAGAAGATATATTTAGTGTGTGTGCCAGGAAGTCTTGAACCAGTGCTCAGTCAACAGCTGAAGTTATGAACTACTTCTGTTGAAAAGTATTGTTTGTGACATGAAATATCTGATGAACGAAGGCAGCTTTACACACACACACACACACACACACACACACACACACACACACACACACACACACACACACACACACAGGTCCTCATTTGATGTTGTGCAGTGAGTGACTAACATGCAGGACAGGGGACTTACTCTTGACCCTGCAGAGCTGACATGTTCTCCATTCAAAATATGAGCTGAAAGCATTCCGAACCAAAGCCAGTTGGCATCTCGGGAGGACCTCCCTTATGGCTTGGATTGATTGTGGGGTGGAAGGTATCAATTAGGCTTGTTTTTCCTAGACAGAGATTCATGGCTGCAGCATCTTTGATAGCTAGAGTGTCGGCAAAGAAAATTATCTGCATTCAGTATAGCTGGGGAAAGAACAGCCGTTTCCCAACCAGCTCTGGATTGACGAATCTCAGCAGAATGAGTCTCAAAACCATGAGATGAAATTAACTGTGATCAGTAACTATTTGATTTCATAATTTTTGCCCATTTATTTAAATGTTTAGTACAAATGTGTGGAAGTTGAAAGGAAAGAAAAACAGTGAGGGGGAGGCCTTAGCTGAATGTATGTTACTGTTGTGTCTTTTAAACGATTAATTTCTTGTTAATTTTTCTTCCTTGTGACTGATAATGGAGGTAGGACTTATATGAGTGTAGATGGTAGGAGGCTTTCTTTTGAACTACACCAGTGTCCACAGGGTGATCTCCTGACACAGATACTAGGAATCAATTTAAAACAGACACCCTGGCGATGGTGCCAATACCTTTAAAAGTTTCAAGACTCCCAGAGAAAATGCAACCAGGTAGTTGCACAGCAGCTAGGGGAATGTGTATGCAATGAACAGAGTGGGAGGTGTGGCAGTTGCCACTGTGTTTTATGGACCCCCTTCTCTAGTGCCTCTGTTGACACAAAGAACTACAGTTTGTGATGCTTTTGCTGAGATGGGGATAGTTTCATTGGTCATATAAATTTCTGTGGATTGGGCAGCTGTTGTACCAGTAAGCTAGGAGACCACTTTGGCTATGGTCAGGGTTGCCAACTGACCAAAAGAAGCCAGACTCCAGCTGGCTCCTCTCCGCTTTACAGGTCTTCGGAAATCAGCCAACATTAACCTGCTGCTAATTAGTGCAGATCAAACTTGTTAAAGGGACAGCTGCTGGCATTGGCTGAAACCTGCAGCCCTGCCTTGTGCCTGGAAGAATTTGGCAACCTTCACTGAAGTGGTTAAAAAGGCACAAGGATTACATTCCCCCCCCCCCATCTCCCTTTAGGTGTAATCTGATTCTTAGTGATGTTGGAGAGATTGTGAGTGCCTGAACCAGGAGGTGGTAATTATTACAGATTAATTAGTCTTTAGGAAAAGGGAATGATCCTGGATGTAAGACAAAGACATATCCCAGGAGGCTTAAACAGTTGTTTTGTTGTGACATTTTAAAGTTTGTATATAACATTTAAATTCCCCACTCTTGGAATACCACCTAAAAGGAATCCCCTGGGGCAAGGTTGGAAAAACATTGTGGAATTCTAGGCACTAACCACTTACAAAATAATTTGCACAAGCCTCTGTTTACTCAGAAGCAAGTCCCAGTGTGTTCAGTGGGCCTCACTCCTGGGAAATGGTGTCAGCCTTTTTTAAACAAGCACCAGTGCTTTGGGCACCAACAGAAGGGGTGTTTGTTTCCGGTGAGTAAGATAAGCTATAAACCTCAGTCTTAGTGAACGCAATGGGCTTGCTTCTGAGTAAAGTAAATCATGCCCATTTCAAACACTTCTACCCATGAGACAAAGGATATTATTGCAAAGATATAGTTATAATCGACTTTTCAATTTTTTTTTTTTTTTAAAAAGGCCAGGAAGTAGTTTACATAGCAAAACAAATGAAGAGATGGTTTTGTACTCTACTGGGACTTGCAATTGAAGGAAGGCATAAAGGAGACAACAGCAAACAGCCTCTGGAAAAGATGCTGTTTGGGGTGAAGAGGAACAGTTGTGTTCTCCTTGTTAAAAAGAAGAGGGCCATCATTTGAAATGCACCTCTTGGTCCAGTTAGTGGAGCCAGCCCAGTTGGCAGGGTAAGTGCTTGTGATCCCCTCCTTCCCCCTGCCCAGCTACCTCTGTGCAGTCCCATTGTAGTGGAGACTTTATCTGGGTATGTGTGCCAGTTGGTTCAGTGTTTATTTTTCTCTCTGCATCTACTGAGAGTCCGCTCTGGTTTCAATTGCTCTGGGGAGGAGCTTTCTCGAGTTGACCTGTGACTCAAACACTGTGCATGTCGATGTCTCCCCTTCTTCCCCCCTTCCCAGGATGTGAAGCACCTACATGTGGGTTGAAGTCGGCCAGAGCCAGGTCTGCCTGGCTGCTGCCTTCCATCTGGTTGGGATGCTTTTGTTGTGGGGTGTCTCGTCTCCCGGCAGCCCCAGGAACTTCTGACCTCGCTAAGTTCTCCGTTTGCTTGAGACTTTGGACCTCGTACTCTGGTGCTGTTGAGAAACTTTCCTGATCTCGAGGCAGCCTGTGAAAATGTGAGGGACTGTAGCTCAGTGGTGGAGCACATGGTGGGCAAAGAGGCACCTTTTAAAGGGGTGTCCTGTTATATTTAGTAAGGGGAAAGCAATTATCCGTTTTCACCCCAGCATGGTGTCTTTTCTGGTGGCTGTTCCTGGTGTCTCTTCTATATATTTTTTTGTTTTAGATTGTTTAATCTTGCCATGTAAGCTGCTTTGTGAACTACTTTTTGTGGAAAAGTGGTGCAGTTGGACCTCGGAATCCATGGAAGGGGTCAATTCTCAGATCCCCCCATGGATACAGGAACCTACTGATAATTGAATCTGCAGGTGGGGGCCATCTCCGGCATCCTGGAGGCTTTCTGACGCCCAGGAGGCCACTCCCTGGGCCTTAGAAGGCCTCCTGGAGGTCTTGGAAAAGCACTTTCAGTTTCTGTGAAAACTTTCTGAGGCCCAGGGAGACAAAGTTTCCCAGACGCAATTGCTTCTGGTCCCTTCTGGGAGGAAGTTGCTTCTTGTCCCATCTGGGAGGTCAGATGATGCCCTCCAGCATGGGTTCAAAACCCACAGGGAGTCAAATCTGCTGGTTCTGAACCAGCTGATATAGAGGGCCCACCTAGATATAGGTAGGCTCTATATAATAGTTATTATTATAATTATTAATAATAATAAAATCCTCCCCTACACTCCCTTCCCCCATTTTCAGTTACATGGATCTCCAGAACTGGGGTTGAGAGGGATATATGCAAGGGTCTTCTTCTGGGAGACTCTGAGGCTGCAATCCTATGTATACTTACCTGGGAGCTGGTCCCATTCAGCTCAGTGAGACTTACCTCTGAGGAGACATGCATAGGATTGTGCTGTGAGTCTGCACCCATTGTCAGTGGCAGCTCAGGGGTCCACATGATTCCATAGTGGGAATAGAACTTGGGAACTTTTGTATGTAAAGCTCACCCACTAGATTACATCCTACCTGGTACCTTGGAGAGGTTCTTCCAGTTGCCTGGATGAACCAGTGATTTGACCTGATGCAAGGCAGCTTCTCCTGTTAGTGCAAACCCGTCTTTGCACTAAGACAGTCTTTCCCTGTCTTTTGTCAATTGAAGACAGTTTTGTCTCTGTGTCAGATCACCTTCTCTCCACCTGAGAGTGGGTGGAGCTCTTTGGCCTCCTTTAAGGACCTGTGTGATGCAACATAAAGAACAAGTAGGCACACCTTGAACATCCTTTTGATTTCAGAAATGACAGATCCTCTCTAGAAAACTTGGTGGCTGATCTACTGTTCACAGCTGGGTGTGAACATGACAACAGGGCAGGCACAATCACTGCGGTCTCTGAAGCAGTGGGGGACAAAGTCCAGTTGCAGAAAAGACAAGCTGGGGCACCAAAAGTTCAGTCCACTTCAAAGATCTCGAGTAGTAGGGCTGTGGAGTATTTCTGCTTCAGACCTTGGGAGGTGGTATTGGTCAGAGTCAGTGGCACACCTAGGGTGTCTCATACCTGGGCTGGAGCACTCAAAGGTCAGGTAGACCTGACCTCTGCCTCAAGACCCCTGGGGGAGGCTGGGTCTACCAGCTACTCAGTGGTGCATTTGACACCCCAGAAATATTTGACACCTGGGGTAGTCCATTCCCACTCTTGGTACATGTTGAGGTCAGAATTGATGGTATGAGGCTAGATCAGTGCTTGTCAACATTTTTTCTTCTCATGGCACACTGTAGTCTTTGCCTCTTGTGATGTCACTTGCAGCTTCTGGGAGATTCTGCCAGCAGAGCCGGACAGAGGAAGAGGGGCAGACAATTTGTTACCACAGACAGTTGCCCTAAAACAGAGCCACAGAATTTGGAAGAGTTTTTTTCAGTGGTTTTTCCAATCACTGTCTTCCAAACTCTCCCGGCACACCTGCAAATCTTTTGTGGCACACCAGTGTGCCGCAGAGCAGTGGTTGAAAGTCGCTGGGCTAGATGGACAAATGCTCTGAGCCTTTGATGGCAGCATATTCCCATGTCCTTGGAAGCAGGCTTTTGCAACTGACAAGGTTTTCTTGGTGGGAATGACTTCTAGAAGAGTTGTGGGAGAATCTTGTCTGCCTCTCCTTTGTTTTCCTGCAGTCCCACTGTTTTTCCCCGCATTGGTCACGGCCACTTTATTGCTGCTTGACATTGACTTATATTGGAAGACGTAGACTTGCCCTTGCGTGTGGTTCTACCTTGCTTTTCTATAAGGGCAAACCTTTATCTCTTGTCTTGCTCTTCAGGAGCTGTGACTGTTGACTGGCATGGGCTTTCCTGAGGCTTTAGGGGACATTCTAGAGATCCTTCCACTTTCTAAAGAGAGGATTTTTCTGCAGTTGTGTTTACACCGGGTTGACTGGGGAATCCCTCCTGGTCTTCCTTGGAACAGTGAATGCAAAATGCCAAATTTTTTTTTAAAAAAAAGTTAAATGAGACATTGAGAGTCCAATCCTGAGCTTTTTCACCACCAGTGTTGCTGCTCATCACCAGCTCTGGGTGTCATAAGTGTGCTGTAAAGCACGTTTATGGCACTCAGGGAGTAAGGAGCTCCAGGAGGATGGCCAGGCCGTGCTGCAGCACTGACCGGTGGTGTGTGTTTTTGCGGCACACCCAGTTGAAAATCTCTGCGATCATCATGTTTCCCTCGGCTAACTTGCAGAGAGTTGGGGAAGAGGCAGACAGACGTGCAGGAATCCAAGTTCTCGGTCACTGAAGTTTTGAGGTCCCACAAAGTATTTTTCAGGTGTGGTGGTCCTGTCGCATTGTATGTTCCTAGAAGCATGTGCAGAGGGCCTTTCCTTGAACCCTGGCACATTTCGTGTTTTATAGCCCAATAAACAGAAGTGAACCTGCAGTCCTCTCTTTTCCCAGGGAATGATTTGGGGTGGTTCTCTTCTGTCCCCTCCCACTCTGGGTGCGGCACCATCTTACCCTCTGCCCTATGGAGATTGCCAGTTGCACTGGAGCCCTGAAATGGATCACTAGGTAACTAGGTTAAATACTGAGTCATCTGACCCACTTGTTTATGTAACGGGAGGCGGGCTTTGGATGGGCCAGGTGAGTTCCCCTGCAGCCGCTGCCCCCATGCTATGAGGTTGAAGCCGTGGACGTTCTGGTGGATGAGCTGCTTCCCATGACTGCAAAAGGACGGGAAGCAAGCTGAGATAACTGGTGCATTTTTTTTCCCACCCAGGAGCACCTACCTTGCTTTGGGGCCTGCCCACTATTGTATTGGCAAAGCTTACTTGTTATTAACTTGGTTGCCTAGCAAAGCCACCCAGTCTGTTAATTTCAAACCCGGAAACCTTCTCACAGAGTCCTGAGAACAAGTTGCGGTGTGCCAGTGATCGCCCAGCAGGTGCCTGGAATTGGTAGCCCCGTTGACCATGGAAGGAAAGAGAGGCACTGCTGCTCCTAAGGAGATAGTGTGCAATCAAATGTGTTTGCATGCATTTAGTATGTTTAACAGTACACCTTGGAAATGCTGAGGATGAACTAACAAACAGACTCTTGAACCCACCACTCTTAGATGCACTTCCTCTTACCCTGTGACGCCCTGTTCCTCCTTAAATCTATGGAGCAGGAGGAAGAATGGAGGAGGAGGCCAGAGGAAATGGGCACACCCTGTTGCCACTGCCTGAGGCGTCAGGCTCAGTTGACCTCATGAATAAACCAACCCCATCTGTGATACCTAAGAAACTGGGACATGACCAAATTTTCGGTGGCTGTGTACAGTAGATGTGTTGATCCTAATGTTTCCTTGTGTCTCAGTCCAAAAGGGTCCCTTGTGTAGGCTGTTGTGTTAATGAAGTTTGCATCTTTGTAGATGGAGATGTTGTTAGATATTGGTTACAAGTTGTGACGATATACCTATGGTTGCAATCCTGTACACAGTTGCCTGAGAGTAAAACCCACTGAGCACAATAGGGCTTACTTCTGAGTAGACAGACGTGCAAAGAATTATGTTGTAAGAGGACTATTTACGGCACCTGCCCAGAAGCTAACAGAAGTTTCATCCTTGGTATGCACTGGGTGTCGGAGGCATAGCTGGAGGGGGGGGCGGAGCAGCCAGTCCGTATGGCTCCGTTTTGCTCCCCCCGCTGGGAATGGCTCCGAAGGGAAGGGCCGCTTGTCTGCCCCACTGAGCCTCCTCGCTGGATTGGCTGCTCCGCCCCCCCCTCCAGCTGCGCCACGCCGGGTGTGATGGTCTCTGAGACTGAATATCAGGCATGAGAGAAACTGTGTAGGACCCTCAATTCTTTTAGTTTCTACAAGCTTTTGATTCAAATGCTGACATTTTTATAATGAAGCATTTAGTGATATGACGATGTGTTAGCGCAGATGTCTGGTTTAAAAACATGTGTGTGCCCCCATTTCATTATGTTTCCTTTATTCACCTTTGGGGTGGTGGGATTTGTGGTTTCCAATAATCTCTTTCTCACATTTAATTGTACCTTTGTCATCTTATTAAATCCTTTTAGTCTTGTTTTTAAAGGAGAGCCTCTGTGATCTTGCACTTAGAGCAGCAATTTTCAAACACAGCATATTGGTGGGCCATGGCAGTGTGCCGGGGGAGTTTGGAGCACAGTGGTTGACAACTGTGGAAAAACTCTTCCAGGTTCTGTGGCTCTGTTTCTAGGGCAGCTGCCTATTGTAAAAAATTGTCTCCGCTGGCGGAGGAAGTAGGACAGACAATTTGTTACTAGACAGTTGCCCTTCAGACTTAAGATGCAGAACCTGGAACAGTCTCCCGGAAGTGGCATTTGCAATCAGCAAAGAGGTCAGCGTGCCATGAGAAAAGAACCATTGAAAATTGCTGAGTTGGAGGATTGGGGAGGTGAAGATTGAAATCCTCAACCCAGCCCTGAAGCTTGTTTGGTGACTTTGGGACAGGAAGGAAGATTCAATTTCTGAGTCCATTGAAGGAACCCCACATCACTGTTGCCGGAGGTGTTTCCTGCCCCCAACTCATTGCCAGCCCCCCCCCATCTAGACAGAATGTTCTTGCATTCCAAATGGTCAGAATTTTTTCAAGAGCAATTTAGAATAGAATTGTATAACCTGGGACTTTTCTGACAAAGTTGAATTTTCCTCTTAAGAACGTAAGAGCAGCCCCGCAGGATCAGGCCATAGGTCCATCTAGTCCAGCTTCTGCTGGCCCACCAAATGGCACCAGGATTCCCGTGAGCTCCCTGGGGCCAGATCCCGTGCATCTGACTCTCTGACATAGCCCATTTCTAAAATCAAGTTTCGTTTTAAATGCCTAGGTCAAAATGCAGATTTAATTGGACTGTATCATTAGTCTGTGGACTTCGCCACCGCCAGGTGCGGGGAGGGCCTCTTGCTTTAAATGGTTTGAAAGGAGTACCGGACAAATCCGTGCTGGACAGGGCAGGTCCATCAAGAGCCGCTAGTCACCATCTGTTCGTGCCACCAGCGGGACCGTCTATTACATCGAGCTGAACCTGCCCACATGCTCAAAATGTGGCAGAAAGCAATGGGCTTCTGTGTATTAATTGTGGCAGAAGAAGACTTGCTTCTTTGAGCAATTTTGGCATGCTGCTTGCCTGAGTTGTCGCCATTTTTATGCTCAAACTTTTAGGCCTGCGGCGTCAAAGGGAAAACCACAGAGCCTGGCTGCTTTTTGTCCTCCCGGTGCGCATTAAAAGGATTCCACGCCGGTTGGTTAGACATCCTCTCCAGGCACTCCTAGGGTGACCTTAATTGGTTCCTACTGGGCCGGCTGCCCTCATCCTTCAACACAACAATTTTGTTCATTGCTCTTATTCCAATTTGAAATGGACTCCAAATTCTTTTGGTCTGTAGTTTTTGAGCCAACCTCTTGAAGTCACTCCCCAGTTTGTTGTACTGATTGTCATTTTACATGGGATCTGAGGACTTGTGTTTGTATTCTAAACCTGTAGTGAACCACCTCGGGGGTGAGGGTGTGGATATGTCCCTCAAATAGAAAGGCAGGGTATATAAGTACTGTATGTAAATAGACATCTGAAGGGCAGTTGCAAAGCAGCCTCTGCTGATGCATATGGCCTGAGTGGCCTTCCACACCCCAGTGGACCCACAAAGATCCGCCGGAGCACGTTGTAAGCCCACACAGGGGGTTGGAAGAATGGGGTTTAACAGGGGGTGTGCAGAAAGGGGAAGGGAGTGGGCTGAATGGGACAGTGACAGGTGCCAGGAGGAGGGCAGATCAGGCTCAGGAGGGAGGCAGGATTGTCAACGGTGGTGCACACTGAATCCTGACCCCCTTCCCTGACCTAATCTTCCTTCCTGGGTCAGTGTGGACTTGTGCCAGCAATTGAGCTGATGCAGGTCCAAGTTGACCCATAGCAGCTGCTGGGGCTTATCCAGGGGCAGGAGAACAAATTTCTCCTTACCCCAAGGAGACCTCCAGCAGCCAAAAATCCCCCACGGGATACAGCCGTAACTGTGTCAGTGCCACTGCATTGCCATACCGGGATTTAAATAGGATTGGACTGCTCTTCCTCTGTCCTAACATGTAAGCTAAATATTTTCACGTACAACCAGCTCTTAGCTGGACATCATTATGTTAACGGCATTTGGCTTTTCACTTTTGTCTTTGTATTTGATAAAGCTTGAGAATAAAACATGTCAATAATTTATTTTTTAACTACGTGCCACTGAAATTATCTGACAAGCTCTCCTTGTTTTCCTTTCCCTCTCTTGGTTTCTCCTGTTATGACACTATGATTTGTAAGCCCCTTGGGGCAATGGCCTGTTTTTTTCACTCTGAGTCACAAGCAGTCTAACCTCACTTTGTTGGTGGCTCTGGAATAGCCCAAGGGGGTTGGGTTCAGTTGGGAAGCTTTTTTGAAATCACCTTTCCTAAGAAACTGTTCTAGTAGTCAACAATAACTGATGAACTTGCATTTTAAATAAAAGGATGGCATGCTGACTATTTACATTCTTTCCCCTTTATTTGAAGGGGAAGATAGTAATTAAATGTTGGGAAGAGATTAAATCCACTGTCCCAACAAGCATAATGTAGAGTAGATTATATACCTATTGAAAATTGCCCCCCCCCCCACTGTAAATGCCTTAGGCTGCCTATATCAAAATGCTTCATTTCTTACAAGCTGGCAAAAGTGTTATGATATATATTTTTCTCTGAGAGTCAGGACAGGTCTGAACTTTTTCAGAAAAGTGACTTCCTGGTTTCTAATTCAGCCTTGTCTCTGCAGAAACAATCCTTCCATGGGCTTGAAAGGGGAAAGTAAAACCTGTTAGGCGAACGGATTATATGAGTTTCAGTGCACTTAGAGACTCCTTTTGCCGTCTTAGTCCTCTGGATTCTCTTCTCAAAATCTCCTTGAAGATCCGCTTCATTCTCCAACTGTTGTCTCCCTTCTCTGCTTGTGGTCCTTCCTGTGGGGCATCCATCTGATTTCCATACAACTTAACAATGCCACTTTACACCTGGAAGTTGCCCATATACATTGAAAGATGTACATGTATATATGTAACCTACAAAATTTTATTTGACTTGGGAACAGAGTATGCAATGGGCCCTCCCCCCCCCCCCCCACGTGGACCTGGCTACAGCACTGCATTCGTCATCTGGGCTCTGTTCTGCCACCCAAAGAGACATGATTGCAGGGGGTGTGAAACAGGGCCTTTTTGGTGGCAACTCCTCACTTGTTTAACTCCCTCCCCAGTTAGTCCCGACTGGCTCCTCCACTGCCTGTTTTTTTAAAAGGGCAACAAAAACATCTTTTGGTGTTTATGTTTACTTTTCTTTGCTCTTTCTCTGCTGCCTGGACTTATTGCACAGTTCAACATGTGGGTCATGACTCAATGGGGTCATGAAACCCCATTTAGGGGGGGTCGCAGCAACCTTTCAAATCCTGTGCAAGAGATGGATCCAATCCAATAATGGTACTGCCTTATCAAAACTGATACACTGCACGGCCTCTTCTC
The DNA here is from genome assembly GCF_035046505.1 of Tiliqua scincoides. Classification (NCBI taxonomy): domain Eukaryota; kingdom Metazoa; phylum Chordata; class Lepidosauria; order Squamata; family Scincidae; genus Tiliqua; species Tiliqua scincoides. Next base: position 12,695,697 of record NC_089831.1, read on the forward strand.
GCTGTCTTGTCCCGCAGCTCTGAAGGGCGGCTCTGCTCAGATTGCTACCTCACAGGGATGTTGTGAAGCCTCAAGAAGAAGGGGAAACAGGGTGGTGATGGGGGCAGGCATGAGTGGATTGGTCCCTGTAGGTGGATGAGATTGGCAGTGGGTCCCCAGTCTCCCCAGTTATTTATGGAGTTGCGACATGAAAGAGGTTGAAGACCACTGACTTATTGGTTATGGGCTATTGATATTTTGATTGAATGTTACTGCTTTACATGACGACCCTTTAAATGGGGCCGAAAGGTGCCTATAAATCTCAATAAGAACAATTAATCATAATAAGAACAATTATTAATTGTGTAATAATTGTGCAATAAGAACAATTATTGTGCAATAAGAACAATTAATCATTCTTTCTTGTTCAGTGCTGCCCTGCCAGAGTAGCAGGGTAACTTTTCAACCCATGTTGCTGCTTGTGTGGGTGGCAGCAAAGGATGGTAGTTATTCTGGAGTGGGATGATGCTTTTGGAAGCAGCTCAGGCCACAGGCAGGATCTGTGTGGGGAGGAGAGGACAAGAGCCTATCTTGGCTGGCTTTTTGGCTGGGTGTTGTCAGGCCAGCAATAAAATGCACAATGCAGAGGGGAAAGGTCTCCTGGCAAGGCTTAAAGGTCCTTTTCCATGACAAAGGAGCCTCCAGGATTGAAGCTGTCCTTTTTTATAACCAGAGTGGGGCTCCTGCACCTCTTCCAGAGTTGTAAGAGAAACTGGTTTTGGTCCTGAGATTGAATTGTCTTCTCCTAGGGACTGGCTCACACTTTAGGGTGTGGGTATCTCCTTACAGTATAAATTTACATGCCTCTTTGTGAAGTCTGTGCACAAGGAATTAAAACCTGCCTTTTGTTAAATAATTGAGGAGGGTAATAAAAAAAAAAAGGATTTGGGGGTGACTTGCTGCAAGGTATACTAAAGAGGCGGTTTATAGCTTACAGTGTGGCATAGCGGTTAGGGCTTCAGGCGTGGATTCGAATCTATGCTTGCAGGGCCAGCCTATAGGTCTTCCCGTGCCTGAAGTGGCATGTCAGATATCACACCCATCCCTCTTACTGCAGGGTGGCAACTGCCTTCTCTGCTGCTCCGTTTACCTCCAGGAGTCTATGGCAGGGGTATCAAACACAAGGCCCATGGGCCAAATACAGCCCTTGGAAGCAATTTATCCAGCCTCCCCGTTATAATTGGGTTCTCCCAGCTTCATAATTGGGCTCTCTCATGTCTTGAAAATATGAACAAGATTGTTGCATTATCTCTCCTGTCATTTGCAGCTAATGAGTTTCTATGGGAGAACACAGTGCTTATTTCTGGCTATCTGCTGAGTGATGTCACTTACGGCCCTCAGTTGGCACCCTGAATGCTAACTTGGGCCCTCTGTATGAAATGATTTTGACATCCCTGGTCTGTGGAATAGAAGAGGAAGTGGAGAGCAGAGTGGTGGGCTAGAGCAGGGGTGCCCAAACCCCGGCCCTGGGGCCACTTGCGGCCCTCAAGGCTTCTCAATGCGGCCCTCAGGGAGCCCCCAGTCTCCAATGAGCCTCTGGCCCTCCAAAGATTTGTTAGTGCCAGCACTGGCCCGACGCAACTGCTCTCAGCTTGAGGGCGACTGTTTGACCTCTCGCGTGAGCTGTGGGATGAGGGCTCCTCCACAGCTTGCTGTTTCACGTCTATGATGCAGCAGAGGCAGCAAAGGAAAGGCCAGCCTTGCTTTGTGCAAGGCCTTTTATAAGCATTGAGCTATTGCAAGACCTTCATTCATTCATATAAGTTCATCTTCCCCAGGCCCCGACACAGTGTCGGAGAGATGATGTGGCCATCCTGCCAAAAACTTGGACACCCCTGGGCTAGAGCATCAACTGCGCAAATCCAGGGAGGCAGAGGTGGGGCAGCAGGCCCCCCCATGGGCTGCCTGAGGCAACTGTCTCAGTTCCTCCTGCCAGTCAGTCTAAGCTACCTCATAGGGTTGTTGTGAGAATAAAATGTATGCTGCCCTGAACTCCTTGGGAACAACAAGGATTGAAGAAAGAAGAAAAAGATTGTATGCACACTTCATAGTTGAGGTGAAGGGTGTAGGTCAACCTTAACCAGGTATTGCAAAGTTAAGTAGCTTATGGAAGAGATTTGGATGTTGTAAAGAAGGTGGGGTGGGATGTATATGGAAGGAATGGGAGAGGCTTTGCTTCCTGTTTCATTCTTATGTAGAGTATCCAAATCTCTTTGGAAGGCTGCTTCCAGTATTTTTACATTCACTTGGGATGGGCATCTATCTTCATAAAAGGCTTGTGAATGTAACTTTTATATAGTGTCATGGGTACATAGCTTTTAACATAGAGACAAAAGACAGATTCCTGCCCCAAGGTGCTTACAATCTAAATATTGGCGCAAGGGAAACAACAGAGGATGGGAAGGGAGGGATGGAGTCTGGGGTCAAAAGCTGCAAATGTGATCCTTTCAATGGGTTTGTTGCAAAGGATTCATGAGAAAAGGTGAGTTTTAAGAGGGGTTTTGGAGGACCTGAACAGAGGGAAGTGATCCTTTCAAAATGACAAGATTATCTAAAACAATTAGATGTCCTTTTGTTGGAAATGGCTCCAGCTTTCAGGACAAGTACTGATTTAGAAAGCCCCAGTGAATGGTGTGTTCCTATGGCAATGGTGGCTTTTATTTGCATATACTGATTTATTTAAATGTATGCAGTCTGTAAATTGCCCCTTTTCTGGCCTTGCAACTGAATGGCAAATAGGGTGAAAATCCTTTCTCTCTAAACAGACCAACTTGGTACCTGATTTGGCTTCCTTGATGGGAATACCCCAAGCTGGGGGATTCCCAGGGTGAGTGAGTGTTGTCTCACTCCAACAGGCTGTTCTCCACCCACCACCTCTTTTCCTGCTAGGGGAGTGCCCTGCCTATGTTCTTCTAGGGGTAGTACCCAGAATGATGGGGAACTTCTAAGCCTCCAAACTGCTGGTTCATTCTTGACATGGCATAATACAAATTAGACACCCATTTAACCACAAATGTCTTTTGATTTGCCAGTGTGCCACAGATGACTAAGAAGTGTGTGGGGAGGGGGCGGGCGCAAGGGAGGGCACCAGGGTGCAGGTCTCTTGTTATCTGGTGTGCTCCCTGGCGCATTTGGTGGGCCGCTGTGAGATACAGGAAGCTGGACTAGATGGGCCTATGGCCTGATCCAGTGGGGCTGTTCTTATGTTCTTAAGGCTGTTTGAACCAGGCTGCTGAAGGGATCCATTTTGGACCCCCCCCCTCCAGTGCCTGCTTTTGAAGAAACTGGGCTTTCCAACCGGCAACGTGAATAACTGCATTTCACAGCCAGAAAGTTTAGCTTTGCCCTGTCGAATCTGCAGTGATCACAGAGGAGCTGCTGAATGGTGGTTACTGTGAATTAATTAAATGTACAGTTAATTGCTGTTGCAGGTGGAGGGAAGATTGCTCTCTTTTTTGGAGGGTGTTTTTCCCCCTTCCCCCTTGCTGGGGTTTTTGGGGGGGATGGGGGGGTGGATCAATTCTGCACTGAGTATTCCTCAGAAGAGGCTGCCTGTGGGGTGCTCTGTGGCTCGGTAACTCATTCTTTCCCTCCTGTCTTGTCAAAAGCTAACACAATGTGAGGGTTTTAGAAGGAGAAACCAAAAACTAAAATTGGAGGGGGGGGGAGAGAGATTGCTGCAGAGAAGGAGATTGCTGCAGTGCTATGGAGGAGAGGAAGGGGGCTAGGATGAGAAAGAAGAAACTGGAGCTATAGACAAGCTGGGGGGGGGGCATCAGGAACTCCAAGGCCAAGAGGCTGGGCTGGGAGCAGTCCTGGAGAGTAGCATTATCAGATCAGCTGTGGCCTGCCAGGCTTTTGAAAATCTGGGTCAGAGGAGCTCTGGATTCCTTGTGCTGGGGGGATGGGTCCTGCATTCGCTGAGCTGATCACAGCCACTGCCAGCTCTGTGCTTCCCAGCCACAAAAGGGACGAGCAAGCCAATGTTTTTCGCTTGCATCAATCCTAGACAAATTGCTCCGGTCCTTGGGGTGCAGTTTCAACTTGCTCCAGGGAAGGCCGCTCCCCATAACATCACTGGTGTCACTAAGCGGAACAACTGGTTCAACTTAGTGTGGCGTGAATGCCACCTAAGAGTTGATTTACCCATTCTTCAGAAGCGGTGAGATCCAGATATGTGACTTGGTATCTTGGGAAGGTGGAAAGGAGTGATTGCAAAGGAACTGGTGGGAAAAGTGCCACCCCAAAAGGGCACTTGGCTTCCTGCTTAGATGCATAGAGGGTTCTGGAATGCAGGTACACTCCGCGGAATGATATAGCTGGGGAACTCTGGGAATGCGTGACCCAAATCCTGCTGCTGGGTCCTATATGTGGGCCTCATTTTCTGTTTCTTGCAGAGGAGGGATGAGCTGGTAGCCAGGATAGGTTGGGATTGCCATCACGCAATAGAGTGGAGCACTTGTGGTTGGCCGTTGCTACTGGCTCATTGCAGTTTCATTCTTCATGATGTCTTGTATTGTGAGTGGTGGAGCTACACAAAGTTCACTTGTGCAAGGCAAAAAGCATCCCAAGCTAAAAGTGGGGGAACCAGGAATATGTTTATAGCTTCCAGGGATCACATTGAACCTAATCCCACGCATGAAAGATACAGCAAGTTTGCATGTTGTTGTGTCACTTGGTGGCTATGAAACTGAGCTATGAGGCAGGCTGCCCCTGGCTCAAATCTCACCTCTGACACAACCTCACCAAGTGGTCTCAGACAAGCCGCCCCCTCTCGGCCTCGGTCTTCCCCACCTGTATTATGGGGATAATGATACTCTCCACCTTGCAGAGTTGTACTGAGGGCAAAATCATGATAGTACATGTGAAGTATTAACATTAAGGCACAAAATAATCGTAGGCCTGGAGGATGCAAGTTAGAATTCCTGCTCAGCCATGAAGCTTCTTGGGTGACCTTGGGCCAGTCACTATCTCTGCTGCCAAACCTATTGCACAGTGTCCTTTTGAGAAGAGGAAAGCCTGTCTCAGTATAGAAGTAGAATAGTTATATTTAAAAAAAAAAATAAAATTCTAAATTTAAACAAAAGGTGCTAACAGATACGTGACACTCCTTCATTGGGAGAGTTACACTGAATTAAAGCAGCCAAAAATAAATGAAACAGTCTCCCTTTGCCACACCGAAAATATCAAGCACCCGGGGTGGGAGAGCCCTAATTATGCCATCTGGCTTCTGCTCCTGCCATCTGAGGTTTCAGATTTCTCCACCTGGGCTCAGTTGCAGCACTGAGATTCTGTTTTGCATTTGGAAAGAGATCCACATATCAGTGTCAACACAACATCCGTGCATGGGAAGCCCATCATACGTCCTGCATCTTAGACGAATGTAGTGTGGGAGTTTAGTAATGGGTTCCTGAAATGAGGCATTGGGCTTATTCAGTGGAGATTATAAGAACATAAGAAGAGCCCCGCTGGATAGGGCCAAAGGCCCACCAATTATTATTATTATTTTTTATATCCTACCTTTCTCCCTGAAGGGCATCTAGTCCAGCTTCCTGTGTCCAGCAGCCCTCCAGATGCTTCAGGGAGCACCCAAGACAGCAAGATATCTGTTGGCATCCTGTTGCCACTCCCTTGCACCTGGCATTCTGAGGTAGCCTGCTTCTAAAACCAGGAGTTTGCACATGCCCATCATGGCTTGTACATGCGATGGACTTTCCACCATAAATCAGTCCAATCGCCTTTTCAAGGCACCTAGGCCAGACACCATCACTGCATCCTGTGGCAAGGAGATCCACCCATTAAAAATCTCCTAGATCGTGTCTGAGGTTTGGACTGATGCGTGTTTCATGCATAGTTGTTGCTATAATCACCCCCACATCTGGACCGAGAGACCTGTTTGTGATCAGGAGCCCACAAATATGGACTTGGTTTCCTAGCCAGCGATGAGTTGTGGTTTGCCACTGACTCGTTCTCTTACCCTGGGATTTCCAGCATGTGTAGACGGTGGGGTCTTCTCTTGTTTGCATCGAGAGATGGAGAATCAGGAGGAGCCTCTATGTCAGCTCCAAAGGGGACTTGTTGTCTTCCTACAACTTCTCAGATGTGGCAGTGGAAATGAGACATTTTTGTGATGCCTTGAAAAGAGCCCCTTGTTTCACTCCAATCTTGGAGACTGAGACAAGATCTAAATGCAGCTTCCAAGTATGTGTCATCCTTGCAAAAGAGACACATTATTTGGGATGACAGTTCCCTGACATCAGGTGGGAAGGCTATTGTGTCTGAAGCAGCCCTAGCATGATCGGTGGCTAGGAAGTGAACATATCGCCCATCCATGCGTTGCAGAAACTGAATATATATTTATTGATTCCCTGCCATGTGCTGCCTTTATGAATGAAGAGCAACCACCCTGTTCTCTTTCCATGTGCGTTCCCCTTTTTCTTGGGTTCCTGCCTTTCCAAAAGCATTGGCCTTCTCCTGCGCCCCACCTGGCCTTCTCAAACCCCTCTTCTTTTCTCATTTTGTTACTTGCAACACCTGACTGTAGCAAATCGCAAGCGGAGGAGCAAACAGAAGCATTTTTCTGGATGAGCTGTGGCTGCAGAGAAAGGTAGATTGAGCTTGTGGGGCTGTTTGGAAGCTGCCCAAGTGGCTGCCTGGAGAATCGTAGTTTTGAGAGATGGCGGTAAAACCTTTAATTCTTGGCCAGATTCTTTACCAAAGAGGCCAGTTTTTCTCTCCTCCACTGCTCTCCTTCAATTATTCTAAGTCGCACCATATCCTCCTCTGGGGTTTCTATGATTTCTTCTGTTCACACTTATTTTTGCAGGCATGCAGTCTTCAGAGGTGGATTGGAAAGTGGCCGCAATCAAAAAAAAGTCATGAATTGTGATGATACACATCTTTGAGATGTACAAAATTATGCAGGGAATGGAGAGAGTGGATAGAGGGATGTTCTCCCTCTCGCACAACACCAGAACCAGGGGACATCCACTAAGACTGAGTGTCTGGAGAGTTAGAACAGACGAAAGAAAATATTTCTTTACCCAACGTGTGATTAGTCTGTGGAACTCCTTGCCACAGGATGTTAACAAGGTGGGCCTTTGACCTGTTCCAGCGTGGCTCTTCTTATGTCTTAGCCCAGCTTTTGGAGAGATGTTCCAAACACCACCATCTTGCATGTTTAGATTTTGGTGTGCTCCTGCAAATGGAGGTGGTGCAAGGGTTGGTTGGATTGGTCAGTGCTCAAGGGCCAGGCACATCAGAGGTCCAACTCAGCCAACCTGATCCCTGAATCACCACCACCACCACCCCTATATCAGTGCTGTGAGTCGACTCACTTGCTGGTCATTGCACTGCATCTACAAATGGAGGTGACCTCTGCATCATCACCAGACCTGTAAGAGATGGTTCCCTTGCCCCTGGGGAGGTAGAATCCAGTGGCAGCAGTTGTGGCACCTCTTCTCATTGGCAGGCAGTGTCACCTCTTCCCTCCTTTGAAGGGCAGAAGGGGGAGGAGCTTCTTCCAAAGGTTTTCTCCTTCCCTGTTCAATAGTGGGAAGAGTGGGATGAGCGACTGCCTTTCCCATTGCCACGATGGCATCCGTCAGCTGGGGGGGGGGCAGTGCAATGCTTACACTGACATTGAGCAAGCAGCTTGTTGGAGAGGATGTTTTTCATGGTGGTATCAAACGTAAGGCACTTCCTTAGTGATTTTGAGATGTGTGGACCAAGCTGTTGTAGCTGTGAGGGCTTTTGAGGCTATCTTGAATGAGTTAATGAGTTAGTGGATATTGGAATAATGAATAAGAATGATATTGGGTTGTAGCGCTCCATGGAATTGTTTGTTGGTCTCCAAGCTGGCCCAAAACTCCTGTTCTCCTGAGATGGTGTCCCAACTTGGTGATGCATCAACTTCTGTTCCACCTGCTCTCAGGATTGGACAAGGTAGAGGGTGACAGAGCAGGAGAGGAGAGTGGTAGGCTAGAGTGCTGGAGACACTCTAGCCCTCTCTTCTCCTTTCCTCACTTCCCTTTTATCTCTGTCCCCATTCCTTGCCCAAGGAGCAGGAGAAAGAGGGGAGGGGCAGTGGAGGCAAATGAACAGATGGAGGTGGGCACCTCCCACCAACTTCTTGCTTTAGGCAGCTGGCTCAGTTAGACTTATCTTTAAGTGTAAGTTGGCTTTGGTTGGTCTGTTTTGAATTGTGTGCTGCTGTGGGTTGCAAATGTCAAGCCAGCCTGGGGATTCCTTGAATTGAAAGGCGAGATGAAATCATCTTTTAAAAAAATAATAATACTTGAGCAGTAAAAACAGATGTGTCTCAGAAAATGAGCAGGTTTCTAATTATTATGTGCCATCCAAGTACATGACACTTTTTACATAGGGTGAGAAGCAGTCTCTGCCCCAAGGGGCATGCAATCCAGATACTGATGGGAGGGAGAAAACCGAAGGAGGGAAGGGATGATGATGGTGGTGGTGGTCGTGGGTAAAGAGATGAAGATGTGATTGAGCTGCCAACAATCCTTAACTGCCAACTTCCCTGCAGAAACTTAACAGGGACAAGTTACAAAGGTGTGCATCTCTTCACCTGCTACCCAAAATCCAACTAGGAGCCCAATCCTATGCGTGCCTACTTGGAAGTAAGTCTCATTGTAGTCAATGGGATTTACTCTCAGGTAAGTGTGGACAGAATTGCAGCCTAAGGAATGTATGTCAGGAAATGCATCATGAGATTCCCTGGTTGCCTCAAGCTTCTCAAGTGCTTGCATGAGCTGGTAAGATCTGGATTGGAGGCCACCAAGGAGGGGATCTCAGTGTCTCATTACACCTCCCCATCTCTGCAGAATCCTTGAGCTCTCTGCATTTCCTGTTGACCTTGGGAGCCATTGCATGTGCAAACTCAATGGAGGGTGTGGGGGAGATGGCAAGGCTCCTGATTGGAGGATCTCTGTCCTTGTTCAGAAGTTGAGCTGCCCTCATGTTGTTTTGTTTTGAGTATTCTGCCTCTGTAAACCCAACACCCCCACCCTCCTTTGTACAAATATGGCTGGGGTGGGGGAGAGAGATAGTGACAGAATTTCTGTTGTGTTGCAAAGAGAGGCAAGAAAAAGAAGCATGCAGCCTACAACTTTTTGCATTTCAACTTTTTCCCCAGCATGTTTTCAAGAACAGGTTTTCAAGTCCCCTTAATGTACTGTTACCACAATCCCTTTGAACCACCTTGAATGCTCCCAAAACAATTAGACAAAATGATTTTTGTTGTTCTCTGGAACAGAATCCCCATCATCATCTGTGTGGCTGGCTCTGTGGCCTGGCCCCTGTCTTTCATGCAGAGGGTCCAAGGTTAAATCTTCTGCATCCCCAGATAGAACCAGAGAAAGAAACCCCTCCCTGGACCGCTGGAATACCCCGGAACTGTGGTACAACAGGACCTAGATGGACCAGTGACCTGAGTGCATAAGGCTGCTTCTTCCATCCATATGCTCAGATTTAATGGAGCTTTTGCTGCCTGCCCTCCACTTGCAAAAAGTCTTGGCCTCTGGCAAGCCACAATCAGACTATGTACATTTTGACCCACACGCTTTCAAATTCTTCAGCCACTTATTTTCCATGTTTCACACTCATCCCACCATTCCTTGTGAGAAGGAAGAAGAATAAATCTGGGCATGCTGCTTGGAGATCCTTTGGGGGGGGGAAATGGGTAATAAGTGGGGTTAAGGTATTTGAAAGTGCGTGGGTCAAAACTGTAAAGAATTATTTGCGTTCAGGTGCCCGGTTCCTGTGAAAGGGGTTGCGGATCCCCCCTGTTTTGCACTGTTTAGCTTGCAGCCCTGAAATTTGTGGTGGTGTCGCTTCTGACATGCTCCCAAGTGCAGATCAGATTGTCCACCCTTGAGTTTAAAGGGGGGGGCAGGAAAGCTTCAAAGCCCCCACTGATAAGTTTCCCTGCCACTTACAAAGAGTTTATGTATGGTGCATTTATCTGAAATACGCAAGTCACTCCATGCTTGTAGTGAAAGAGGTAAGTCCCTTTTCTCTCCAGGTCCTTCCTTCCTGGGTGAGGTGGGGATACCAGCAGCGGGGGGGGGGGGAAGAGCAGAAAGTGGCTTTTCTCATTCTTGACATTCTTGATGCTGATTAGTGTTGGTCCACTGGGCTGTGTCATCTCCCTCCCCCCCCCCCCGTGTGAGGGCACTGCGGCACCTGGAGAGCTGCTGGGAGTGATGACTCTACTCACAGCAAGATGAACTGGGCTGGAGGCTGCAATCAGCCTGTTCCCCTTTTTATGTCAAATAGCTGAGTGCTACTAGCAAACGGGTGGGTGGTGGGCGTATGCTGTGCTGGGGAAATAAAAAAAACCCAGCCTGGACGCTTTCGGAGGTGTGTGTGTGTTCATGAGAAAAGCAGCAATCTTTTCTCAAATAAAAGGGGTTCAGACGTACCTGGCACATGGTGATGGAAAGGCACTTTGCACATGCTCAGAGGCACCAGGTGACTACAGACAACCAGTTGTCAAGGGGTTGTGTGCGCGCGCGTAAGTGTAACTGTTTGACAACCTGGTGGATTAATTGTATTGCCCCTTCCTACTGATGCCTTCTCTCCTATTTCTCCCCCCGCCCACCTCTGCCCTGTTGGCATCCTTCAGTCTCGGAAGACTATGGTGTCACGCTCTGAATGGTGGTTCTGGAACAGAGTGTCCTCTCCAGTGCGCGAAGCCTGGGTAAAGTAGGTATGGAGGATAGGCTGTTACCCATGCAGCAAATTCCCCCTCTCCACGTCGCTGAAATGGTCCAATGGAAAGGCAGAGGCCAATACGGTTGGTTCCAGCGGCGTTGCAGGAGTTGCCAGAACGTGACTGTGTTCAGCCATGAACTGCCTCAGGGACTCCGGCTCCGGATTTTGCCTCGAGGTTGACTCCTGAAGCCTTTTCCATAACTGGATGTAGCCACAAGGCAGTGGAGGTTTGGGATCAGAGTTTTCCTTCTCTCAGATGAGCTGCCTTCCCAGGCTGACGAGTCCCATCTACCCGGTTTCTGTTTAGTCGCCTCTTACGACAAGTACAGCCAAACTGAGGGCCTATTCTTATCCCCAGCCCCCAGCCCCAACCCCCAACCTCTGCCCTACTCCTAGGTTATCTCTCTCTGCTAGAACCAAGATCCATTGTCCTGTGCAGGTTTGCAGTGATGGTGGAATTCTGGGATGTTAGACTGCAAATGGGGAATTATCTTCTAGAATCCACCCCCCCCCCCGGTGCAAAAAAAAGTCTCATTCTGTGTAATAAACCAGCAAATCAGGGAGACATCTGTGCTAACTGTTTTGCTCTGGCATGCTCATTGACTTACATGCAACGAAGGCTCTTTTTGCATGGGGAAAGATACAACAATATGACCCCCTCCCTGCAGTCTGAAATAGAACAGTCCAGAATTCTGTCACCTCACTCTACCTAATCTGTAGCTTGGGTCTAAGCCTAAATGCATATAACTGATCTAAATATGTGTTCTTTCCCTGTTTATTCATCCTTCTAACTTCCTTCCCTAGCAGTGTTGAACTCCAGGGCCAATTTTTTCATTGTAAGCTTCTTGGGGGAGGAACCCGCCATCGTCTTGTTATTCTGCAGAGTGCCAAGCATGTTAATGACGCTTTGTAGGTGGTATTTAGTATTAAATGGTATGGGGATAATCGGGATGATCTGATTTACTGATGATCTGGTGACAGAAGCATGGTAAGATTATTTCCACCACTTGGCAGCTTGATATATGACCAGTTTACCAAATGGTTATGTACATACTTTGGTCAGTTACCACTTGATAACTGGTTGTTTGTATTTACTACACATGGTTTAACTTCTGGGTGTTAGGTTGTTGTACTGTCCGGGCAGTGGAGAAAACACATTTCCTAATAAACGTTCTCCAAGCTAAGATGTGCTCTGGGACTAAACCCAGGTGAAAATTAAACTGTGTGTGAGATAGTAAACTGGGATAGTACTGGGGGATTTTATGCCCAGATCTACTATAACACCGTGTTCTATGCTTTGACCTGGTTCACACGCAGTCTTTGCCCTTAATTTTACTGTGGGGATAACTATGGGACATGCTTGTTCTTGACGAGTTTGCAGATTGCTGCTTGGGCTGTTTCCGTGATACCTGGGGAAATGTTGCATTAAAGAGAGAACATTGGTGTTTCTGCTGGACGATCCAGCGAGACTTTGGAGGATGTAGTGGAACTAGAAAAGGTGCAGAAGACAGCAACCAAAATGATTACTAGGCTGGGGAATCTCCCTTAGGCTACAGCATTTGGGGCTGTAAGGAAAGGCTACAGCATTTGGCTACAGCATGAGGAAAGGCTACAGCATTTGGGGCTTTTTAGTTTAGAACAGGGGTCTCCAAACCCTGGCCCGGGGGCCAGATGCAGCCTGCGGAGTGCCTCTAACTGGCCCGTGGCCAGCCTCTGATCACCTGAGAGCCTCTGGCCCAGTTGACCAAACACAGCCAGAGTTGTGCTTGTGGGGTGGGGGGGTTGGGGGTTCATTTAAGTGTGTGCGCTTTATTTCTTGGGCTGTGTTGGTGCTTGGAGAAATCCTGGACACTTGAGCCCATTCATTCATTCATTTAAGTCAATCATCTAAGTTCCATCTCTAATGTATTTATTTAAATTTTATATTTAATTTTTTCCCCCGGCCCTTGACACCATGCCAGATATTTGATGCGACCCTTTAGCTGAAAAGTTTAGAGACCCCTGGTCTAGAAAAAAGGCGCCCGGGGGGGGGGGGACACACATGATTGAGACATACAAAATTATGCAGAGGATGGATAGAGTGGATAGAGGGATGTGCTTTCCCTCTCACACAACACCAGAACCAGGGGACGTCCACGGAAATTGAGTGTCGTGAGACAAAATAAAATACTACTTACCCAGTGTGTAATTATTCTGTGGAACTCCTTGCCGCAGGATGTGGTGATAGCGTCTGGCTTAGATGCCTTTAAAAGGGGATTGGACAGATTTATATCACAGGTTACAAGCCTGAGTATGTATAGTCTGATGGGTATGTACAGTTTGAAATTAGCTGGTCGCTCATCATGAGGGCTCGGCAGGAATTTTTTGGCCACAGAAAATTGGTCACTTGTGTTTAATAAGATTTCTCATGTTAAACCCAAGCCACAATCTGGTGTCTTCCTTGCGGGGTGCAAGGGTATATAGAATGCCGGATGCAGGGAAGTGGCAGCGAGTATCTTGTCTCCATGTGCCCTCTGAGGCATCTAGTGGGCTACTGTGAGATGCAGGAAGCTGGACTGGGTGGGCTGTGGTCCTGATAGCAGGGCTGTTCTTATGCTAATATGATGGGCGATGATCCTACATGAAAGAATATGCCTGTGGTTCTGGGATCTGGAGCATCTGCAAGTGGAAACCAGTATATGCAAGGACTGGTTATGTTGAGGTAATTAACCAGGATGGTGTAAGGGTTTGGGAGTTGGACTCATCCAGGTTCAAATCCTTAGTCAGCTTTGAAGCTTCCTGGATGACCTTGAGCTAGTCTCTCAGTCTCTCTCTCTCTCTCTCTCAGCTTTGCCTACCTCACAGGGTTGTTGTGAGGACAGAATGAGGGGACAAATGAACTATGTACACCACCCTGAGCTCCTAGGAGGAAGTTCGGTATAAAAATGTGAAAAATAAGTAATGCAGAAAGTCAGGGGAAGCGAGGGTGGAAGTTTGATCAGGAGAATAAAAAGCTCAAGATTGGGGGGGAGGGAGAATTTGTCTTGCTTCACCTACCAAGATAAATTGCCTCCTCCCAGTGGGAGAGTTTAGGAATGGCGCATTTCATGGCGAGGTGGTGAACTTTAGATCATGGCATGACTTGATTTCAAAGAGGGAAGCCACATTTGAGGAGTGAGTTTCCTTTCTTCAGCAAAAATGTTTCCACTTTCCCATTTTGTCCTGCCAAGGGCATCTCCACTGAGAATCACTTTTTGTCAGTTTCAGGTCTTTAGTACTTTTATGCAGCAAACATGGCTCAGGTGTTTGTGTCACACCCAGGAGCTCTTTTGTAATTCATGCCAGACCACCTCTTGTCTTGGCAGCTCTCAAGAGGATCAAGGATTTCCTGGCCCTATGAACCAGCCCGTTCCTGTTGGGGCGAGTTGAAGCTTGCTTTGGGCAGGTAGGAAAAGTGGAGGAAGAGAGGGCAGCATCTGCATAGTCTGTCCCAGTGCACCAGGACAGGCTATCAGCTGACAGAGCGAGAGAGTTATCAAAAACAGACTACACTGGTTTGTTTCACATCCTGGCTGTTTTAACTCTGTAGAGCACAACTTTGTAATTGGCAATTTTATGTAACTGCAAAATCAAATTTTTTTAGTGCTCATGACTGCTTTGGCTTCAGAAGCAACATTTACTGAGACCAGCTCAAGTAAGGTGCAAGCTTTTGAGTTCAGCATAACTCTTTTCGAGGCTGGAGGCTAAGCCAGAAAAAGAAGGGGGGGGGCAGGAGATCTGGATGTTGGTGGACCTGATGAAAAACCCCAGCCTACAGTTTGTAATAGTGTTGAAGGGGGTACTATATAGATGATCTTGGACATGATGGCTGGGATGAAGGAACAATGGTCTCCCTCCCTTTGAAAATACAGACAGTTCTCTTCATATGCAAATTTATATGCAAATATCACCAAATTCACTTAACCTTGATGGGCAGAGTTGCCACCAGCTCTCCTTATCTGTGACTCTATTCTTGTTATCTGTTATGCAGAGACCTTCAGAATGGTGCCTGTGATCCATCCTGACCCCTTTAAAATAGCTGGCAGAAGCTTCCACTGGTCATTTTAAAGGGGCCCTTGCTGGTCCTGGGCACCATTCTGAAGGTTCCTGCAACCTCTCTAAAAGATCCCTGAAGCGTTCGGAGATCTTATTGCTCTTCCTGCTGCACTCTGCTGGCTTCCTGTCTCTGCTGGATCCTTCTGAAGGCAGGTGAGGTACTCCCCCTCCACCTCTTGCACCTAACCCCATTGATCCCATAGGATTAATGGTTTGCTATCTGCAAATTCGTTATCTGCTAGGGTTTCCAGGAACCTAACCCTAGCGGATAACAAGAACTGACTATAAAAGTGCCAGCGGATATCTGAATCGTAGAGGTGCGCATTGCAGGTGAGTGTGTTCAGTGTACGGTGAACTCTACATTTTTTGGATATCATTTATCAAGCATTTTCTAGGCCAGCATAAGCCTCTACCTTGCCCAAGGTGGTGAATAGCTGTCCCTCCACCCACCCCCCCTTTGGCAGGCATGCACACATACCTGCGTATGCTTCTTCCTCACCCTTCTTTGCATTTCCCATTTGAACAAGACAGAGCCTGGGCACTAGGTGAGGAAGAGCATGTTGCAGAGAATAGAGAAGTGGCCCAGAGCAGCAATTTTCAGCCGGCATACCGTGACACATTGATGTGCCATGAATGGCCCACAGGTGTCTCATGGGAGTTTGGGGGAGGGTCACTTATTAGTACAGCCATTGGGGGATGTGGGCTCCCCAATGGCAGTGCAGTGCGTCTTGTCAGTTTGTCAAAAAAGCAGTGGTGTGTATTGTCAGTTTTAGCGCCTTGTCAGTGTGCCGTGAGATGGAAACGGTTGAAAATTGCTGGCCTAGAGTGTTGAGACATTCTAGGCCAGTGCTCTAGTCTCCCCACACTTTCTCTTCTGCTTTCCAGGTGCTGCCTTTATCAAGTGAAGAGGGTGGAGTTGAGGAGCAACTCTAAAACTCTTGGTTTTAGAGGCAGGATGCCTCTGATTGCCAGATGCAGGAGAAGGCACCAGGATGCAGGTTGTGTCTGTTGTCTTGTGTGCTCCCTAGGGCATTTGGTGGGCCGCTGTGAGATACAGGAAGCTGGACGAGATGGGCCTTTGGCCTGATCCGGCGGGGCTCTTCTTATGTTCTTATGAGCAGCCTAGTGCCAGGAGAAGTGGTACAGTGCACCCATTGCCTCCTGCCAGTCCACCACCTGAATTGACTGCTTCACCCAGCCCTTATCAGATGGCCAGTCTTGCCAGCATTTTATCACCTGCAACTCACACAGTTCAGCAATGGTTGCTTTGTTTCAGGACAGCAAGTGCAATGCAAAGTTTCTCAAATCCTTTTGTGCTCTTTTACACTGATTTGTATCCTGCTTTCCTGGTGTGGTCAGACTGCAGAGAGTGAATGCTTTGGGGGCCAAACACTTTTTCAGAGTTAGCAGTTGCCCGTGTCACCTAGGGCGTTACTTCGTGGCAGTTGTCATTCCTCTTCTGCACATGTACTCTGGGCCTAACGTGCAAAAACACGCCCGTTACAACTGTGTATCCAGGTCAGCATATTTGGCTATGGAGCGATCCAGTCTGCCAATCTGGCACATATACACCTGTCGAGCCAGCTTCACCCTGCTGGGATGAAATGGGTTCTAGCCTGACTCATCATGCCTAATGGGAGGAATTGCCTAATTTGGAGCTGGCTGGGGACAGATTTGGGTGTCAGGACTTGATTGTTATAACAAATACAAAAGTGACGGGGGCATGTTCTATGAATATGAGACAACAGCAGTGGCAAAGCAGAACAGGAACAGACTGATGGGTTTTCATCAGAACCTGTTCCCGATGTTGGCGACTCGGCTTGTAGGTTGCCTAAGACTTGAGCAAAGAGATTTGAGTCTTCTTGAGGCAGTAGCATAGCTGCAAGGGGGTGGTAAGTATTGCAGACATTGCAAGGCTCTGTGTAGGCATCCTCTCCCACTCTCCATCAGAGCCATATTGAGCGGGAGGGGCTGCATGTGAGCAAATAGGAGGGACAATTACAGTCGCATTGTGGCACCTGCGGTACTTACCCCCGCTGTGGCCACGCTACTGTCTCAAGGACTTGGTATCTATTATATCTATTTACTAAATTTCTATCCTGCTTTATCTCTTCGAAGGGCATTCAAAGCAGCTTACAACATAAAATCACAGCAAAAACCATAAACATTAAAAAATCTATTCAGAACGAGGCAGCATTAAAAATCACATGAAAAGACCAAAGGTGAATCATAAAACTAGCAGTAATCAGTAACAAGGGGGCAGACCCATAAAAAAAACAAAACCTAGCCTGCATAAAAACCCACACAATATGCAATATTAAAAAAACCTGGACTCGGAAGGCTGATCGGAATAATAATGTCTTTAGGCCCTGCCAGAAAGCCTCTAAGGAGGGGGCAGTTCATAAACTGAGAGGGAGGGAATTCCATAAAGTTGGTGCCACTGCTGAGAAGGCCCCATTCCTTATGGCACTTGTGCAGGACTACCTTTCCCAGAGTCTTCTCAGCTTGAAGTGAAGATCTCCTAACTGGGAAAAGAGCATATGTGCAAATTCAGTTTTCTTTCTTGCTACGAAACTGGAACCAAAATGTCAAAGGGGGAAAAAAAAACTGTCGTTCTATTTCCAGTTGGCCAAGAAAGTCAGATCTTCCCCTCTTCAGATAAGGCGGCCTTTCCACTGCTCACTAGCTAACCTCTTTCTTGCATTTTCTCAATGTCATTCCTTCTGTTAGCTTTCAGATGGAGAGGAAGTCAGGGTGGTTGCAGTGGGTTGTGACTTCCACCATCAGAAATGACAATCTCGCCCTTGGTCGTTCAGGGCACGTTCCTCTCTCTCTGTCTAAGCCTGCAAAGGACACTTGGTTGAATAATTAGAGAGGAATTAATGTGTGAACAACTGTTGGCCGTTGAGGCTATTATTAATCATTGTAGCCGCACTTTATAGTGGGGAAAGTGCACTCTTGGTTCCTTATGCAACGTATTGTCTTCGACCTGTGCAGAGCACCATGGCTGCTCCCATTTTATAGGCTGAGTCACTGAGACAAAGTTGGCGGCCCTTGGCCACAAAGTGGAAGACCTTGTTGCATCTTTCCAGTGCAGATGGTCCAAGAGTCCTTTCCTGGCACTGCCAGGCTTGGCAGAGAGAAATTCCTTTCTGAAACCCTGGAGAGCCAGTGCCATGCAGTGTGGTGGACCCTACCGCTACAATTCTGAACTGGTGTGCTGCGGCACATTGGTGTGCCACTAAAGCTACACAAGGTGTGCCGCTAGAGCAGCGTTTTTCAACCGCTGTGCCATGTCACACTAGTGTGCCGCGAGGCTGCCTCAGGTGTGCCACGAGATCAGAGCAGACAGGCAGGGGCTGGCCACGGCTGTTGTTTGCTCCTGCGCCAAACGAAGGCTGCAACCCAATCCTGATCTACCTGGGAGTAAGCCCCGTTGACTATTATGGGGCTTATTTCTGCGTAGACACGCCTAGGATTGGGTATTCCTTGCCTCCTCTACGTGCTGATTGGGCGACCAGAGAAGCTTGGAGAAGGTCCGGGCGGATGGAGTGAGTGAGAACGAGGGAGTCAGGAGCTGGCAAGCAGGTATGAAGCCAATGAGTCTGCTGAGGCCACCAGCCTAAGAACTGGCTGACTCAAAGGGTCCTGGATAGTCCCTTTTCCTTGCCACAGTTTGCCTGCAACTCCCCAAAGCGGCCCTCCATGCATTGCCTTTTGCCTTTTAGGGGAAGGGCATTGGGCCCCAGTCCTCTCCATACTTACCTGGGAGTAAGCCCCATTGACTATGAGGGGACTTACTTCTGAGTAGACATGCCTAGGTTTGGGCTTTTGGTCACACTTTTTTTCTTAAATACAGGAGCAGGTAATTGGCACTTCTCCCCACCCCACTCCCTCCCACAGGCACTTGCCCCCCAAATCTCATAATTGCAGTCAGCACCTCTCTTACTGTCCCTCCCTTCACTCCTCTGCACCTTCCAAAGGTTCAGAATTACTTGCTTCAAGTTCTCTCTTCCCCCCACTCCAGCTGAATCCTGTAGGTGTTTCACTCATGTCTCTTCATTGCCCCTCACCCCCAGCTCTCCTATGTGCTGAATCTGACCTCTCTTTGCCAGCACTTTTAAGAACATAAGAACAGCCCCACTGGATCAGGCCATAGGCCCATCTAGTCCAGCTTCCTGTATCTCACAGCGGCCCACCAAATGCCCCAGGGAGCACACCGATAACAAGAGACCTCATTCTGGTGCCCTCCCATTCTGGTGCCCTCCCTTTTAACACTTTAATAACACTTTAATAACATTTTTCATCCTTTTCACAATCGCATACCCTTTCCTCTCCAAGCTTGTGAGTTTCTTTGTCATGTAATAATATAATTGTATTAATTACATTAACAATTAATTGTAATGTAGTGATTTAATGTAAGTAAAAAAACTGGCAGTGTGCCTTGACAATTTTAAGGTCAAGTGTGCTGTGACCGTGTGCCGTGTGCTGTCGGTGTGCCGTGTCGGTGTGCCGTGAGCTGAAAAAGGTTGAAAATGGCTGCGCCAGAGTTTGGAGCACAGAGGCGGAAAAACACTGCAAAACCTTTCCGGGTTCTACGGCTCTGTTTCTAGGGCAACTATCTGTAGTACTGAATTGTCTGTCTGAAGTTGCCTCCCTCCAACTCCCTACAGGGTTTGTGCATGGGACATGGTGGGACGGGATGCTACGCTGGGCACCATGCGTCTTGACCACAAGGTCGGCACAGGCAATGACTTGGTGGGGTGCACCTGTCTGCCTCTTCCACTGTTCCTCCCACCCTCTGGATTTGATGCAGAGTAGTGTGGGGAGCTTACCCTGAACAGGGCCTGTCTAGAAAACCTTGGAGTAATAAATGAGACCCAACCTGGGAGGTGGTTTGTGTGCGGAAATGTACTCTGGAAATGATTAGCTTGCCTTTCTCCATTACCTTCTCCCCCTCCTTGGCAGTGAACTGTAGCAAGCACAGAATCTCACACTGGGCGGTAAGGAGACACAGAAGCCCAGGTGAGCCAGGGCCAATACAAGACTCTCTGATGTCTGAAGGGAGGTGCCGAATGCCATCTCCCCTACTTGTCCAGCAGTGTGCCCGCTGTCCACTTTCCTCCTCTTGCTCCCTGGCTTTGAAAATAGTAGAAGAGGAAGTGTGGAGGGGGAAAGCAAGTGTGGAGGAGGAGAGGCAGTGGACTAGAGTGACTCTGATGACATTCTAACCCACCACTCTTCTCTTCACTGCACTTCCTCTCCCACTCTGTCGCCCTCTTCCTTTTCAAATCCAGGAGGGGTAGAGGCAGCTGGTATGCCACTGGGTAAAGGGAAGGTTGGTATTCCCCATGCTTCTTGAGATGCTGGGAGAATTTGGACTGAATTTGAGCATCTGTTTGTTGCTGTCAGAGCTGCATGGGGAGGACAGAGACCCACGATGACAAGGAGGAAGTTGAGGTGTAGGAGAAATGTCATTTATCCCGAGCCGCTGAGCCACTCTCTGCAGGGCTGCTAAGTTCACAGAGTTGGTCGGTGGAACTGATCTCACTTTCAGAATTAGCCAGTGCGCAGCATCTGTGGTTATGATTCTCTCCCTCTCTCTTGCTGAGTTTTTTGGTTGTATTTTGCATGAGATTTTCTTGCTAATCCCTTGCTCATGGGTGGGTTGGAGTTGATTGCTGCACAAATCTCTGACCTTTCAGCTGGGTGGTGGGAGGATGATAGGTGGCCCAAATGCCACCAGCTGTGTTCCCCCCCCCAAACTGTGCAAACCACTGCCACCCAGGTTGCTCACCTTCAGCAGCGAGAGTTGCATGTTGGGACTTGTAGTTGCCTGGGCCGGCGCCTCCATGTTAAACACAAGGAGAGCTGCCATCTGCTCGTCACACAGCCGAAGAAATGCAAAGCAACGCTGGCTGGTCGGGTGCCAGGCTGCCGGATGAGCTGTTGCTGGAACTGCGCTTGGGTGTGTCTGTGCCAAGCCTGGGATGTTGCTCTGTTCCTGGGATCAGGTGACTCTGAGCTGCTGTTGCTTCTGCGGCAGCCACCACACACTGAGGTGTCACTGCTGCTTTCCCAGTAAGAAACCACAACTGCCTCCTTGCCGAGGTCAGCCTACAGGGGCCAGAGCTCTGCGAGGAAGCCTAGCTGGGAGGCTGGAGGTGGAGATGCTCCTCTCCCCCCTCCCCACTCCACATCTGTAGGATTTCCCCTCTTGCTGAGCTTCCCCATGCTTTGGAAGCAGTGTGTTGTTGTGTCATCTTGTTGGAATTGATGCTTTTTAAGCTTATACTCAATTAATTAAATTTGGTTTTGTCATATGGGGGGTGTTAACAATTTTTCTGCTTGATGATGTCGCTTCTGATCATGACATCATTTTTGGTGGGTCCGACAGATTATCATTCTAAAAAGTGGGTCCCCAGTGCTAAGACGTTTGAAAACCACTGACAGAAAGGTTTATGGCACTACAACATGGTCCTGTTACTGTCCTTGCAAACTAACCCTATGAACACCCTACGGACACAAACATGAAATAATCCACTTACTCTTCCCCTGCTTATCCTGGCTCCACCAGCTCCTCTTCGTCAGCCATTTCCCCATGTGTCGGTTTTTAGATCAGGTGTGTCCAAACTTTTTGGCAGGAGGGCCACCTCATCTCTCTGACACTGTGTCGGGGGCCGAATTAATTTATATTAGAGATGGAACTTGTATGAATGAATGAAGGTCTTGCAATAGCTCAAGGCCTATAAAAGTCCTTGCACAAAGCAAGGCTAGCCTTTCCTTCAAGGCCACTGCTGCATCGCAGACGTGAAACAGCAAGCAGAGGAGAGAACCCTTGTCCCATAGCTCATGCAAGAGATCAAACAGTCATCTTCACACTGAGAGCAGTTATGTCAGGCCAGCATGGGCTCCAGCAAGTTTCCAGAGGGCCAGATGCTCATTGGAGACTGAGGGCTCCCCGCGGGCCAGACCGTGAGTCCCTGAAGGCTGCAAGTGGCCCTCGGGCTGGGGTTTGGACACCCCTGTTACAGATTGTAAGCTCCTTGGGGCAGTCTTCTTTTCTAGTGAAAAGCACCATGCACACATTGATAAATTTGGAGACTCGTCATCATAAATTTGGACACTCGTCATCATAATCAGTTGTGTGGTGCTTTGAATATGCAAAACACATTACTTGTTTTATCTTGTGGCCTTACAAGTATTATTAATTAACTTGTATTAATTCATACAAGTACAGCATTATTTTCCCCATATTGCAGATGGGTAAAATGGAGGCTGAAGCTTGCCTAAAGCCACCTATTGAATGGCCTTAGGGCAAGCAACTCCTTGGCAGAGACTATGCTAGCTCTCATCTACAGTTTTTGTGTACCACCCCCTTCACTCCAGCTACAGTGGCACAAACAGACATTTGTCTGAACCAGGCTCCAGTTACTTCCTAATCTAGTACTGACATGAGGTTCATTCTGCCCTGAGCTTTCCTAGAACACCTTATTACAAGGTTCTACTGGCATTGAAAGTTACAGCAAACTACGGGTTAATCACAGGGAGTAAGTCTGCCATGCAAATTCATAGTGCCCCTGTTAGAAAAAGGATGAGTAGCTGTGAGCTTTGCTCACAGGAGCCTTAAAATATCTCAGTAGCTATCTCGAAAAGGAATATAGCCTAGTGGTAGTGTTGGTGTAGGACAGTGGTCTCCAAACTGGCCCACAGCACAAGCCAGGATTAGCTTTCCAGGTGTGGCGTGGTGATGCCAAAGCCTTACTGTTCTCCGCCACAGCCTCTTCTGTTGCTGTTCTTTGCAGAAACTCGCACCAGGCAGCCACTTCCACTGCCTATCGCCCCAGAAGGCTCTGCGCCTTGATTTCTGGGAGGGAAGTGGCATGAGTTTCTGCAAAGAACAGCAGTGAAGGAGTCTGCAATGTGGAATGGTAAGGGGTCACCACTGCTGTTCCCGGAGGACTAATCCTGGTACAACTGATCCAGCCCACGGGCAAGGGTTTGGAGGCCCCTGGTCTAGGATCTCAAAGGCCAGAGTTCAGATCTGTGACTCTAGCTCACAGGACTGCCTTGAACCAGTTCACCACACTCAGTCTAGCCTATCTCATAGGGTTGTTGTGAAGAAGCGGGGAGGGAGAGAGATGTAGAAAGCAAGTGACTGGAGCTTTGTCACTGCTAGGGATGGAACAAGGGTCCTTCTGTATGCAATGCCAGGAGGAGTGGAATAAATAATGATAAATAATTTGAAGACAAACTAGCAATATTCCTACGTGAAGACTGGAGCACACCTGATGAGTGTGTGCTTCACATTTCATATGCAGGGTGCTTGATGACACTTAACTGGCTGTCTGCAAGTCACCTTGGACAGTACTCAGCCGAAAGGCAATAGGCAGATTTTTAATGTAGATTGTCATTCTAAAAAGTGGGTCCTAGTGCTAAAGGGTTTGCAAATCTCTGCCCTAGTATAGTTGGCAATCAGTCTGGACCCACTGGACGTGCCTTCATCAATTTAGGCTTCAAACCTAAGCCAGGACCAGCCATTACACAGCCTGCTCATGCTATTATTTTGCATAGCTTGAAATTCAAACATTTCCGCTTGGAAGGCTGACTTGGATCCCTCTCCAACCACACAGCCCTCCCCCCTTTCCAGCGTCCCCACTTATTCAGGGCAAAGCATCATGCCTTTTTTCCCCACCCACAGCCCACCCTGCCAGTAGCTCGCACCCTGTATTTTCAGCTCCGTTTTTTTCAATGATGGCTGAGCTAGGTGCTATGTGACCCACCTGAAATTGTCTCGTGACCAGCCTAGTGGGTCTAGGCTCAGAGTTTGAAAAATGCTGTTTTATGAGAAAAGGTGGGTTTTGAGGAGGTGATCTAGAGGGAGTACCAGGCACAAAGGGCAGCATGGGAGAATGGGCAGAGCTGTTTGAGCGAGAGACCTGACCATGGTCTTGGAAGCAAAATAAATCAACTTTGCTGTGCAGGCCTGGGGCCGTTTCTTTGGGGTTAGCAAGAAAGGAGAAAAAAAAAAGCCTCCCTTCCAGTTGAGTAGAGGAAACAGCAGCGTACAGTATTCAGAGTGTCTGGAAACAGACAAGAACAGGAAACCAGAGCCAGCAAGGGGGAAGATGGCTAGAGATGAGTGCATGCAAATGATTGCTGGAGCTGGCTTGAGAGCGGCTGGGTTAGTTTGTCAGATGAGATTCTCCTCCGAGGGGATCCTCCTTGTGAAAGGTTATCTGGGCTGTAGAAAGCATAATGGATGTTGCTTGTTCTTTACTGGGCCAGGGAGACCTGGCTGTTCTCCTACTGTCCTGGAATCTCTTTGTATGCTCCCGCTGCTGTTCGGAAAGTCTCTAGGCAAGCCATCGGTTTCCTACTTCTTCTTGGTTGGCTGCAGCTTGGGAAGGGGTGGGGTGGGGGGGGTTTGGATTACAGCGGTGGAAGCTGTTCACTGCCCCAGGCATGGTACACAGCCTAAGTAGCTGGTCACCTCCTGCAGTGCCGTCGTTCCAGGGCTGCAGTTCTGGGATGGAACAGTCTGTTTTCCTTGTTCTTGGAACATGTTCCAGAGAAAGGCACTTGGCGTGCAGAGCAGAAGCGTGAGTACTTGCTGTGTCACAGACCGGGTTGGCGTTGGACAGGCAGAGGAGGTGCAGCTGGACTCTCCACCGTCTCCCCTTTGCTACTGAAGGTGCTAGCAGTGGCTGCTGCCAGAGTCCGTACTTTTTTGCACCTACTTATCCTTCCAGCACGCTGGGTTCCTCAAAGTCTCCCAAAGTGCAAAGGATTTGACGAGAATATAAAGATAGGCTTGCAGCACCTTAGAGAGGCTAACAAATGTAGTTCACCACAAGCGTTTGTGGCCTTGCAGCTGATGAACTGTTATCACCAGTGGACCACTGTGTGTTCTGTAATATTTAGAGCAGCGGTTTTCAATCTGTGTGCCTTGGCAGACTGATTGAAATGTCTACAGGTGTGCCGCACGGGTTTGGAGCACAGCAATTGGAAATCACTGAAGAACTCTCCCAGGTTTTGTGGGCTCTGTTAGGGCAACCATCTGTAGTCACAAATTGTCCATCTCTCTTCCTCTTCCGGTTCTAAGAACTCGGATGAATCTTCCCGAAGTGGCATCACAAGAGGTGAAGATCAGAAAAAAGACCATAGAGGTCTGTGTGCTGTGAGAAGAAAAAAACATTGAAAACCACTGGTTTTGAGTGTGCAAAATGCTCAGTTCCTTGCCAGAGCCAGCGCTTGGGTAGGGCAACTGGGATAGCTACCCTGGGCCCTGTGCTTTCTTGATCAATATATGGACATAAGCATGGGGGGCACGCTGGTTGAGTTGCCTTGGGTCCACCCCCTGCCCATACCATTCCAGGGTTGGCTCTGATAGGCGGAGTAGTGTTATCCTCATAATGCAGATGGGGAAGACTGAAGCTAGGAGGGAGTGTCTTGGGACATCCTGATTTGTGGCTCAGGGCCCAATTCTATCCAACTTTCCAGCACTGATGCAGCTGCAGTGCAGCCCCCCCCCCCAGGCAAGGGAATAAACCTTCCCTTATACTGAGGAGTCCTCCATGACTGTTCTCCAGTGGCAGGATGCAGCACATGCCCAGTTGCCATGGCTGCATCGGTGCTGGAAAATTGGATAGGATTGGGCCCTCAGTCTTTTAGCCACTAAGCTGATTATTAGGCACTAAGCTGATTATTATCCCCATAATGCAGATAAGGAAGACTGAGGCTGGGAGGGAATGGCTTTCCTAAGGTCACCGGATGAGCTTGTGGCAGAGGTGAGGTTCAAGCCAGGGCAGTCCTGATTTGTGGCTCAATCTTGTAGCCACTAAGCCAGCCATTTTCAACCACTGTGCCGTGGCGCGCTGGTGTGCCGTGAGTGGTCTACAGGTGTGCCACAGGAATTTGAGGGGAGGTCATTTATTAGTAGGGCCAATAGGGATATGAGGCCCCCACTGGCAGCATGGTGTGCTTTGTCAATTGTCAAAAACCTGATGGTGTGCCTTGACAATTCTAGTGCCTTGTCAGTGTGCCGTGAGATGAAAAAGGTTGAAAATCGCTGCACTAAGCTATACCAGGGCTACAGAAATATAGGAATAGAGAAAGAGGGGAAGAAATGATCAGAGGTGGGGGTTGGATAGAAGCTGTACAATCACTGAACTTTACACAGTAAATATCAATAACTAGATACTACAACCATAATAGAGAGTACTCCTGGGTTTGTGGAGTTGCAATGTTGAACTAGGAACAGTAGTTTCCTATTAGAGGTTTCTCATGTGGACCCAGACTCTGTGTGCCACAGAATCAACTGGCATGGAAGAGGAAGCTGCCTCGTACCAAGTCTGACCATTGTCTGGCACACAATTGCCCTCACTGACGGTCAGCTTTTCTTCCAGAGTTTCAGATAGAAATCTTTTTGCTTCTCTCTAGAGATGCTGGAGCTTGAATCTGGTAATTTCTGCATGCAAAACAGGCGGTGCTCTGCTTTGTGTTGTGTCCAGATGTGTGAATCAAACACACAAAGATAAACACCCGTGTGAAGGAGGACACCGCTTCCTGAATTATCCCTGATTCCTGAGGAATCCAGTGGGCCAATATGAAATGCAGGAAGCTGGACTAGATGGGCGTTTGGCCTGATCCCGCAGGGCTCTTGCTTACATTCTTAGTCTGTATTCTGTCCTGAAAGAGTTGCGTATGCTTCCCCACCCTCGATAGTCTGTCCATATCTAAGCCTCTCCGGACTTGTCAGTTCACTCTAATGTGCTGTGCCATGTTCACTGATACTTCTGTGTATAAAGGAAAAGAAATGTCTCGCAGACCACTGTGATAACTCCGGGGGCCTTTAGGAGAAAGCTCTTGGTGGGGAGGGGGCGAAGGTTTTAGCTGTTGTTGCCACGACTCAGTGAGGCAATTCATGGGGAAGGTGTCCCCTGGATCCACACACCATGGGCACTAGCACTTGCCCCAGCACCCCAAGGAACCTGACCTGGCGAGTGTTGGCCAATGAGACCAAGTGTGCACCAAGCCCAAGCCAGCTGTCTGATGCCTTCCTACCCTTCTCTCTGGTTAGTGCCCTCCCTGATGCTTCCTTACACCGGAGCACACTTAGTGAAACCAGCCCCAGCACAACAGTTGCCTCTGTGGTGAGCAGTTTCCTGAAGCGGGGGCTGCCTTCTGAACAGCCTATTGATTGTGTGTAAGGAACAAGATGCCCTTGTGCCTGCAGGGAGCCTGGCTCGAAAGGCGGAGCCCCGGGAAGCAACTTGGGTGCTCAGGTAAACCTGGGGGAGGTCCTTGCCCATAGAGATGTGGTGTACATGTTCAGCAGTCAAAGCAAGAAGTAGAGTGAGGACCTGCTGCTAGTCCAGTCCCAACCCATGTGCAGGGGGGTCAGGCTGCAGGAATCTATGTGGAACATGATGACCTTATGCTGAATTGCAGGGAGTAGGAAAATTCTGGAGGGTCTCCCTCCCTGGTGATAACAGATTAATAGTGTAGGCATGGCTCGGCACTGCAGAGCATGAAATCAGTGCACCATGCAGCACAAGACCTCTGTATTTCATGTTTATACAGCCATTGTGGAACCCAGGAGGGTATATCTGCATATTTGGCATGGTGTAAGCTCCCCTCCCTTTCTTTTAAAGAATCAAAGTGCCTGGTCCTACCAGGACCAGCCCAAGACCCCCTGGCGCCTGTTAGATTCTAAAAAAAGGGAAACAAAACGGAAGAGGATGTGGAGGAGAGGAGAGCAGAGGGCTAGAGCTTCCTCACTTTCTCTTCTGCTCTATTCCGAGGAGCAGTGAAGAAAGGGAAGTGGACAGAGGTGGGCTTCCCCTGGTAAATCCACCACCTAAACAGACTGCCTGACTTGGTGTCATAGTCCTGGGCTCTGTTGAGCAGATCGAGGGGACAGGGTGCCCTCCTCTCCTCAAACACAACTGAGCTGGATGTTGACACTTAAAATACAGCAGTGCGTGGTAAGAACTGAAACTGAACCAAGCCTAAGATGCTTTGTGGGAAGTGTTTTGGTGCACAGCTGCTGATAAGCCACAAATCTTCAAGCTTTCTGCAAGGGAGTGGGGACAGAAGCCAAGTGCTAAGAGGTGCCCCAGGGCCAAGGTTGGCGTGCGAGTTCGCCTGTGCACCAGACCTGTGTTGATGGTCTGTTGATGATCTGGCAATAGGTAGCAATGCTGCCAGTTCTGCTGTGCTCCCCCCCCACCCTTCTAGAACTGGGCGCATTCGGTCTCAGTCTCTCTTCATGTTGAATAGTGGAGCCCATGTGGGTGGCAGGTAGGGAGGGTGCCACGTCAGACAGACCCACAGCCTGCTGCTTCCTCTGTGCCTGGGAAGCATCTCAGCTGCTGGGCTTGAAAGATGGGTGCCCCGAGCGCATGGCGATGTCCTTTCGTTATAGTGGTTGTGTGTTATATGTGGTTGGTTATGGTGCAGGGCTTGTTTGTTTGCACTTAACTGGAAATGGCTGCAGTTTTGGGCTGAGTTGTAATTGCACTCAGCTCTGTTGTAATAATCTCTGGGATCCTCCCTAGCAAAGGATGGGTTGGCCTGTCTACATTCTGCCCTGCTGCAACCCTCCCCCCCCCCCCGCTGCTTCCCTAGAAAACTCTGCATACCATGGCCAACTCTCTTCCAAAACTCCCAGCCTCCCACACCCCACAGCCTTGCCAATTGGAAAAGATCCGATTTAACTCCTGCAGCACCAGAGGTACCTCGCAGGGCTCAGAGGAAAGGCTGTTGGATGTGCGTGGAGGACCTCAAAGGGGCCCCCTTTGTTCAGAGGGGAGTGATTTCCATCCAAGCAAGCCATCTCCCAAAACACATGGGAAAAAAAGTCCATGCAAGCTGAGGGCTTTGCAAGCCTCTCCTTTCCGTGTGCACCCCAGAGTCAAGAAGGCTGGCGGATCCTGGATCTGTTAAAAGTGCCAAGTTAAAATGCATCACACGGTGCCCCAGTCTGCATTTCTGGGTGTTCTTTGTTTAGAATTAACTTTCATGGAATCTGTTAACTCTGACTTCCCTACATCCTGTGGTTAACTGTTCCATGTCATCTGCAGCCCACTGACTTGCTCCTAACCAGCTTCTGATTGCCACTTCATGGGGGTCCTGTACCTTTTAGCAACTGCAGACATGGCTGAAATTCAACAGGTGCAGCATGCCCTGCTCAAAAGTGTGGTGCATCAGGAAGCAAAACACTAAATTTCTGCCTGTTCAGTGCTTCATGCATAGGTGTTTTTGAAGATTAGTGGGTGGCAGGGAGGGAATCTATAGGCTTGGCACCCACCTACTGTAGGATGCCCGGAGTTTATTGTGGGATCTTTCTCTGCTTTTTAAGCAATGCAGTCAAAAAGTGATATCTGAGCTTGACACAGGCAAGTTCACTTTCATAACAAGAGCTGATGCAGTGTAGTGACTAAAACACAGAGCTTTGAACTGGGCCTTCCCTGGTGCAAATTGAGCCTTTGCCTTGAACTTGCTTGATGGCCTTGGACAAGGTTTTGCTTTTCAGCCTCCCGTCTTCTCTGAGCCACAAATCGGGATGTCCCTAGTTTGAATCTGTCTGCCATATCAAAAGAATAATATTCCCAGGTAAATAACAAGGTGTGAATCGAGATAGTACTTGAGAAGTAGTTTGCACACCCCAAAAGCACCAAAGAAAGGCAAAACAGTATTAATTTCCACCCCATTTTTTTCACACCAACCCTGTGAGGTAGGATAGACTGAGGGATGGTTCCAGGATCATCCTAGGAGCTTCTTGACCAGGAATGAATTTTGCACCCAGCTGTCTCTGGGTTCTCGTCTGTCTCTCTGACTTCACTGTCAGATGTTTTCAGCTCACTTGTGCCATTTCCTACTTGTGGGTGTTTTCCTACAGCTGGCCTGCACAAGATGTAGCTCATCGGGCCAAACACAACCCACCAGCCTTGGATCACAGCATGACAGGTGCTTGAGAACCAGTGTTTGCTGCCTGCCACAAACCACCAAAACAGGAAGTGTTTTATCCAACCTCTGCTGGGACTTCACAAGTGGTTGGTGGACTGTTTTTAGCCCGATAGGTCAGGTGCTCTCTCTCTTTCTCTCAGACACAGGCATACAGACACTGCAAGCGTTGCATTTGACTAAAAGGGCATTTGAGTCAGACCCCACTGAAAGGGAAAAGGAAGAGAAAAGGATTTGCACCAAAATGTTACATCCGAAGCAGAGGTTTATCAATGAATGTGTTTATCAATAAATCTGTCAACTTTCATTTGCCTTTTTTTTTTTTTTTAATGTTGACTTAATTGGGGTCAGGTTAAAGTGCTTTTTCCCAGTTAAGGTGACTTCAAGCCCAAGCCTGGGAAAACAGTTGCAACTGGGTTAAAAGTCACAACTGACCTTGGATAGTTTTTAGGCCCAAGGCACTCAATGGGAGTTTACAAACTGAAAAAAAAGGAAGCCATTGCTACAGATTTGGGTCCAAGTTTGACAGGTTCAAAGGGGCGCTATCCTGCATATAAAGCAGGCAGATTCATAGAACGATGCGCTTCTCATCAATCCATTAATTAGAGAAAGGGGGGGTTCTTTGCTAGGTAGTACTGACCCATGGAACTCATTGCCCCTGAATTTCAGCAAGGAAAAAGAGAAAAGCCAGGAAAGCCAAGGAGTATCTAGGTAGATACTCTGGGCAAACATTTCTACTTGCAGTGATTCTGTCATCTACTGGTTCTCCCCCCCCCCCCCCTACAAACAGAAACCTCCTATTCTCCACCCCCTGTGCATACAAAGCAGCTGAGCCTGTTTGCTGGATGAGTTTCAGATGCCAGAAAATCTCAGGCCTTTTAACTCATTCCTGCTTGGTTAGCATTTGACCCAGAAGCCTCTAGTGTGGAACATTCAAATCAAATCTGAGTTTCAGTGGCCTTTGGAAATATCGCTGACTCTCACCCTCAATTCTCTGCCTGCAAAATGGGAATAAGCGTCTGCCTTTAGGGGGTTGCTGCAAGGCTAAAATGAGAGCTCATGCCGCCTGATCCAGCACATGTTTACTCCAGAGCACGCCCACCTTGCTTAGTGGGGCTCATTGCTCAAATAGTTTAGCATTACAGCACATCAAACCCAAACTAAACTGGTTCAAAGCATCCAAACCTCTTGCAAAGGTTAACGGACTGAACAGGAACTGTACTAGAGAGTGAGAGTGTACTGATGAAGCTGTACTGGAATGGGACTGTAATGTTTAATGATTCAACTTCCTGGTCCCTAGAGCTGCAGCTCAGATCAATGGGTGAGCAACTGCAAAATCAAATAGGGCTCCTGTGCTTTTAACAGCTGTGTAGAAGAGGGCTTTCCAAAAGCTGCAACCGTTTCTTCTTTTACATGTTAAGCAACACCTGCACTCATTATCCTTTTTTACATATCCTTCTATATAGATGACAGAAGCCTGTTCTCCTTGTGTTTCTGGTTACTGTAGCTAAGGTTGCAACCTGCAGGCTAACTAGAGTTGCACCTTTTTCCTTGCAGGGCTCCCATGCATCTCCCAGCTAAATGACAGGCACACAGGTGCAGCTTTTCTTGGCAGTACTGGAAAACCATGAACTTCTGGTTAAAGTCACCAAGATCTTGCTGAGGGAAAGAAAAAAAGAAAAAAACCCCAGGGTGCAGGGGCCTCAATGGGTCCCCTCCATTCTGTGCCGCTATCTTGCTGCTGCAGAGTGGAGGAGCTGTGTGTTGGGCTTTCCAGCCCACCAGAACACAGGATCTGTGGGGGGGTCCACCCCCTCTTGCCCCATCTCCTTCCCCTCCCCACTCTCCCCCCACCCCAGAACGCCTCCACCCCCAAAGTCCTCATTGCCACACTGGAGCTCAGCGCCTGCCCTGGGGTATGTTAGGATTGGGCCCTCAGTCTTCCCCACCTGCAGTATGCGACTAAGAATCCTGAGTCTACCTTACTGCGTTGCTGCAACAAGGTAATACAGAACTAATGTGCATGAAGTGCTTGGATTCGCAGAAGCACTATACAAATGCAGCCTTTTGTTACTTGAGATTCAAAGATACAAAGTGGCAGCCCTGTGAAGCAGAGGGCAGAGTATGGTGCCTTTAAGCCTTGCAGAGTGTTCTTGCCACCCGTGGTCATAATCTCCTGTTAATACAGCTTCCTTCCATGCTGATCTTCCCTGGCTGTATCCTCTGTGTAAATCCGCAATGACTTTAGTTTCTCTTTTCTAATAAGATGGGTTCAAATGTGTGGCAAGACGCAAATTGTTTTTTTCCCTTAAAAAATTTTGTTTGAGCATCTACAAAAATAACATTAAATAATTCAGCAGGTGAAATACTTCCAGTTTTGGTTTGTCACAACACTGATTGAAAACAGGGCTAGTAAAACAACCATTGTTAAGACCAACCAACAACAAAAAACACCCACAAAATGACATGCAAGGTTTTGAATTCACTGGAGTGGTAAGCAATAGAGATGTTGGAAACTGAGAAACTTGTGTTGTTAGGCATAAAAGAAACTCCAGTTTGTAATGTCTTTTTCAGTGGTTTTCAAACATTTTAGCACCAGGACCCACTTTTTAGAATGACAATCTGTCGGGACCCACCAGAAGTGATGTCATGACCGGGAGTGACATCATCGAGTTGGAAAATTTTTAGCACCCCCACATGACAAAATCAAATCAATAAACTAAGTTCATAAATTAAGAGTTTACAGTAAGTATAAATTTTAAAAAAATTATTTAAAATAAAGAATAACCCTCCTAAGTAGTTGTTCTCTTTAAAAAAAATAACCACCTAAACATCCCAAAGCAGCAAGCCCATCCGCACTTACACAGGAATAAGCCCCATTGATTATCATAAGCATAAATGCAGTAAATGCAGTCACATACCATAGTGGCATCAAGTCTAATATATTAGACTTGCATTTTAGGTTGCAATCCTAACCACACTTTCCTGAGAGTAAGCCCCATTGAACAAAATAGGACTCGCTTCTGAGTAGACCTGGTTAGGCTTGTGCCCTTAATATATTAAAAATTAAATACCCATTGCAATGAATGGGGACCCACCTGAAATTGGCTTGTGACCCACCATGCGAGTTGTAGCCCACAGTTTGAGAAACACTGCTTTAGATGAAATGATGGCTGTTTAGAGGAAGATGATCTAGGAGCTCTTTTGCAGAATCCTGCCCATGAAATTAAGACCAATTGATTTGGGTGGAATTTAGACCAGGTTCTGCACATTAATTGGAGCAAGGCTGTAAGGTGAGGTGGTAGCATTTTGGACTATTCCAAAATTTTGTAGAATTCTGTAGACAGTTCCAAAATCCAGACTGTAGGTAGCCATATTTTAAATGCTTCCCCATGTTTAAAAAAATAATTGCACGGGCACATTGGAAGAAAGACTTAAGGCTGACTTCTCCCCAATGTTGTGGTTTACTACCTACAGTGACTGTTTGTTTGCATGGGGAAAGATATGACTCCCCACCCCATAGTCCACAGAGGAACAGTTCAGAGTTCTATCACCTCTGGTTGCCACTTCAGCCTGTGGCATGTGCAGATTGGATCTTAGACCCAAACTTGAATGATCTCGGCATCACGCATGATCAAACCCCACAGAATACCGTAATTACTGATATATGGAGGTGGATTCCTGGGGCCGAACACCATGGAAACTGTGCCCAGTAAGGCATTTCGGCCACCCAAAATTTCATGTCAATCATCCACCCATAGACCTATAGTACAACCCTGGCCAAGTCTACTCAGAAGTAAGTTCCCTTGAGCATAATGGTGGTGATTCCAGGGTACATATGCATAGGATTGCAGCCCTAGTCTGATAGGGCAAGTCTGTGGCAGTTGACTCAGAGGTTAGTCCCATTGTGCTCAATGGGACTTACTCCCAGGTCAATGTGCATGGGTTTTGCTCTGCAAGTAAGTGCTCATCCCACTGTTGCCTCAATTAGGCTGGATTGCGCCCTTGTACGAAAAGACCTCCCAAGGCGTGCTGGGAGCCAGAAGCCGTGGCCATGGAAGTATACCAGCCAGCAGTTATTAGGGTCTGCATTCATGAATTCAAACGGCTGGGTCTTTTTTGTTGTTTTTTTGGCCAGCCGGCGAGCTGACGTAACTCGCTACACGCCCAGCAGTGGCCTGGTGGTCCTCTCTGTTGGCAAGGCCCGAGATGGATTTAAAGAGGGCGGCCCCGGGGTGGAGAATTGCATTTCTTCCTGTTTGGGGATTGTAAAAGCACCACCCAAAAATGTGCTCATGGGGGATGACATTGCAGGAGTGGGAGTTGGGAAACCCACACCCAGGCTTGGGGAGGAAGATCTAGGAAGCTCTTTCTCTCTGGCTGTATCTGAGTATTTTAACCCCCCTGGAATGTCCGGGTCAGGGAGAGGCAAGCTGTGTTTTCCTCCAGCCGACTGTCTCCCGCCCTGCCCTGCCTGCTTCCAGCCCTTGCCATTTTGTTCTGCGCTGGACACTAGGGGAGGGGGCCAGAGCAGGAGTGGCTTCTGGGTGCTGCTCCTTGTGGTCTGTTGCCGGTGCTGCCGGCTGGCTGGCTGGCTGGCTCCCTGCAGCTGGAGGAGGCTGAGCGGAGAGAGCGAGCAGGACGTGCTGTTCCAGAGTCCGCCTGACGCTGGGGCCTGGAGGGGGAGTGGATGACACTGCCGTTGCTGCGGAGAGCTGTTCCACCTTCTCCGCAGGGCGGCCAGATGCACACAAGGCCGGGGCTCCTTTTTATAGTGGCACAAGCAGCAGGTAGCTTTTCTTGAGCGAGTTTCTCCCCCTGTCCTTATTTTTTCCTTTCCCAAATAAGAACACTTCAGAACTGAGCCCCATCATACATCTGGTTATCCACTACTTCCTGCCCCCAAGAGGTACCCGGCTACCCTCCATCAGCAGCTACTGCAGAAATGATCTCTTGTTCTCAATCTCACCTTGATTCTTAGGTTACTGGTTACCTTTTTATTCTGATTTTGCACTGACCTGACCCACCTGCATGCTCAAGGAAATGCACCTGGTTCTCTCCCATTTGATCCTCGCAAAAACCCTGAAGTAGGTGACTAGCTCAAGGTTACTTGCTGAGCTGAGTGGAGGATTTGAATCCAGGGCTCCTGTGTCATTGTCTCTGAACATGACATGGCACTGGCTGCCGGGATGCATGGGAAGTGGAGCTTGCTGTGCGGGGCTGAGAAAACTGGCACTTGCTGAAATTTCCTCTTTTTAAGGTGGTCCACTAAGGGTGATGCCCTGAGCCTGCCCACCCAGACACTCTGTCAGCTGGTCCCACTTCCATCTTTTTGCACTCGCTCCCCAGGAGTGGAAGAGGAAGTGAGGGTAATCAAGTGGTGGCCTCGAGTGTCGCCTAGGGAACCCTCTGGACTAACACTTGACTGTTCTCACTTCATCTTTGACTCCACAAAATCTGCCAGCCTTTAAATGGGGGAAGAGCTGGTGGAAGGTGAATACAGATAGCTGTCTTATACCAAGTCAGACCATTTGGTCTATCTAGTTTAGGATTGTCTGCATTGCCTACCAGCAGCTCTCCAGGGTTTCAGATGGGGGGACTGTCTTTCTCAACCCTATTTGGAGATGCCAGTGATTGTGAACCACCGATCTTGAACCTTCTGCATGCAAGGCAGGTGCCCTTTCACGAAGCTACAGCCCCAGCCCTCACTAGGAGATGATGCACTCATAGAATCATAGAGTTGAAAGGGACCCACAAGGTCATCTAGCCTGTTGCAGGAAATCCACCTAGAGCATCTCTAGCAGATCTGCCTGTCGAGCCCCTGCTTGAAGATCTCCAATGAAGGAGAATCCACCACCTCCAGATCAATCTGTTCCATGGCCTAACTGCCCTGACCATCAAGGATTTCTTCCTGATGTCCAAGCGGAATCTCCTTTCTTGCAGTTTGTACCCATTGGATCTAGTTCTACTCTCAGAGATAACTGAGAATTAAATGTGTTCCTTCTTCCATATGACACTGTTTAGGTATTTGAAGAGCACTATCGTATCCCCTCTTGGTCTTCTCTTCTCTAGGTTAAACATACCAAGTTTCCTCAACCTTTCCTTGTAGGGCTTGTTCTCCAGCCTTCTGATCATCCTTGTTGCTCTTCTCTGAACCTGCTTTGGGTTGGCTGCATCTTTCCTAAAGCGTGGTGCCCAGAATTGGACACAGTGCTCCAGGTCCAACCCCCTGACCTATACCTGGAACCACTGAATCTCAGTGGAACCACTACTTTTTGCAGCTTGGAAACTACAAGCCTTTTGTGCACTGGGAGTAACTTGGCCTAGTGTTGTTCTTAGCAACTAATCACAGTGCAACTTTCAGAGGGGTGGTGTTTATGGGGGAATTATTGCACCTTAAAGCACCTGATCCACATATGTGTGTGCCCCAGTAAAATGTCTTTAAAATGCTGCAATAATCTTTGCTGTTCCCAGGAGGAACTGGAAGTCCTCGAGACAGACAGACAGCCAGAAAGGGAAGGTCTTCCTTTGCGCTGAGCCTCAGTCAAAGAGGAAATTCCTTTTCCTGGGTGGGAGATATGTGCCCCTTTTTCATGTTACATGCATAACATGAGATAGAGTGATAAGAGTCCCCTGGGGTGATAAAGCTGGTAGCACAGGGTGGGGGATGAGACCATAAACAGTTGTGTTATACTTTGGACTTCAGAGTTACTTGTCCCCAATTAACTCTGGTTGGCTTTGTCTCTTGGGAGTCAGCCAGTCTCGAGCAGGAAAAGCATCTTATTATTGGAGTGAACAACTCTCTTCCATTAAGCTTTTTGGAAACTAGCTGGGTTTTGCTGCAGGCAAAAACAAGGAGTGTTTGAGATGCAGTGTAATCGGCAGTTACTTGGAGCCAGGCACGGAGGGAAGAGACATTCCCCCTACTACCTCGCATGCCTCTTCTAAGGTGTCACCTCCACTCACACACAGGTGAAGCAGGCACATTGGAAAAGAAGGTGAGCTGCAGGCCTGTCCAGTGGGTCTGTGTGTTGAGATGTTTTGACTTTGTTTGATATATAGTATATTTGTTAAACTATTAACAACCTAATCCTATCCAATGCTGGCACCGTAGGGCCACTAGGCCCATGCTGGATCGAGCATTGGATTCAAGCAGGCAGGAGGTCTCCTCAGAGTAAGGGAACATTTAATAATAATAATAATAATAATAACAGGTATTTATATACCGCCTTTCTTGGTCTTTATTCAAGACTTTATTCAAGGCGGTTTACATAGGCAGGCTTTATTTAAATCCCTTATTAAATAGGGATTTTTACAATTTGAAAGAAGGTTCTTTCTTTCAAGAACCACTGCATTCAGGTGTTTCATTCCGATCTGGCTTCACATTCTGGCCTCCATCCTCCCATGCTCAGAGCAGATGGAATAGGTCGGCTTCAGCTTGTCAGCTGCTTCAAGGTCGCACGGTGCCGGTGGCCTTGAACTGGGGACCTTGTGGATTTTCAGGCAGACGGAGGCTCTACCCTCTAGCCCAGACCTCCTGCCCATTTGTTCCCTTACTCTGTGTAGTGCCCCAGCCTGCTCAATGGGGTTACTCAGATCTAGCTATTTAGCTGGCCCAGGAGTAGCCCTGCATAATACCAGACCTGGGACAGGATGCGAAGGAGGCCTGATCTGTTGTCCCTACCCTCCTCCCAGGCCAGTTCCACCGTCCTCCTGCCCTGCAACACCCTTCTCTCCCTCTAGAACACCCTCCTACCACCCTCTCCACGCCCCTCCACACTCAGCACATTGTGATGGCCGCAGGGAGTGAATCTTGAGACGATCATAACCTTTAGGCCCTGCTGGTTGGCAGTTTTACTTGCATAGTAAAAGACATGGGTGGGTGAGGGGTGTAGAATGTTCCCTACTCTTGTGTGTTCCCTTCCTGTATCATATATGTAGCAATTGAGGTGGAAAAGAGGGCAGAAGCATCTGTATTAACCAGTGGAAGTGTGTGGGGGAGAATTTGGTACTCTTCTGCCCTGCTTTTTCTGTAATTGTTAGTAATGGGATGCACACGTGAAAAAGAACTATATGTAGGGCACTTTCTTGTTTCTGTTTTCAAATTTTTTGCCCCTACAGTTGAACGGCCCCTACAATTTCCTTCTCGGACATGTGCGTTTTGTCATATTTGTGATCCAGGATTGTTGGCTTTAGGGCAAGGAGTGTATTATTGAAGGGGAAGAGGAATTAACTTATTTTAGTTGCTTCCATTTGGGGAGGGAGGAAGAGGAGGGGAGTGTAAGCAAGAGTTTTCTTGGCAAGTTTTAACAGTTAGCGGAGGGTGCCAGTTCATCTTGAAACCACTTGTGGTCTGCAGCCTCCCTGAGCCTGATTGGGTGAAAGCATTTGTCGAAGCCCTGGTTCTTATCGAGATGAAAACGTCTTGAAGGGGCTGTGAAAACAACATGGTTAACTTTTCATTTAGCGAAGGAAGCTCAGCAAAGCGTAGGTTCCCTCTGTGCCGTGTGTTTCTGATGAAATCTGGCTTTCTGCGTAAATAAAGCAGTGAATCTTTTGTGAATGTTCATTTCTGTGTAACTCTTAGCTTGTTTCAAGCATATAACACCTAGCAGGGCTGGCCCATACATGAGGGCGATTGAGGTGATGATCTTAGGCAACAGGGGGGCACGCACTGCATGGAACGCGTCATCCTCTACCTGCTCTTTGGATTGAGAAAAGAACAGGGGAACTAAGAGAAAGCTGAAGTGTGGAAGAGAAGAGAATAATGGGCTAGAACGTTAGAGACATTCTAGCCCATCATTCTCTTCTGCACACTTCTTTCTTTTTGGAATCCAGGGTGTGGGAGGAGGAGCGGTGAAGGCAGCAGCTGGTGTAGCAGTGGGCAAGTTGCCACCTGGGGCCTTACCCTCCCGGCCTGCAACGGACATGTACTGATTCTTTTGGTGGATCCTGTAGAGGACATGTCTTGGTTGTAACAGTTGGCACAGCAGATGGGGTCCTGCAGACATGAATGACCCTTGCCACACCCCTTGCATGGTGTGTGCCCCACTTGATGAGGAACAGGTTCCGAAGCCACCTATCAGATTGACAGCACCTTGCTAGTTAATTGGCAATAAATGTAAGGGGCATGCCCAATGGCAAGCTGAGGCTCCAGACTTTAGTGTGGGGGCCATGATCTCTTTCTTTATTATATATGATGCTTTGAGGAGCTCAAGGCACAACGTAGTATTCCATTCAATCCAGACCTGGAAATGAGCTGTAGTTAAGTGGTATACATCTACCACATATTCAACAGGTTCAGTCCCCAGCATCTCAATGTAGCACTGGGAATTCTCAGGACAGGAGCTACTGGAGAGGTGGGTGGTATTGAGCATATAAGCAGTAGTGGCTGGTCTCAGTTGCAGGCAGCCTGGACTTTTAGGATGGCTGTTGCATCCTGTGATTTCAGAACCTCACTCTGGTTCATTTTTGATTCCTCCAAAGAGATCCTCACGGATTGTTCACCCTGCCTAAAATATTTTAGGGGAGTGAGAATGAAAGTAGCACTAAAGCAGCATGCAGTTTGTCACAAGATGGATGGGGTCACTGGGTTTGGGTGTGTTGATGACCAGGGCAAATCGCTTTCACGGCCATTTAAGCTGCCAAAATCAGCAGGTAAAACTCCTTTACTTTCTTGGCATGGGCTTAAGGCATCTTGGCATGAGGATTAGGATCTTGGCACAAGGATCTGGTCCTGTCTGCCAGTTGAGCCATGAATCAAAGTAGAGGAACTGGTAAAAAAAAAATAAGAATAAGATAAAAGTTGGCAACCCAACAGCAGGGCAAATGTCACTTGCCCCAGGCAAGCAGGTGAGTGTTTCACCTTGGAGTTTGCCAGTGCACTTAAGTGACAGGGATTCACAAGGCATAATACACTGGGGAGGTGTTGTGGTTTGAGAATTGGACTTAGACCTGAAAGATCTGGGTTCAAATCCCCGCTCAGCACAAAGCTTCCTGGGTGAATTTTGGCCAGTCACTCTCTCTCAGCCTGGGCAGTATAAAAATTTGATAAATAAATAGATAAAACCCCCAGGAGGCATTTTTCCGACTGACTTTGGTGATCCCCTGTGGCATGAATTCTTCCCGTGCTCTCAGAATGCAGCAGATCGTCTGCCTGCTGTGCACCGCGCAGGAATCAGTTGGGTTGCCTTTGCTTCCTCTTTTGTCCTTGTGCCTCTCCCATTCCACTCTTCTTCCCCCTTCTGTTGTTGTCCCAGAGGTCTGTGCACCCGGCCTCCTTTGTTCCAACTGTGGAGTATGCAAACTGCTCCTGTGGCTCTTTCTCAGTCCCCGGCCAGCGCATAGGAAACTTGTGCTAGCCCTGTGAGCAATATAAACCATATGACAATGACTTTCTCTTTGTTTTTGTTTTTTTTGGGGGGGGGAGAAGGAGGGGGGAGTAATTGGGGCTGTGCCGTTGTACAATAAGACTTAGTTTGTGGTCACTCCCAGATGACTGGTGGCTTTGTTGGGGGGGGGGGGAACACAGGTCTTGCAATTGTGTCAGGTTATATGCTGCTTTTCATCATCATCATCATCATCTTCATCATCATCATCATCCATCAACAGCAACAGCAACAACAACAAAAGTTTTGAAGAATGATTTGTATAGCCAAAGAAACAAGGAGGAGATGGTTCCCCATCTCTAAGAGGCTCAGGGCACAATCCTAACCCACTTTCCGGCACTGACATAAGGGCTATGCAGCTGCAAGGTAAGAGAACAAACATTCCCTTACCTTGAGGAGGCCTCCATGACTGCCCCCCAACTGCAGGATGCAGCACATGCCCCATCGGCACAGTTATGCCAGTGCTGGAAAGTTAGGGTTTGGGCCTCACAGTCTTAAACCAAACAACATTAGAGAGGCATCAGCATGTTCCCATAGGAAAAGAAACTCTGCTCGGATAAAGAGGGACAGTTGCACTCCCCCTGCTCTGATGAGAGAACTGCCATTTTAAAAGGTGCCTATTTGCCCAGTTATCAGTGATAAACATTATATGATATATTAAACATATGTAAACAATTGTATCAATACCCAGGTCAAGCCTCAGTCAGGTCTCGTTTGGGCCCTGGACTGTTGATGGGCTTCCAGGGACTGCCAGGCAACCTCAGCAGCCTGAAGGTCTCTTACCCCCGCCATGACTCTTGCGAGTGCCACCCAGACTGTTCACCTGATGCCACCTCTCTACATTCCTCCTTGAAATTGGTCTTTTTCATGCAGCCTTTGCCACAAGCCCTGAGTCCCCATCTCATCCTGCAGCCGAGCCCAAGCAGGTTGAACTGATGAGCAGATTCTTCCCTGGTCTATTGCTGCCTTCATTTCCGTCCCTTTCCACCTTGTGTCAAATTCTAGATTATGTTTCTCTGCGCCTTTCCTCCCTTAGATTGTAAAGCACCCTGGGATGGTGCAGTGGTTCAGGAGTTGGACTTAAGACCAGGAAGATCTGGGTTCAAATCCCCACTCAGCCATGAAGCTTGGGTGACTGTGGGCCAGTCACTTTCTCTCTCAGCTTGACCTACCTTACGAGCTCCTTGAAGGACAGGCAGAATCAAAATGGGAAAAATCAGTAAAATTGTTGGTGCTGTACAAATAATAACAATCATAGCCCCTTTGAACCTGCAGGTGAATCTTGCTGTATACACAGTAGGTACCCCCCCCCCCCAAAAAAAAAAATTATTGGGAGAGTAAACTCTACAACCGATAGATGCATTTTGCAACCTGAGCGCTACCCTTGCAGAAGGAACTGGTGTTTAGCATGCATCTTCCCTCTCTCTGTCCTGTTTGCACCAGTGTCCAGCATCTTGCCCCTGGAACTCTTTTTTTTATTAATCAAATAAACCATTCAGGGTAGGGTCTGTAGCTCAATAGTAGAGTTACCTGCTTTGCATGCAAAAGGTCTCAGGTTCAATCCCTGGCATCCCCAAGTAGGGCGGTGAAAGATTTCTACCTCAAAACCCTGGAGAAATGGCTGCCGGTCAGTGTTGGCCGTAACGAACTATTTTAGGCCACTGTCTTGACTCAGTGGAGGACACATGTGAAATAGCGACAAAAACCCCTGAAGACCCTCAAATCTAAGCCCTTCCGATTCCAAAGCAGATTCCAGGGACTTCCCTTTCAGCCAGCCGATAGCAGAATGGAATGTTCCCTCTGCCTCTACTCTGGGGTTCTGGGGCCATGTCAGGCTGGAAAATGTTGCTGATGTGTGTTTAGCATAGGGGGTGAGGGTGGGTGCGAAGCAACTATGGCTAGGCAGTGAATTTCCAAGTTGGTTACAGCAAGCAGACGCAGCTGGGAGTTCCTGTCTCGGGCCTGGTATAGCCAACCACCCCGTCTGGGCAGAGAGAGAGCTTTCCATGTGCCATCCTTTCTCTTTCATGCCTGTGGCCTATTTAATCTGGGAGGTGGACAGAACAGCAGCAGTGAAAGAGAGAGATTCCTGCTTTCCCAGCTCTCAGCCAAGGGCACTTGGCTCAGTAAGGCCATTCCAACCCCTGCCCCTCCATCTTTCAAAACAAGATCCAAAACCTTTTGTCAGAGTAGTTCCAGCCAGAGACACATTCCTATCTCATTCAGCAGCAGAACAACACACTCCTGCAGCAAAGGAGGAGATTGGGCAGGCAAAGCAAAGACACCAGAAGCAGACAGAGAGGTTGCATTTGGTCACTCTGCCACTGCTTGTCTGGGCGGCCTTGGGCAAGTCTGCCAGTTGCCTCCTGTCATCTGGGGGCTGATGATTTGAGCCCAGATTCACAGGAAATGGGGTGTCCAGTTGAGCTCCCCGAAGATTGTCTTGCTTGTAATTGAGAATTTGTTACTCTGCAGTACTACCTCTAATAATAGCGTTGACTTGGAGTGTAGCTCCATGGTAGAGTTTATGCTTTGCATGCGGAAAATCCCAGGAACAGTCCCCAGTGCTTCCAAATAGGGCTGTGAAAGTCTCCTGCCTAAAATCTTAGGCAGAGCTGCCAGTCAGCACTTGATAACCCTAAGTCCTTGGACTGGCAGTAGTTCTTCAAGTGGCAGAGATCCTTTTGCAGTGGTGGTGCCTGGGATGAAACAAGGGGTCTTTTTAGCAAGGGTTCTTCCACTAAGCTGTGATTGCATAAGAACAGCCTTGCTGGATCGGGTCAAAGGCACTTCTAGTCCAGTTTTCTGAATCACACAGTGGGCTACCAGTTGCATCAGGAAGCACACAAGACAGTAAGATACCTGCATCCAGGTGCCATTCCCTTGCACCTGGTATTTTGAGGTAGTCTACTTCTAAAACCAGGAGGTTGCAAATACCTATCATGGCTTGTAACCTGTGATGGGCTTTGTTTCTAGAAATCTGTCCAATCCCCCTTTTAATGGCGTCCAGAATAGATGCCATAATTGCATCCTGTGGCAAGAAGTTCCACAGACTGTCCAGGCTCATGACAACTCATCTTCTAGCAGCTAGCCACAGTCACATGTTCTCTTAGTCTCTTCATGGGCAGACATGCTGCTTCTCCGAGTGTGATCAAGCAGCCCCCTCCAGTTCCATTTCCCAGGGAGCAGCCTGGGCCACACAAAGAGGGCGCAAGGCTGGATGCATGGCCCAGTGATGTGTTGGTTGACTTGCGTTGTGCCTGTCTGGGAGCCGTGGGCAGCGGAGAGTTAATCTGGTGTAACTAGGCCAACCCTCCAGCCCGCGCCTGCCAGGACCTTGTTTTGCCAGATCTGGGCAGTACGCCAAGTTCCTTCTGGCCGCTGTATAAAGTTGACGTAGTCAGAGCAAAAAGCCTCTGCTGAACAAATGTGGCCACTTCCCCTCAGGAAAACTGGGGGAAGGTGTCACTGGGGATGGGGGCAGAGGCAGGCTGTTGGGTTTGATGGTCGCCTGGGCAAGCTGGAGGTTGTCTGGGTGGGCACAGGGATCCGGGCAGCAGGCAGGGGCCAGGTTGGGAGGAGGCAGGGAGGCTTTTCCTGCTCTGGGACAAAAGGCTGCTGGAAGGTGACACCACAACAAGAGTGTCAGGGCCACCACCCATTCCTGGCCTTGGCGCTGGAGTAGGACTGTGGCTCAGTGGCCGGTACCCGCCCAGGTTCAATCTCTGGCATCTCCAGTGATGGATAGGAAAAGCCCCTCGCCTGGAACTGAACCCAGACCCTCCTGCATGCAAAGCAGATGTGGTGGTTTGGAGTTGTGCGGATGAGAGGTGGCAACAGTAGTGTAGCTAGAGGGGGGGTGGCATGGTGTGCAGACACTGCCATGTGCTATGTAAGCGGCCCCTTCCACTCGCCATCAGAACCTTGTTGCCATCGCTGTTCAAAATGGCTCTGACAGTGAGTGGAGGGGCTGCTTACACGGCATGTTACTGTGCCCCCCTCCATAGCTCTGCTATTGGGTGGCAAGCTCTTTGGGCAACAAACTGTATCTGCATTTTGGACGTGTGGAGGGTGAAGGGGCTGAGAAATAGGGAAGCTGTTCATAGCCATATTGATGTTGGGCTGAACGTTTTGCCCCACTTGAGGGCAAATGTAATGTCTGAATACCTGGCTAAGTCCAGGGAGTTCTGGGTTCCAGTTCCTGTGCAGCCATGAAGCTTTGTGGGTAACCCTAAAGCAGTCACTTCCTCTTCCTCTCTCTCTCCCCTCCCCCACCCTGCAGCCTGTCCAACCTCATAGGATGCTTGTGAGGGTACAGTGAGAAAGAAGAACCTCATATGCCACCCTAAGCTTGAAGGACGAAATGCAGGAGAATAATGAGATGCCATAAAAGAAATAATGAACGGCCGCACTTGTATGGAGCTACAACAAGGGTTGCCATAGTGTGACCTGTGTGTTCCCTCTTGCCAGTCTGCCTTCCCAGTTTACA
Source organism: Tiliqua scincoides (assembly GCF_035046505.1). NCBI lineage: Eukaryota > Metazoa > Chordata > Lepidosauria > Squamata > Scincidae > Tiliqua > Tiliqua scincoides. Next base: position 12,740,391 of record NC_089831.1, read on the forward strand.
AATGACTTCCACCACTTGGGGATACGGCTGGGGTCCTACGGTGATAGCAAGTGTGCATATGTAGATCAGAAGGGTGATTTCAGAGGTGGCTTCTAGTGCAATCCACGCCCGGAAGGTTTCTGAACATGGAGCAAATGCATTGCAGCCTGGCTCTCTAGCAGCTGCACCAGCTGAGCCGGGCATCTTTCACATGACTTGGTGCTGCCTTTGGACCCACTGGTTGCATGCGAGCTCCTCTCTGAGCATGGAAGGAGTGTTCTGCCTCAGCTGTCAGCTGGGAGCCACGAAGGCAGCATTTAGCCGGGAGCCTGCCTTTCAATTTGCAAATCCCCTGGTTGTCAGGTAGTTGGCCGTTAGAGCTCTGCTCGACTCACGTTTGTGTCTCTTCTTCTGAGTGCGCCTTGACTTATTTTTTGGTTTAGCTCCTGCTGCTGTTTGGCAAAGCGTTTGCTTTGTTGCCCCTCTGCATTGCTCCCAGCTATAAATCACTCCAAAATGTGCCCATGCGCACATGTCCACAAAGCAAGGTGAAGAGCAGGAGTGGAGGGGAGGGGGTGCCCGAGGCTTGCCGGGCAGAACTACAGGCCGGCATTGAGAAGCATCTGGCAGGGTGGGAGAGGAGGGAGAAATGTGGGCACCCGTTGCTATTGGGTGATATTTTTAGCGTTTTATCTGCTATGCGTTTGTCACTGTGTGTCTGTTTGCCAGGCGGGTCAAGGGGAGAGACTGGAGGGGTCTTGCCCATCGGCTGGAGTCTTGATGCGCTCTCGCCTGTGCTTGCCTTGTTGAATGTTGATATGTGACCACCTTGGGTGCCGTGGGCTTCAGGCACAGCTCTCTACCTCTTGTGGAATAGCGTCACGTTGACTGTAGTGCTGGTCACAGCCAGAAATGACCATCTGTCTCCTTTATGGAGCTGCTGGGGGGGCGCTGTGGGATGGGACTGCTCTGACAGCCAGCGCTGGCCTCATTCCCACCTTGTGCTTCTGGCGAGCCTCCTCTCCACCCTGGTGCAAAGCCTGGGCCTGCAGTCATCATAGGGTTTAATGTTTTGCTTTCTTCCTGCTTCTTTCTAGCCCAATTGGAGCTGACAATCAAAGGCAGCCGCTCTCCTCGTTGCCTCGGAGGATCCCACACCCAACCCCTCCGCTTCCCTGTAGCCAATGAACTCAATGAACCCAATGAAACCATCCCTCCCGCCCACCCCGCATGGGTGAGTATGACATTCTCCTGGCACTTACTATTTGCTTCTTTGTCCGCCCCGGGGGAGTGGCTGGGTGGGTTCTGACCAAGATTGGGATGCTGAGCGCAGAATTCGGCAACCCAAACGCCACAGTTTTTGCTTTTCTTGAAAAAGCAAGTTTCTAGCCCTCATGACTCCAGCAAAGAAGTGGATGCTGGAGTGCCAAAGCCGCAGGGGCCTTCCACGGGCAAGGAAGATCTGTGTAGATTTCCTTGTCAGTCCCCATCACGAGCAGAAATTAAACCTAGCCTGATGCAGAAGGACAGCTACACTAGCGTGCTTTTTGTACCTGGCACACAGCTTAGTTTTGGGGACAGAATTTGGGTGTAGTGGGGTAGTTAGGGCATCCGGCACCAAGGGCCTGTATATTTTTAAGACCCCCATTCACACCCCCCTTTCCAGGCCTCAGAAGACCTCCTGGAGACCTTAGAAAGGCAATTCCAGTTTTTGCCAAAAACCAGAAGTGCCTTTCTAAGGCCTCCAGGTGGCATTCTGAGGCTCGAGGTGGCCATGCATGGCCTCCCCAGACCTCCGAAACCCCCTTGATATCCCCTCGTGTGGTACCCAGGGCCATGGACCTCCCCCAGGCCCCCTTTGGTTAAGCCACTCATTGGGTGCCTTGGAGAGCACAGATTTAGTTTTCCATCAACGAGAATATGTTCAGGCCTTGGGCTGGGCTCCTTGCATTCACAGCAGGTCCAAGGTGGCCTTGCTCCAGCCATTGGACTATTCAGCCCTGCCACCAACTGGAATGGCTTAGTGCTGCTGTTCGACCTGGGTAGGCAGAACAGCTCCTCCCATGTAGTTAAAGAACCACAAACTCTCATAATGACAGTGGAGCCTCTTTCCCAGAAACAGACATCCAATGTCCTAGCCTGCGTTCCCCTTTTCAGGCTACCTCTGGCTGTCAGTAGACACCGGACCAGTTCAGTTGATCCCTCCCCACCTGCCATGTGATTGGAGAATAAAGTTATGTTGAGTATCCCTTCCTGTAGTATTTACACCCTTCCCTACATGGGAAGGGATGGTGCAGATATTCTGCCCTCCCTATGATTTTGCTTAGCGTTTAATATTTATATACTGCTTTTTTTTTTTAGCCCCCAAAAGTTTTCTGATTGGCTTACGTAGCAAAAGTAATTAAAGCCTGGCTCCCATCCCCAAAAGGTTGACGCTGTAAAAAAAAGATACACACGGGACAGTGGCAGTATCTCTGCATCCTGGACAACTGTGTCCCAGTATTAGACATTTGCATCTGTCCTTTCTGCTTTGTGGACAGTTGGGGCCCGATAAATGTATATTTATATTAGATGAACTTTTTTTTTATTTTTTAAATGCAAAGGTAGGGTTTGGGATGGGATAAGAGGCTTAGGATGTATAACATGGGGTTTGTTGCACACACGCGCACACACACACACACACACACACTCTCACAAAACAGACTCAAATGTCCAGGGATGCCAATAACTGAGACACATTTGACTGGGACACAACCGTCAAGGACGTAAATACCCCCGTATCAGACATTCCAGAAAGAGCCACCAGAAAGAAAGCAATGCTGGGAGGAGTAGAGACAGTTACTCTCCCCCTGCTAAACCTGAGAGTCTTCTTACTTTAACAGGGGCCTCCTTACACATCTAACAGAGATTGTTCTTGTTCCGATCATTCAACCTCATGCTGAGGAGGTGGAAAGTAGGAAGGAACCAATGACCTGGTTTTGCCTGACATGCGCAAGTCCTTTTCGGACATTGTGGGTCACGTGTAGGGCAGGGGAGGGTTACAAGGGAAGCTCCGCCCCTGCGATGTGAACATTCCATTGGCCTGCCTGCAACATGGCTAGGTTTCTGTGCATGCCAGCGCATTGTGGATTCGCTGGTGCACATGTATAGGGCAGGATGGGTGGGCCTTGTCACCGTGACGCTGCCCTCCTCCCCTGCTCCTGAACAGGGAGATTCCATTTGATGACCCCGGTGTCAATCATCTTTGACAGGGCTTGATTCTGTAGCCCTGGAGGGATCGACATGCTCATGTGGATCCATTCTGCTTTCCCCCTCCTATGCAAGCCCCTACATCTCCTCCCCAGCTTCTGATCAATCACCCGCTACTCCTTCCTCTTGTCTAGCCATGAGTCTCCCTGCCTTTCTCAGGCACAGCTTTCCTGCCACGTCCCCAAAGGCTCCTAATTAAATTGTTGTTGTTGTGTGTGTGTGTGTCTTTTTTTCCCCCCTAGTGATGGTTCATATGCCTACGAGTCCGTTCCTTGGCAACAGAGTACCAATCAGCCTGCAGGATCTCTCTCAGTGGTAACCACTGTGTGGGGAGTCAGCAACACATCCCAGAGTCAGGTAGCTTGCACAGTCTTCCGAAGCGATGGGCGAACTGGGAGTCGAGAGGGGGGCAGGGGCCGGCTCATGACATCTCCTGGCACGTGAGATGGCACCCCAAACATTCACCCTCTATCCAACGGCACACTCTCTGTTCCCTCTCCTGTTCCTACTCCCTGTACTGGAAAGAGAATTAAACGGAAGATGGTGTGTGGCGGAGAGGAGAGCAATGTTCGGACTGGCCCACCACACTCCTCTCCTCTGCACTTCCTGTTCCACCCCAATCCCCTCTTTTCGAATCCAAGGCGCAGAAAGAGGCAGAGGCAGATGGGTGGTGGGTGGAAGTGGGTTGATGGGTGCACCCTGCCAATCTGTCCCCTGGGGTGACTGCCTTGATCATCTTCACACATGGGCTGGCCCTACAGGGGAAATGGGTCACCTGGACTGAATGCACTTGGCTGTCCCATTCTGCTTTCTGAACAATGGAGAGCCCAGTACCGAAAAGTCTCGTATCTGTGCACCTCTTAGTATTATTGCTCTGTAAGCCTCTTTGATTACTTCTTGTTGAAAAGCAAGGCATAACTAGCAAACTAAACTCGTTCTGAGTTCTATTGTGTCCTTCCTGGAACTGTATTGCCCTTGCAGCAGTGAACATTTTCTGGGGAGGTTTCCTATCCCCACTTAGGGAACAAGGCATCCCTTCCTTCAGCTACCCCCTCACAACTCCCTGCCTTATTCTCCTCTCCATCACACTGTTCCTTTGTGCTGTTACGAACTCAGTTTCCACTCAAACCCTCCTCCCATTGCCGACATCCTCCCCACAAATTCACGCCCCTTTTCTCATTTCTCTTGGGTGTGTGTATATTTATTTATTTTCAAAATTATGTCTAGCCATTTCCCCCTTGCAAAAAATCTTGACATGCAGTAGAATGATGTGGTAGAATACAGGTTCTACCCAAGTGTCTTGCCTGCAGAGCTTTTCTCTGGGAAGGAAAGGGCACTTCTCCTGCTGGGATGCCCCTCCTCCTGGGAGGCAGGATCGGGACCTTGATGAATGGATACTCCTCCCATGTTGGTGGGGGGCGTCCCTTCCGGTCCCCAGTTTCGGTCCTGCCTTCCAGGAGTTAGGACGGACCTCTGTTGTGCTCTCGCACTACCTCAATTTTTTGTTGTTGTTTTTCCTCTGAGCCGGGGGGGGGGATAGATTCCCCCCTTGCCTTCCTTTTAAGCTACAGGCTCTGAGCATCAGCCAGAGCTCACTGGCTGGCATGACACAGCGCTGCCCCCCCTTCCCTTATATGCTAGCTTTCTGTTTGCAGTGAGTTGTGGTTTTTTTCAGCACAGAGGAGCATTTGAAAGTGCTATCTCCCCACACCTGTAGTGTGAAGTGGTACAATCCATTCCTTTGCCACATTCCCACCACTTTCTGCTTTATATTTATAGACACATCTTCAGTATACCCTGTTCTTCCTTCCGAAAGCTGTCATGTAAGAGGGGAATTCCCCTTCTGCTACTGAGCTTGTAGAAAATAAGAATAATTTACATTTCCATCCCATTTTAACTTTCTGCATCCGAACATTCTTTGCGTATGCTGTTGTTTGGGCAGTAACCGGGGTGGATGGACCAAGCTGACGTGACAGGAGGGATTTTCCCTCCTAAGATTCACTCTTCTCCAACCTCTGCTACTAAGCAAGCAAAAAGTTAAGGTTTATTTGCATATACCACTTTGAGACAGACCGGTTGCTTAGGGAAAGAGATGCCTTCTTTACGATTCATTCTCCTCTCTCCCTCGGTAGTTTTGTTCAGATCAGTTCTAAAGTTCAGCCTGGTTTCCTAACCAATATTATTTGTCCTTTTAAAGTGAATTGCTCAAGACCTGGACTGAGCACGCTAGATGAAAACAAATGATTTATTTTTTTTACGCAATGCCACAGCTCAGCCTCTCTGCAAGTGAATTAAGGCTACTTTCCTTTCCATCTGGAAGTAAATCCCATTGAATGCAGTATTTCCTTCAAAGAAAACACACACATAGGATTGTGCTATAAAAGCCTTTAGTAAACCTGAACTAACACTTCCCTTAAATCTAGCCTTGCAAAGACTACTTGCCGAACTTTTAGAATTGAGCTGTCGTGTCAAAGTGTTGCAAAGTTCCTTAGTTAAAAAAAATATTCTTCATTTGGCTCCTTTTACCAGTGACCTTAACCCATTTTTGCTTGACCACAGGTGTACATATCTGGTCCCTGTTGCATATATACAACATTGGGGGCAGAAATGGCTTAAGGAGATACTTCTATGAATTTATTCCAGCAGTATGGAGCAGTGGTGTTCAACCTCTTTCGTGCCACGACCCCAATAAATAAAGTTTGAGACTGGGGACCCACTGCTTCCCCTCCCCCCTTCCTGGGACCCTATCCACCCATCCTGCCCCTGTTATTGCGTACTCCCCACCCCTGTAACGCCCTCCCAGCACTATTCACTGTGCTCAAATATTCTTATGAGAGGAGAGCAGAAAAAATTACCCTGAAGTCTGACACTAAGTGAAAGCTATTTTAGCACAATTGCTAAGAATCTGAGCAGAACTGGGACACTGTCTCCTGGTACCTGAAGGGATACACCAGATGCCTCCCCCTTTACCTGGTGGTGCTCTAGTCCAGTGGTCTTTAACCATTTTCATTCCTGTAAGTTGCTGCGACCCCACAACTGAGGCTTCGCCACTCCACTGGGCTCACGACCCCAAGGCTGAAGAACACTGCTATAGAGCCATGCTGTTTGCAACTAACCTTAATGTCTGGAAGTACAAATCAAAGAGTTTTGTTTGCTTGCTTATGAAAATGTATAAAGAGCTTGAAATGATGCAGTACAGCCAATGATGATCCGAAAGCAGCCCAATTTTCTATTTTTGATCAGCCTTATCAATGAAGTGGGGACCAAGGTTGGGGGCCGAGGCTAATGTCCTCCTATCAGTACCCATGTATCTCCATTCACCTTCCCAATTCCGTTCCTCTTTTGCTTACTCTCCCCATTTGACTCATCCATGGAGTCAAGCCAAGTACCTGATTACTGAACGACCGATCACTTTTTTGTGTTTTGGAGTTTGGTTCAGGACAAGGTCGCTGACAGGTTTGAGATTCTGGCTTCGTTCTAGGTCATGGGGAAAACAAACTCTCTGAACTGGTTTTTGGATTTCAATTCAGATCCGGTTTGACACCCTGACAGTAGCTATAGGGGTCCGTAGCGTGGTAAATATTGCAGGTGCCATAATGCGCCATGTAAGCAGCCTCTCCCACTCGACATCAGAGCCACTTTAGCTCCAACAGCAGGTGGGAAGGGCTGCTTACACAGTGCTCTGCAGTACCTGCAATACTTATAGCCCCCCTCCCCATAGCTACACTACTGGCAGTTTCCTGGTAGTCTCCCTGCTGCACACACTCTCTGCCTTTTTGCGTACAGGACTGCCACCTTCAATGCCAACACAAGACTTTCTGGTGCATGAGGCAACAACCAGTCTCTGTTCCGCCCACTCCCTGGATTGAAAAAGGAAAAGGAGAACAGGAAGAAGAAGTGTGGAGGAGAGCGGTGGGCTAGAGTGTCACTCTGAAAAGAGCAGTGGGCTGGAGTGTCGCTCTGTTTCTCCCACATGGTCTCCTCCACTCTGTCCTCTTTCCTCTCCAGTCCAGGGAGTTGGAAGAGGAGGAATAGTGGAGGCGAGTGGGTGGTCAGCGGTGGGTGCCCACGGTTAATCTGCTGCCTGAGTTGCCCACTCATAGATGGTCCAGCCCTGGAAATGCAGCTAGTGAAGCTTTTCTGTGCGTGGGGAAAAGCTTCATCTGCACAATCCAGAGTATCAGGCTGAAGTTAAAAGCACAGGAGCAGAGACAGAAAAAGAACGGTGGCAACCCCTAACTCTGTCTTCATGCTGTTGCCCGTCAGGCTAGGTGGTGCACTGGGGAAAGATCTGTGCTTTTAATGAAGTTGGCACTCGAACGTTCTGCGATGCTTTCTCACACTGCTTCTCTTGGGCTCACACCTTTTTTTCCAGGTTTTTGGCAACCCCATGGGCCCTGGGGGAAACACCTCTGGCAACCCCATGATGCCCAGCATGGCCAGCAGTGGCTCTGGCATGAACTCACCTCAGTTTATGGGACAGCAGCCTTTCCCAGAGGGATCCACCGGCAAGGGCTATGTGCAGCAGGCGATGTATAGTCGCAACTCTTACCCCGGAGGGCCAGGCTTCACTGCAAGGTAAGTGTCGGCGCTCAGTTGGCTCCCGTGTTGACCTGGGGAGGGGCCACAGCTCTGTGATTTGCAAGCGCATTCAGTCCCTGGCATCTCCGCATAAGGCTGGAGAAAGAGTCCTGTTGGAAACCCTGGAAAGCCACTCCCAGTGAGTGCTGACAGTACTGAACCAGATGGGGCCACTGAACTCTCAGTCAGGTTTCTCTGCTGCAAAAGAAGCTTATCCTTCCTGCTACCTGAGTACCTGGAAGCTGGTGTATTTTTAGGCTTCTGACTGATTGCTGGTGCAGCCCAGTGGCCAGGAAAACTAGCAGGGAATGAGGAAGTCCCCGGTTCAGATCTTACTCCTCCCATGAATCTCTTAGATGTTCTCAGCCCAGCCCCCAATCTCATGCCACTAGTCTACAGTGTGGGCATGATCACACCGGTGATCTACCTTGCAGAGTTGTTGTAAGCATTGCTACCAGGGTATGCGCGTGAAGCAGGGCCTTGGAGAGGAATTTTATCAGGGGGCACAAAGTTTCTTCTGGGCCCCTTTGCAAAGGGGGAGGGGTGAAACAGAACAGGGGAGGGTGGTGATGGGCGAGCAGAATAGGGGCAGGGAGGGGAAAGCTGGGTGAGGGGAGGGTAGAGACCACTGGGAAAGTCTTTGGAGCCCAGGTCTACTCAAGCGGCGTCAGTAGTGTTCCAGCATCCCCAGTCACAGTAATGTGCCCAGCATTCCGTATGGACAAGTCTGAGTAGATAGGAAAATGTCAGATCCCAGGAAATTTCTGGGCCCCTTACTTTGGCTCCTGGGCCCCCCTTTTGACCCTGGGCCCAGGTACAAATTACCCCCTTTATCCCCCTCTCCTAGGCCCTGCAAGAAGCATTTGCAGCACCAAAGTGGGATATAATTGTGGCATGTTATTATTTCTTATTGCTCCTATATTTGGGGCACAGAAGGGATTTTACCTCTGCGCCTGGTGGTAGGGTGGCTTTCCCATGAGGCTTGGCTCACTCGAGCTGTCAGGAGCTAGTCTCTTTCTTTGATTTGTCACTTTCAAATGTCTTACCCTCTCTTTCTCTCTCTCATTCTGGATGAAAGCCAGTGAATTGAAATGCTCGTTCAAAACGTTCTTTGAATGTTAAAAATCCCCCAATAGCCACTTAACCCCGGCCGTTAACATCCAGCCCAAACAAGGAGGTCTCGTGATGCTCTGGAAAACATTTAATCATGGACTTTGGGACCAGTCCAGGCAGTTTTGCAGTTGTGAGGCAGCCGCGTGGCCAGCCCGTCCGTGATAGCAGGTTGGTGAAATGCCTGCCATGGCCACTCTTCTTCCCAATCCCTGGATTTGAAAAGTAAGAGGGGAAAGGAGCAGAATGGGAAGTGTGGAGGAGATAAGATTGGTGGGCTAGCAACAGCATCAGAGACACTCTAGCCCACCACTCTCCTCTCTTCCTCTCCTGCCTCCTTCCCTTCCAAATCAAGGGAGGAGGAGCAATGGCAGTAGCTGGTGTGCCACCAGGTAAGGGGGTCAATATTTGTTTCACCACTTTAGGTAGCAGGAAGTCTTGGGCTGCGCCTGGGCAGCCACCAGGCATGTCTGTTGATGCACTCTTGTGGCCCAGACCTGACCTAGATGCTCGAGGACGGCATTTCTCAAACTGTGGGTTGTGACCCACTTGGTGGGTCTTGACCCAATTTCTGGTGGGTCCCGCAGAGCCTCCAATGAAAACACAGGTGATGGAAAGATCAGAAAACTAGTTGCCTCAAACCGTGAAACTTGTGTAAATGTAGGGAGATAAAAGTTTGAGGGTGTTTTTTCCTGGTGTATTTTTCTCCCAAGTCCATCAATGACAGGTCTTGGGGGCAGGTGAAGGCTGGGTCACATAACCAAGCCTTGGCCTCAAGCCTTGAGGCTATTCATTAGGGCTGCCTCATTACGAGAAATGGATTGTGTTTTATTTATTGGCAAATAAATAAAAGAATAAAATATTACTTGTAAGTAAATTGTTTCTTTCTAGGTGACCATTTTTTAAGTCTCATAAAGCTAGGTGGGCCTCAACAGAATGTCATTTTAAAAAGTGGGTCCCTATCCAAAAAGTTTGGGAACCTCTGCTTGTAGGAGAATTTTCTGCTACAAACAGGGGGCCAGAGCTGATGACCTTGTGGGTTCCTCCCAACTCTGTGGTTCTATGATAGCCTCTGTGCAGCGTAATCAAGAGGCCATTCTGGGTGCATCTTCAGTATCTTATTTACTCAGGTCTGGAGGCAGCTGTGTGTAGAGAATTTGCCCTTTAATAGTAAGGGAAAAGCAGCTGCTACCAGAGCAAATGAGGTCCTGTTATTCTCTAACGATGGTGAGTGGACAGTTCCTCCCCCTCGCCCTCCTCTGGGAACATAGTGAGAAGCGGCAAGGAAGCCGCATCTAAGAGCGTTTTTCATCCTCCTCTGCTGGTTCTTGTTGCCTGTGGGCGTTTGCTGCCTTCTGCAGGGTTGTGAAACAGACCAAGTGGAGCTGGGAAAGAAAGGAAGAAAGAAAGAAGGAAAGAAAGAAAGAGGAGGTTTCATCTTAATATCACTGGGAGGTTAACCTGTGAATCAGCCCAGTGTGTCATGAGAGAGCACACAAATAATAGTAGTGGGTGCATGACGAGCTGAGCTATCAGATGCAATTTGCCGGCTGTGTGAAGAGTCATCCCCCTTCTTCCTGTCATCTCTGATGCACAAGAGGGGGAAAGAGTGAGAGAGAGAAAAAGAGAGAATAAGGACAGCCACCAACTCATAGTCACCAGACCAGCTTGCGTCATCTCAGACACTTGTAGGATCCATCCTACTACCCTGTTTAGGCCTCCAACTCCTTTGGGACCATTTCCCCCCTCGACCGAAGGGACACTTGGAGCTCTTGCCCAATATCGATGCTCTTTTGTAGGGTTACCAAAATTCCAGGAGCCACCAGGGGAGGGAGGACTAAAAAAAAAAAAGCAGAACCTCGCAATGACTGTCTGGAGATCAGGAAACAGGGTCATCTTCCTGTCTCACTTCTAGAAAATCAGGCCAACTCCCTACATTGAACTAACCTGATTCAGGTTATGTGCCCTCTGCTTGCGCAAAATTAACAATTGATTAATTTTAAAACATTCTGTTCTACTCCCTGCAGCAGCCACCCAAAAAAGTTAAAACAATTTTAAAAAGCGTTGCAGTAATGACTCAAGCTGGACAAAAGCTAGCAGCAGCAGGAGCAAATTAAACATGAAAAAGGCTACCGGAACAGACAGGTCTTCGCTGAACTCTTAAGTCTCCGGTGTCTGGGCTTCCCAGGGGAGGGAATTCCACAATTTGGGTGCAGCTGCTGAAAGGGCCCTGCCCTTCATCCCTACCTGTGAAGCCTCACTGAGGCAGGACATGGACCAAGGGCACAGAGGATGTCCAAAGCACATGGGGAGATACATGTGAGAGGAGGCAGTCTTTGAAGTAACCAAGTTGTTGGGCTTGAAAAAGAATTCAGCACCTTGGATTGGGCATGGACACACAACTATGAGATCGTGCAGACCTGGCCATGGTGATCCATGCCACGGAGACGTTGAGGTTAGATTATTGTAACGCGCTCTATGTGGGGCTGCCCTTGAAGACGGTTCGGAAACTGCAACTAGTGCAGAATGCGGCGGCCCATGTAGTTACTGGAGGTGGGCAGTTCGACTGTCTGTCCGCTTCTCCAGCGGCTGCATTGGCTACCCCTTCGTTTCCGGGCCCAATTCAAGGTGCTGGTTTTGACCTTTAAAGCCCTATACTGCTCTGGGCCAGGGTATCTTAAAGATTGCCTACTCCCGTACAATCCGGCTCGTCCTCTTAGGTCATCAGAGAAGGCCTTTTTACAAGTGCCGCCGCCTAGGCAGGTACGTGGGGCGGTGGCAAGAAATAAGGCCTTCTCAGTAGTGGCACCAATGCTATGGAACTCCCTTCCCCTTGACTTAAGAATGGCTCCCTCTCTTGAGACTTTTTGGCGAGGCCTGAAAACCCTTCTGTTTAAACAAACCTTCTGAGTTCTCAGCCTTTTTAACATCTTTTCAACATCTTTTAATATTTTTTACAGGCCTGATTCTTTTATGATTTGCTGCTCTATGCTCTTTTTACCCGACTATTTTTTATCTGACTGCTGTTTTTATGATATGTGTTAATATGTTTTTATTTTGTTTTAAATTATGTTTTTAATCTGTTTTAACCTGTTGTAAGCCGCCTTGAGTCCCTTCAAGAACTTCAAGAGAGAAAGGCAGGGTAAAAATAAAGTTGTTGTTGTTATTATTATTATTATTATCTAACTGTTGTCAAAAAAGCAAAGGGGAAGTTACAGATGTGTTGGAGAAGTGTCTCTGTATGATCACCAGGGCTTGTGTGCTCTAAACTAAGGGAGTCGACATTTTATTTCTTCATCCTATTTCTGTTTACAAGGAATGCAGTGAGCCCTGCTGCTTAACCTCTTCCTCTCTCCAGCTATGCAGGCAGCCCAAACGGCCCTGGGGGAATGGGCATCCCTTCGCATACAGGGAGACCCCCTGCAGATTTCACCCAGGCAGCCGCCGCCGCCGCTGTTGCCGCCGCCGCCGCCACGGCCACAGCCACTGCCACTGCCACAGTGGCTGCCCTGCAAGAGAAGCAGAGTCAGGAACTGAGCCAGTACGGAGCGGTAAGAAGCAGCCTGTGATTCAGTCGGTGAAGCCTCCCACCATTTGGGGGTGAATAAATGTGAATCGGGCGATGACTGGAAAATGCTGAAGGGGTGTCATCTGTTTAGTTTGATTGCAGAAAGGTCAAAGGCTGGTGGCTTTGTTGAGAGGTGAGAAAGAGGCAGTGAAGCACAGAGGAAGGGGGAAACCTTTCTCCATCTGTGATGTATCCAATAAAATACAAGTCTAAGGTGGAGATGGGGAGAATTCTCCTCTTTGAATGGCAGATCAGGGCGTCCTTTAACACAGGGCTCTCCAGGCTCTGGCCCGCGGGCCAGATCCGGCGCCCTATCTAATCCTCCCCTGCATGAACAGTACTTACCGTTCTGCAAGTGAGTCTCTTGTTCCAGATCACCCCCAACCTTCGCGCTCGCCAGTTGCTTCCAAGGTCTTTTGCCCCAGCTAACTTTGTGCCTGGATTTCCGGGCACGCACATGTGGCCAGTGCAAAAGTTGGGGGCGATCTGTGGCATGAACGGGAGCGCCCCTGGGTGGAGTAGTAAGCTCCCTTCATGCCAGGGACTGCATTACCAATGCGCAGCGATCTCCACTTTGGAAACCCACTACAACTGGGCAAAAGACCACATGTTATATATCCTAAGCTTCTTATCCCAACTCTAACTCTACCTTTGTTTGTTAAAAATTTAAAATTACATAATAATAATAATAATAATAATAATAATAATAATAATAATAATAATAATAATAATAATAATACAGGTATTTATATACCGCCTTTCTTGGTCTTTATTCAAGACTTTATTCAAGGCGGTTTACATAGGCAGGCTAATTTAAATCCCTGTAGGGATTTTTACAATTGAAAGAAGGCTCTATCTTTCAAGAGCCACAACAATTCAGATGTTTCGTTCTGATCTGGCCTCCATCCTCCCATGCTCAGAGCAGATGGAATAACTCAGCTTCAGCTTGTCAGCTGCTTCAAGGTCGCATGGTGCCAGTGGCCTCGAATTGGCGACCTTGTGGATGTTATCTTCAGGCAAATGGAGGCTCTACCCTCTAGACCAGACCTCCTGCCCCATATACATCTAATATAAATATGCATATACTGGGACACAAATGTCCAGGGCGCAAAAAAGGACAGATGCAAATGTCCAATACTGGGACACATTTGATTGGAGCCCAGTTGTCCAGGGTGTAGTGGTCCTGTCCCTGTTCATTGGTAGGGATGAGCCCTGGGAATCCATTGAAGCATATGCCATTCTTCCAGTTGCTTTCCTCAGTATCTACTGGTTTGGTGTTGTGTTGTACTAAGATTTTCCTTCTTTCTTCTCTCTGAAGATGGGGGCCGGGCAGCCCTTCAACAACCAATTCCTTCCTCACTCGGGGCCCCGGGGGCCAGCTGTCCCTCCTGGAATGAACCCTGCCAATATGGGCGGCGTGATGGGAACTTCCGGAATTTCTTCCATGAGCATGAACACCGCGAGGGCTCCTACCATGAACGCCTTGTATGCTGGACAGCGGATGCCCCAGCATGGATACCCTGGCCCTCCACAAGGCCAGCAGATCCCCAGGCAGGGGGTCAAGAGAAGCTACTCTAGTGAGGTGAGCATAGAGTAGGGGATGTTTTAGGAACTCGGGGCAACCTTCAGCTTCTTGAGCTGTTTTAGGGTCTCAAACATATTATCGGTAATATTGATGGGCAATGTATGTGCCCAGCTTGTTTCTCTCTGGTTTTCCTGGGAACTAAGAATGATGAAACCATGGTGGATGGTAAACTGGTGATTAAATCTGACCAAACACAGATTAGAAGCCTATTTGCAGGCTTATTCTGTGGCAATGGTGGTGACAAATTAATCCTAATTCTTCACCGTCATTGCCGCAACACAGACCAATGAGACTTGCCCAGGTGGTAAAATCCTTACTGCAACCTTGGCTAAGTTCTGATCAGACTTCACTCTCGGAGGGCCACTATGACATGTCTGCAAGACACGATGGATGAAAGCTCTTGTGTCTGACTTTAAAATGCTGTGTTGGTGTTGCCATGCAAGGAATGCCCATGGCTTCCATTTGTCCTTTTCCTCAAGAGTTGTTGATGGCCATGGGCTTAGACTATTTTAAAAGGGGGTCAGACAATTTAACGGAGAGACAAATCTTAACAATAACTAATAGTTATGATGACTACTTGCTAGCTCCAGGTTTGGTACAGTCTGCCTCTGAATGCCAGTTGCAGGGGAGCAACAGCTGGAGAGAAGTAGGTTTTTTTGTCCTGCTTGTGGGCTGTCTGTGGAGGAATCTGTTGGGTCACAGATGGCCTGATCCTGCAGAACTTTTCTTTTGTTCTTAAGTCGTTTGGATGAGTTTCAGTTGGTGTAGAACAGTGTTTCTCAATGTTTGTCCCCTGCTGTACCACTTTGCATGGTCCACCTATTGGAAGTACCACTGGAAGTGACTGTCGATGATGTCCCACATGAACCGCGACACCCACCTCAAGCACTATTGGCGGTTCGGGTACCACTGATTGAGAAACACTGATGTGGAAGGAAGGCAATGCAGTAACCCAAATGTGGAGGCATGGTTAAATTCTCCCGTCTCTCTTGTCTCTTCCAGGGCTACCCAGGGCAACAGTACATGCAAGGTGGTCAGTACCCCACCCAAGCCGGACAATATGCCCCCAGCGCACTTCAGCCATCAGCTCCGTCCCCCTCCTACCCTGGCCACCGGATGTCCATGCAGCAGGGAATGAGCCAGTATCTCTCTGCCTCTGGCACAAGTGGCCCATACTATAAGGTACCCAGTTTCTATGGTAACAGCTTCCAAGGCTCTCTGTGGATATGTGTGTGTGTGTGGGGGGGAATTATTCTACCTGTAAGAGGAGAGAGAGAGAATTCTCAGTAGTAATGATGAATATGCCCGGTGAGAATCCAGCTTTGTTGGTCTGAGCCATTTTCATTCTGCCCTCAGAGTGAGCCACGGGGAGGCCGGATGCATCCCACTGTAGTTTAATCTGTGGCAAGGGACCGCTTTGTCACTGCTGGCTCCAGTGCCTTTGCCCCTTCCACCTGTGCTGCAGTGTTGATGCATTCAAGATGCAAGGTGGTGATGGCTGCCTCTCTCTTTGTCCACTTGACTCCTCCCCCCTTCCCTGGAGAGAGGAATGGCATGGGAAAAAGAAATGTGAAGGAGAGGAGCATAGTGAGCTAGTTCAATGCTCCAGACCAGAGGTGTCAAACATAAGGCCCAACGGCTAGGTATGGCCCACAGAAACTTTTTACCCAGCCCTTGTGATATCTCGGCTCTCCCAGGACCACCATCAGCTGCTCTCAGCTGCTGAGCTGTGAAGCAATACCTTGGCAGAAGCAGCACTGCTAAAAAGGCAGCCAGCGTGATGATTGGGCACTCCCGTATCTTGAAAATATGATCAAGGTTTGCATATTTTCTCTTTCAGCTAATGAGTTTCTATGTGAGAACAAGCTGCTTATTTCTGACTGTCATCTGCATAATGACATCACTTCCTGCTTCATGATATCACTTCTAAGTCTCAGCAGACACCATTTGGCCGATTATATGAAATGAGTTTGACACCCCTGCTCTAGACCTCCATGCTTTGTCTTCTGCTCCATTCCATTTCCCTTTTCCTTTTTAACTTAGGGGACAGGATGAGGAGCAGCGGCAAGTGGAAAGGGGGGATCATTGGGCATGCTGCCCATAGAGATCCTAAGAAATTAACGCACCCACCCACCATCGCCAGCTCACCAAATGATAGCTTATCACTGTTGTGCAAAAGGGACCAAAGAAGAGGACTTCTTCCTGGGTGAAACTGTAAACCAGTGGCAGAAACAGGAACAAAAATCCTGAATCTTTTGGGGGCGGGGGTCTGTCAGTGCTGAAACTGTCTTCTCTGGGTCACTGAGTCAGCTATAAGAAATGGAGACTGACCTGAAGGTGTTGAGAGTTTTCTCACTCGGCCCTCTGATGTGTGATAAATTAGGTTGGCATTTGAATTTGGGGGGGAGGGGTGGCCCCTCACCTTTTGGGATAGCAATTGTTTTTACAAGGTTACAAGGGCCCTTCGGTTGGGGGGGGCATTTAGGGCTTTCTACCTTCTCCCTTGCCTTCTTAATTTTGACTCTGGATTAGACTACAGTCATGCCTGTTTTGAGAGTGAGAATGGGCCAGGGGATGTAGATGACTCCATCAACGTTCTTTGGGTTTTCCCCTTTCCAGCCTTCCGATCAGTTCAATGGTCAAAATGCCAGCTTCAACGGGGGCAGCTTCAACAGCTATGGACAGGCTGTGATGAACGGGGTGAGTCTTACTGTTTGCTGGCTTCAGAATTAAACTGGGGTGCCTCACTGTGATGGAGAAGCCAAGTGAGCGCTCTGGTGAAACTGTAGCTTCCTTCTGTATTAATCAGAGGCTGTTCCTGTGTTTGCTTATTGTTTCCAAGTCCCTGTTCAGTAGCGAATACAGTTCTTGCTTGCCCTGTTTCAACCACATCATATCATTTAATGCCTCTGTTAACCACATAAGCCTCTCCCTTCAAATAATGTGTGTCTAACTGGTGTACCGTTAGCCTCATGTTTGGTTCTGCTTTCAGCCTGCAAGATCCATGCCCGGTTACCCCAGCTCTCCTCTACCTGGTAACCCCACCCCTCCAATGACACCGGGAAGTAGCATCCCTCCATATATGTCTCCGGGGCAAGATGTGAAGTCACCCTTCCTTCCAGACATCAAGTCCAATATCAATTCTTTGCACCCCTCTCCCTCTGGTAAGTGTTTGGATTAAAGCCCTGGGACTGTGATTGGCTTGCCATTGACACACAGGGTCATCGACTGAGGGCTGGTGGGGGTTTACACGTGGATCTGAAGAGCTGGAGGGGTTGTGGCCTTGAATGCCCCTCCTGATTATCCTTATCTCAGGCAAGTGCTGTAGGCAATCTTGGAGAGATCTTGCTCTCTGTGCACACGCGCTTGTGAGACGCTTCAGTTTAGATGTCTGCCGCCAGTCTGGCAGGCTGGCCCATTTGAGTTACTGTCTTGCTCGCTTCCATACACTTACATCATTCCTAGGAAGCACTGCCAGTAATCCCATCTCTGCCCCTTGGTCTGTTCTGACCCAGAAAAGCATGCTTAAATTGTGTGCTATCTTAGATGACGTTCCTTTTTCTTTTGGTGTCTTGTTGCAATCCCCAGCATCAGTTGAAGATCTGTTGCCATCTTTGCCTTTTTGCATTCTTTCTCCATGGCTGCTGTTAGTTGCATAGCTGAGGGGGGCAGGGGGGTACATTGCCACAGGTACCATGCCTTGAGGGGTGTCCTAAAAGCCTCCGAAAGGCACTTCTGGTTTTCAACAAAAACTGGAAGTGCCTTTCAGAGGCACCAAAAATGTTGTATGGGGGGAGTGTTAAAAATTTGGAGAGGGGTTTTAAAAATTGTTGTGTCCTTGGGTACCAGATGCCTTAGCTATGCCACTAGCTGCATACTTTTATGGAATCCTCTTGCTTGGGAGGTTCTCTGGAGCCCTAACCCGAATGCGTTTCTCTATCATTAGAGATGTTTTAACTTGAGCTGATCCACAAGGCCGTGGCATACGACTGCCCTTGCAGCCCCACTGTTGACAGTACATATGTGAACAGTGGAAGCTACTTGCGGGGCTGAAGGGCTGGGGACTTCTTGTATTTAGCAGTGGGGAGAGCAACTGCTTCTTTTCAGCCCAGGACACCATCCTTCTGTTGATACCAGCGGGATGATACCACCATACTCTGTTGACACCTGATACCAGCGGCTGTTGCTGGTATCCCCCTTCTGTCCCATTTTAGACTGCAAGCCCTTCTGGTCAGGGAGCCATCTTTTGATTCCTTTTTGTTATGAGAGCTTTTGCATTGTAAAACAGTATATACATTTTTTTACTCCCCAGTTCACGCAGGAGGCAAAAGGAATGTCCTATGTTCTTCCTACCCCTGAGGATATTTTTTATTTGATTATTAGGAGTCCTTTGGCAGAGCAGGGGATCGGTTTATACGTTTTATCGGAAATAAAATGGCAAAGGGTTCTCTAGGAAGTATGGCTTCAGGCGAAAGGTGGACCAACCTGGATATTCTCTACAGAAAACACAAACTCTTTCCCTCTATATAAAAAATAGCATGTGAAAGTTGAAAGGTTCAGCCTAGCTCTCTCTTTTACGTTTATTTATTAAGAGATTGATGCCGTGCTGTTCAGTCCCAAAAGGACAGCTCAAAGCACAGAATGACATAAATAATGAACAGGCTATGCCAGCCTCCCAGAACAGAGACTTCCCCGAGCTGGGGCTGCAACCGATAAGGCCTTGTCCTGGGTTAAACTTGATCAAACCTCTGATGGTAGGGGAATGAGTCGCAGAGTCCCAGGCAACCAGTGAAGATGGTGGGCAGATTCATGTGGGAAGAGACGCTCTCCCAGATATTCTAGCCCCGAACTGTTATGGACTTTAAAGGTTAAAACCAACACCTTAATTTGATCCCAGAAACCAGTGGTAGAGTTGCGTCAAGTACTGGCTCCCAAAAGAAGCTGTGTCGCCCAGTTCTGGCCCAGCTGAAGTTTCTGAATGCATTTCAAGGGGTGACAGAACCATTGTGTCCTGGCCAGATGCGTCCCCGTCATTTTCATCCCTGGACATTTGCACCCATTGTTTTTTGTGTTTTTTTTTTTTGGCATCCCAGACATTTGTATCCCAATATATGTATATTCGTATTAGATGTACTTTTTAAATTTTTAAAATGCAAAGGCAGGGTTAGGGTTAGGTTTAGGACTGGGATAAGTGACTTGGCATACATATCTTGGGGTTGTTGCCTAGTTATAGTTTCTTTGTCGCCCAGTTATAGTAGGACACAAATAACCGAGACACCAAAAAAAAAATAAAAAATGGATGCAAATATACAGGATGTCAATGACCTGGATGCATTTGACCAGGGCGCTGACCCTAGTACAGTGTTTCTCAACCAGTGGTACCTGTACTGCTGGTGGTACTTGAAGTGGTGTCCAGTGGTACTTGCGTGACCCCCAGACCCCCACCACCTGGCAGTGAGACCAGCAAAGCAACCCAACAAGCTGCACTAGGCGATTTGGCTCAGTGGGCAGAGTTCAAGTGTGCACTTTTTTCACAATTGAAAAAGCCCTTCTTTCCACCATGAGCCTCTTACTGGGGTTTGTTGTATTCCATCTAGCCTCCCAATCTGGAATTAACTAGCGATGACATCATCACCAGTTACTTCCAGTGGTACTTCCAATAGGTGGATCATGCAAAGTGGTATGGCAGGGGGACAAACATTGAGAAACATTGCCCTGGTACCATTTCAAGAGAGCGCCCTGCAGTCCTCTCCTCTTGATGGAACCAGGACATGCGGTGGCCTGATCTGCTCTAGAAAGAGGCACAATTGGTGCCCCCATCCCCCCCATCTGTGGAGCGAAGTGGTACAGTCCCAGGCAAGCTTTGCCACTCGATTCGAGACGGCTTCAACTGACTTTGGACTGGGCCAGGAGATGCCCAGTTGCAGATTTGGGGAACTCTGGAATGTTGGGGGCCTGAGGGATCCTTGGCAGTTGGAAGCTACAGTTGAGCCCTTTAGCCCCAACTGCTAAGGTAGTGGGTTGGAGGGCAGCAAGGACCCCATTAGGATTTTATGGATGCATTTGTTCAATGCATAGATATAATAGATACTTGTGCATTTGCTCAACAAAGCAATAGTCAAATAGCAGCACAAAATCAGCATCCCAAGAGCTGAAACGGCAGAGTCATCGTCAAAAGCGAGCAGCAGAGCCCAACCCACCATATGGCATCTGGAGGCCACTCAAAAGAGAGAGGTCTTTGGGCCCCTCTTCCGGAGGACCTGAGGATGCAGTGGGTGCAGTCTGGAAGGGCAGGTGCACAGAGAGTCCCTCTTCCAAATATTTGGGAAAGAGTGCACCATGCCGAGGAAGGAAGAAGCTGCGGTCCCTGGCTGAACAGGGGAGGCTGGGAGAGAAGCTGGGCCTGCGCGTTGCCCTTCCCAGTGCAGTTAGCGGGCCCTTTGGTCTCTCGCCAGATGCACGCTTTCCCTTCGTATGTCCCCTACTACCAGACCAGGCTGGCCCCTCTGCCTCCGTACGCGTACCTGCAGTGCCTTCCAGCGCAGGTAGCCCTAAGACCTCAGTCGATCACCGGCAAATTCTCTCCTCATGCCCCCTCAGGAAACCCATGTGATGAATTGCGGTTGACCTTCCCCGTGAGGGACGGGGTGGTCTTGGAGCCCTTCCGCCTCCAGCACAACTTGGCTGTCAGCAACCATGTCTTCCAGCTCAGGGACTCGGTTTACAAGACTCTGATGCTCAGGTGAGATCATTTTGCTTTCCTTGTATCACCCCAGGCTTATTTTTCCACCAACTCTAGCGAGAGCGGCATCATAGCCGCCAGTGCCCTGGCGCTGGGCGCTCCCTCCTCTCCCGCACGTGCTCTGATTCTCTTCCTTACTTTCCGCTTCACAGCAACTCTGATTTGCCATTACATCCAACTCGTAGTTTGCCTTTAAACAAGAACAAAATAAAAACCCTGTGCATAATTTCGTTTCCCCAGTGCTAATGTGGAGGCAAACTGGTTTGCAGTAACCATAGTTTTGGTGACTAACCATGGTTTGCCCATATACAATAACCAGAACAAACGGTAACTTGATGTGAAGCAGGACGAAATCTTGGGCAGCCATTTGGTGTACTTTCAGAGCAGATGGGACATTATTTTATGCTGTTGATAATGAATTGTTGTCTGTCCTGTGTTCCCTGGTTCATCTGCCCCAGAGGCCATGTGCCAAAAGCTGCACCTTCCTAGAGCATCTCAGACCAAAATGCCCCATGACATCTGACAGTCACATTTGCAACTCCAAGAGTTCCTTCTACGGATGCTGGGGGGGAGTGGAGCATTAGCAACCTGAGTTTGGCCTGAGCAAGGTTAAATATTCAACCTTCTCCTGACATACAGCTCAGGCTTTTGCTCCTTAACCTTCAGGCATCATTCTCAGACCGCTTTTCCAACTTGTTGAATGGACCTGCACTTTTGGTATTGGCCAGTGAGAGCCTGCCAGATTACTGCTGCAGTGTAAAATTCTTGCTTCTTGGGCTCCTGGATCCTTGTTCTTTGATCTGGCTCCCTCCCACCTGCTCCTGGGGAACTTGTGCCTTTCCAGAGGCATTATCTTTGTTTAAAAAGGAGTACTCAACCGTTTCTCCGCTTTTAATAGGCCTGATTTGGAGCTGCAATTTAAATGCTACCACCACGAGGACCGACAGATGAACACCAACTGGCCGGCCTCGGTCCAGGTCAGCGTGAATGCAACACCCCTGACCATTGAGCGAGGGGACAACAAGACGTCGCACAAGCCCCTCTACCTAAAGCAGGTGTGCCAGCCGGGGAGGAACACCATTCAGATCACGGTGACTGCTTGCTGCTGTGTAAGTTCTTTTTTTCGCCTTCTTCGTGTTTCTGAGAGATCCCTTGTTCACTCTGCTGCATGGAGTTCACTGTTGTGTTTGCCTCTCTCTGCCCTGGGAAAAGCCCAGAGTGATTTTCACCCCCTAGTCATATCACTCCCCTTCTTATTTTTTCCAAAAGCCACCCGGCATCTCATTAATCTAATCCCCCTTCTTTAAAAGCTCCTGTGGGCTATGGTGGTGTGACCTCTTAGGTGGTGTGTCCCAAACAATCAAAACATTTGTACCCAGAAGGCCAAATTCTATGTGCTTCCATATTCTTTGTGCTTCCAGGGCTGTCCTGTCTTGTCGGCACACAACCAGATAAGGAGAATAGCAGTGCTTTGTGTGCTGCCTGAGGCACCAAAAAGTCCTGAGCGCTGCCTGTACACCCCCTCAGTAATTCCTACAATAACTCTGCAAGTTAGGCAGAGTATTGTCCCATGGTATTGTCCCAGCATTGTAGATGGGTGACCGAGATGGGGAGAGAGCAGCTTGTCTATGCCCAACCAATGAATCTGTGCCGAGCTGAAATTTTTGGCTAATGACCTCCTGGTTCCTACTCTTATTCACAATGTGACAGCAGCCGACACATGGAGCAGGAAAGCAGGTCCCAATCCTTGGAGCAAGAGGGAGAAGCAATTTGCTGTGTGGAGTTGGTAACCCCTCCTCTTTTCTTCTTATTCTTTGTAGTCACACCTCTTTGTCCTGCAACTGGTTCACAGGCCCTCTGTACGGTCTGTTCTGCAAGGCTTGATAAAGAAACGCCTGCTGCCTGCTGAGCACTGCATCACCAAAAGTGAGTAGGTGCACCCTTCCCTACCTGGAAATGGGGCCAGGGAACTGGGGTTCTCTGTCCTGATTCCTTAAGACAGTGATGTTCATTTCCTGTGGAGTAGAAATGAGGAATCAAGTCTTCTGGGACGTTCGTATCACTAGAAAAAAGGCGTGCAGTAATAAAGACCCATGGCCGACACATCTGTGGGACAACTGAGGCAGTTGTTTCAGGCAGTGACTTGGAGTGGGGTGCCAAAGGCCTGCCTCTTCAGCTCCTGCTCTGTGACTTTTGAAAAGGAAGTGGGGAACAGAGCATTACAGCAGCCATTTTCAACCGCTATGCCGCGGCACACTGGTGTGCCGCGGATGGTCTGCAGGTGTGCCACAGGATGTGAGCCCTTGCTGTCATTGGGCGTGCCTTAACAATTGTAGAAAAATTAATGGTGTGCCTTGTCAATTTTAGTGCCTTGTCAGTGTGCCAGGAGATGAAAAAGGTTGAAAATCACCGCATTAGAGACAGGTTGGAGGAGAAGAGGGTGGTGGGCTAAAGTGTCATACTCGCCTTCCTCTTCTGCTCCATCCATACAGGGAGCAGGAGGAAGAGCAGATGGGCAGTCCTTGCCACTGTGGCTCTTGAGTCAACCTCCTGGATGGAATAGTCCTCTCTGATATTGTTAGTCCCAACTAGAAGCAGCTCATAGTATCTCTGCTGTCGGCTGGGTGCTTCCTGAGTTCAAATGTCAGAGAAAGAACCTAGAGCCTCCTGTTGCAAGCAGCCTTTCAGTCATCAGGTTGCAACATCTTTCATCCTTCCTAGCAGAGGTCACAGCAGAACCCTCCTGATGAGAAGTGTAGGAAGTCAAGCCCCCTTTTGACATACGAATAAGGATTCTGCAGATCTTGGGTTGGGACAACAGGGGGCAGTGACATGGATTCAGTGGGCTATGACATGGGAGGTAGGGCAGGCTCTCTGCAACTGGAGTCTTGTCAACCCAGTTGTCAACCCTTGCTGGAACACTACTTGGTCCAGTAACTGGCGCCATGTTTAAGCTCCCTGGGTCAGCTCCAGCCACCAGTTCCCATTCTGGCTGCTCTCCCCCCCCCCCACCTCACTGCTTCCCTCTCTCTACCTAGTCAAGCGGAACTTCAGCAGTGGCACAATCCCCGGAACTCCGGGTCCAAACGGCGAAGATGGGGTGGAGCAGACAGCCATCAAGGTATCCCTCAAGTGTCCCATCACTTTCCGGAGAATCCAGCTTCCTGCGCGGGGTCACGATTGCAGGCATATACAGGTGGGTGCCCAGTCTAAACTGCACTTCCCATCACTCTGCAGGGACGTTAGACTTGCGTCATTGAGCCCCACCAACTGTGCCCTTGGTTGATTGTAGCCTGCTCTTGTCCAAGAAGCACAGCATGGCTTTGTGTATGTTTTCCCAGCAGTACAGAGCATCTGAAGCCTTCAGCCGGTTTTCACTAATTGGCAGGGACTGCCCAAATTCTCCTGGCCCCAGGGGCAATGTTCTGGTAGTACACTATGCGATGGCGTAGCTGGAGGGGGGGCAGAGTACCCAGCCTGGCAGGGTGCCTCAGTGGGGCGGGCAAGCAGCCCCTCTCTTCGTAGCCATTCCATTTTGCTCCCCCCGCCAGGAATGGCTCCAAAGGGAGGGGCCGCTTGCCGGCGCCACTGAGGCTCCCTGCCAGGCCGGGTGCTCTGCCCCGCTCCAGCTACACCACCGACGCTATCCATTGCTGCTGCTGCTCCTTCTCTTGTCCCTTGAACTTGAAAAGGAACAGGGGGACTGAGAGGCCCAGGAGAGTGGTAGCCTAGAGTGTCTGATTTCCTTTTCTCCCTCTTTTCTATTCCGTATCCAAGGAGCAAGAGAAGGAGGAGCAACGGGAGGGGCAAAGTGGGTCCCTCATGTCAATCTGCTACCTGAGGCAACCGTCTCAGTTGGTCTCATGGACAGACCGGACCTGCTAATTGGAACTTTTTTTTTATTAAGGCTCAATTGCTTGTCCTCTCTCCAGATTCTCCCTGCCAGTGGAGACCAAGCAGCTTCCAGGCTTGGCAAGCCCGTGGATTGATCATTCAGTATACAATTAGACACACATATAATAAGGGGAGGTAAACAACCGTTCCCCGCCCCCTAAATAGAAACTGATATATGATACATCAAATGAATGTCATCGCATCTTGCATTGTCATTACTGATACTCTTTTCCTTTTCAAAAAAAAAATCAAAGCAAAATAGAAGTTCTTTCTATTAAATCCTTACAGTGCTGTTAGAATTGGATTATTCACGCCGTCTCGTATATAATGAATAGTACCGGAGTTTAGAAATGTAGCCCTGTTTTGAACCAGCATTGTGACTGCGTTCATTTTTCTCTCCCTTAAACAGTTTCCGCACAGTCGGTTCATTCATAACTGTCGCCCACCAGTTTTTTTTCAACGCCACTCATCTTTTGTGGGATGATATCAGTTTCCCATTATTTAGCTACTGGCTTTCTTGTGGCTGTAACTGCATTAGGAACCAAACGCTGACCTTTCTTGGGTACTGTTTCTCTCTCCAAGCATTAACAGTGCACAAATGGGAGAGGATAGAATATTCTTTCCAAGAATACCCCATGCAGACAATCACCCGGGATTTAGTTACAAAGGCACATTTTCCACCTCTGCCTGTAACCTCCATTCTAATGATTGCTTCAGCATTGCCCCAAAGCTATCCTATGAGATGGTTTTGATTTTTGAGAAGTTTGCCAGTGGTTCTCACACATTTAGTACCGGGACCCACTTTTTAGAATGAGAATCTGTGAGGACCTGCTGGAAGTGATGTCATGAATTTTCAAGCACGGAAATTTTTAACAATCCCAGGCTGCAATCCTACCCAAACTTACCCAGGAGTAAGTCCCATTGACTGTCATTGTTAAAAGAATATACATAGTAGCTTGTTAAAAGTACAGGTCTGTAACATTTCCCCAAATGCTGTCACATACCATGATAGCATTAAGTCTAATATATTAAAAATAAAATGCTGAAATGCATGGGGCCCCCCCCTGAAATTGGCTCGTGACCCACCTAGTGGGTCCCAACCCACAGTTTGAGAAACACTGCCACAACAGTAACATCTAATGTGAATTTTTCTTGATTGGATGAGACTTCACAGGCAAACCCACCCACAGAATTTCACTATTCTTGAGTGGTCCTATTACCAAGCTCCCTTGCCCATGTTCATCTCTGTCATACTCCACATTTCTTTTTCTCAGTAGGTTGTCAACTTTTGACAAAAGTTTTTTGTTGCTTTCCCTCTCCTATCAGAAATGATGACTTAGTCTTTGACCACGGCCAAAAATTCCATGAATCCAAGAAAGCAACTGTGACGTGGCAGTTTGTTCCTGAAAAGAATAACATCATCACAACAGCTGCCCCCAAACTTATCACAGTCACGGAGCCCTGTCACGGCTGTGCCATCACTCAGTTCTCCTGGGCGCTACCATCTTGAATACTGTGAGATCTCGCACTATTCAAGATGGTGGCGCTCGGGAGAGCTGGTCACTAGGGATATCCCATGGTGCCTCTGTGAATTGGCTGTAGCATCCATAGATGCCTCAGTACACAGTTTGGGAACCACTAACGATGCTCGTTAGGAAAGGCAGAAGACCAAGCTGACCTAACTGACCTATTTTGTTTTTGTTATTAGCAGAAGTGTCATACTGATGGATTATTAAAAGTCTCTCTTTGTTGTTCTGATAGTTTTAAAAATCCTTGACTGTTAGTGGACAGCCCTGTGCCTGGTCAGTTGTCGAAATCTCAGTTGACCAGTTCCACGCCAAGCCAGCTTCCAGTGCTTTCTCTCCATCACACCTCTCCTTTTTGTCTTTGCCCAGTGCTTTGATCTGGAGTCGTACCTGCAGCTGAACTGTGAAAGAGGAACGTGGAGGTGTCCAGTTTGCAAGTGAGTATTCCGAGTTTTGGAGGCGGGAAGCTTAGTCAAGAACTCAATGTAAGGCAGTGAAACAGCCAAAGGACTTAAATCTGTACTAAGAGCCCTGCTGGATCGGGCCAGAAGCCTTATCTAGTCCAGCATCCCACTTCTTGCATTGCCTAGTCAGATTCCCCTGAGAACCCCCAAGCAGGAGACGCAAAGCAATAGCCCCACCCACCCCCAGTGTCTGTCATCTCTAGCAGTGTACAGACTGGAAGCTCAGCTGGACCAGTCGCCTGCAAGGGCTTCCTCTCTCTGCTGCATGTATTTCTCCATCATTGTCTCAAGTGTCTGCTGAAATCCAAGAAAGGTGCATTCATTTTTGGGGCTTGCCCGGGGCACAGTGAAGGGAAAAGAAGTTGCAAAGAAGCCAAGCCGGAGTGTATCCATAATGCAGAACGAGCCCACAGCCTGTTGGCTTTTCAGTGCTACCTCCTCACCCCGTTCTTTGCTTTGTTCCCAGTAAAACGGCCTTGTTGGAGGGGCTGGAGGTGGATCAATACATGCTGGGGATTCTCATCTATATTCAAAAGTAAGTCTCTGCTTTTGCTTTGCCCTCTTTCCTCAGTGAAAGTGTCTGGACCAAATATTTTCCCACCCCCTGCCCGGTTTTATTGATTTTTATTAATGATTTTACTCATTCTTTGCACACATTGTACATTTTATTACGGGGCTTTGTGTGCCGCCTTGGGCGTTTGCTTCAGTAGGGGAAAGGCAGGATAGAAATTCTTTAAATAAATAAGTAAAATGCAAAGC
This sequence comes from Tiliqua scincoides, assembly GCF_035046505.1. Classification (NCBI taxonomy): domain Eukaryota; kingdom Metazoa; phylum Chordata; class Lepidosauria; order Squamata; family Scincidae; genus Tiliqua; species Tiliqua scincoides. The sequence goes on from NC_089831.1 coordinate 12,767,848, forward strand.
ATTGGTCAGGGTCACAGTGTGCTGGTGCTGTCTGCTCGCCAGAGGCAAGGCCAATGCTGGAATTGGACACGACAACTCACATCCTTTTCCTATATGACGTCACAACTAGGGAAGGCTATTCTAGTAGGAGAAATACAGGGCAAGGACTCTCGAGCACCTAGGCAGCTCTGGGAAATGGCCTTCAACAGAGCTCTTGGCTGATCACTGTGGTTTTAAGTGTGAAGGAGCAGTGAGTGAACACCCAGTTTGGAAAACATCTGGTGGATGGAAAATGGAATCCAGTGGTGTAGGCAAGGGATCGTGCCTTTCAGAGGCTTTAAGGTTTTCTGAGGCACAAGGAGTCCTCTCTGCACCTCAGAACTCCTCCTGGATGCTTCGGGATCTGCTGTCGAGGGTGTGGGTTAGCACCCCCTTAAGGTGTGGTATCTGGGTCAATGTACCCTCTGCCCCCCCTTAGCTATGCCATTGATGGAATTATTGGTGGGAGGAACATATTTCCAGAGAACTGTGGTCTTTCTATGGGCTCTGTCCATTTGTTGAGCTTAACTTACAAGTGCTCTTTGGATGAGATCACCTGTGCACTGCGTGTATCCATTTCTCTGCTTTGTAGTGAAGTTGGGTGGCCAAGTACCTATTGTTCACAGGTGACCCAGATCTGCCCGTAAATAGGGCAGAGCTTTCTACGTATTTGGGGGGAGGAGGAGGGGGGAATTTGCTACGTCCACGCATTAGACCATATGTTTGTAAATGAGAAGACACAGAATGTTTTAAAAGCTATTTAAAAACTAGCCCTGTGAGCTTCCAGAAATACTGAAGCAACTTCTTACTGGAGAGAGAACATCTGGATTCATGTTGAATGCAAAAGACTTATCTTTGCAGTGAGTAGGGGACGTGCTGCCACCCAGTTGCAGCTGTGGAGAAATCCAAGAAAACTCATTTTCTGTGGACAACTCTCACTTTCCCTCCAGCCACCTGGTCTTATAATAATAACAATAACAATAACAATAACAATAATAACAATAATAATAATAATAATAATAATAATAATAATAATAATAATAATAATAATAATAATAATACAGGTATTTATATACCGCCTTTCTTGGTCGTCAGATTTCTCCTTAGACTTCATTCAAGGCAGTTTACAAAGACAGGCTGTTCTAAATCCCCATAGGGATTTTTACAATTGAAGAAAGGTTCTGTCTTTCAAGAACCACAATATTTCAGATGGATCTTTCTGATCTGGTATCACATTGTGGCCTCCAGTTTCCTCCCATGCAAGCTGACAAGCAGCTCCTTCATCTCTCACATGGAGGGCAGCCAAGACGCTTCTTCGCTCACACCAGTGGAATAACTCGGCTCAGCTTGTCAGCTGCTTCAAGGTCTCACCATTCTTGGTGCCGGTGGCCTCGAACTGGCGACCTGCGGATGTTATCTTCAGGCAAACGGAGGCTCTACCCTCTAGACCAGACCTCCTGCCCTGGTCTTTTACCAGCCCTGCTTGGAGACACCAGGGATCAAAGCTCATTCAGAGCCTGTGAATGGGCAAGGTCCCTCAAACACAAGGCAGTCCAATGAGGATGCAAAACTTCACTTTCACCATCTGAGGGCACACACTCCCCATTTTCACTGTTGGGGAAAAAAAAGGACAGTAGTGCTTGTCGTAAACAAGAAGGAACCAGATCAAACCTGCTGGGCATTGAGGCAGAGGCATCCTGGCCGTGGTGTGCAATTTGCTGCATCACTCTCTCCCCCACCCCTGGGTCTGATGCTCCCAAGGACAAATCGTTTCACCGGAAAGACCCAGCTCAAGCAGGCTTTCTGAGAAGCGCCAGCCAAGAGGGCTTGTTTGCAGGAGGTCTTCTCCTGAGACAGTCATACCAGACCTCAGTGCGGCCTTGGGTTTCACACAGTGCGGGGATCATCCTGAAGTGGGAGGGGTCCAGAAGCACCTCGTTCATCTCCATATAACAGAGCTGGCCAAAAAATAAAAAAAAGGCAGGAGGCCAGCTCTTTCCTGTTGAGTGGTTTAAGAAAGGATGATCAAACCTGTGATCAGCAGTGTTCCTGTTTTAATCCTTCTGTGGTTACCCCAAGAGTCCATGCATTCATTTTCTCTTTCTATGCTGAAACAGTGGCGTTGCTAAGGCATCTGGTACCAAGGGGCACAAACATTCTTAACACCCCTCCCCAGATGCCAGAATTGCCTTTCGGAGGTCTCTTATAGGAACTCCTGTTTTTCATGCCCCTGAGGGCCTTCTGGAGGCCTCCAATAGGCACTTCCAGTTTTGGCGAAAACAAGGAGTGCCCTTTGGAGACCTTTAAGACACCCACTCAAAGTGTGGTACCCAGGGCAGTGTACCCCTCTGTACCTCCCTTAGCTACACCATTGTGCTGGAATTACCCACGCAGTGGCACGAACACTTGGAAGCCTTGGAGCCAGGGACTCCTGCGCAGGGCCTTGTGTTTCCCCTCTGGCATTGGCAGCCTCTTCGGGCCTTTCCCCTGACCTGCCCCTTTTGTTTCCTTGCCCAGCTCCGATTACGAGGAGATCACCATCGACCCGACGTGTAGCTGGAAGCCAGTGCCCATCAAGCCCGACATCCACATCAAGGAGGAGCCGGATGGCCCCGTGCTGAAGCGCTGCCGTACCATGAGCCCCACCCACATGGTGATGCCCAACGTCATGGAGATGATCGCCGCCCTGGGACCCGGCCCGTCCCCGTTCGTGCCCTTACAACCTCCGTCCGCTGGCAGCGGCAGCAGCGACTACACCAGCCAAAGTAAGTCAGCATCTGGGGACACATGAGGTGGGCAGGCTCAGGGCTCTCCTATATTCTTTCCCGAACCCTCAAAACCCATCAACCGGTCCCAGATGCACAGTCTGGGCTCGGGATGGAGCCAATTACCTCCTGCACCCCATAAGTACTGAGTCAACTTGCATATACAAGTACAGATCTATATTTGAGTTATGGAAGATCAGAGAGCATAACTCTAAAACTGGCCAGCAGTCTTGCACAAAGGCCTGGTCCAAAACAATCAGTTAATATTCCCATTTCACCAGTGAGGAATGCTGAGGCTGGGAGAGAAGTGATGAGTGCAAAGCTGACCGTGGCAGACAACTGCTTTCACTTGCCATTTTACTTTACTAGTCTTCGTTCGTGCTCCTCAGAGTTAAAAACCTTTTACCAGCATACTGGAGATCATCCAGAGAGCTGCCACTAGAGCAGTGTTCTTAACCAGCTTGCAAGCATGGTTCTTGTGGTCGGTCTGTCTGTCTGTCTGTCTTATTTATTTATTCATTTATTTTTGCAGGTTCAAGCTTTTCTGGCCCTGCCACTTTCCCAGATTCCTTCCCTACTGTGAACCCCAGTACTCCAACGTTAAATGAGTTCAACCCAGGGCCTCCACCCATCTCATACCAGTCCGACATTCCCAGCAGCCTGCTGACTCCTGAAAAGCCACCTGCTCCCTCCCTCACCGGACAGGTCAGTAAGAAGTCTCTCCTCAGAGGCGTTTTAGGAGGAGAGTGAGTAGGTATCAGCACCAGCTGTTCCTTCTAGAATCTCTGCCCTACAGTTCTGTATCCCTTTTGGCTTAGTATTAGAATGCCAGAATTTTTTTTTTTTTACCACGGCAGGTAACCTTGTGCTGCAGTCAAGTGAATGAAACTACATTGTACATTCTGGAAAGATTTAATGGGGTTTAAGAAATCTGGCCAAGGAGAGCCCGATAGCTAACATTTAATAAAGACTGGAGTGCATTTACCATCTCTTCATTTGGCCATAGGCACCATGACTGTAATAAAGCGTGAGCCTCAGAAATGGCCTTGGCGTGCCTAAGAGGAGACCTCTCAAGCCTGGTTTCTAGAGGCACTGAGCACACAGCCGTCAGTGTTCCTGCATTTCATGTGACAGTCATGCGTTTTGGCTGCAGGTTCTAACCACAAATGCAAAATGAGAGATGTCCGCAGGATTTTCTTTTGCAGTTTTAGAGATTCACCACCAGAGGGCATTGCAGCTCTTGCCGAGCCAATGGTGCATCCTCACCCTGCAGCTTTGTATTGATTCAAAACGTATTTTGGGGGATGCTGGGGATTCTCAGAAGTGTATTAGCGGATCCTCAAGAGGCGATCGATAACAGCAGAAAAGCTTCCCTGAAAAGCTTTCCTTTCCTTCCCCTGAAATGAGCATTAGGTGTGCTGTAGGGTGTGCTCTTGATAGCAAGCATGAAGGAAGCACGCTCCCTAAGGCGTGTTCCAGAATACCTTGCAACGCGCAAGGGTTCCACAGCAGGAGGGCGGAGGTTCAACATTTGTCGGGTTGACGTAGAAACGCTACTGCATGCCTGTGTGTGTGTGTGCGTGTGTGCGCGCGTGCGTGTGTTGGGGTGTACACTTCATGCCTCTCTCCCCTCCCCAACTTCCAGGTATTGTGTGAAGAAGGGAGATGCACATCCTCCCAGTGCACAAATCCTTTCCTGGAGGGACTTGGGCAGCGACTGCGGGAAGTGGGACACTGGACTCGAAGGACCCTGCTGGTCTCCCCCAGCAAGGCTCTTCTTAAGTTCAAAGGCAGAGGCAGGATCGACATCTCCATTTTGCATGGCATCCAGCAGCTGAGGAGAGGCACCGATATTTGCACCGCTGCCACCCCCCTTCTGTGCTCATGCAAAGTGACACTGAGTTGAGCCATGAGACGTGAATGAGACGCAGGGTGTGGGAGGGACATGTTTGGCAGGAAAGGAGCAGGGTGGAGGAGGGGGACAAGACAGCTGGGATGTACTACTCTGTGCAGTGGCAGCTGCGCCTTGGTTGTGCAGTGTCGCCCCTTATTGTTTTTGTGTCCTTTATTGTCCTTAGATGCCCCCATCGAGCAGAATGGATCCTTCCCACAACCCTGTGCAGCAGGGGTTGAACAACCCCAACCTCAGCAGTCAACCGGGGCAGCAGCTCCATCATCGGAACTCGGCCCCACCACAGTCGCGGCAGCCCATTGGCCAGTCGGGGTCTGGAGGGCAAGCACATGGAGGGGATCTCTCCTTCAATCCCGGTCCCGGGATGCAGGGGCAGCCAGGGATGCCAGGAGCTGGGGAAGGGGCAGAGCCTTCCCTTGATGTAAGTAGCATGACTTCCCTCCCCCCTTGCCCCCCATATTAACCTCTCATTTCTCTTGCCTTGGCAGTTGGAAGTCTTTTTAGAATAGATCAGGGGTGCCCAAACCCCGGCCCTGGGGCCACTTGTGGCCCTCGAGGCCTCTCAATGCAGCCCTCAGGGAACCCCCAGTCTCCAATGAGCCTCTGGTCCTCAGGAGATTTGTTGGAGCCCGCACTGGCCCAAAGCAACTGTTCTCAGAGTGTTTGACCTCTTGCGTGAGCTGTGGGATGAGGGCTCCCTCCACTGCTTGCTTTTTCATGTCTGTGATGCAGTAGTGGCAACAAAGAAAAGGCCAGCCTTGTTTTGTGCAAGGCTTTGTATAGGCCTTGAGCTATTGCAAGACCTTCATTCATTCATATAAGTTCATCTTTAATATATTCACTTACGTATATATATGTAAAATTTACTCAAATTTTAAGTGTAAATTAATTCTTTTTTTCCCCCGGCCCCCGACATAGTGTCAGAGAGCTGATGTGGCCCTCCTGCCAAAAACTTTGGACACCCCTGGAATAGATTATAAGATTAATGCAAGTTTGATAGGAGCAAAACAACAAGAGATAACATTTGCCATACACAAAAGAAAGACAATTAAGTTGTCATTAAAATACTTCTGAAAAGCACATAATTTACTCCACAGAGCCTACGATACAATCTTTATTTCTTTTTGGCTTGAACTTCTGGCTGTAATCTTCACAAACTTTCTTGAATTGAGCTAATATACCCTCTCCCTTAAAACAACCTAGTTTCCAAAGATCTGTTTTTCTCTTCACTAACCATTGTTCCACACAGCCCTCTTGCTTCTTAGGCAGATAACTTGTTTTTATTTTTATTAAAAGAAGACCTAAAGTTGTTATGGACAGCAGAATCGATGTGAATTTGAGGCAGGGGTACAGACTGGGGATCAACCCTACAGTTACAAAATAGACCTTGATGGGAGGAAGGGGGGAGATTTCCTGATCAATTATACAGATGATCAGGACCAGAGGACTTGACTAGACTGGTAGGTGACAGGAGGGATGGAACGTCTGGAGACCTCTGTTTTGTGTGTGATCACCAACTTTCTTTTATTTGGCACTTGTAAAGGTATCACCTTTCCCCAGTCAACTTTCTGCTTTAATGCCACATATGGATTTTGCTCATTGTGCGGCAGTTGTGGGGCAACGTGTGAATGATGATTTTGTGCTTTATCCTCAGCTACTTCCTGAGCTCACAAACCCAGAAGAGCTGCTGTCCTACTTGGGAAATTCCGATCTCCCCAATAACAGCAACGACGACCTGCTCTCTTTGTTTGAGAACAACTGAAGACACCCCTTATGGAACGCAGTCACCAGGCTACACACACACACACACACACACACACACACATATGCACGCACGTTGAACACACATCCATCCCATAGCTTCCTAGGCTCTCGTCACAAAATAAGGGTCTTGCCATGTGTGGAAAGGCAGCTCACTAGACTGGATCTTGCCCATGAGACAGAACAGTGGTAAAGCCACCCCAGACCTTTGGTCAGGCAGCAGCCCCCTGTTGTCAGAACTGCCTCTGCTCAGAAGAACAGGGCCTGTGGACGCTGGGGGCAGCTTGTCTGAGCTGTTCTGGGAATTCTGCCCAGCCAAGGGAGATGGTGGTGCTGATGGTGGCGGCCCTTCTTGAAGAATGAGCTTCGTCAAGATGCTGAGACCAGGCCACAGTGCTCGCTCTAGCATATAGCAGCAGTGTCACCCCTACCAATCGGTCCAAGAGACGTCCTGAACCTGCAGCCCCCAAATTGGAGGAGGGTCAGTGGAATGGCTTCCCGAAACATTAGCAGAGCTGACGACTCTCCCCGTCCCCAGTTGTGTCATTCGGAATCTCAGCTTCGGGATCGTCCAATCCGCCTTGAACATGCGAAGCTGTGGAGTGAAACTGGTTCCTCCTTGTTTATACGTGTCCTGGTGTTCTTAACGCCACATGCTGCGATGAGAAACCCATGGTGTCTGGAAGAAGCAGCCTGCTTGCATGTCCCTGCACTCGGAGGCCTCCTGGCGCCAGCTCTGCCTGTCCAAGCGGTCCTAAGATGGACGTCAGCAGCTGTTGGTCCTACAGCTTCCAGTCTCCAGTTGTTGCGGATGCGCCCAAAAGAAATTGAGATCAGCTCCCTGTCCCCCCCACACTCCCTGCTCTTCTGGTCAGAGAGCCCCCTCAAGAGCTTGAGTTTCCCCATTGCTTCCCCATGGACCCTAGCAGCAAATGGAACGTCACCTCTGGCTGAAAGAACTGACAGTTCCCTGGACAGAACCTGACAGACTGTCTCCATCTGCTGATGGATCGTCTACAAGCACAACAATGTAAATACTGTAGAAACACTAAAAGGAAACAAAAAAAGTGAGGGGGGGAAAGGGGGAGGGAAAGAAATATTTAAACGCAAACGCATCACTCTGTTGTATAGTCTCCAGGGCTTCCCAGCCTTGGGGCAAGAGTCCTCTGTATAAATGTGCATAAGCTTCTTAGTTTGTAATATAGACCATTCCACATGGGGCTGCGCGCACCACCCGGAGACGATGCATTTAGCCATAGCTGGGGCCTTCCCCCCTCGCGTTGGACATTTGTGCGTCCCACCAAAGTAGGATCTGGATGCCGAGAATTTAACTCATTTTAATCTGGAGCCCCCAGAGATAGGCGCACCGAGTCAGTCCTAAACAATGTGTGTGTTTTTAACCTGCCATTCTGCCCCCCAACCCACCCAGCCCAATCCCACTCAGGAGCCAACCTGAGGTTACGTTTGGGATGGCAACAAAGTGGTCCCAAAGGTCACCTGTCCACGAAGAACCAAGCTATTGTTCGTGGCCAGGGTTCCTGAGCTGGAGAGTCCCTGTGTCAAAAAAGTGCGGACAGCTCTGTTGAGTTTTTGTGTATCCTGTTTCATTATTGCTATATATATTAAAGGATTCATTTTGGTGGGGCTCACCAGATAGCCTGTGTACTGTTCCGTCTTAAAGGGGGACTATTTGCACACTCAGGAGAGAAAGTGGGAAGTGTCTGATCAATTTTATTTAACGTATTGATACCAAGGCAACTGGCAATCATTAAAATGCCAACACTAAAACAATCACAGAGACAGAAACCACTGAAATGAGCGACAATTGAAGCAGCACAGCAACACAGTCCAAAGAGCAGTGGAAAACACAATAATCAACCCAGAAAAAAAACTAAACCCCAAAGACAAACGAAATGGGTCTTCTGCTGTCATCAGCAGCAATACAGGCAGAGCAGGGGCCAACCTGATCTCAGTGGGGAGGGCAAGGACCACCGCCAATAATGCATTATGTGTCGCTACCAGCTGGACCTCCACTGTGGTGGAATGTGGGGGGGGGGGGGGAAGCTGATCTTAGGAGGCAGGCCAGTTCACCTGATGCTCTCTTTGAACCTGACAGTGAAAGGTCTTGGACATCTTTCTTGCTTCAAAAATGCACATGTCCATTTCATGAAGAGCCCACTTTAAGAGTCCACTTCCCAAGCCAGACATTTAGATCAGCAGATATATCACAGGAGCCAAGGATTAATTGGGAACATGGTTTTCATTATTAGAACATATCTGTGAGAACCTGCATGGGTGACCTGCCAATAGTCTCAGTTGGCAACCTTCAGTCTCGAAAGACTATGGTATCGCACGCTGAAAGGTGGTTCTGGAACAGCGTCTAGTGTGGCTGAAAAGGCCAATTTGGGAGTGACAATCCCTTCCACACTGGGAGCAAGTGCAGTCTGTCCCTGGTCTGTCTCCCTGGCTATGGGCCTTCCTTCTTTGCCTCTTAACCTCAGACTGTTGGCCAAGTGTCTCTTCAAACTGGGAAAGGCCATGCTGCACAGCCTGCCTCCAAGCAGGCCGCTCAAGGCCAGGGTTTCCCACTTGTTGAGGTCCACTCCTAAGGCCTTCAAATCCCTCTTGCAGATGTCCTTGTATCGCAGCTGCGGTCTACCTGTAGGGCGCTTTCCTTGCATGAGTTCTCCATAGAGGAGATCCTTTGGGATCCGGCCATCATCCATTCTCACAACATGACCAAGCCAATCCAGGCGTCTCTGTTTCAGCAGTGCATACATGCTAGGGATTCCAGCACGTTTCAGGACTGTGTTGTTAGGAACTTTGTCCTGCCAGGTGATGCCGAGGATGCGTCGGAGGCAGCGCATGTGGAAAGCGCTCAGTTTCCTGTTGTGAGCGAAGAGTCCATGACTCGCTGCAGTACAGAAGTGTACTCAGGACGCAAGCTCTGTAGACCTGGATCTTCTTGTTGGACCAGACTCTCTTTATGAGTCTGGAAAACGTGGTAGCTGCTTTACCGATGCCAATAGTCTACTTCACACTAAAGGCACCCATTGGAGTATAGGAGGGTAGCATTAAACAGGGCATTGCAGGAGTATGACTGAAGGGAAAAATTCACAGGGCTAGGTCAGAAGAATTTTTCATGGAGCAACAAGAGTGGGAATTGCAAGGGTGGAATCAGAGATGGTAAGCAGACCCCTCCCTGTGCACTCAGGAACATTTAAAAACCCAACATGTTGGATATCTTGTGACCCCGAGGAATCAGCTACTGATGGATCTATCTGGAAGAGAGTGTTCTCTTACAGTGCAGGCCTAGGCATCTACGCAGAAGTGCAGTTGACTATAATGGGACTTACTCCCAGGTAAGTGTGTATATGATTGTAGCCTTAGAATTCCTGGTTGTTTTTAAAGAGGATGGAAGAGAGAGCTGGCAGGAGAAATGCTCAATGGTCAGAGTTGTCCCTCACCATCTAGATCACATTTCTTCCTAAGGGGTCTGCAGGTGAAAACCACTTCACTGCACCCTTAAGGTTCTGCTGCTGGTGTTCCCAAGTTCCCTTGTGGGAAGAACAGTCAGGCAGGTCCCCTTCAAAAAATCCTTGTTTTGCTATTTGGGGCAGAAGAGGAGAGTGTGGGAGACCCTGTGACCCGTGATTCTCCTCTCTGCCACACTTTGACTTTTAAGTTCCAGGAGGGTTTTTGAACAAGACTAAAATAGCTGTATATTGTTTATTTGGAATGCATAAGGGAGCAGGTAAAGGGGGACCCTGGCAGCCAGACCTGACCCATCTCTGGGGATTTGTAAGCAATGAATACTCAGGGCCGTAAGATCACTAGCTGGAAAAGGGTGTATGAACCCCAAACATGCCCAAGCAACAATAAAAGATTATCCTTGAAAGAAGTGGTATGATTGACATTATAACTCGTGCAGATCAGAACGATCAGGCCTCTCTGGTTCCATTTGTGGTTCATCTCATCACTACTCTGGAGACATTCTCCACCTTGACATTTAACTGCTTTCATGCACAGCCTGTGAGTAAAGAAGTAAAGCCATTTGATGGATGAGCTGACTCATAACTCAGAGGTTCTTTTTAGAGATTTATCTTTTTAGAGATTAGGTAACCACTGAGGATCCTGTTGGATACCCATTACGCTGGCGACCAAACGTCCACCAGTTATGAATGCATTGGCTCCCTTGATTTGTAACTGCTTTATGTAATCCAGGATAACACCATCCCGAATTCCATATTTGTTTGTGTGAACTCCTGACTTTCATTGCTGGGACTTCCAATGACCATCTCATCAGATGACCACAAAGTTCTGCAGCAGGAGCATTTAAACCAAGGCATGTCAACAAACCAGGTAGCCATTTACCCGCAGCGCCTGTGATTGTGCCAACATATATATGCTGTCTTCCATGGGACCATGATAAGCCCTAAACCAGGAGAAGGTCTCAATCTCGGGTTTCTTTGAACAGCTATTCCCCAGAAGAATATGGAATGCCTCCCCTGCACTCTCCTTTTATTACCCTGTAAGTTCTGGCCTGTAAAGCTATTCAAACCAAATAGGAGTTAGTCACAACAGATGCAAACGCCTTCTGTGTAACATGCACCATCTTTCCACTGGGGGACATTTCAGTTCTCCTTCCTCCAGGTTGTCTATGAAGCTGGTAATTTGGGAGACATCTCTCCCACCCCCAGCACACAGTGCAGGTGCGGGACACATTTGATCTGTCAAAGCTGTACCGACACCACTTTAGTCCACTGGATGAACAGACGGACGGACACACACACTCTGATTGGACATCTGCTGCACTTAGGAGCTCGTTCCCACCTTTCATTGTTGAGTTCTGGCTCATTCCTCCCTCCCCTCTCCCTCTAGAAAGAGCAGATCTAGGTCATTCACCATACACACACCTCAGGGCACGAGCCTCGCTGAGGGATTGTTCGCTCATGGTCACAATGTCCAGCAACTTCCTACAAACAATGCAGAAGTCCTATCAGCTGTCTCTGGAGCATGAGAGAAAATTCTCCTCTCCCTGTAATTCAGTTCCCGGACGTTCAGTTGTCAGAGGAGCGAATCAGAGAGGTTTGCCAGAAAGAGGGTCACTATGGAAGGGGAGAGGCACCCACCAGAGGAATAGGCTCCCTCTTTGGGGTCAAAGCTCTCTGGCCATTGTCGGAGTGCACTCTTGATCAAAAACCCAATGACAGCATCTCACTTTTCTTCTGCGGCGAGACAGAGTTTTGCCTTATATCCGATGTGAATTTGGTTAAATTGGGATGCAATGGCTTGTTTTCATGCCTTCATTTGGGACACGAGAGTAAAATAGGCCTCCATGTGGGTGTTTCTTTTATCAAACCAGCTGCAGCACAGGGTGGGTTTTGTGCCTTTCCATTTCACCGTATCTGATTTGCCATCAGGAGCACTTAGTCTTTGACCTGACATGTCATCTGCAGAGATAGCCGGAGACAGCAAGGAGGTTCGGCAAGGATACAAGCAGTATTGTTGGCAGCCCAATCCTAACCTGCCCTGGAGCTGGCCAGCCTGTGCTGCATGCAGAGCAGGTTTGGGGCTGCCCGTGGCTCAGCTGGGGCCAAGGGGAATTCATTCCCCTTACCTTGGGTAATGCTGCAGCAGCCCCAATGGGGCTACTCAGTTCTGTACCACCTAAAAAGGTGCTGCAGATCTGAGCAGCTTGGAGCCAGATCCTGATCCCAAACCCCCACCCCCACTCAACCATGTCACAACACTGCTTGCCCTCCCCCTGCCCTGGAACACCTCCTTCCCATCCTGCCCCCCAGACCCCTGTGCTGACTCTGCCGGCACGGGCTTACCTTTTGCGCCCTTACCTTACAGTTTGTTTCAATGCATTATGCGTGAAATTACTCATTGAATGATATATAACATGATGGTATTATTGAAAAATACCAAGATCTTAAAAATTTTGGCTAGTAGTGGTGTCGCTACCCCCATGTGTGTCACCTGGTACGGCCCGCCCTAGCAATGCCACTGGGTAGCAGCCACTGGAAATGAGAAGAGAGCCCAGACAAAGGCCACAAGGCTAAGTGGTGAAGTGCGATGCTGCTTTCAGGTTCTCCCATGGCCCCATCGAAAAGGCCTCTGCCAGGGATCCTGCTGAATGGAATTGGAGCCCAGCCATTCAGCTGTCTGCCGGTCAGTCACATCATAAAATCTTGGCAGCTGCTCCGCAGATTAAATCAGAAGCTCACTCATCACATACTCCGGCTGCTTTGTATGCCTGGTTGCAGTGAGAAACACTCCCCCCCCCCCAACAGATGGCTACAACTCAGCTTAAAGTGACAGGTACAGGGAAAGAACCCTGGAGAACAGGTGGGGGCCATCTGCCCTTCTCACTTCAGCCAGGTCTAATCACTAGAGATTATTCCAACTTCCTCCCAAAAATCCACCAAGCAGGAGCTCTCTCGCAGTTGGAGGTCACGGCGTTAACCTCCCTAGTGCCTGCTTGCAGTGCTGCTCCCACCTCATTTGTTTGGAGGAAATCCTTCAGGCCATGGTGACTTGCAACACTTTCATATTCTGCAACAGATGACAAAATGGGGTAGAATGTAGGCTTCCAGGAAGGTCTGCTGGCTGGCATGTTCATCAGGGAAGAACTTGGGAAAGTTTTTTTACTTGTTCAAACCATGAAACCACTTTCGTGTGTCTCAAACCAGCGTTTTGCAACCTGTGGGCTAGGGCCCACTAGGTGGGTCGTGAGCCAATTTCAAGTGGGTCACGTAGCACCTAGCTCAGCGGCCGTTGAAAATACACAGTTGAAAATACAAGGTACAGAGCTGCTGCACAGGGCAGGCTCTAGGCGGGAGAGCGGGCTGGTGCTTTGGCCTGAAGAGGTGGGCAGATGGGGCGCGAGAAAGGGAGGAGGGCTTAGTGGTTGAAGAAGGATTCTGCATTCTGCTTTGACCTCTGAACTGGAATGTTTGAATTCCGAGCTACGCAAAATAACAGCACAAGCAGGCTGTGCAATGGGACTTTTGGCTGATTGCAGCTTAGGTTTGAAACCAAGACATCATTTCTAAGTTAATGACATCACTTCTGGTGGGTCCCGACAGATTGTCATTCTAAAAAGTGGGTCCAGATTATCATTCTGAAAAGTGGGTCCTGCTGCTAAAAAGTTTGAGAACCACTGTAAATTTAAAGCCATTTAAATTTGAACCCCAGGATCCACAGATTCCATATCCGTGGCAGGTTCTGAAGTTCCACTGTTCCAGGGTTCAGACTCTTAGCCATTGTCCTCAGTGATGGTGAAAAGTTGCTCAGAACCCTTGGGCAAAGTCTTGCACTGCTTCACCCAGTGTCCTCCCACCTGCCTCCAATAGTACACTGGGTACTACTTCTGCACAGGCTGGCTTAGTTTGGTGGTCTCCTAGGACCTTGGCTCATGCCCTACCTGGCCAACCCCTGACCTTATTCCTGACTATGCTAAACCAGCTCTCAAAAATGGTTAGATCTGGTACCCCAAAAAATGAAAGCTGGATGAGAAGTACCAGAATTCAGCAGAAACTTGGAGCCCGTAATTGATATGCAAAGCAAGGAAAGTAGGAATTGTAACTAAAGAGGCACCTGTGGAGAGGTACGTGGCTTCCATGCAGTAAGTTTGAGGTCAGACCTAAGAAAGAAGCGTCTGATTCCTTTTCACTTATCCTCAATAACCAGACTGGTTTCTCAAGGAAAAAAAAATACCAGTAAATTCTGTGTCCAGATTCCTTCTTCCTGACCCACCTTAGAGCCTCCCCTTCCAACTCCCACTATGCCTCCATCTTCTCAAGTGTGATCTAAGGACAGCTGTGTGGAAAGCGAAGCCCTGCCTGGGCACTTCGACAACTCGGCCCAGAGGCCCCTGCGCTGCTGAGAAAGGCTTTTAGTGTTTCTCACATCTTCCACTTTGGCTAATTAAATCCCCACAGCTTGACTGACCTGGTGAGTGCTCCAGTCTCACAGAGATGGATATTCGCTCATGGGCCTGGCAGAGTAATACACTTAGTGCTTGTACCACAATGCTACAGTCAGAATCCCCCCCGGGGGGAGGGGATGCTTTCCTACCATGTTCACTTTCCTTCTGTTTTGTGCATAATGCACAAGATGATGCGTAGCAAAAGGCAAAATCAAACACAACTATTCTCCCCAGGTCCCCAAAGCAGTCTTTATATTACTACTGGATCCAGAGTCGGCCCATCCATGAGGCCAACCATGGCAGTCATCAAAGGCAGCAGACTGGCAGGGTGGGGCACCCATCTCTGTCCACTTATTTACCTCCACTGCTGGTCCTTCTCCTTCTTCCATTCTCTGAATTGGAAACAAAGGGATGGAGTAGAAGAGGAGGTCAATGGCAATCTAGTATCCCAGTCCCCTCTCCTCCATTCCACCCCCTTCTTTTTCCAATTCAGGGTGGGGAAGGAGCAATGGCTAGAGCAGTATTTCTCAATCTGTGGGTCAGGAGCCACTAGGTGGGTCACAAGCTGATTTCAGGTAGGTCTCGTAGCACCTAGCTTAGCCACCATTTAAAATGCAGAGCTGAAAATACAGGGTACAGAATGGTTGGGCTGGGCTCCCAGTGGGAGAGAGGCAAGGTCCTGAATAGGTGAGAAGATGGGATGCTGGAGAGGGGCAAGAGTCTGTGTTTGGCTTTGACTTCTGGGCTGGAATGTTTGAATTCCGAGCTGTGCAAAATAACAGCACAAGTGCGCTGTGTAATGGAACCTTTGACTGGTCACGGCTTAGGTTTGTTACTTCTGGCCATGACATCTTTGTTGGCATCCTTCAGTCTTGGAAGACCACGGTATCGCGCTCTGAATGGTGGTTCTGGAACAGAGTGTCGTCTCCAGTGCACGAAGCCTGGGTAAAGTAGGTATGTAGGATAGGCTGTTATCCATGCAGCAAA
Organism: Tiliqua scincoides; assembly: GCF_035046505.1. Classification (NCBI taxonomy): domain Eukaryota; kingdom Metazoa; phylum Chordata; class Lepidosauria; order Squamata; family Scincidae; genus Tiliqua; species Tiliqua scincoides. The sequence goes on from NC_089831.1 coordinate 12,783,227, forward strand.
TCCACCCTCTCCACGTCACTGAAATAGTCCAATGGAAAGGCGGAAGCCAATACGGTTGGTTCCAGCGGCGTCGCAGGAGTTGCCAGAACGTGACTGTGTTCGGCCATGAACTGCCTCAGGGACTCTGGCTCCGGATTTTGCCTCAAGGTTGACTCCTGAAGCCTCTTCCATAACCGGATGTAGCCACAAGGCAGTGGAGGTTTGGGATCAGAGTTTTCCTTCTCTCAGATGAGCTGCCTTCCCAGGCTAACAAATCCCATCTACCCGGTGGCTATTTAGTTGCCTCTTACAACAAGTACAGCCAAACTGAGGGCCTATTCTTATCCCCAGCCCCCAGGGGAATCACTTCCCCCATGACATCACTTCCAGGTTAATGACATCATTTTTAGCGGCTCCTGAAAGATTATCCTTCTAAAAAGTGGGTCCTGATGCTAAAGAGTTTGAGGACTACTGGGCTAGTGGATTGCCAGGTAAGAGGGGGCAGCATTTGGCCACCTCAGACATCAAGAGGTGTCTCTTGGGCTGGCTGGCTCTGGTTGGAGTGGATCAAAATATGAGCCACCATAACTTTGCAAAGCAGGTTATTGGATGCAGGATGGAAGTCTGGTGACACAGTAGGGGCCCACAGTATATGATTATTGGTAACAACATTTTCTTGTACAGAGTGCTTTCAAGTCCTTGCGCAATAATGCTCAAAGAATCTCTTTGAAACAGGGTGCTTGTTCCCTTTCTTTAGGTGGGGAATGATCATGGAAAGACCCAACGAGTGTGTTGTTGAGCAGGAGCAGATCAGGATGAAGGTGGCCAGTCCATGTTGTTTATCCTCAGCATCTGGTATGCAGAAGTGCAGTGCTCTGACCAGGGAGTCGCTAGCTCTTATGTCCAACAGCCACCACTGAAAGACCTATCCTCCATTAATTTGGCTAATCCTTTTTGAAAAAGATGTCCCTGTGTGTGATCTTTATGGCTCTCCCTTTATTGGAGGACAGAGTCCTCTCTCACTCTCTCTCAGTATCATAGCTATCCCATCTGACTTCTAGAGGCAAAAAAAACTTTTTTGACACCCCCCCCCCCCCGAGCCTTAGAAAGGCACTTCCAGTTTTAATGAAAACTGGAAGTGCCTTTCCAAGGCACTGGCAGACCTTCTAAGGCTCAGGGAGGCCATGCTCGACCTCCTCAGGCCTCAGAAGTCTCAAAAAGGCACCCTCTGATACCCTTCTAGGCATGGCACCCTGGGCAATTGATCCTTCAAGTCTATGCCCTTCTGCTGAGAACATAGGAGGCCATTAAGCTTGCGTGGCATGTAACTGATGCTTTTAAGAAAAGAAACCATTCAGAGATGAAGTGTGAAGGATCGGTCTGAATCTGAGACCCTGTCACATTAAAAAATCCTTCTTGGGAACACAGTGTCTCCAAGAAATTTAGAGCATAATTTCTGCATGCCCCTCTATGACGTCTGCTCTTCTTACATAATGTGACAGCCATGTCATTCATAATGCATTTTTGACTCACTGAGAAACATCGGTGTTTGTGATTCTTTAAAGAGAAATTTCAAAAAATGGGACAACCCCAAGCTCCTTGAAGAAAGGGGAGGCTGTCTGTGTAATAAACAGCTAAATGAAATTCCAAATGCGAGGTCTCTTCCCTTCTTGCTCTAAATCAGGCACAACACTGTGTGGGCAAGTATCAACTCCCACTGCTTATTCCCCAAATACAGGTTCTGACTCAGCTTTGAGATATTGAAAAAAGACAACTCAGGAACTTAATAACGATGAAATGCAGGTTGATTTCCTAGCTGACAGACGTTCCTTTTTCTTGCACTGAGCCAGAGCTACTGAAGCTTAGATGCAATGCAGCACAGATTAGGAAGTGGCTGGAGTGCAACTCAGAGTAAGGAGAGGATATTTTTCCCTTTACCCAGTGTCGCGCCCCAGCCACCCCTATCGGGATACTTGAATCTGTGCCAACAAAATTGGTGTAACACTGGGCTGGTTGGGAGCACGGGTTAGGATACAGCCTACGGTGTTGCAGCCAGTACCTCTGCTCAGTGTTCTGCCCCCCTGCCCAAGAACAGCCCTTTCCTGCTTCCAATCTGCTCTCCCACCACTCTCTCCAACCCCCCACGCTGGCCTCCCTCAGCCAGCATGAACTTACCCTCTCCCAGTCTGGATCCGATGTGGGGGAGCCAGTGCAAATCCTTGCACCGGCCTAGCCTGCTCACAAGGAGGTGCAAATGTGCTTTACGGAACGTTTGCAACACTCCTTGGCTGGCGCAAGGGACTTGCGATGGCCTATCTGTCAGTTGGGATTGCACTCTTAGTTGTATTTTGCAACGGCCCAAATTCTATCTTAAAATCTCAGGAAACATGTCAAGAGACAGGTTAACATGATCTATGTGGGTACATTTCCACAACATACTGTGTGAAAATAATGTAAATCTAGTCGGTGTGTGTAGTACTGCTTTAATACTAGCTTGCAGCTGGAAGAGCATGAACACACAGAGCATTTTTTTGGTCAATGGTGATATGATAATGGTCATTTAGCCACTACTATTATCCAGAAGCAAGTCCAAACACCCCGGGAAAATGAGGAGAAATGATTCTGAGGTTCAAAGAGAGAAAATCAGAGGTGCAGTGTGGTGTAGTGAGTGGAATGTCAGACCTGAGCTTGGAAGACCTAGGCTCAAACCCCTGCTCAGTTATTAAGCTTACTGGGTGACTTTGGGCCTGGCACTATCTCTCAGCCTAATCTACCTCCCAGGGTTATTGTTAGGTTGAAAGGAACAGGAGGAGTCATGTACAATGCTTTGAGTGACTTGGAGGAAAGACAATCTATAAATGTGAAAAATAAATCACGGATAGTCTAAAACCCTAGCCATCTGGGAGAAAGCTCCACTGAACACAGAACTTCCTCCCAAGTAAATCTGATTAGGCCTGGTCTGCATGTGTCACAACTACTCCTCTCTGCGTGAAACTTGCATACTAGGTGGCCTCAGCAAGCCTCAGTCCTTCCATCTGCAATATGGGGATAATATTCCTTGCAGAGTTGTTGCAAGACTTAAAATATAATAATACACTTGCAGCACTGAACACTTGAGAGGGATATTTTTGATTCCTTGTTTTAGTTACATGGTTGCTGCTGGAGAATCAATCTTACAGTAACTTGCTATACAAATTAAGAGCCATTCTTCCGGAGCCTTCTAATGAGTCAGGCCTTTGATACATCTTGCTTACTTTGATTGGCAGCAGCTCTGCAGGGTTTCAGATGCATAAACATAAAAACTGTGGCATTAATTAGAAAGCTTGGGGGAAAATAGGACAGTCTGCAGCTTCAGCGCCTAAACAAGAGTAATTATGGAGCATATGGAGCTTATGCAGAATCAGATTTTGGTTCATCTCTAGGTTTCAGACACAGGTCTTTTCCCAACTCTACCTGGAGGTTCTGGGACAGGGATGTCAAGTTCATTTCATACAGAGGTCCAACGTTAGCATTCATGGTGCCCGCTGAAGGCCGCAAGTGACATCATTAAGCAGAATGTGAAATCATTCAGCAAATGATGGCCAGAAATAAGCACTTTGCTCTTACATTGAAACTCATTAACTGCAAATGACAGAAAATGTGCAAATCTTGATCATATTTTCAAGATATGAGATGGCCCAATTATCACGCTGAGGGAGCCCAATTATAACGGGGGCTGGATAAATTGCTTCTAGGGAGCACATTCAGCCCATGGGCCTTAAGTTTGACACCCCTGTCCTAGGAAGTGAGTCTGGACCCTTCTGTGTGCAAGACATGTACCCCTCCACAGAGCTATACTCTGTCCCCTAAGCCAGGGGTGCCCAAAGTTTTTGGCAGGAGGGCCACATCGTCTCTCTGACACTGTGTCGGGGGCCGTGGGCAAAAAAGACGTGACCGTGCACGTCACCTGGTGTGCTCCCCCAGTGATGCCACTGAGGGCGCAATCCTAACCAATTTTTCAATACTGGCATAGCTGTGCCCGTGGGGCGTGTGCTGTGTCCTGCAGTTGGGGGGCAGTCATGGAGGCCTCCTCAAGGTAAGGCAATGTTTGTTCCCTTACCTTGGAGTTGCATTGCCCTTATGTCAGTGTGGGAAATTTGGTTAGGATTGCAGCCTAAACGTATCTTCTGTATTACTATTTGAGACCCGAGAAGGGTGCCCTGCACCTCTTGTCTGCCCGCTAGGTGAATTTGGCATGCCTAGTTGCCACCCTTTACCCGTTTGAAAGAAGTGGGTGGTAAATTTTGGCTCTCCTTTCTACCAAGGCAGCCATCATCACCACCTTCCCTGCAAGGCGCTAGGTCACCTGTGTGTAATTGCTGCCCATGCTTTAAAAAAAAATCCCTTGATCAGCAAGGCAGGTGGAAAAAAAAAATCAAAACTCAAAGATAATGAAACTGCTAGACCAGTAACTCGTAAAATAGCAACAAAGTCACAGGGAAGAACAAGACCAAAAAAAGAGTGTGGTTAGCAACCGTTTAGATAACTGGAAGGTTAGTCATTGACTTCAGTAGTCTATGGATTGCACTGAAGTATGGATATTCAACTAGGCATGTCTAGTATAACGCATTGTAAGGAGATGCATTTGCTCCAGGGGCTGATGCAAAGGATCTGTGCTTCGCCAATTCCTGAACTCTGTGGGGCTGGAAGGTCTGACATGAAGTCTCTCAAGTCTGCACCAGCAAAATAGCGCAGACTTGAGACATTGTGGGGCTTGGGGCTCTCCCTGAGGAAAGGGGACGAAAGTCTCCTTCCCCCAGAGACCTCTGGCGGTCTTGGCGGTGCTGCAGGATGCAGTGGTAGCCATTTTGGTGCCAATGCACACAATGGAGCTGCTGGTTTTAGGATTGGGTTAGCACTCCCCACTGCAATCTAGAGGAACTTTCCTATTGAAATATGTGAGGTGGCAGACATATTCAAGGTCGATTGTGCAGGTGATAGGTGAAGTGGATTGTATATGGTGCCCAAAGATTCTAAATGCTTTGCTAGTCAGTGACAAATGGAGGAATGTTTTCCCAGATCTCAAAAATGTTTACCAGTGTGCATCCATTCCTGTCCACTCTGACATTCAGAAGCACTGCAGTAAGAGACTGTGGCTCCCATGTTACAGGGGAAGTTAAATAAATCAAGAAAGCCCACACTCAAGAAACAGTCAAGAGAAATTGTGCATACAATGTGATTCAGAAGGAAAGTGCATTTATGTGTCTACTGTCTTCAGCCAGGGTTCCAAAAATGGGTGGTGGGCTTGCTTGAAGAGGTCTCAGCAGTTGCTATGGGAACAAGGTTGGCTCAAATCTTCTTGATGCCCAAGGTGGCACACCCCACCGTTAGGCTGCAATCCTAAACACGCTTATTTGGAAGTAAGTCCCAAAGAATACAGTGGAACTTGTTTCAGAATAAACATGTTTAGGATTGCAGGCCAAGCGAGAAACTGAGAATCAGGACTTTTCTGGTTCAAATCTTGCCTCAGATACAAACTCAGCTTGTATGCTACATTGGTTCTAATGTTAAGAATATCTCACAGGTGGATTTATTTATTTAAAAGATGTCAAGATCTTTTGATCTCAAAGTTCCCCAAGGAAGCTCACAGTAAGTAGGACAGTAAAAAGTTGTACTGCCGTGGAAACATGGTGTTGAAGCTTCTCCCTAGTCCTCTGGTGTTCCTGCCATGCTGCAGTAGTGCTGTTGTCTTTAGGGGCCACAGCAAGTCTAGGGAAAAGAGCCCCCCTCCAGGAAGTGTGGTGGAAGAGCCCTCAGGAAGAGCCTCCCTCCAGGCACCATCAGATGATTTATTTATATATCTGGGTAACTGCAGCCCAACTTTCCACCTCCTAAGGTAACTCATGTGCTCACCCACACCCACCTTGTCAGGTTTCACATGCAGGGAGGCATGTGAACATGCTCAGGCATCTGACACAGAACTTCCAATGTCAGATTTGAAACTAAAGTTGCACAACGCAGAGGGCAAAAGAATGAAATAACCTTAAGGCCTGATTCAAGCATTGTGACAAAACCAACTGCTGTTGTCCAGGGCCTTTCTCCAACATAATCTCAGTTTAAATAACCAGGACTCCTTCAGGAGCAAGTTAATCTGATTCAAAAATGTGTGAGAAATGCCTGACTTCATGCCAAAAATACCACCAGAAGACGCTGTGCCTATTTTGGAGCTAGAAAGGGAGGTGGCAGTAGGCGATGCAGGACAGCAGTCATGAATGAGCAATGACTGTTATGTATGTGCTGGTGATAAATGAGCTGAAAGATGCAGGCTTCAAAAATATATCCAATCCCAAGAAGCAGATGCCTGAAAGGAGGGACAACCAGGTGGAACTTAGGCAACACCTTAAACTGGACAAAATCAATGCCACCAAGTCACTCCCAGTCTCAGCCATGATATGATCATACACCCAGCCCTCTCATCCTAGCTGCCCTCTTATCTGAGCTCAAGCTGCAACCACAATATCCCAGATATGCCTCTCCTGCAAAGCCACTACACTCAGCGGGCTTTCTCCTGAGTAAATACATGGAGGGAGAGGCCACAATTCTATGCTTGGTTGCTTGGGGGTAAGCCCCACTTAAATTAAACAAGGTTTTCTCCTGAGTAGATATGCGCAGGGAGAGGCCATGATCCTATGATCAGTTGTTTGGGGGTAAGCCCCACTGTATTAAATGTTTTCTTCTGAGTAAATATGTGTAGGGAGAGCAGAATCCTATGCTCAGTTGCTTAGGGGTAAACCCCATTGAATTAAACAAGGCTTTCTGCTGAGTAAATATGCAGAGAGAGATGCCATGATCCTATGCACAGTTGTTTGGGGATAAGCCCCATTGAATCAAAAGAGGCTTTCTCCTGAGTAAATATGTGCAGGGAAATGCCACTATCCTATGCGTAGTTACTCAGGGTAAACCCCACTGAATGAAGTGAGGCTTACTTCTGAGTAAGTATGTGCAGCCCCATTGAATTAATGAGCCTTTCTCCCGAATAAATCTGTGCTGGGAGAAACCACTACATGATTCTGTGGTTACTTATGTGGGGTAAGCCCTATTGACTTAAACAAGGCTTACTCCTGGGGGCTGGGGCTAAGAATAGGCCCTCAGTTTGGCTGTACTTGTCGTAAGAGGCGACTAAACAGCCACCGGGTAGATGGGACTCGTCAGCCTAGGAAGGCAGCTCATCTAAGAGAAGGAAACTCTGACCTCAAACCTCCACTGCCTTGTGGCTACATCCAGTTCTGGAAAAGGCTTCAGGAGTCAACCTCGAGGCAAAATCAGGAGCCGGAGTCCCTTAGGCAGTTCATGGCTGAACACAGTCACGTTCTGGCAACTCCTGCGACGCCACTGGAACCAACCGTATTGGCTTCTGCCTTTCCATTGGACCATTCCAGCGACGTGGAGAGGGGGGATTTGCTGCATGGGTAACAGCCTATCCTCCATACCTTCTTTACCCAGGCTTCGCGCACTGGAGAGGACACTCCAACTTCGCCATACGGCGTCGGCACAACACGGGAAGCAGCAGTTTACCGGTTATAAGTCTTTGCTCGATTGGCGTAGAGCATGACGCCAGGGGCTGCTTCCGACGGTGGGAGAGATCATTGCATCTCATTGGGCAGCTACCGCCTGCCTTAAGCTGGGCAGTCCCCAGCCAGTAAGGTGTTGCCTCGCCACGGTCCGTTAACCTCATGGGGTGCGTGGGGTTTAGGGTGAAAACCGACAAGCGGATCGACAACTCTGCACCATGCAACAGAAAACAGAAAACTACTGCCCTAAAGCTGGGCACCTGGAACGTTAGGACAATGACGCCTGGCTTCTCTGATGACCTGCAAGAAATAGACGACGCACGCAAAACAGCTGTCATCGACATGGAGCTGAGCAGACTGCAGATGGACATCGTCGCCCTTCAAGAGACTAGGCTGCCAGATTCCGGATCTGTCAAGGAGAGAAATTTCTCATTTTTCTGGCAGGGAAAACCACCAAACGAAACCAGGGAACATGGCGTTGGCTTTGCGGTCAGAAATACCCTGCTGAAATCCATCATCCCACCTACTGTGGGAAGTGAAAGAATTTTGTCCCTGCAGCTCCAGTCATCAGCAGGACCTATCACTCTCATCAGTGCTTATGCACCGACTCTGTCGTCTCCAGCAGAAGCCAAAGACAAATTCTATGATGACCTGGCCACCACTGTCAAGAAAATCCCTGTAAAAGAGCCATTGTTCATCCTCGGCGATTTCAATGCTAGAGTTGGTGCTGATAACAGTTCATGGCCCACTTGCTTAGGTCAGTTTGGCACTGGGAGGATGAACGAAAATGGCCAACGCCTGCTAGAGTTTTGCTGTCATCATGGTCTCTGTGTCAGCAACACGTTCTTCAACACGAAGCCCCAACATAGAGTCTCTTGGAGACATCCAAGATCAAAGCACTGGCACCAGCTCGACCTGATCCTCACCAGACGCTCCAGCCTTCCCAGCATCAAGATCACACGCAGTTATCATGGTGCTGCCTGCGACACTGACCACTCCCTGGTGTGCAGCAGAGTGAAACTGCAAACAAAGCGACTGTATCACACGAAAAAGGAAGGAAGACCTCGCATTGATACCAGCAAGACCCGGGATCAGAGAAAAGTGGAGGAATTTGCACAAGCGCTTGAGGAATCTCTTCCAGGCCCGGCCGACGCAAACGCATCCAACAGATGGGAACATTTCAAGAATACCGTTTACAACACCGCCTTGTCCATATTCGGCAAGAAGACCAACAAGGCGGCAGACTGGTTTGAAGCCCACTCTGAGGAGTTGACACCAGTCATTGAGGAAAAGAGGAGAGCTCAAGCAGCATACAAGGCCTGTCCCAGTGAGCGCAACCTGCAGGTCCTCCGAACTGCTCGCAGCAAAGTCCAACAGACTGCCAGGAGATGTGCTAACGACTACTGGCTCCAGCTCTGTTCCGAGATACAGATAGCAGCTGACACGGGCAACATCAAGGGGATGTATGTTGGTATCAAGCAGGCCCTAGGTCCAACACAGAAGAAAATTGCCCCTCTGAAGTCTGCCACAGGCGAGGTCATCCAGGATCGGGCGCAGCAGATGGAACGCTGGGTGCAGCACTACTCTGAGCTATATTCCAGAGAAAATGTAGTCACCGAAGAAGCACTGAACAACATTGAGTGCCTGCCTGTGCTGGAAGAGCTTGACAGTGAACCAACCCTAGAAGAACTTCACGTGGCCCTGGACTCCCTTGCCTTTGGCAAGGCACCTGGAAAAGACAGCATCCCTGCTGAAGTCCTAAAATGCTGCAAAGAGATCATCGTCACTGAGCTGCATGAAATCCTCTTTCTCTGCTGGAGAGAAGGTGGAGTACCTCAAGACATGAGGGATGCAAACATCATCACGCTGTACAAGAACAAAGGTGACAGGGGTGACTGCAACAACTACCGCGGCATCTCTCTCCTTAGCGTTGTAGGAAAGCTGTTTGCCCGAGTTGTACTAAAGAGGCTCCAGGTACTTGCAGAGAGCGTCTATCCAGAATCGCAGTGTGGATTCCGAGCCAACAGGTCCACCACTGATATGGTATTCTCCCTTAGACAACTGCAGGAGAAATGCAGGGAACAACGACAGCCACTCTTTATAGCCTTCATAGATCTCACAAAGGCTTTCAACCTGGTCAGCAGAGACGGCCTCTTCAAGATTCTCCCCAAGATTGGATGTCCACCCAGGCTCCTCAGCATCATCAGATCTTTCCACAAAGACATGAAGGGCACTGTTGTCTTCGATGGCTCCACATCAGACCCTTTTGACATCCGAAGCGGAGTGAAGCAGGGCTGTGTTCTTGCACCAACCTTGTTTGGGATTTTCTTCGCTGTCCTGCTGAAGCAGGCCTTTGGAACTGCAACAGAAGGCATCTATCTCCGGACCAGATCAGACGGAAAGCTCTTCAACCTCTCCAGACTGAGAGCAAAATCCAAAGTCCAGCTGAAATGTCTGCGTGACTTCCTCTTTGCCGACGATGCAGCTGTCACTACCCACTCTGCCAAAGATCTCCAGCAGCTCATGGATCGTTTTAGCAAGGCCTGGAACGTGCTGGAATCCCTAGCATGTATTCACTGCTGAAACAGAGACGCCTGCGTTGGCTTGGTCATGTCGTGAGAATGGATGATGGCCGGATCCCAAAGGGTCTCCTCTATGGAGAACTCGTGCAAGGAAAGCGCCCTACAGGTAGACCACAGCTGCGATACAAGGACATCTGCAAGAGGGATCTGAAGGCCTTAGGGATGGACCTCAACAAGTGGGAAACCCTGGCCTCTGAGCGGCCCGCTTGGAGGCAGGCTGTGCAGCATGGCCTTTCCCAGTTTGAAGAGACACTTTGCCAACAGTCTGAGGCTAAGAGGCAAAGAAGGAAGGCCCATAGCCAGGGAGACAGACCAGGGACAGACTGCACTTGCTCCCGGTGTGGAAGGGATTGTCACTCCCGGATTGGCCTTTTCAGCCACACTAGACGCTGTGCCAGAACCACCTTTCAGAGCGCGATACCATAGTCTTTCGAGACTGAAGGTTGCAATACTCCTGAGTAAGTAATGTAAGTAAGTAAGTAAGGGCAGGAGGTCTGGTCTAGAGGGTAGAGCCTCCATTTGCCTGAAGATTAACATCCACAAGGTCGCCAGTTCGAGGCCACCGGCACCGTGCGACCTTGAAGCAGCTGGCAAGCTGCAGCTGAGCTGTTCCATCTGCTCGGAGCGTGGGAGGATGGAGGCCAGAATGTTAAACCAGATCGGAGTGTAACACCCTGAATATGTAGTGGTTCTTGAAAGAAAGAACCTTCTTTCAATTTGTAAAAATCCCTGCGTGGATTTAATAAGCCTGCCTGTGTAAACCGCCTTGAATAAAGTCTTGAATAAAGACCAAGAAAGGCGGTATATAAATACAGTATATTATATTATTATATTATAATGTGCAGCCCCACTAAACTAATTAGGCATTTCTCATGAGTAAATTTGTGCAGGGAGAGGCCATGATCCTATGCTCAGTTGCTTGGGGGTAAGCCCCATTGAATCAAATGTGGCTTACTCCTGAGTAAATATGTGCAGCCCTATTGAATTAATGCAGCTTTCTCCAAGTAGATCAGAACAGGGAGAGGCCATGATTCTACACTCAATGGGGGGGAAACCCCATTGAACTAAGCAAGGCTTACTTCTGAGTAAGTATGTGCAGCCCCATTGAAATGAGGCTTTCTTTTGAGTCAATGGGGGGGGCAGAGGCCACCATCCTGTGGTTACTTGGCAAGCCCCAGTGAATCAAAGAGGCTTACTCCTAAGGAAGTGCTGCATGTGCAGCCCCAGTGAATCAATGAGGCTTTCTCCTGAGTAAACCTGTGCAGGGAGGGGCCACGATCCTGTGCTCAGCTGCTTGGGGGTAAGCCCCATTGACTTGAACGAGGCTTACTCCTGAGTAAGCACTATGGGTGCAGCCCCACTGAATCAATGAGGCATTGAGTCCCTACTGGCAGGCAGAGGCCACGATCCTGCGCTCAGCTGCTTGGGAGTAAAGCCCCATGGAACAAAGCGAGGCTTACTCCTGAGTAAGGAGCTCGTGCTGCACGCTGACCTCCTCCCTGCCTCCAGCCCATTTTCCTTCCTCAGCCCTGAACCCCCCTCCCCCACCCAGTGCGGCCACCACCGCGCATGCTCAGAACCCAACGGCGCAGACATACCTTTCCCTCCACCCGGCGGGCTCCCGCCTCTCGCCGAGGCCACGCCCACACCACTGGGCGCGGGACGCTCAAGGACCCGCCCCCTGCCCCAAAAGCCGAGCGCCGATTGGCTGCAGGGCCCCGTCGCTCTGCGAGCCCCCCGCGCTCCGATTGGCGGGCAGTCGCGTGAGGGAAGGTCGGCGGACGCGGTGGGGGAGGGGAGGGCCGCGCGCGGGGTATATAAGCGCGGCGAGCGCCTGCTCTCCTTTTTGCTGCGCCGTAGAGTAGTCGCTGCTGGTGCTGCCTCAGCGTCCTTCGCCGCCACACCGGCTCTCCCGAAGCACCTCGCCCCGCCATGGCCAACCCCACCATCTTCTTCGACGTGGCCGCCGACGGCGAGCCTCTGGGGCGCGTCACGTTCGAGGTAGGGGGAGCTGAGGCGGCGCCATTTCCTGCCGGGAGGGAGGGAGTGGGGCCATTTTAGGAGCGCTGTGGTACTGGGCGGTGTGAGGGAGGTGACCGTTGGCGGGGGGGAGGGGAGGTGGTCACTGCACCGCAGTGCGCGTGAGGAGGGGGCTGCGCGCGCAACCTGCTGGACAGGCGCTCGAGGCGGGGAAAGGAGGGGGCTGCGCGCGCAACCTGCTGGAGGGGAGCGTGGAGGAAGGGGGCTGCGCGGGCGCGCGCGCGCGAGAGAGAGGGGAGGGGTGCTGCGCTCGCAGCCTGTTGCAGGGGCACGCGAGGAGGGGAAGGGAGGGGCTGCGTGCGCAGCCTGCGGGAGGGAGGGAGGGAAGCGCGCGCTCGCGCTGGCTGGCTGCGCGGACGGGCGGCGCCTCCACGTGGCCCGCGCAGCCTTGCCCTGGGGACAGAGCGTGCGAGCTCGGGTGCTGCCGCCACCGCCTTTGTCTGTGTCGTGCTGCCCGCAGCCGGTGTCCCCCCTTGATGGGGCGCCCCTTTCAAAGAAAAGGGCTTCCCCTGAGCCAGGGTTACTCGCACCCCCAGGGACACTTGCCAGGACCTCCAGGGGTGCAGGAGGGACCGAGCAGTGGCGGGGAAAAGGCAGGTCTGCGCGGAGTGTCTTGCAGGGCTGGCGAGGGAGGCAGCCGGTTGTGGTGGTCTTGCTCCATTAGGTTCCATTACTCCCCCCCATTGCTCCTGGTGAAATTTTATTCCATTGCATCAGGAGTTCCTAGCTGGGGGGCACGTGCCACCCCCAGGGCACTGACCAGGACCTTTGGGGTGCTGGGAAAAGAACTGAATAAAAGCAGAAAAGGCAGGTGTGTGGACACACAAACATAGCTTGTGCCTTATTATCCAGTGCGGTTCTGTTCCAGACCCCCCAGTGGATAAAAGGAAACCAGTGGGGAAAATAGCTGCAAAGACCCACTTCCAGGTTTCTTGCACCTCTATTTCCCCTAATGGAGTAATTTTATTCCGCTAGAGCAGTGACTTCCCACCAGGGATATGTATCTCCCTAGGGGTACTTGCCAGGACCTTCAGGAGTGCTTGAAAAAGAATTGAATAATGCCGGAAAAGGGAAGGTCTATTAGAATGGTTCCTGGGGCTGGCAAGGCGGGAAGCAGGCTGCCAAAGCCCCAGCAACTGCTAGTTTCTGGCAATCGGTTCCTGTGTTATCAGTAGTTGGAAACACATAGGCTTGAAATAAGACTATTAATAGCAAACATTTTGCTAATATGATGGGTACAGTTCATGGAAACAGGCTGCCAAGGGCTATGCAACTGAGGGAACCTCTGTCCTAGAGCATCTCTACCAAGTGCCTGCCAAGCCTGTGCTTGAAGATCTCCAGTGAGGGAGAACTTGGCAATTTGTTCCAGAACAGAATCTGTTCTGTTCTCAGGTAGCAACAACATAGAAATTTGAAATAATAGCAACTGTATTAATTACAAACATTTTGCTAATGTGAGGGGTATAATTTATGAAAATAGGCTACCAAGATGTATGCAAGTGAAAAAAAAGTTGGGAACTAAGCCCTCATTTTTTAATAGCGCCATCAGTACATGTGGCGTGCTCTATGGAGAGAGACTATAGGCCTCTTCCCCAAGGGGCTCAGGATCTGGGCAGAGGCCCAAGGGAGAGGAGAGGCTTGGTGGTGCCTCACTCCACCCAGCCTGCTCTTACAGCCATGGGAAGGGATGACCTTACTGTGTGTGCTTTATTGTACGGGGGGGGGGGATATATATATATAAATTAAGATGTCTTCAGTATCCTTCCTCCATTGTCTGTTTTCCTGATCTCCCTTGGTGTAGTGATGCACCAAATGGCGGTCTGCAGGTTTCCCTGGCTGGTTCCCATTTGCAGTATCATAGCTCACGTGTGCATGTAGCAGACCATTTTTGGGTGCATCCATGACCTTCCCGGCTGCATTTTTGCTTTGCTGTGAGGATTTTGTAACCCCTATGGGCACTGATCTTGAGTGCTCAGCCCAAGGCAGTGCTGTATCCAGTCTCCCCATCTTGGGGGGGGGGGGACTGAACAGAATTTGAAATGCTCTCAGTAAATGTGAAGGGTATATTGATCATAAATTGAAGTGCCTTAAGTGCCAAACTTAAAACCATGGCATTGTTCACAGTTGGGGTGCTTTTTGAATTCTCCAAAACCTCCTTATCTACTAGTCTTGTAAGAATATGAACACATATGTCAACTACACAATGTGCTCACTCTGATTCGGTTCCCAATTTAACTCTGTGCTTCCCAAATTTTGAAATTATATGGGGTAATGGATAATTTTGCAGGCTTGTAGCAAATGAAGCCTTTAACCATGCTACATATCCTGAAACTGAAAATTCAAGATGTTTGGATGCTCCTGCATTTTTTGCCTGAAAAGACAGCCATTCCTATAAACCTTTGCAATGTGAATTCCGGATGGCTTTGATTGTATATTAGCATGAATGGTAACAAAAATGGAGAATCAATGGCTTCCTGCCCAGTTTAGCTGGCCTTCTTGGTCTAATAGGGAATCTGCATCTTGTTTGAAGATTCCTTTTCAAGAGCTCCCTCTAGAGTGCTCTTCAGTCTGATCCCCAAGCATGCTAGGCCAGTTCTCTGTGGCTTGAACCCATGGATTGTCTTGTGCTTTATCTTCTAAACATTGGAAATTCTGGATTCTAATCTTATTCCAACTAAGCTCAGTTGTATAAAAGTGTTTTGGTCAAAGTCTCTTGGGATCTTAATCTTATTTCAGTATACAGATTCCTGGTACTTTTTAAAGTAGGTGTGTATTAGCATGGTTTGCTATTGCCAAAATTAAGTACTGTACTATTTTTCTGTGCCAGTCAATACAACTCTTGACTGCAAACATTTAGCATAGTCCCAACCTGTGAAGATTATGCAAACTATTCATGTACCAGAAGGCTGTGAAAACAAAACTCAGGCTTTTAAAATGTTTGTGTGCTAGAGATGTATTAAGGTATGGACAAAAAGGAACACATTTCATTGTCTAGTGCAGGGGTCTCCAAACTTTTTGGCCAGAGGGCTGCATCAAATATCTGACAGTGTTGTGGGCTGGAAAAAAATTTAAATATAAAATGTATATAAATAAGAGATGGAACTTAGATGAGTGAATAAATGAATGAATGGGCTCATTCATTCAACCTCTCTGGCCCTCAAAACACCCTCCAGACACAATCAGAGCATAGTTCCAGTCATGTTCGGCCAAGTGGGCCAGAGACTTCCAGGGGACAAGAGGCTGGCTGCGGGCCGGATAGAAGCTTGCCATGGGCCGCATCTGGCCCCCGGGCCAGGGTTTGGAGACCCTGGTCTAGTGGATGACTGCTAAACTGGTATGTTCAAACTGGTGAATTGAAGTTGAATATGGAGTTAACCCTATTCTCCTTTTCTCCCACAGCTGTTTAGCGACAAGGTTCCAAAGACAGCAGGTTTGTAAGCATTTCTCAATTACGCTAGATGTCTTTTATGTGAAACAGTACTGTTGTACATCTAAGCAGATGTGGAAGATGTTCTCATAAGGGTTTCCCTCTACTTTCAGAGAACTTCCGTGCTTTGAGCACTGGAGAGAAGGGCTTTGGTTACAAGGGGTCCTGCTTCCACAGAATCATTCCTGGGTTCATGTGCCAAGTATGTATTTGATTTGTCAGCCTTTCAGTCAGAAAAAGATTCTTAAGTAATATGTATGTTAAACTGGGTTGCAATCTCAAAAGTTCTTAAATCTTAACGCAAATGGCATACATTAAGAGGGTCCTTTCTCCAGCCTTTGACCAGAGTTGTGTAGATATAATTACTGTCCTACCACAAGATCCCTTTGTTGGGCTACTTAGCCCAGTGTTAGATTTCAGCTGGACATGTGTGCTGTCTTTCTGCAGGGTGGTGACTTTACCCGCCATAATGGAACAGGTGGCAAGTCCATTTATGGTGAGAAGTTTGCTGATGAGAACTTCCTCCTCAAGCACACAGGCCCTGGCATTTTGTCTATGGCAAATGCTGGTCCCAATACAAATGGGTCCCAGTTCTTCATCTGCACGGCCAAGACTGACTGGTGAGTAGTTTTCCATTGGTGAAACTGTGCCTCAGTTGAAATAGCTTATTTAACACACATTCCAGGCCTATAGAAGTTCCTATCTTACCAAAAGTTTTGCAAAGATAGGGCCTAAGCATCGCTTCTGCTCTCATGGCCTTGGACTTTATCTGACTTTGAACCTTCTGAATACTAGCTTTCAACATTTAAAATGACTTTGAGTCTGCCACTGCTAGATTCACACAAGCTGTTCAGAGACCCCCTAATCCCATTTGTTTTCTTAGGCTGGATGGAAAACATGTCGTCTTTGGCCAGGTGAAAGAAGGAATGAATATTGTGCAAGCAATGGAGCGTTTTGGATCAAGGAATGGCAAGACGAGCAAGAAGATCACCATCACTGACTGTGGGCAGCTGTCATAAAATTCCTTTGTCTTAACAACCAATCATTCCTTCTGTAGCTGGGGTTGGCACACCACCTGGGGTGCTTCAGTCCCATAACCCTTGTGCTCCTGACTTAACTGCTGCTTTTCTATTGGGTTTCAATTTCTGCTCCCTCAAGTCCAGCTGGACTGAAGACAAGTTTGTTTGCAAATGAATAAAATGAGTTAAACCACATGCTAGTTTAGTCTCTTCTCCGCATGGGGTGGGGGGAGAGGGTATGTTAACCTAAAGGCTATTTCTGTTCTTGAGAATGCAGCTGGATTTGGGGATTCAGTTGGGAATTTACTAATACTAATCCACTTGAGCAGCTTATTCCCTAGTTCCTTTAAAGAAATCAGTTTGAGAGAACTAAAGATGAGTCCTATCAGACTCAAAACAGAATTACTGGAATTCAAATGAAGGTTTGGTCACAAGAATCAGTAGCTCTAAACAAGAGCATTGGTAGCTAACTGGCTTCACTGAAGGAGTGAGGCTGGCTCCCAAGTTGAGGTGGGGGCAAACAGTTCAAATTGGGCCATTCTAAGTATGTAATCACGCCTGTCAAATGTGTTGCTTCAGTTTGAAGGTATTGGTTAAAACTGGGGTTGGCAATCTACAGCCCACTTGGGAGGCTATACTTTCTGCCCAAGTTGACATGCACCAAGTGAAGAAAGGTGGAACTGTCCACCCATACTCATAGAATCCCTGCATTACAGGAACTTCATGAGCCTGGGTAGGCAGCAAGTAGGGTGGAAGGCAAAGCCTTCTGAGTCCACACAGGCCACTTTTTGGTAGCTCAGCAACCCCAAAGCTTGGTGACAGTGTCATTGCTGATCATCTACTCCCTTTAAAGAAAAATGTTGCCAACCCCCGAGTTAGAAAATGGGGCTCTGCTAACCAATCAATAAAGAAGTTGTATTACACAATCTACAGTGCCTTTTACCAGATAAGACTTGGCAGCTTCCATATATTTTCAGTGTTCCAAACTGTTTCACCTACTGGTGGTACATGAAATCTAAACGCTCAGTTGCTGCATCAGTAACTTCCTCAATACAAAAGGTGTGCTGGCTTGAATACATTCTACATTTTCTATACTGTTGACATTGTCTAGGAAGTTAAAGCAGCAAGTTGACAAAGTTGAACCTACCTTTCTCATTCAAGCACAGATCTGCATGTGGGTGAAACTGACCTAAGTAGGTTTGCACTGTTCTGAAGTCCTCATGGCTTAAAATTTCTTCTACTTTCTCCTATATATCTTCCATTTTTAAGGGTCCTGCTTAAAATCTTTTTATATGCTCATTGAAAGGCATGTCTTTGGTTTTTCAGTATAGGTGAAGTACTGCTATGCTATTTGCTGGTTAAACAGTGACTTGCCAGGGAATCAAATTCCAAACAAGCAGCCGTTGACTATCCTGCAAGCTAACAGCCAGCACAGACTTTGGAATCTGAATAGCTTTGTGATAGCATTCCAGATGTATGCAAATGCTGCATATACTTTTCCAACAGCTGTTAATATAAGTCACAAAAGTGGGTTACTTTACTGGAATGCTTATTTGCCTGGCACTGAGATCCTCTTTTGCCTCTGTCAATACCTTGTAAAAATTCATGAGGTTGGGGCTTTCACAACAGAGGACCTAAAATTACTAACAGGTTCTTGTGACTGCCTAAACAGGATACATCAGTTTGCATCTTTGCCCTGGGCCCAGCAGAATCCACGCAAGTTGCTATTGGACAAGGGGATCACCTTATGATTTGGTATGTCAGGGACGAGTGAAGGGGGTGTGTGTGGGGCTATTCTTGGGCTCATGTTGGAACATACGGCCTTTTTAAGCATGTTTGTGGGGAGTATTGCTGTCAGGGAACAGTGTGCCTAAGGGTTTGTTTTCCCACATGTCCTTTATCTGTTACCACTGGGACATGGTAGGAGTTGGGAAATGGAAGTGCCTGACTTCATTTTGAAATCTGTAACACAGAGATTTAAACCACAATTACCCCTGCAACATGTAGTGTGGTGCTTGCCCATTCATAAAAGTTACCCTACTAAAATATTGTGTGTACCTCCAATGTGTTAATGTCATAATTGGATTATAGAAAACTCATGCTAGAAATTACTGATTTATCTAAGCCATTTTGGTGTAATCTTGTTTACTTAATCTCCTTGTTGATCTTGCTTTTGGCAATGGTCTGTATAAAATCCCTTCACGGCATATAACTTGCAAGATTTGTGTCCAGTTGTGCCTGGCTGGCTAGCTGCTTATAACAGCAACACAATTGTGAAAACCTGTTGCAGGTCTTTGCTTGGTTAGGGAGCTGTTTCCAATACAGCTGTGGCAAACAAAAAGCAAGAAGGTGCATGAGCCAACACGCCTGCAGCTTTTTGTCTCCATTATCCAGGTAACTAGGAGGTGCAGACATGACACAACATGGAGGTTCCTATCCTGTTAATTGACTGGTCAGAAGCAGTAGGAAAAGTAAACTGCAATAGGCTATTGCCATTTTATTGAAATTTCTTGAGTCAGGTTTGCAGATGCTGGTTTAGATGGCTCGTGCACACTAAGTGGAGTCAGGACTTCTTTCCGCCACCTCACAAGCCTATTTATTCACATTTGTATGCCTGCTTTCCTCTGAGGAGCTCAAGGTGGTCCCTACCCTCCTTTTGTCCTCACAACACCCTTGGGAGGTAGGTATGACTGGTCCAAGGTAACCCTGGAAGCGTCATGGCTGAGAGGGAATTTGAACCTGGATCTTTCAGATCTAAGTCCCAACACCATAATCGCTATATCATCGTGGTTCTCCTGTCAAGCAGCAAATCCTGCTGTCTGCTTCCCTCTTTGTTACTGTGCCATGGTTACCTGAAATGTTCTAAATCTATCCCAAAAGCTGTTGTAGTCTAAGCATGCCTGCTATAGGAGATCTCCATTTTGTAGCTTGAACAGCTAGACTGCCAGAGCAGCAACTGGAAATACCCATCTCAATAATGAGAGACTTATTACTAATGGTATTCCAAGCATGAGAGAGGTAACATGATGTTGGATTCCCAGAGTATCTCTGCTGAGCCCATCTATGAATTATACAGCCACATGGCACTTGTGATCATGGTGTATGATCTTGCTTACTACTGCATTCTAAAACAAAAATGCAGCAGAGAAATCTAAGCGGTATGCAAAACCCCTCTGGAACTCCTGAGCTGGAATTAGTCCTATAGGACTGGACATAGGGTGAAAAAATGAGCTTACAGATAGTGACAGGAGAGTGGGGAACGGGGCGGCTGCAGGCAGTGGAAACCAGAAGCAAGCGTGATGTTTCAGTTACGAAGCATCTCTTGGCAGTGTTTTTACATCAAAGCTAGCTGTCATGGTGTATAACACTACTTGGTTTCTCTGCCCTGGTGATTGTGTACCTGGCTTGGCCCCACTGGAAGTGGAGACAGGGCTGTGGTGCAGCAGAAGTGGAGATGTGCTCGTGTGGATGCTTGGCCCTTTAAAAGAGGCATGGTTTGGAGGAGAGAGCAGCAGCAACCGAAGACATAGGAACAGAGGGGAAAGTCACAACCCCTGTGCACCACAACTCTGGTGGTACTTGTGAAAATGGTTGAAAAGCTCTTCTCTGCAGTCCCTCTCTGTCCTTTTCTCCCACCCATTGTCAGCCAAGCTTGTCCCTTGCATTCATCTTACTTTACCTTGCTTACAGCATTTGTAGGGATCTCACTTGGGGAGAGCAGCATTTTGTAATGGCAAAGACACCAGAGATAGTTTCCAAGTGCAACAGGTAACACGCTCTTTGGCTCTGTTCATGTTAGATTCCAGAAAGGAAACTCCTAGGGATGTTCTTCTTTAAACAGCTTGAAGGCCTTGACCAGTTTAATTTTGCAAAATGAATGATACTGATTAGAAAGTCCTTTGTTCTAGCAATGTTTTCAGACTGTATGTATTGCTACCCTGTCAACTAGGAGACATTGTACAGGTGAGATGAATTAGTGTCAGACTCAGAGATGAATTGGTGTCAGAAATGCAGAGGGCACCGTCTACATCTGTTTCTGTCCTTAAATCTTCCACAAGAGAAGTTTGTTGCCTTTCCAAAGGAAAGGCACACTCTCCACATGCTCAGGGAACCTTGCCACCTTGCACCTGGCCATCCAATGCCCTCTTTAAGGTTTTGTTCTCCATGAGATAATCTGTGGGCTGCACTGGCCTACAGGCAGAGAATGGTCACATATATGTATTCCCCTGCATTTAGAAAGCTAGCAAGTCATGGAACTAGCAGGAACTAAACATGTTTTCCTGTTCTGCCAGTTTTTGACAAATACTGGTTTTTGTAGTTTTACCTGCAGAAAGGGGTTTGTAACACAGTTGCTTAGCACTCTGAAGATGCCTGGTTCAAATTTTGACCCAGTCAGGAAGACCGACTGCCAGACAGTCAACAAGCACCAGACTCATTGAGCCAATTGGACTCATCTGCCCAACTGGCAGATCCAGTGTTGGGGGGGGGGGATGGACACATGAGCACTACCTCAACTCCAGAGCCTAGGTCAACCAGGTAGGTAGATCTGAGCTTCTGGCTGAACTTTGGCTTTTGTGGCTGTGGCTTGCTAGGTGGGTAGACCTGGGCTCCTGCCCAGACTTGGACCCCACATCTACCTGCTGGGTAGATCTGGGCTCCCATTCCAACTCTGCCCTCTGGAGCAGCCTTTTCCAGGCAGGTAGATCTGGGCCCCTGGTTAAATGGCCTCCCTGGCCAAGGTTTGCTGGGTGGGCAGACCTGGGCTCCCATTTTGCCTCTTCCAGGCAAGTAGACCTAGGGTCTTGGCTGCTTGAGCTGCAGCCCACGCTGGTGAGCACCCTTCCTGCTGGTGCCACAGTTTGAGGGAGCTTGGATCTACCCTTGAACTCAATACTAGAACAGCTTCTTTTGTTGAAAGGCTAGGTGCAGAGTTAGCACCTCATTGAGGCCTGGGAATATCACACATGGCTCTGTTGCACAACATGGCCCAGATCCCACGCATGCAGCGTTGTGTTCTGCCTTCCCCCCAACAGGCCCTGGAGGATCCCTGTGCCCAGGTCCTGAGCCCAGAACCTTGCAACACAAAGATCCCCCTGCACTTAGGGCTGGCAGTAGAGGGAGGAAGGGTGGGAGGGAGCCGTGGCTGGTGCAATACCCATAGAAATCTCAGCTCCAAAAAGGGGCAGGGAGGAGGGAACCAGCAGCAGAGAGCCAGATCCAGCTTTCCCCATCCTGGTTTGCTGCAATCACCAACAGAGCCAGCGCCCCATGACTCATTCAGCTCAGCAGGCAGGCGAGGTCGAAGGAGCTGGCTGGCAGAGACAGCCCAGCCCAGTCGGCACAGGTGGAAATCTACAGCTCCCCCTCCTTTTTTTTTTTCCTTCTGTGATGGGCAGAACCTCCAGCAACCAGAGACTTTTTTCTCCATCTTTCACTGCAGCAATTCCCAGGTTCAATGTGCATAGCCAAAGAGCACCACCCAGTGGTTCCTCATCGCCAGTGCAGGAACTTAGGGGCCCAATCCTCACCAACTTTCCACTGTGCCAATGCAGGCCCACCCCCATTCCCCAAGGAAAAGGAACAAACATTCCCCTAGAGTGGGGAGGCCTCTGTGACTGTCTTCCAG
Organism: Tiliqua scincoides; assembly: GCF_035046505.1. Lineage (NCBI taxonomy): Eukaryota > Metazoa > Chordata > Lepidosauria > Squamata > Scincidae > Tiliqua > Tiliqua scincoides. Next base: position 12,805,450 of record NC_089831.1, read on the forward strand.
CTGTAGGTTGACGTGCATGCACTGTTCACACAGGGTGACCAGATGCCCTCTATTTCTAGGACATGTCTTTTTTTTTTTAGCCTCATGTCCTGGAAAGAACTTCACAGCGCAATACTAGCCCCCGGATTAGGCCAGCACAAGTCACTTGTGCCAACCCGGGGGGTGTTGCAAATGTGCCATAAGGCACGTCTGTGTCAACTCAGGAGTTGGGGAGGCCGGCACAAGCAGTTGCGCTGGCCTCCCTGTGCCGGATCCAGGCCCGGTGGGGTACGTTTGTGTCAGCCTAGCAGATGTCTGGGGGGAGCATGGAGAGGATGAGGAGGAGGCATTTTGGGGTGGGTGGCGGGGCCAGGATGTAATGATGCAATGCTGTCAGTTTAGGCTTGTTCACTTCCTAATCGGTGGCTCATCAGGAACAGGCTGTAGAGACACACCCTGTAAGAGCCTGCCCTGGGGCTCTGGTGCATAGCTGTAAGAGCCAAGAGAACCTCTGGCAATCTGGGCGACTGGGATGGAACTAAGCTGGTGACCAAGCCTTGTGGTTAATTTGCATGCCACAGCACTACTGGCTGAAAAGAGCTGAGCAAGGAATGAACAGTAGCTGAGCAAGGGGAATGTTACTCACAAGCAAACAGCTCTCAGGGTCTGATGCACAGTCCCTGCCTGTGTTTAAATATAGCAGGCGCAGTGTCACAATGGTTGTCCACCATAGGCTCAGCACCTGCCAGCTGCCTTGAAAGACTCCAGGCTCAACACTTTTCCTGATCTTGTTTTCTTCTACAGCAAAGTGATCTGCTTCTGTGGAGTTACTGGGACCATTCTTGTACTGGAGGTCAGTCAATCATTTCCTAAATTATTGTTGTTCAAGCGCTACAGGTTGAACAGCTCTGATTTTTTTTACCCCTCCCCAATAAGGTGGGTCCTTTCAGTTGTTCAATGGAGCCCATCTTGAAGCTGCTACAGGCCTGATCGCTGAGAAAGAAAATTCAGTGATAGCCCTCTGATCTAGGGCTGGCCCAAGCCTTCTGTTTTCCCCTTGTGGGGTGTCCCGCCATGCTAAATGCTGCTGGTAGAGGTGCCAGCAGGTAAATCCCTTACCTGCTGGCACCTCTGTGGCTTCTTGTTTCCCCACTAGCTGGAAGAGGGGGAATGGAGCAGAAGTGCAGAGAAGTTAGAGCAGCACTTCCCAATCTTTGGTGTTCTGCGACACCCTCCATGCACTGCAAACACAGGGCACTACTCCCAGAAGTGACTGGTGATGACATCAGCACCAGTTTCTTCCAGGTTCGGAGACCACATGAGATACTGGAAATAGCCCTTAACAGGTTCAGGACAGGCGGGAGGGCCTTTCTAAGTGCGCAGGAGCCCTGCCTGTCGAGCAGAGCATCTTACTGGCCATTTTCAGCAGCCGGTGCAGCCTTCTAGCTGGCTGGCCAGCCGAGAGCCCATGGATTCCCAGAGAATACCTTATGGCGCCTTAGGGTGTTGCAGTGCACTGTTTAGGAACCCCTGGGTTAGAGTGATAGAGGCACACTAGCCCAGCTTTTTCTCTCCTTCCTTCACACTTCCCCTTTTGCTCTATATACCCCTCTACTTTTTGAATCCAGGGAGGAGGAAGAGAGGCAAACCTGCAACCAGCAGTTCACCACCTGACACAACTGCCTCAGTTGGCCGTTCCTGGCCAACTGAATGCAGCAGCTTTTGAGTTGCATAGACCCCTTCCTTAGACAAAACTGGAGAAGAATACCCTTCTCATCTAACGTGCGACATCAGGCCCAAGGATCCCCGATTATACGTGAGTGTGTGCAAAAGCTTTTGTTAGATTTGTTAATGTCCTAAACTGGATTCAAAGTGTGTGTGTTGGATTGGGGTCCACAGGGGTGTGTGTGTGTTTTAATAAGCAGATAACCCTGAAATGCTTGCACTGATCAATAACTCTTCTGATGAGAGCAAGTAGATGCTGCTACAGCTGGGTCCTGGGATGATCTTGGCCAGGGGTGGGCAAACATTTTGGCAGGAGGGCCACATCATCTCCCTGACACTGTGTTGGGGGCCAGGAGAAAAAAAAAGAATTAATTTACATTTCAAATGTGAATGAATTTACATAAATGAATATATCAGAGATGGAATTTATATGAATGAATGAATTTTACTGAGCTTTTTTATAATACACATGAGAACTGTAATACATGCATGTAGAACCACATGAGAACTATGAACTGTTTACCACACGCCTCTTGCACAATGAAAACATACATACCAAGCCAGGAACACATGGAGTCATAAGTTTTTCAGAGGCAAAGGGCTGGGGGTTAAAGTAATGCCCTGGGAAAAGCAGAAAACACCTGGAGACTATAAAAGGCTCAAAATTTGTCCGCAGCTTGTGTTTGGCGGTCACGACGGACAGTCGCAGGCCAACATGGGCTCTAACAGTCTCTGATGGGCCATAGGCTCATTGTATATTGGGGGCTCCCTGATTGGGGGACTCTGAGGGCCACAAATGGCCCCTGGGCTGGGGTTTACCTACCCCTGATCTTGGCCACCATCTTGGCCACCTTTCTCCCCAAGCATCCTATGCGACATGTTCCATACTAACATGCGACATGTTACTAACATACTAACATTAGTATTATCTAAAATACTAATAGATAATAACATTTTAAAAGCCTGTAATAAAGCCAAAGAGCACCTGCAAATCTGTGAAACCTCAATCTGTCCATTAAAACCGCAGCAATCCATCCAACGAGAGGTTTTTGGCATGAGTCATGAGAGATGAGAGAGAACCCTGGAAAGAAAATCCCCAAATCGCTTGTAAATAAGTGCTGCTAGACCTGCATAATTACATACTGCTTAGAAATGATGTTCTGTCTGGGTGCCCTGATCTGTCAACAAGGTGCTGTGCGGTTTTTGTCAGCCTCGCACTGCGAAGACTTTGAAAGACAGCGCCACCTTGTGGCCCTCACCCTGAAACTTTCCTCTTACTGCAGGTGGTGGCTGAAGCACAGTATGGTGGAGTAGTGCGCCACAGGTCTCTTTCCTCTTCTCACAGCTGCACATGCTGACTGCTCAGTGCCACTGGGGAAGTTGCCATTATCTGCCAAAAGCTTTATTTAGCACTCTCACCCCAGGGGAGGATTGCTAACTGGGCAGAACATTATTATTTTATTATTGTGCTGTTGGCGTACTTGGAACATGTAGAGTGAAAAAGTTGGGTCCTTGCCCCCAAGGAGCCTACAGTGACACAAGGGTGACAACAGAGGAAGTGAAGGGAGAAGCAGGTGGGGTAAACAGCAGCATTTGGCACCAGAAGGCCTTGGCCTGGTCTTACTTCCCTCCCACTATTTGAAGGACCATCTCCTGCCATATATACCTGGCTAACCCCCAGAGTTATCCTCTTACATGTCTCCAAGTTTTTGGAGGCTTGTCTGGTCTGGCTCTGACACATGAAAGGGTTTTTGCTGGTTTTTGTCCAGCCTGTGGAACTCCCTGCCCCATGAAAAGAAATAGGTGCTATCTATTGTGGTGATCCACTACATGCTAAAGCTCCCCCCCATCAAAGCTTTGGTATCCCAAAGTGATAAGCTGTCATTTGTGCACTGTCTCCCTCTCCTACTTTCTTCAATATTTAGCCAATGCTTTTCTCCTATTGTGAAAATTCGTAAGAGTCGTGTGCAAAATGTACACATTGTTTTTTACAGTCAGACCCACTCTAGCTCACTGCAAGAGCAAGACTCAGCAATGGGGTCCTGGCAGCTGAAACTGTGGGGACCCCTGCTTTGCAGGGTTGGTGTGTAAAGTCTGCTCAAAGATAATACTCATGAAATGCTTTGCACACAGTTTGAAGTGGAATACAAGTGTTTGGTTATTGCACACATAAATTGACAGACTGCACACTGTTCTCTAGTATGGGGTGTTTCCATGGAGCCTGGTCTTGGCCCCATTGCTGTGCCCTCCCGTAGCACCAGCCCCAGAGAAAAGGTCACAGTGCTGCAAAGCTCCAAGCTATTTCTGGCCTAGCTGGGAGGAGAAGCCCCTAGTTGCTATTTTTTGCCAGTAGGCCTTGGCTAGAGGGCCTACACGCACCCTCTCTTAGCCTCTCGACTGGATGCCTGCAGTTGTCAGTTAGCTCCAGAGTAGGCCCTGATTGGCTGGAAGGGTTGGAATGTTGCAGTGGGGGGCAAGAGCAGTATAAAGGCCATGGGCATAGCCTCTCTGGGTGTCGGTGCTCCGGAGAGGGCTGCTGCTGTGTTTGTGCTGACCCCCTTGCTGAGGCCCGGTCTTTCAACCAGGGCAATGCCAACCCACCGGCTTGTGATCGTGCGGCACGGCGAGAGCACCTGGAACCAGGAGAACCGTTTCTGCGGCTGGTTCGACGCCGAGCTGAGCGAGAAGGGAAAGGATGAAGCCAAGCGTGGGGCCCAGGCCCTCAAGGACGCCAGCTATGAGTTCGACATCTGCTACACCTCGGTGCTGAAGAGGGCTATCCGCACTCTCTGGTATATCCTGGACGGCATTGACCAGATGTGGCTTCCTGTGGTGCGCACGTGGCGCCTGAATGAGCGCCACTACGGGGGTCTGACTGGCCTCAACAAGGCGGAGACCGCAGCCAAACACGGGGAGGAGCAGGTTAAGATCTGGAGGAGATCCTTTGACATCCCACCACCACCCATGGACGACAAGCACCCTTATAACCAGGTCATCAGCAAGGTCAGTGCCAGAATCTGGATTGGACCAGATACAAGGGAGGGCACCAGGATGCAGGTCTCTTGTTATCTGGTGTGCTCCCTGGGGCATTTGGTGGGCCGCTGTGAGATACAGGAAGCTGGACTAGATGGGCCTATGGCCTGATCCAGTGGGGCTGTTCTTATGTTCTTAAGTACAATTCCCAGGAAGCCTTGCAGGTCTCATGTTATCTGGTGTGCTCCCTGGGGCATTTGGTGGGCCACTGTGAGATACAGGAAGCTGGACTAGATAGGCCTTTGTCCTGATCCAGTGGGGCTGTTCTTATGTTAGACAGAATATCAGTGGAAACGTAGGACGCTGCCAAGTTGAGTCAGACCAATCTAGGTCAGAATTGCCAACACTGACTGGCAGTGTTTTCCTCTCCTACTTGGGGATGTCAGGGATTGAACCTGGAATTTTCTGATTACAGAGCAGGTGCCCTGCCACTGAACTGTGACTCCCTCCCTTGATCACCTGAGAACATTTATCTAGCATCCAGGCTGGCCCAAGACCTCCTGAGATTGCATGCCAAATGCTGACTCCTTTTACCTGATGATGTGCCAGTCTCTTCCAGTGGCGTGGCTGGGGGGGGGGTGCAGGCCACACCAGGTGATGTGCACAGTGGGCGGGTAACACCACTACTGGCCAAACTTTTTTAAATCTTGGTATTTTCAAATAGTACCATCATGTTATATGTAATTTCATGCGGAATGCAGTGAAACATGTGTTGAACTATCTCTATTCCAGCGGTTCTCAAACTATGGGTCGGGACCCACTTGGTGGGTCGTGATCCGATTTCTGGTGGGTCGCGGGAAGCTGGCGGCAGCCATCTTGGAAGATGGCAAAAGACCTAGGTGGCGCCATTTTGGAAGTGGGCAAAGCCTGGGCATCGCCATTTTAAGCTTACCGGCATTGAGACGTAACTAAGAGCGACTTGCACATGTGCAAAGAAAGCAGCGTGCCGCTTTCCCCCAGAAAGCATGCTGCTGCCTTCCAGCTGGACCTCCCTCTGCACTTGGAGGCTTCCCTCAGGGGGGCCAATCGCAGAGTGCAGGCTTGGATTGCAGGCAAAGAAGGACCAGGAGAGATGTGGATGAGCCAGCCAGGCTTCTCCCCACCAACCTTTGTCTGCTTGGCTGCCTTGATGGGATGGGCTGCCTTGGGGTTGCAAGGCAGAGCAGCTTCCCCTCTCCCCCCCCGCAGCTGGACTGGGCTGGAGAGTATAGGCGGACACCTGAACCCAGGGCTTGGGTGAGTAGAGGCAGACCCTTGTGATCTCCCTCTTGTGAGCCTGCCCCACTGCCGTTCTCATCCTCTGCATCACAACCTCTCTCCATCTCTGAAATCGCCTGGAAGCCATGATCCTTTCTTGCCCTGGCTAACATATCCTCTATTTATATCTTTGCTGGGGTGAGGGGGGATCCCTGGTTGCCTGGCTGCCAAGAGAGCAGCCGGGGGGGGGGGAGGAGGGAGGGCAAGCCTGGCATGTGGGGGGGAAGCACCCAGGGAGAGTGCTGCTCCTCCAGCCGCTTCCCTGATGTGCACCCTTCCCCTCTTCTTAGGCTGCAATTCTGTCTACTCTTACCTGGGAGTAAGCCCCATTGCCAATAATGGGAGTCAATTCTGAGTAGACGTGCTTAGGCTTGGGGGAGATGAGGGGAAGCGGCTTATCTTCCTTCTGAGGGGGATACTACTGTTTTTATTTCCCGTATTTACAAAAGCTCAAGCTACTTCTTGTACTGAGGTGCATGAGTAGGGTGCACTTGTTTCTGGCTAGTGCTCTTCACAGTATCAATAGCCACATCAATGTTTGTTAGTTTCAAGCGAAATACAAGAAGTAGCTTGAGATTCTGTAAATAAAGATGGAAATAAAAACAGTAGTAAATAAATACACAGATATTTTGTTCCAGATGTTTTATTTTTTGCTTGATAGCAATGGTAGTGAGGGCAGGGAGAATTGGAAGAAGCTTCTGAGCTGGAATACTGTCTCTTGTCATTTACAGTTTGAGTTTCTAGGCAAAAACATCCTGCCTGATGACATCACTTCCGGCTCTGACATCACAGTGATGTTGCTTCCTGCTTGATGATGTCATTTCTGGCTATGACATCACTTCCAGGTTGCTGACATCACTTCTGGTGGACCCCAGAGAGATTGTCATTCTCAGAAGGGGCTAAAAAGGGTGAGAACCACTGCTCTATTTGATTAAAAGTTATAGCTAAAAAAACCAGCGGGGTGGGGCAGTGGTGCATTGCCACGCCCACCACTGCTTGGGGCATTGCCACGCCCACTGCATGGAAGGAGGTCCATCCTGGGGGTGATAAGATGTCCTCCTGCACTGTGTGACACAAAACTAGCAATGCCACTGGTCTCTTCTCCTCTCACTCTCCAAAGTTCTAGCATCACTCCCCTCCACATTTCCTCCTCTATCTCTCTTCCTTTTCTCATCCAAGGAGTGGAAGAAGGAGGACAGGCAGTGGAGGCAAGTAGGCAGACAGAGACGGGTGCCTCCCCATCTGTTTCCTGAGGCAACTGCTTCAGTTGGCCTCATGCATGGGCCAGCCCTGTCTGGGGTAGAACTCTGGATATGAATATTGCTGTCAGAAAACATGGTTGTTTGATCAAAGAAAAGCTGCTGTAGTATAGTGGTTAAGAGACTGAGATGTGAATCAGGACTTCCCCCAGTATGACTCGCCTCTACCATGAACTCACTAGATGGCCCTAGGCAAGCTATTCCCCTCTTAGCCTCACTGCACAAAACTATGCAGGTCTACTTGGAAGTTAATCCCTTTGAGTTAAGTGGGTCTCACTCCCAGGTAACTGTTTATAGAATTGCAGCCTCAATCTTCCCTATCTGTAAAATGGGGACAATAACAATTACTTTCTTTACAAGGTTGTTGTAGGGACCCCATTAACATAATGCATGTGAAACATTTTGAGCACCTAGCGAGTGTTATACAGATTCTCAATAGCATTATTATCAATAGGGTCCAAAACATACTGTGAGATGCTGGTTAGCAAGGAGGGAAAGATCCTTTGGGTTGCCCTGCTTCTTCTGCTCACCACCACAGAACCCACCAATTTGCTGTTTTCATTCCAGCTATTATGCTTCATATTTGAAGCTGCCTCCTGAGTCAGACCTTTGATCCATCTAGATCAGGGGTCTCCAAACCCCGGCCCGGGGGCCAGATGCGGCCCACAGCAAGCCTCTTTCCGGCCCGCAGCCAACCTCTTGTCCCTGAAAGGCTCTGGCCCACTCAATGGAACGTGAACAGAACTGTGCTCTCATTGTGTCTGGAGGGTGTTCTGAGGGCCAGAGAAGATGAATGAATGAGCCCATTCGTTCATTTATTCACTCATCTAAGTTCCATCTCTAATTTAATTACTTAAATTTTATATTTAAATTTGTTTTTTCTGGCCCTCCACACCACACCAGATATTTGATGTGGCCCTCTGGCCAAAAAGTTTGGAGATGGCTGATCTAGATTAATGTTGTCAACTTTGACTGGCCGTATCTCTGCAGGGGACTTCACTTGCAACCTTTGGCAGGCCAAATAGATGGTGTTCTCGGGGGCTGCAGTCCTGATCCTCCCACTTGACCATCTCAGGTCACAGCTTCCTAAGTATCAGTTGGCTCACCAGGATAGCTTTTGGTGACAACCAACCATTGGTTGCTGGAAACCTACCCAGGCTTGCCTTCTGTCAAAACATCATGTGGTGCTTTCATCTTGCTGATCCAGTGACTGCGGAGATTTCCCTCCCAATGTTGGCTTTTCCTCTTTCTACTAATGAATGCAACTCTGGCTTGCAAACCTGATGGTGCAGGTTCCAATTGGAGCAGCTGCCATTTTTAACTGTTCCAATGGTGGATCCAGGCAACTGGAAACTCTAGAGCAGTCATTTTCAACTGGTGTGCTGCAAAAAGTCTGCAGGTATGCTGTGGAAGTTCAGAGCACAGTGGTTGAAAATAGCTGAAAATCTCTTCCAAATTCTGCCGCTAATTTTTCAGGGCAACTGGCTGTAGTAATGAATTGTCTGCCAGTGGCCCTAAAAGCAGAACTGTAGAACTGGGAAGAGTCTCCAAGAAGTGGCATCACAAGAGATGACCATAGAGGTCGGTGTTCTGTGAGAAGGAAAACACTGAAAATTGCTGGGCTGGAGCAACCATTGAAAAAGTTGGCTATGTGGCACCTACAGCAGTATGGAAAAATGGCCATGTGGTCAAGCCCAAAGTTGCTCTTCATTCCCTTCCCAGATCTCTTACTGGCTGAAAAAGGGTGGAAAGTCTGAGATTAAACCTCTGATCAGAGATGACCACTATATATAGTTGCAGGCACCCCCACAGTAAGGGTTTTTAATGTCTCTTGCATGACTTCTTGTCATCCAACTCTCATAGCATCCGGCTGGCAAGGATCTGTATAGTTTCTCCTCCTAGGCTTCCACTTCCTGCCCCTGCAACTTGGATGCCCAGCCCCTTCAGTTCATCCTGTTATTAAGCTGGGCTCCTTCCTGCAACTGCTATGGGTATAACCATTATCTCTTCTTTGCACCGTCCAGGAAAGGCGCTATGCTGGCTTGAAGGCTGGAGAGCTACCTACATGCGAGAGCCTCAAAGACACCATTGCTCGTGCCCTCCCCTTCTGGAATGATGAGATTGCACCACAGATCAAAGCTGGCAAGAGGGTACTTATTGCTGCCCATGGCAACAGCCTCCGGGGGATTGTCAAGCACTTGGAAGGTAAAGGCCTCGTATCACCTGCCAATCAACACGAGTGAACCCTCCCTTCTCCCTGTCTCATAGCTGCACAGTTTATGTGTCCTGAAACAGCACATTCATTTGTGTTCTTCCTGAAGACAGGGCTTGGTGACTTCCCAAAAACACAAAGTAAGGGGAGAAATTGCCATTGCCTCCTTTAAATCTCAGCTTTTATGTTAAAAAGAAAACAGAAAACTCAAGTTACTGGTCCTTAATCTTACAAAGATACACTTGGGGAATATTTGGTGATGTCACAGAAGCCTCAGTGCCCTGCAAAGATCAAATGCGTTTACACTACATGTGCGTGATGCATTCTGATCTTATATACATTTCCCGGTCATGGAATTTGAGTTAGCTTGGTGCAGAATTGTGACTGTGTTCCTTTTTTTAAATCTATTGTTGAGTGCATGCAATCTTCAGGAGCTCATGAAGCTCATTCATTCTGATCCAGGAAGTGGTCTGTTCAGTGAAGGTGCTCTAGGGCAGGGGTACGGCTCAAGTCCCCCCACCTCCCTTACACCGCATTCAGTTTTTTAGGCCCAATAGGCTGACTTGGCTGGCAGGGATGCTTGTGGGGTTATCTGCGAGGCCAAAAGTCTAGAGCAGATCTCCAGGCTCTGACCACGGCAAGAAGCAATATCACTTACAGCTGACCTTTCAGGAGGGCTGAATGCCAGGCCTGTGGCTCCCCAGCTATGCACCTCGTCTCCTTCCCACTTGAACCTTTACGACGTCTGCCTGCCTCTTGGAAAATCCAATAGCCTCTGCAGCATTTTTCTGAACGTTGCTGAGGTCCCCATTGGCTTTTTTTGCAAGATGTAATGATCAGCAGGGAGCATATGCTCTGTCTCAAAAACCTGGACCATCCCCGACACTCTAGCCCACCACTCTCCCCTGCACTTCCTCTTCTGCTCCATCTTCCTCTTCCTTTTCAAATACAGGAAAAGAGGAGTGAGCAGGCAGACATCCATGCCACCCACTGGTCCTCTGCCTGAGGTCTCCTGGACAATCACTACTGTCAGTCCAGTTGTATTGGTTGGGAAGTGGTAGCCGTCCACATGTAGTTTGTTGGCTTCAGTAGGCCCTGGGAGTGCTTATGAACAAGCCTGAATCCTCAGCAGCTGACAGAGGAGCCTGGTGCTCTGTGACCTGCGGGCGGCTGAAGGTTGCGTTGCTATTTCCAGTCTGGAGTTGCGTTACAAGACTTAAGAGGCGCTGCCTATTCCCATGCTTGGCTACTTGCATCTCTCTCTTCGGCCCTGAAGCTGGTAGCCTTTCCACCCCAGGATTCTGTTTCTGTGGCCTTTGTGAATGAGCTTGTCCCAAAAGGTCATGGGCATTCCAAGGGGGCTCCTTGCAATATAGGAGGAAGAGAGAGTTGCAGGCATGAGCTAGTGGAGAGCAGAGCATTTGCAGTGGTATCTTCTGGTAGCCACCAAACCTGCCTCCACTGCTACCTCTTTATCGTTTGTTTATTCACATTTTCATACCTCCCTTCCTCCAAGGACTTCAGGGTGATGTATATACTTCTTCTCCTCCTTTTGTCCTCACAACAACCCTGTGAAGGTAGGTGAGGCTGAGAGAGAGAGAGTGACTGGCCCAAGGGGGGCTTCATAAGTGGGGATTTGAACCTGGATCTCCCAGGTCTAAGTTCAACTCCGGAACCACTACACCATTCTGGCTCTCTATGTGGCTATACACCATAAATATTGAATGTATGAACCTGCTGCGCATGGAGATGGCCTTCATCTGTCTAACTCAGCATAGCCAGCACTGATTGACAGCAGTTTTCCTGAAGATGCCAAAGATTGAACCTGGGACCTTCTGCATGCAAGCAGGGACTCTTCTCCTGATCTAAGGCCTTATACTGTGGGCTGCACAGTCAGTGCCCTTGCCGTCAGTGGCATCACTAGGGTTTGCACCACCCAGTGCAGTAGGCCTCACATCACCCCCATGACGGACCTCCTCCCATGCAGTGCGCGGGGCAATGCCTGGGGCAGTGAGATTGGTGATGTACCATTGCCCTGTCTACACTGGATTTTTGGCTATATCCTTTGATAGAATAGAGATATCTCAACGCGGTTTGTTTCATTGCATTCCGCATGAAATTGCGTATGGAATGATATATAACATGATGGTATTATTTGAAAATACCAAGATTTTGGCTAGTAGTGGTGTCACTCCCCCCGCCCCGGTGTGGCCCACAACCCCATAGCGACACTACTGCTTGCCATAAGGAAAAAAAATGTGTGCATCATTTCTGATACTGCACAGATCTTTTTCACTCACTTACACAGAAATTGGCCCCCCACTCTGGACATTCTAAAAAAGAGGCCTGTGGCATCTTGAAGGCTTGAAACATTGACTGATGCAAAAATGAAGTGATCACACAAGGATAATTGCCATGATTACCAGTTACTGCTCTTATGAATGTTCATTGTGCTTTCCTTGTATAGATTTCAGCTTTTCAGAGAGATGTCACAAATGTCACTGTAGTTTTGTACAGCCTATCATTGTACTCTTTGTCTCTGTGCATGCAGGGATGTACTGTATGCAGAACAAAACATCATACATCTCATGAAGCAGTCTCTCTTCCACCAAAGTGCTTCTCCCAAGGTCAATTACTCTCTATGATCTTTTACTGAGAAGTACGCCCCAGTGAGTTCAAGTGGGCTTACTCCCGGGTTAGATATGCATAGGACTATAGCCTTGGGAGTCAAATTAGACATTTCTGTAAATCAGTGGTTCCCAACCTTTAGAAGCTTGTGGACCACTGAGGCAATAATCGGAATTGCTGTGGACCGCATGCTGCTGCGGGTGGTCTGGTCTCTACCCTGGTGGTCCGTCTCCCAAGCACCCATGGACTAACAAAAAGAAGGGACAATGGATCACCCATAGCTACAGCTGACACTTCAGTGACTGTGGGCAGTCCATTCTCTGCCCTCTTTGGTGGTCCATAGGAGATGGCTTGCTCAGGGAAACACTGGAAGTGATCAAAGGTGATTTTTTTCCCTTGCGGACCACTTCTCAGGGTCTTGCGGATGACCTGTGATCCACGGACCACAGGTTGGGAATCAGTGCTGTAAATGCATCTGCTGACTCTGCATTTCTCTGTTTTTATTTGTAAACAGCCCATGCAAGGATATATGAATCAAATTGGAACTAAGATGGGGGGTAGTGAGGTGTAAACTTTTTGTGGTTCCACAGGCAATGGCTCACAGGCACTAGTAGGTCCTGGGCTAGCCGTGGTTCAGATCTGGCACTATCTTTAACGACTGCAGCAGTTTTTGCATAACTCTGTAATAGTCCCTCCTTTGCTCAGTCCAATCTGCTCCACCCTAACAACATAAGCCCCACTGTTGCTGTTTGGTTTTATTACGGTCACCGACCAACATAAAAATAACAATACATTCATGAGCCCCACTGGATCAGTCCAAAGGCCTATCTAGTCCAACTTCCTGTATCTCACAGTCGCCCACCAGATGCCTCAGGAAGCACACAAAAGAGACCTGCATCCTGGTGCCCTCCCTTGCCTCTGGCATTCTGAGGTAGTCCACTTCTAAAATCAGGAGATTGCATGTTCCCATCATGGCTTGTGATTGACTTTTCTTTCAGAAATTGGTCCAAACCCTTTTAAAGGCATCTAGGCCAGATGCCATCACCACATCCTGTGGCAAGGAGTTCCACAGACTAATTACCTGCTGGCTAAAGAAATGTTTTCTGTTGTCTGTCCTAACTCTTCCGACACTCAATTTTAGTGGACGCCCCCTGGTTCTGGTGTTGTGTAAGAGGAAAAAGAACATCCCTCTATCCACTCTTATCCATCCCCTGCATAATTTTATATGTCTCAATTATATCCGCACTTGCAGGGATGTCCGATGCAGCCATCATGGAGCTCAACCTCCCCACTGGAATTCCCATTGTGTATGAGCTGGATGACAACTTGAAGCCTACTAAACCCATGCAGTTCTTGGGTGACGAGGAGACCGTCCGGAAGGCCATGGAGGCTGTGGCAGCCCAGGGCAAGGTCAAAAAGTGAGAGGGAACAGACAGTGAAATAAAGTGTTTGAAAAATCCCACTTGAGTAAGTGTGATCTGTCAATGGGGACCTGAATCCAGTAAGTGGTGGAGGAGGTGATGTTCAATTTTGGGCATAGGTCCTTATTGCTACCAGAGGATCGTAAGTTCCATCTTGCAAGATACACTTTACTTGAGCTCAAAGTAACACAAGTATCTATCTTGGGGTCAAAACCTTAAAATAAGATTGGAAGGATATTTTACTATATCCTTAGCAAGGATCCAGAGCAAGCATGGACTTTGCTGGAGAAAGTAATTAGGCAGAACAAAGCTGGAGATAGAAACGTGTACAGTATCTGGGTTTATTAATGCATAATAATACCATCATGTTATATATCAGTCATGCGCATGTGTGATTTCATGCGGAATGCAGTGAAACTGCGTTGAAATATCTCTATTCTATCAAAAGTTATAGCTAAAAAACCAGCGGGGGGGGGGGGGCCAAGCAATAGAACATCACCACACCCACCACTGGGGCACTGCCCCACCCACTGCATGGGAGGAGGTCCATCTTAGGGGTGACATGCTCCCTCCGGCACTGGGTGACCCAAATCCTAGTGACGCCACTGCTCTTAAAAATTAAAACAAAGTAAAGAATCTGTCACCTTGACCTTCTTAGATAAGACCTTTTAGCAGGCTTCTACATTCCTAAGGGGGGCGTTATGATAAGGCATTCCTGTTCTCAAAGCAAAAATTCATGACCATTGGTGTGTGGGTCTCACCTGCCTACAGGGAGGGGGGGTTACATGCAGGCAAGATGGAGTTTGAGATTTGCATCTTTTAACACAGGGAAAGGCCTGAGCAAAAGGCAAATACAACTTAATTAAAGCAAAAATTCATTTATCAACTCAACTCAAACCTTTATTAGGCATAGAATTCATTTATCACCATCACTTTCTCTCCCCACCACTGTGCCTTTCTTGTCTTAATTGGGTATACATGTGGATCAGGCCAAGGGCTCATTTAGTCCAGCCTCCTTTATCTCACAGTGGCCCACCAGATGCCTCTGGGAGCACATAAGACAGCAAGAGACCTACATCCTGTTGTCACTCCCTTTTGTCTGGCATTCAGAGCCAGGAAGTTGCATATGCTCATGGCTTGTAACCGGTGATGGACTTTTCTTCCATAATCTGTCCAACCCTCTTTTAAAAACATCTAGGCCAGATGCCTAGACAAAGTTCCAAACAACACAGTCCTGGAACGTGCTGGAATCCCTAGCATGTATTCACTGCTGAAACAGAGACGCCTGCGTTGGCTCGGTCATGTCGTGAGAATGGATGATGGCCGGATCCCAAAGGATCTCCTCTATGGAGAACTCGTGCAAGGAAAGCGCCCTACAGGTAGACCACAGCTGCGATACAAGGACATCTGCAAGAGGGATCTGAAGGCCTTAGGGATGGACCTCAACAAGTGGGAAACCCTGGCCTCTGAGCGGCCCGCTTGGAGGCAGGCTGTGCAGCATGGCCTTTCCCCGTTTGAAGAGACACTTTGCCAAGTCTGAGGCTAAGAGGCAAAGAAGGAAGGCCCATAGCCAGGGAGATAGACCAGGGACAGACTGCACTTGCTCCCGGTGTGGAAGGGATTGTCACTCCCGGATTGGCCTTTTCAGCCACACTAGACGCTGTGCCAGAACCACCTTTCAGAGTCTTTCGAGTCTTTCATAGTTAATACCATAGTCTTTCGAGACTGAAGGTTGCCAATACAAAGGCCAGATGCCATCACTAAATCCTGTGGAGTGATGGCAAGGAGTTCCACAGATTGAATTGGTGCTGGGTAAAGAAATTGGCTTTTTGTTGTTGTTGTTTTGGTCTAGTTTTCATAGTATATCCAAAGTGTCACAGGAGCATACCTTTGTGAAATTACCATGTACCTGTTAATGATGGGAGTAAGGTTGAAAATTGGTCATTAGTGTACATAGGTGTTCTGGACTGATACATATCAGCTTTTAAAAGAAATTCTCCCAGGCCCACTAAAATGTTAAGAATTACTGGTCAATGTCAACTGTCACTCTGAGTTTCTGAGCTTAATTGCACTTAGCTGTCATAGAAAAGGTTTGACCATTTCCTGCAATGATACTACAACCTGAGTGTGCCAAGCACTTTGCCTGCATGATGTAGTCACTAAAACAACCCTGTAAGTACATTATCCCCATACCATAGATGGAAGGACTGAGTGAGAGTGGCTTGCCTAAGGCCACCTGTGTACGTAGTGCTCTACACAGAACAGCACCGTGCCCCAAGGGGCTTCCAATCTAGATAGACACAACAGAGGAAGCAGAAGGAAGTAGATGTGATTGTCTCTGTTGCATGTAATGAAGCATATTTACAGTGGGGGGGGGGAGGATTGTTGTGCCAAAGTCTGATGACTCAAAACGGCATGGGAAGGAAGTGAGAGGGGAGGCATTATGGAGATGTTCCAGGAGGCAGTTCCAAGCATCAGAGGCAACAAGGGGAAAAAGGTGCCATCATTTCAACAAGCAGGAAACTGTACAGTATATGCCAGGGGTGGCCAAACAGGCTAATGAGTAATGTTCAGCTCTCAGAAAGATGTCGGCCGAGCTCCTTTTTTTTGCATCAGTTAATATAAAATGTGAATCATAAATGTTCAAGCTTTATAATTATGTAACCAGGTATAAACTGGATTAAAACAGCGCCCACTGGATTAAAACATAAGTTTAATGTTCGGGGTGAGTAAATATACGTAAGAATGTAAATGCTACGTCAGTATTGTGGCTCTCAAACATCTCTGTAGCATAGCTCTCAAAGATCTGAAGTTTATAGTTGGTGGTTCTTAGGTTAAGTAAGTTGTCCACCCCTGGTCTATGCGTATTTGTTCCTTAACATGCTTAGCATGTAAAGATTTGGCAATGCTTTCCTCTGCTTCACTGTTATTATATCCAGTAATTATGATGGCATTTAGGGCTCTTGTCAAGAATTAACCGCTCTGGAGGGGTATGTGAAGCCGGAGGCCATGCTCTATTCCCACCTGTGCTCTGTTTTTGAATTTCTTCCACCTCCTGTTGCCTTTTATCAGCATGATGGCTTTTCAGCTGGCTGCTATTACATAGTAAAACTTTCTGTCTTTTGGTCACCATGGATACAACAGAGACTAACATTTGGAAGGCTATTGTGGAGTTAATCATGCATTTTGGCCATTAACATTAAAGAAGATTTTTCTCAAAATCCCCAAAAGGTGAAATTTTTTAAAAAAATAGTAATGGCAAAAATCTTTTAACTTGCCTTTCAGTATCTCTGTGTCCCCGTCCCTCTCCCTCCCTCCCCCCCGCACAGGGCTGGCCCATGCATAAGGCCAACTGAAGTGCTCACCTCAGGTTGGTAGGGGAAGCCCATCTCTGCCTACCTCCTTGCTTCACTGTTGCTCCTTCTTGGATTGGAAAAAGAAAGAAGGGGAGAGAGGACGTGGAGAAGGGGACAGTGATGAGCTAGAATAGTGGTTCATTCCCAAACTTTTAAGCACCAGAACCCACTTTTTAAAACGGCACTCTCTCGAGACCCACCTAGGTTTGCCAGACTTTAAAGAAGGAGATCTAGAAGAAAATTTTTATTTGTTTATAAGTAATACTATCCAGAAAAAAGACCTTCAGACATTGATCTCCCTATATTTACACATGCTTGCAAACTGCAGAAGTTGAGCTCTTTGCAGGGTAGTTACCAGCTATAGCAGGGGTGTCCAAACATTTTGGCAGGAGGGCCACATCATCTCTCAGACACTGTGTCGGGGGCTGGGGAAAAAAGAATTAATTTTCATTTAAAATTTGAATAAATTTATATAAATGAATTTATTAGAGATTGAATTTATATGAATGAATGAAGGTCTTGCAGTAGCTCAAGGCCTATAAAAGGCCTTGCACAAAGCAAGGCCAGCCTTTCCTTCACTGCCACTGCTGCATCACAGACATGAAATAGCAAGTAGTGGAGGGAGCCCTCATCCCACAGCTCAGGTGAGAGGTCAGACAGTCGTCCTCATGCTGAGAGCAGATGCATTGGGCCAGCACAGGCTCCAGCAAGTCTCCGGAGGGCCAGAGGCTCATTGGAGACTGGGGGCTCCCCGAGGGCCAGATTGGGAGCCCCCAAGGGCTGCAAGTGGCCCCGGGCCGGGGTTTGGACACACCTGAGCTATAGTATCTGATAGTATCTGATTTTTGAATAGCCTCAGCTTGAGGCAATTAGTTATCTGATCTTTCCACCACCCCTTGACAATCCACCAAAAATCTGACTGTGACCACCTGACCCACAGTGAATCCTGACCCACAGTTTGGGAACCACTGAGCTAGAACATTGGAGACTGGGAGGAACAGAGGCTGGCTGAAACATCATTAGGTAAGGGGGGGCAGCATTTGGCATGCCATGTCAGGAGATCTGGGGTCAACTCTGGCAGCAGCCACCTGAGGTCAGATTGCGAACCCCTTTCTGGGTCCTTTCTGATCCTCCATATTGGAGGGTATGCACAAGGCACTGAAGTTGTGCCCCTAACAAGCTATTAAGATCCAGGCCCAGATTTCTGATCCATCAGCAGCTACTGCCAACACCTTTTTCAAGGTCAATTGCTGTCTGTCAAGCTTAGCAACCAGCTGGTTTAAAATTCTGGAAGCTTTTAAGTTGGACAAAGAGCAAGCAAAATCAATCTTGTGCATCGGCTCCTCAATTAGAAGCTTAGGTTTGGCAAAACCTTGCATCTAACATGCTGGCAGGGCTGCTAATTATGTTTCCTCGGGGCTAAAGAGGATATAAACATTGTTAATCAGGTTGTTGATTTGCATGACTGTGTCTATCCTACGGCTTTGTTTGGCAAGCCTGATGGGTGAGCAGAGATTTGGTGAGCCAAGATCTCCTGGCACCTGAGGTGGGTCACAAAATGCCATTGCCCCGTTATCGGACCGTGCACCAGCCTCTGTGGCTCCTTCTTCTCTTAGTTCTTGATTTTAAAAGATGGAGAAAAGGAAGTGTAGAGGAAAGCAGAGCAGTGGGCCAGGGCAAGGAGGTGGAACAGCAGAGGCAAGGGGGGTGCACCAGCCAATCTGCTGCCTATGGAACTCTCTAGCTCAGCACTCTACTATCCTCCACACCTCTTCTGTTCCTCTATTCTTCAAATTCCAGCAGCATGCAGAGATGTGATTGCCTCATTAAGAGCATCTTTATTGTTCTTTATTGTTCTCTTGACTAAAACATGCAACTTGTCCCTCAAAACGGCCATAGTGCCAGAGGATTGGAGGATAGCAAATGTCACGCCGATCTTTAAAAAGGAAAAGAGGGGGGACCCGGGAAACTATTGGCCGGTCAGCCTAACATTTATACCAGGTAAGATGGTGGAATGCCTCATCAAAGATAGAATCTCAAAACACATAGACGAACAAGCCTTGCCGAGGGAGAATCAGCATGGCTTCTGTAAGGGTAAGTCTTGCCTCACAAACCTTTTAGAATTCTTTGAAAAGGTCAACAGGCATGTGGATGCGGGAGAACCCGTGGACATTATATATCTGGACTTTCAGAAGGCGTTTGACATGGTCCCTCACCAAAGGCTACTGAAAAAACTCCACAGTCAGGGAGGACAGGTCCTCTCCTGGATTGAGACCTGGTTGAAGACCAGGAAACAGAGAGTGGGTGTCAATGGGCAATTTTCACAATGGAGAGAGGTGAAAAGCGGTGTGCCCCAAGGAACTGTCCTGGGACCGGTGCTTTTCAACCTCTTCATAAATGACCCGGGGACAGGGTTGAGCAGTGAGGTGGCTAAGTTTGCAGATGACACCAAACTTTTCCGAGTGGTGAAGACCAGAAGTGATTGTGAGGAGCTCCAGAAGGATCTCTCCAGACTGGCAGAATGGGCAGCAAAATGGCAGGTGCGTTTCAATGTCAGTAAGTGTAAAGTCATGCACATTGGGGCAAAAATTCAAAACTTCACATATAGGCTAATGGGTTCTGAGCTGTCTGTGACAGATCAGGAGAGAGATCTTGGGGTGGTGGTGGACAGCTCGATGAAAGTGTCGACCCAATGTGCGGCAGCAGCAAAGAAGGCCTATGCTTGGGATCATTAGAAAAGGTATTGAGAACGAAACGGCTAATATTATAATGCCATTGTACAAATCTATGGTAAGGCCACACCTGGAGTATCGTGTCCAGTTCTGGTCACCACATCTCAAAAAGGACATAGTGGAAATGGAAAAGGTGCAAAAGAGAGCGACTATGATTACTGAACTGGGGCACCTTCCTTAAGAGGAAAGGCTACGGCGTTTGGGCCTCTTCAGCCTAGAAAAGAGACGCCTGAGGGGGGACATGATTGAGACATACAAAATTATGCATGGAAAGGATAAAGTGGATAGAAAGATGCTCTTTACACTCTCACATAACACCAGAACCAGGGGACATCCACTAAAATTGAGTGTTGGGAGGGTTAGGACAGACAAAAGAAAGCATTTCTTTACTCAGCGTGTGGTTGGTCTGCGGAACTCCTTGCCGCAGGATGTGGTGACGGCATCTAACCTGGACGCCTTTAAAAGGGAATTGGACAAGTTTCTGGAGGAAAAATCCATTTTGGGTTACAAGACATGATGTGTATGTGCAACCTCCTGATTTTAGAAATGGGCTATGTCAGAATGCCAATGCAAGGGAGGGCACCAGGATGAGGTCTCTTGTTATCTGGTGTGCTCCCTGGGGCATTTGGTGGGCCGCTGTGAGATACAGGAAGCTGGACTAGATGGGCCTATGGCCTGATCCAGTGGGGCTGTTCTTATGTTCTTTGACTACTGTCATATGTGCGGTCCATTGTTAAGTGAATGGTTGTTAAGCGGCGCACTCCTGTACAGTACACACTACACATTATGATTATCATTATTTAATCAATTGATTATTTCCAATCAACCAAATAGTCATCCAATCAGATGCCTTTGTACAAACTATGACACTTAATTTTCTCCGTGTTATGTTAAATTACAACATGAGCAGAGAATGATTTATCAGTTCCCTTTTCAATGTATCCTTCTCTTTCAGGATGATCTTTTTTCCTTCCTTTAGTTCCAAATGATAACTGCAAGTTTATTGTTTGGGAGCTGTGGTTTGCAGTAAACCTGACATTAGGGAGTGTCTAAATTTTTACTCTCCTGCTGTTATCAGTTTGGTTAATTGTCCTCCATGTGCTTAATATATCGTACATTTTCTGTTATTCTCTGATCTTTAATGCCACAATAGGTGCCCTGGGCAGTGTAAATGAAATCACTCACTCACAGCCCAATCCTAATTAACTTTCCAGCACACAGTGCATCCTGCACTGGGGAGGCGGTTGCAGAGGCCTCCTCAAATCAGGGGCAGATCCAAGAGGAGGGAGCCATGGGTGCATAACCCCCCCCCCTGACTGTCTCTACCCACCCAGCAAACCTCGGTCAGGAAGCCCAGAAGTTCAACTGGGACCCCAGGTCTACCTGGCAGGTAGACCTGGGCTCCAAGTCTGGGTGGGACCCCAAGTCCACCCACTTGGGCTCTGGAGTTGAGGTAGCTCTCATGGCCCCCTCAACACAAACACTGGGTCCGCCCCTGCCTCCAGGTAAGATCATGTTTGTTTCCTTACCTCAGGGCTGCATTGCAGTGCTGGAAAGTTGGTTAGGATTGTGTTGTTAGTTAATTTAATTCCCTCCTCAGCTGCTGTATGTGGTGAACTGCTAAGCTGAATGGGTATGATGGGGCCCAGCCCACTGGGGGACATGGAGCAGAGGTATAAAGCACATGTTTAGAGGCACTCTTAGAACTGACTCTATGACATCTGAGGCTGACAGCAATGTGGGGCACCTATCACTTGTGTCTGCTGCTCCTTGAATTCAAAAAGGAAGAGGGGAAAAGAGTGAAAGAGGAAATGTGGAGAAGAGGAAAGTGGTGGGCTAGAGTGCTCTCCTCTCCTCCACACTTCCTCTTTCACTCTGTTCCCCTCTTCTTTTTTGAATCCTGCTTTTCAACAACAACAAAAAAGTCTCTGACACTCTAGCCCAGGGGTGTCCAAACATTTTGGCATGAGGGCCACATCATCTCTCTGACACTGTGTCGGGGGCAGGGGGAAAAAAAGAATTAATTTACATTTCAAATTTGAATAAATTTACATAAATTTACACCAATTAATATATTAGAGATGGAACTTATATGAATGAATGAAGGTCTTGCAGTAGCTCAAGCCCTATAAAAGGCCTTGCACAAAGCAAGTCTGGCCTTTCCATCACTGCCACTGCTGCATCACAGACATGAAACAGCAAGCAACGGAACTTAACTAGTTGCCCTATGCTGAGAGCAGTTGCCTCAGGCCAGCATGGGCTCCAGAAAGTCTCTGGAGGGCCAGAGGCTCATTGGAGACTGGGGGCTCCCCGCGGGCCAGATTGTTAGGCCCCGAGGGCCGCAAGTGTCCCCCGGGCCGAGGTTTGGGTACCCCTGCTCTAGCCCATCACTCTCTTCCCTTCCACACTTCCCCTTCACTCTATTCATCTCTTTCTCTTTGAATCCAGGGAGCAGAAGGAAGAGAAGACCCGAATGCACACCATTGGATAAACGGTAGCATTTGCTGTGCCATCTCGGATGTCCAAGAGGTCCTGGGTCAGCCGTCCTCTTTTCTTCAATTGGCCGGGGTTGGTTCTGATACGGAATACAAATTCCGGAACTCATCTCTTGCTCAGCTTGAGCCAACCTGCAGGTACAATCCAAGGATGGAACAGGAAAGATCTGCAGGTTTTCATACTAAAGAACCAGCCTTGCCAATTTGTTCCTGGAGCTGTTCAGCACAACATCTTGGCAGTGCTCTTACTTAACCCAAGAGGGACTGAACTGCAAAATGCTTCTGCCACCCACTTCCTACCAAGGCGCCAGCAAAGCTCTGCAGGAACAGATGAATCAGTTCAACTCTTTCCACCACAGGGGCTTCCAGTTATGTTTTTATCTCTGCAGCATACCGGCTGTCTTGTGTCAGAGCCAGCCTCACACAGAGCTGACAGAAGAGAAGGAAACTTTTTCCCAAGGCACCTAAAATGCTCCCTTCCTCCTCTCCCACCCATGGTAGAAGAAGGCATCTTCATTTCATTTCTTTACTTGTATTGGACTTTTCCTTCCGGAAGGAAGCCCAAACGGGCTAACAAAACAAAACAGTATAGCCTAATATAATAGGATAAAATGCTACAAATAAAATAAATAAATATGAAAGCAAGAATCAAGCATCCTTCCAGAAGCTGTGTAATTAGTCTGTGGAACTCCTTGCCACAGGATGTGGTGATGGCATCTGGCCTGGATGCCTTGAAAAAGGAATTGGACAAATTTCTGGAGGAAAAGGCCATCGCAGGTTAAAAGCTATGATGAGTATGTGCCACCTCCTGGTTTTAGAAGTAGGAGACCTCAGAATGCCAGATGCAAGGGAGGGCACCAGGATGCAGGTCTCTTGTTGCCTTGTGGGCTCCAAGAGGCATCTGGTGGGCCACTGTGAGATACAGGAAGGTGGACTAGATGGGCCTTTGACCTGATCCAGCAGGGCTTTTCTTATGTACTTAAATTCTTAAGCCAGCTACAAAGAATTCATAACATCAAATAACAGAATGATGCAGCCATAATCAATTTATCACAGTGATGAATGTGAGCAGTAGGAGCAGCAGCATTGGGGTGGCATTAATAAGGAAGACCCAAGTTATTATGAAAAGCATAATTAAAAAACAAGTAAAAATAACAGGATGGTCCATTTCAGTCACTCATGTGCCAGCCATCAAATGGAGCAACAATTCAATTGGCTCATGTTAGCAACAACCTTATAATTAGTGTTGCAGTAAGAACTGTGTGGACTTATTGGCCCTGCACATGCCCTATCTTGTCTGATCTCGGAAGCTAAGCAGGGTCAGGCCTGGTTAGTACTTGGATGGGAGACTGCCTGGGAATACTGGGTGCTGTAGGCTTATACCATAGTCTTTCGAGACTGAAGGTTGCCAACCAACCATCTTATTGGCCATGGTCTAGGAAGATTTTCATCTCCTAACATTTCACCCACAACTACTGTGGGCATTTCAAAGGACTGGAAGTGACAACCACAGACCATCTCACCCCAGAGCAACTGACAATTACTGTCCACTGATCTTGTTCACCAAAGGTGCCTTTTGGGCTTCCAGAATATCCCATGATCACAGCTGCTGCTCTCTCAACCCACCATTCCTTGAATTCTTTGGACAGTGTGGGATGACGATTTTCATCATCTTTTTAAAAATGATTTTAAAATCACTTAAAATGATACTCTTTTTATCATTTAAAAAAAACCCACTTTTTAAAATGATACTCTATCGGGACCCACCTTGGTTTACCAGACTTTTAAAAAAGGAGACAAGTAAGTAAGCAAATTAAATATTATTTCTTTCTAAGTAGTATTAACCAGAAAAAAAGATTCTCAAACATTCATCTCCTATATTTTACACATGCTTGCAAACTGAAAAAGCTCAGCTCCTTGCAGGGTAGTTAGCAGCTATCTTGCAAACTGCAGGAGCTGAGCTCTTTGCAGAATAATTAGGAGCTATGGTGTCTGATTTTTGAATAGCCTCAGGGCTTGAGGCCATTAGTTACCTGATCTTTCCATCACCCTTTGGTGACCCACCAAAAATCAGGTCCTGGTCCACCAGTGGGTCCTGATTCACAGTTTGGGAACCGCTGCGTTAGCCTAGCCATGAGGCTGACTGAGGCAGGTGCCTTAAGCGGCGAATTGGTTGGGGGGGCAGGGGGACACTCATGATACACCTGCCTCAATTCACCTGTCCACTTCCACTTTTCTCAACTCTCTTTTCAACTTGTATGATATACACTTGAATCTGAACATCTCTCAGGAAAAAGTCACAGAGGGGAGCATGATGGTGGGATGAACAGAAGGGCTCAGAGGGCTGGAGAACAAGATGGATGAGAAAAGGTTGAGAGAGCTTGGTATGTTCAGCCTGGAAAAGAGAAGGGTGAGAGGTGATAGATAGGACAGCACTCTTCAAATACCTGAAGGCTGGCATATGGAAGAAGGATCACACTTGTTCTCAGCTGCCTCTGAGAGGAGAACTGGATCCAATGGGTACAAAGGGCAAGAGAGGAGATTCCGGATGGACATCAGGAAGACATTCCTGGAGGTCAGGGCAGTTTGGCAGTGGGACAGATTGCTGAGGGAGGGGGTGGATTCTCCCCCCCCCCCAGGAGATCTTCAAGCAGAGGCTCAACAGGCACCTGCTGGAGATGCTGGAGGACAGTGGTTCCCAACCTGCTGTACCTGTACCTATAACAGGTGTACCCCAGGGGAGGCCCGTAGCGGGGATTCTAGAGGTGGGGACGGACAGACTATTTTTTCAAGGGGGGGCAATGATGTCAGGTATCTGTACTGGTGGACAAAATGAAAGGATAAGTCTGGAGAAACATCAAACACCTGAAACTCCCCCAAATTTCCAAGGGGTATGCAAGTGCAATAGGTTGGGAACCACTGCTCTAGGAGGATTTGCTGCTACAGAAGGAGGGGGTGGACTAGATGACCTTTGAGGTTCCTTCCAACTCTAGGATGCGATGATTCTCAGAAACGATTCTGGAGCATACAGAGCTGGGCTCTGAACACCCACCCAGGACTTGCTACAGTCCGATCCGCTAACCCCCCCCCCCCCGGCAATCATTGCACAAGTGAACTGAAGGCAAATCACTAGATGGGGCAGGGGTTTGCTGCTGCAGGGCGAGTGGGAGCGATCTTCCCACTGGGAGTGGGTCTTCCCACTGGGAGGATTCCCCCCCCCAGCCACAACCTGAGTTTATGCCGATCAGGAGAGAGCCAGGGAAGCTGCTGTTGGTACAGCTGGTTGGCTGGCAGTGGTGGTGGGGGGAGGGCATTCTCGCCCCCCCTCCCCCAGAACGCTGGACATAATCTCGTCTGGACAGAAACCGGAGTGACGCCGCTTAGGCAAGAGTAGGAGGGTAGGGGGCGTGGGAGGGGCACGTGGTCCATGCTCTGCACGCTAATTTAAACGTGGGGGGGGGAGCTTGTGCTCTGCTGGCCCGTCTCCTCCTCATCCTCACCATCATCATCATCCCACTCACTTTGAAGCATGGATCGTCTGAGAAGAGGCACGTCTGGTCTGCACCCCCTGCAAGGCAAGACTCCTGGTGGGAGAGGCAGTAAGAGGTTTGGGAACCGAGTCAAGAGAGGGCAAGAAGAAAGAGTCCCTTGCAGTGGCTGGGCTTGAGAGTGCCCCTGCTAGGAGGGGGTCAGAACTGGCTCACACCCTGCAGCCAAGGTAGGTGTTCATGGACATGGGGGTGATGGTGTTTTAAGGGGGGCAATCACACCTGGAGCCATCCAGGTTGGAGGGACACCCCCCTCCCAGTGATCCCCCTGTCTTGCAGTATTGCTAAGACTTGGGTTTTGGGAGTGAGATTAAGACTGCAAGAGTCACTACTATCACCCTTGTCCTAAAAGGAACCCCATGGAGGAGCTGAGTCACTGACCACCATCAACATGTGGTCCTGAGAGTTACCAGTGACTTGCTACTGAGTGCTGCAGAGGGACTATTGGGGAGGGGGAACTCGGCTAGGTGCGCTTGCTTTGTGCAAGCGCAAAGAAACTCCCAGTTTCAGATCCAGGATGGTTCAGTGGTTTGGGAGTTGGACTGAGACCTGGAAGATCCAGGTTCAAATCCGGGCTCCGCTATGAAGCTTCCTGGGTGACCTTAGAAGAGAAGAGCGGAAGAGTAGTATAAAAATGTAATAAATAAAGAAATGCTTCCAGATAGGATTGAGAAGGACCCTTACTCTCAATTTTGGAGAGCAGTTGCCAGCCATTGTAGAAGATGCTGAACTGGATCGCACCACTCACAGCCATAAAACCAGTGGTGTAGCTAGCCACTTTGGAGTCTGGGGCAAAGTTTAAAATGACGTCCCCCCCAAGTCACACCCGGAAGTGACACACTTCCGGGTGTGATGTCACACAATTTTTAAATTGAAAAATAAAAATTTGCTGCCTCCCCTTACACCCCAACTCCCTCCTGCTTTGCCCCTCCAGTTGCTCCCCAAGCCCCTGGAGCAAGGGCAGCAAGTAGCCAGAGACTGCAATCCCCACCGCCCGTCTTGCAAAGAGTGCTCTCTTTTCTGGTACTTTTGCAAGAGGCATGAGCACTGATTGCGGGGGGGGGGGGGTGCAATTGCACCAGCAGGTGGCCAGGCTGTTGCCCCCAGGCAGCTTGCAGCAGCCAGCAGCTCTTCAAGGTTCTCTGGGAAACCTCATAGCTGAGCCAGGGTTTGAACCTGGATCTTCCTGGCCTAAGTCCAACTCCCAAATCACTGAACCATCCTCTGAATCCAGGACTTTCTGTAAGCATAGCAATAAGCCAAGTCCCCTTCCCCAATTCCCCCTCTGCAGCATTCAGTAGCAAGTACCTCTGCACCCCCTCTCGCTATGCCACTGCATCAGATAAGCAAATAATAATAATTATTATTATTAACAGTGGAGCTTAAAGTGGGATAATTTAATCTGTGGAGCTTAAAGTGGGATGATGGCTACTGGCTACAATTCTGAGATTTGAGTAAACAAGTTTTGACATGGGGAACTACTAGCCTCAAGGCAGTCTTGCCTATCCAATCACATCTTTTGTTCTTGGATGCCTTCTGGCATCCGAATCGCTTCTGGTTGCTCACTTTGATCGCTTGTTCTTTTCCATCAATATCGGAAACTGATTGAATCCTTTGTCTCCCAGGGCACAGCATCTGAGAGGGAGGTTTAGGATGGAGGGTGCAGTGCAAGAGATGAGAACCCTCCACGTTGGAGCACAATCCTATTTTGGAAAAGAGCCTCTTCTGCCAGAAGTTGGACAATGCCGTTCCCAAATTGGTTCTTGTTAGTACCGGCACCAGATCATAGCACTTCTGCTGAGTAAGAAGGTTGGCTCAGTGTAAGTTTAGGATTTTGAATACAGAGATGGTGATGTGGTGTCCACCACTTGAGTTTGAGCTCTTCTAAGCTCCATCCTCTGTTCCTTTGGATGGCCATGTTGGAGCAACTTTGGCTACCAGGGCAGCTACACCGCAACATCACCCATCCAGGGTCCATCATGGCTGTTTTGCAGGACAGAGTGCAGCACTTCTCTCTTGGGTTCAATGTTTCTCCTGGTACTCTTCATCCACCCATCCTCAATCAAACTCTAAGGGACTGTGACCTGGGATTGTGGTGCTTGGAGGGGACTCCGGCTGGGGGCAGCAGCTTCTTGGGACCAGCCATCTCCTTGGTGCTTCCCGTCATCTATGCTCTCATCTGCACCTGTGGGGTCCTGGCCAACGGGTTGGTGATCTCCGTGGTGCTGGGCTGCAAGCAGAAGATCGTATCCGACATCTACATTCTGAACCTGGCCATAGCTGATTTGCTTTTCCTGCTTGGGATGCCATTCATAACCCATCAGCTTCTCCAGGAGCGAGGCTGGATTTTTGGAGACTTCCTATGTTGGGCAGCTACCACCATCGACCTCAACAACCAGTTCTGCAGTGTGGCCATTGTTACTTTGCTCTGCATAGACAGGTATTGCCTCCCTCTAGACTTGCAAACCAAGTGTGGCTCTCAGAGATCCAGTATATGTAATCCCAGGTTCTAACTTGGCTCTGTTGTCCTCTTGTCACAACATGGCATAGGAAGGTTGTAGGTGAGTTTGTGTCTTCAAACGGAGTCAAGAAATTGTGCCTCAGAACTGCAGGCCTTGGGGCTGGAGGTCAGTGGCGCAGCACCTGCTTGGCATGTGGGGAGTACAGTTCCCAGCATCTCCAGGTTGGTCTGGGAAGAATTCCACCTGAAACCTTAGAGAGCCACTGCTGGAAGACGATTTGTGAGAATTGGACTGCTGATCTCATTCCGGATGAAACCGTTTCATATGTTCAGTTCATATGTTCAGGGGGCTGGAAAAGTAAGGCAAATCACAGGATGGTGATCACAGGATGGTGATGGAGAGACTGGTAGTTTATTCAGAGGGGGAGGTGTTTGCAGGCATAGCCCTTACACTCAGGAGGCGGCAGATGGGGGGCACCTTTCTCTTCACTCGCTTGTCTCTGCTGCTCTTATTTTTTTATTTTTTATTTTTCACATTTGCTCCTCCCCTCTTTCTTGTCCTCACAACAACCCTGTGATGTAGGTGAAGCTGAGAGAAAGTGACTGGCCCAAGGTCACCCAGGAAGCTTTGTGGCTGAGGGGGGATTTGAACCTGGATCATCCAGGTCTAAGTCCACCTCCCAAACCACTACACCACCCTGGCTCTTCCTATCTCTCCTCTACACTTCCTCTTGCAGCCTGTTCTCCCTTTCCTTTTTGCATCTAGGGAGTGAGAGTAGAAGGAGCAGTGGAACAGTGGCTGGTGTGCTGCTGGGTAAGGGGGAGTGGGGGCTTTGGGTCCTCCACCTTGGTTGCCTGGAGATATGAGGCAGGCCCCATTTGTGGAATCAGGGAGGGAAAAGTGTCACTTTCTTCCTATTTAGGGTCTCAGTGGCCCCTTCTCCCAGTTGCAGGATACACTACTCAGGTTTGGACTTGCCTTGCTTTGATCTTGGCTCCTGGAATGCAAGATCAGGAGAGCAGCAGCAAAGCCCGGGGTTCAAAACATATGCATGAGAAGTGGTTCATTGCTACATACGAGCCAGAGGCCATGCGTGCAGGGCTGATTTTTGAGAACATTGAGACCAGTCTTGTGAAAAGCTGGAGGCATGGGTGTTTCAGTGGTGAGCTGGATTGTGGAGGTGATATCTGCTTGTCAGGCCATATTTCTCCTTTCTCCATAAGTGATGTCATTTGGGGGGGGGAACAAGTTATGTGCTCCATACCGCCCCCTATTCCTGCACATCTGTGATAACTTGAAGAAAATGTATTTTTCCATATTAGATATAGAATTTTTCATATTTGTATTACTGCCCTTCCTCCAAGGAGCTCAGAGTACTGCACATAGTTCTTCCCCTCGCAACAACCCTTTGAAGTAGGCTGAGAGACAGTGACTGACCCAAGGTTGCCCAGGAAGCTTTGTAGCTGAGCAGGGATTTGAACATGATTCTTCAAGGTCTAACTCCAATTCCCAAACCACTACATCGTCCTGGCTCTCCTTTGCCTTTTTTAATTTGCATCCATTGGTATGCCCTCACCCATCCATGTGCTCTCTTCAATTTATGTTTTAAGCTGAGAGCTTTCATGTGAAACGCACTGTTATTTTCCCCTCCCAAAAATGTGCTTTGCCCCACTTGTGTCGCCCTAAAATATTAGAACAAAACACGGTAAAATAGATCTCTGTGTCTATATCTCTATTTCTGGTGTTGCTGCCGCCTTTCTCCCTCTGATTCCTCTGAGATCTTTCCCACCTACAGTGGGACCCCTTTTCACCATCCCAAGATTCAGTGAAGTGGCTACTAGTCATGATGGCAACATGATGGGTTCAGCAGCAGCATCCCTCTGACCTGTTGCAAGAGAGCACTGATGGGAGAAGGCTCTGTGTTTCTGTCCTGCTTGTGGGCATCTGGTGGGCCACTGTGAGAAATGGACCAAATGAGCCTTGAGTCTGACCTACAGGGCTTTGCTAACTTTCAGTCCTGCCATGCCTCCTCTTTCTGTCCTTTTCTTGCAGGCCCTGCATTGACTTGTGTTTTCTTTCCTCCTTTTAACTGCAGCTGTCACTACCCGTGTCACATCTGTGGTTGTTGCAACATAATTCAGGCCTAGTCACACTGGCCTGAATGTGCAGCTTGAGGTGAAGCGAGGTCCTAGTAGACAGTGCTGGAACCAGAGAGTGTTGGCTGCGGTGGCGCATCTTGGCTTAGCCCTGTGCGGCTATAGCGCCATTACCTGCTGGAAAACGCATCCTAGGTTGTCAAGGGTTGGGCCTGCTCTTGTCGCTTCCCCTCTTTGGGCAGCGCACACAGCGCACAAACAGGAGGCAGGAGACATTGCTGCTACCATGGAAACTCATCTCGGGAAAGGATGGCATTTCTTTAAAAATATAACATATGATTAAGTGCTGGCTTGTGCAAAATTGCGGAGCTAGAACCATGAACATTTGGGGGCGAGACGACGCGGTACATGTAATTCTGGGATCTGAAGGAGAGGGGAGGGATTTCTTTTGTTCTGTTGCACAATACACAATGCAGCTTCCAAGGCTGCTCAGATCTCAGTCTGAAGTGGCAGGTTGGCATGGGAGGAAGAGGACCTTTTCCTTTCCTACTATTGTTTTTCTGAAAAATTCCCTTCCCCACCTTTACCCCTTCCCAAGGGAAAAGGAGCGCATCTGGGATCACAGCAGCTGAAGAATCATCATGGCTGGTCCATCCGTGGGGCTGACTGGAGGGGTCACCTCTGGCACTTGCCAACCTGCTTCAACCCCTCCTCCTACTTCTCCCTGGGTTTCAAAATGGGAACAGAGCACAAGGGGAAATGTGGTGGGGAGGAGAGTGGTGAACTAGAGTTTTAGATACTCTCCTGTCCTCCATACAGTACTTTCTCTTCTGCTTCTCACCTTTGAATCTAGAGAGTTGGAAGAAGAAGAGTAATGGTGTCAGATGCAGCTGGTGCACTGCTGGGTAAGGGACACCTCTGGCGTTAGGAGGTTTTGGGTTAGCCCTCTTCTCCTTCATGAAACTGCCTGAGGATAAAGGCAATTTTCTGGGTACTCCTAGCTTCAGAAGTGAGGTGTGTGTCTACTGGAAATAGGGGCATCCTTTGTGATGGCCTCCTGATCCCTCTCTTGGGAGTTTTGCTTGACACTCAATATTTTCGTTTCAGTTCTTTGATGTCTGTCCCAGTTCAGCTGCACCTGTAATTAATGTCAGTTGTTCTGCTGGGTTCTCTGTTGTGGTTTCTATCCTGCACCTCTGGTTTTATATGCCCAATGGATTTGCATCATATTTTAGTAGTGGTTGTTTTTGTATGTTTGTACGTTGTTCTTAGCCATCTTCACAGAAAACCAGAGGGGAAGGGACTAAGAGGTCTCCTTCCCCTCTTCGTATCTTTCCACTTCAAATTGCAAGCTCGGTGATTCTCTGTGTAAAACCAGGGCTGGCCCAAGACCTCTTAATGCTTATGGGGGCCACCAAATGGCTCTCTCTCTTATTCGGCAGCAAGCCTCTTCTCCTACACTTCTTCCCATTCCCTGGGCTTGAAAAGAGAGGGATGGCACAGAAGAGGAAGTGCTGAGGAAAGGAGAGTGGTGGGCTAGAGTGTCAAAAGAAAGACACTCTAGCTCACCGCTCTACTCTATTCCACACTTCTGTCCCATTTCCCTCTTTTGTTTCAGATCTAGGAAGAGTGGCAAGGGGTGGATGGACAGTTGATTCCCCCCACCACTTTGCTGCCTGAAATGACTGCCTCAGTTGACCTCATGTTTGGGCCATCCCTGTGTAGATCAGAAAAAATTCCCACAAGGTAGTCATGAAACTATACTACCCCCCTGAGTTATGGATATTTGCATTAGTGTTTTGGCACAGATGTAGTATGTCCTTTGGTGGTGCTTTTGTGTAGGTGCAATAGTGCTGGGCTGGCACTAAGAGTGAGATGTTTAGAGCTACATACATTTCAATTTATGTGCAGACCTCTGGAACCTAACCAGAATGAATGTAGGGCAGTGTTTCTCAAACTGTGGGTCGCAAGCCAATTTCAGGTGGGTCCCCATTCATTTCAATATTTTGTTTTTAATAGATTTGATGCTAGCATGGTACGTGACTGCATTTGGGGAAATATAACAGACCGATACTTTTAACAAGTTACTACGTATATTCTTTTAACAATGATAGTAAATTGGACTTATTCCTGGGTAAGTGTGGGTAGGATTGAAGCCTAGGATTGTTAAAAATTTTCCTGCTTGATGATGTCACTTCGGGTTATGACATCACTTCCAGAGAGCCCTGACAGATTCTCATTCTGAAAAGTGGGTCTCAGTGCTAAATGTGCGAGAACCACTGATGTAGGGGACTTAATGTACATGTAACTAATTCTATGCTGATTTATTCTAGCCAGTAAGCGTTGTGATTATATGAATGCATGTTACCTATGTCGAATGGGCTGACTAGTGACTGTCTCTCTTACTCCCCTTGACTCCAGTGTGTATCTCTCTCCTCAGATACGTGGCAGTTGTGTACTCATCCACCATTGGCCAGAAACGGACTTTACGCTGTACAACTCTGATCAATGCTGGTGTGTGGGCTGGAAGCTTAGCTCTGGCCACACCTGCAATGCTGTACGCCCGAGTGCACTGGGACAACAAGACTGAGATCTGCCTCCTTGACTTACCTGGTCCTCACAGCATGTACTGGTATATTCTCTACCAGTCACTGGTGGCCTTCCTCCTACCCTTGCTGGTGATTACGGTGCTGTACTCTTTGACCCTGCTCCACCTCTTCCGTGCCATGCGCCGTGTGCACAGGAAGGCGTCTGCCCGTAGCCGGAAGGTGACCCGCATGGCATTGACTATCATTGCCGCCTTCTTTGTCTGCTGGACACCCTACCATGTGCTGCAGTTGGTCAACCTCACAGCCACACCTTCGGTGACCTTCTTTTACCTGTACCAGACCACAATTTGCCTCAGCTATGCCCACAGCTGTGTCAGTCCCATCCTTGTTATCTTCTGCACCGAGTTCTTCCAGGAGAGGATGGCTCAATCCAGGTGAAGACTCAGTGCACAGGACCTTCTCTGATGAGAGGGATCTCTGTAAACGTTTCATCACCCAATGCTTTTTGACGGGTTGCTTTCAATGGACAAATCCAACATGGGAGCCCAGTTTGGATCTCGCTGAAACATGAGTGCTGTCAAATCCAGGATCTGGTCACACCAAATTTATCAGTATACAACAGTTAACACTTTCAGAAAGTGGGAGAAAGTGGCGCCAAACAGTTGCACAGGTTGTTGAAGAGCGGAGAGGACTGGATAGTAAGCTTAGCAGAATGGTGAGCCAGCCCTAGAACTTCCTGTGCCTGAGTTGATGGCCCAACGGCCACTTCCCCTTACCCACTGGCATGCCTTCTGCCGCATCTGGTGCCCCTCCACCTCCCATTCTCTGGATTGAAAAGAAAGAGGGGAATAGAGCAGAAGAGGAAGTGTGGGGCAGAGAAGTGTGGCTAGAGCATCTCTGGCACTTCCTGTTCTGCTGTTCTCCTCTTTCTGTTTAAATCAAAGGTAGAAGGATGGAAGCAGGCAGGTGGCCTCCACCATCTGTTGCCTGATTTTCACTTCTGTTGAATGGAGCAATCTTTTCTTCCTGTGCCTGGTGCTTTGGCGTGGTTCAGCATGAACCAAAAGTGGTGGGGAGCCAACTCCAGAATGAGTGCCCTGTCTCCCTTGGGTCAGGCTCTAGACCAGGGGTCTCCAAACCTTTTGGCCAGAGGGCCACATGAAATATCTGGCGCAGTGCTGAGGGCCAGAAAAAAATTTAAAATTTAAATAAATAAATTAGAGATGGAACTTAGATGAATGAATAAATGAATGAGTGGGCTCATTCACTCAGCCTCTCCAGCCTCAGAACACCCTCCAGATGCAATCAGAGCACAGCTCTGGTCATGTTCAGTCAAGTGGGCCAGAGGCTTTCAGGGGTTAAGAGGCTGGCCGCAGGCCAGATAGAGGCTCACTGCGGGCTGCACCTGGCCCCCTGGGCCAGGGTTTGGAGACCCCTGCTCTAGACTGTGAGCTCCTTGGGCCAGAGCTCTTGATACTGCACTCCACATCACCACCTTGTGCTTGGTTCAATGACAGGCTGGCAGAGGCTCAAGGCCTCCACCTCCCTTGATTAGAAGCCCCCCTCATGTCCTCCAGGCTGCCCCCAACGTTGACGGGTTGTGTTTCTCCCTCTACCAAGCACCAGGCCTACAGGTAGTGCAGGATACATGAACAATGCTAGCAATGCAAAATAAGCAGCAATTATGCAACTCCTTTTAAGTGGCTCATGGGCTCAGTTGGTTAGGATTGTGCCCTAAGCTGTATTAGCTCTCTCTAAGCAGCACTCTGTATGTGGTCACCCTGAAACTGTGGAAAGCCCTCTCCTTGGGTGGCCCAACTGTCTGCATTGCCTCTTTTCAGAGACAGGTAAAAATGTGTTGGTTTCACTGAGCAGTTGGGTGTTCAGTCCTAAAGGTGCTGCTGCTATTTCTTATGTGTTCTTTTTAGCTTTTCCATTGTGTGCTGAGGTTTTAACTTCTGACTTCTCCGTAAACTGCTTTGAGGGCACTTGGGGTGGAAAAAGTGGGATTGTAAGGAAAATAAATGAGTGCCGTTACACAGACTGTCCCTCTCTCTTCGTAGGTACTGCAGATTCCTCATCGGGTGGAAGCTGATGCGGGAAGGCACTTCCTTTTCCAAGCCAGAAGTCACAGCCACCCTGTACAGCCCACAAGTGAGCCATGCCACGTCCCTGTGCCACCGCCGTCCATCTGGGACAGAAACACCTTCGTGCTCCATGACTGAGACCACCAGATTTAGTGTTGCTGCCAGTGGGTATGAGGAACATAGTGGGCTTTAAGGGCCTCTTTGATTGTTCTATGAACATACTTGTGCTGCTGTCCTCCTTGCAAAGCACACTGCAGATCAGGGAGGAGGGTCCGTTGCTCATGTTGAAGAGCATCTCCCCAGAAGCCTTCTGTTTGCAGGATGGGTGCAGTGAAGGACGTTGGCATGAGACAAAAGGGAAGGCTTCTTTTCCAATCCAAGGGCCCTGAAATTCGCATTCTCATTTCAACATCCAACACAATGGAGAGGAAGAACGTGAATGTCTGTGCAAGTCTGTGTCTAGAAGACTTGATCCAGACTGCTGAGAGAAGCACAAAATGTGAGTGATTTCTGGGTCTTTCCTGAGGGAAACATTTGAAGTCAAGTTGTAATGGCAAAGGACGACTCAAGTTTAAAGACTGCTGGAAAAGATCACCTGTGTGACCAGACCACATGTAAAATAAATGGCAATTGCTTCATTGTACGCTTGTTTTTTTTGGTGTGGATCTGTGAATGTCTGTCCTAAGTCCTGAATTAGCGACACAACCAGAGTCAAATCCCAAGTCATAGTCTACACTAGTGTCTCTCAAACTGTGGATAGGGACCCGCTAGGTGGATTGCAAGCCAATTTCGGGTGGGTCCCCATTCATTTCAATATTTTATTTTTAATCTATTAGACTTGATGCTACCTGGGTATGTGACTGCATTTGGGGAAATGTTACAGACCTGCATTTTTAACAAGTTACTATGTATATTTTTAACAATGATAGTCAATGGGACTTACTCCTGGGTAAGTGTGGGCAGGATTGCATCCCAGGATTGTTATACATGTTCCTGCTTGATGATGTCACTTTCAGTCATGACATCACTTCCAGTGGGCCTTGACAGATTCTCATTCTAAAAAGTGGGTCCTGGTGCTAAATGTATGAGAACCGCTGGTCTACACCATTGCAACTCAACTCTTGGAAAATTCTGAGTCATTCTGAGAAAAAGTCCTTGAGCAGAAAAAAAACCTTAAGCCTTCGTTTCCTCCCTACCCTCAGCCCCCCAGCTCCCTCCTGGAACGCCCCATCCTCCTCCCACCACATCTACTGCTGTTGTCAGTTTGAAGGATGGCTTTCGGATCACCCATGAGGTCTTTTGGGATGATGTGGAAGCAGGCACACACTCCCAAGAGAGTCGTGACTCGAGTCAAATTTGAGTCATGACTCTTTTCGGGTAAAAACCCCGAGTTGTCAGTCAGTGACATGCGTGAGCCCCATGAGTCACGAAAAACGTGGCTTGAGCCTGCAAATCTCGTGCGCATCCCTGCTGACTCTCAGGCAAGTGTGTACAGCAGCCGTATGCAAGCACTGTGCCGTGGCACACTGGTGTGCCGCGAATGGTCTGTAGGTGGGCCGTGGGACTTCGGGGAGGGTCGGTTATAAGTAGGGCAGTTGGGGGTGTGAGCAGATGGGCCGTGGGACTTTGGTGAGGGTCGGTTAGGAGTGCCATTGGGGGTGTGAGCTGGTGGCATAGCTGGAGGGGGGCGGAGCACTCGGGCTGGTGGGGGGGTGGGCGAGCGGCCCCTCCCTTCGGATCCATTCCTGGTGGGAATAGCTCCGAAGGGAGGGGCCGCTCGCCCACTCCCCCACCAGCCCGAGTGCTCCGCCCCCTCCAGCTACGCCACCGCCTTACGGCTCCGTTTGCCCCCCCGCCGGAAATGGCCCCGAAGGGAGGAGCCGCTCGCTCCCCTCCCTGCCAGCCCGAGTGCTCCGCTCCCCTCCTGCTACGCCACCGGGGTGAACGTCTTGGAGCGACGGCAGACCCAGGCCGGGCCAGGAGGAGGCGGAACGGAAGTGACTGGGAGAGGGGGCGGGGGACGGGAGAAAGCACTGCACACCGGAAGCGCGCAGGGGACGGCGCTCCGCGGACCGGAAGCGCGCGCGGTGGCCGAGCCGTTGCCGTGACGGCGGCGCTGCCTGGCCTGGCCTGGCCTCAGGATGGAGCGCGCCGCCCCTGCCCCCGCACCAGCCGAGGCCGCCCTGACAGACGCCTACGACCAGGCGCTGCTGGGCATCCTGCAGCACGCGGGTGGCGTGCAGGAGTTCCTGGCCGCGCTCTTCGGCTTCCTCTACCGCAAGACCGACTTCTTCCGCCTGCTGCACCGCCCGCACGACCGCCTCGGCTTCCCCCCCGGCGTCGCCCGCCGCCTCGCGCTCGGGGTAGGCCGGGCCGGAAGGAGGGGCCCCCCAGCCTCCGAGGCCCCCTCCCGTGGCAGGGAGCTTCGCAGGCTCTGGGCGGGGCTGGGCGGGGAAGGAGAAGAAAAGCCCTGTCCTGTGGCAAGGAGTCCCACAGGCGTGGAGTGAGACTGGGCAGGGAAAGAGGCAGACAAGCTCTCAGAAGAGCCCTGCCCTGTGGCAAGGAGTTCCACAGGGTTGCTGGGGTCTGGGCGGGGGGGGGGACAGGCTCTCAGAAGAAGAGCCCTGACCTGTGGCAAGCACTTCCACAGGCATTGTGTGAGTCCAAGTTGGGGGAGGACAGGCTCTGAGAAGAAAAGTCTTGTTCTGTGGCAAGGAGTCCCACAGGCATTGCTGGGGTCTGGGCAGGGGGGCAAGCTCTCAGAAGAAGATCAACCCTATCCTTTGCCAAGAAGTTTAACAGACGTTGAGTGAGTCTTGAGTGGGGGGAAGGACAAGCTCTCAAAAGAAGAGCCCTGCCCTGTGGCAAGGAGTTCCAGAGGCTAATTAGCAATGCTTTGAGGACATAAGAAGAGCCGCGCTGGATCAGGCCAAAGGCCCC
Source organism: Tiliqua scincoides (assembly GCF_035046505.1). NCBI lineage: Eukaryota > Metazoa > Chordata > Lepidosauria > Squamata > Scincidae > Tiliqua > Tiliqua scincoides. The sequence continues at coordinate 12,843,229 of NC_089831.1, forward strand.
TCTAGTCCAGCTTCCTGTGTCTCACAGTGGCCCACCAGGTGCCTGTGGTTTTCTCTGTAAACCGCTTTGTGAACTTTTTGTTGAAAAGTGGTATATAAATACTGTTGTTGTTGTTGTTGTAGATGCACACATGACAGTAAGAGACATTCTCTGGCATTTAGAGATAAGCTGTTGCTGAAACTCAGAAGTTTTACTTCGTACGCATAAGAGCAGTGCTTCTTATCCACTAGTTCAAGCAATAAGTGGTGTTCTCTTTGATTGCCTGTATACTATGCACATGCGCATGCATGTTCTAGATATCTTGTGCATGTGCATCTCCATTGACTTTAGTGCATTTGGATTTAATGGACTTTCAGCTTTAATAGGTAACCTTATCCCCTTAGTCTCTTTGATCTGAGGGTTTATTGTGCTGTTGTCCTGAAATGAATGACTAAAGGCCCAGTCCTATCTAATTTTCCAGCACCAGTGCAGCCACAAGGTAAGGGAACAAATGTTCCCATACCTTAAGGAGGCCTCTGTGACTGTTGCCCCACAACATGATGCAGTGTGTGCCTCATTGGCACAGCTGCACTGGAAAATTGGATAGGCTTGGGCCCTAATTCACCTGTTCTCTGATGTAAGTCATTGTTTTGGTTATTACTACTTTGCTGTGTTACTTGCAGGCCTTCAAAACCTTTGAACAAATGGCCCGTCAAGATGATGCCAGGCGGCAGCAAGAACTTGAGGAAGAGCTGAAGAAAAGAGAGGAGGAGGCAGCAGCTGCAGCAGAAAGGATGAAGGTGCCTGTTGTCGCCGAGGAGGTTGAGATCAGCTCAGCAGTGGAGCAGAACTCTGCATCGGAGAGTGAAAAACCCGCTGCACCAGAAGAGCCCTTGGCAGCAGAGGGGAAAGAAGTGGAAGCTGCCGATGTGGTAGTAGAGCCACCAGTAGCTGCTGCTGCTGGCCCCATAGAAACTCAGCCGGAAGAACAGTCCAAGTGAGTGGCCAGTAACAGTGCTTTGGCTGTGTTAAATTTTTGCCTTGGCAAAATGCCATGGCAAAGCTCAGGCTGAAAGTGTCTTAGCCTGCTTGTGTTTTAAGCTTGGTGAGGGCATATCTTTGTCAAAACTTGGGCTTTTTGAGAAATGTTGGCTACTTTAGAAAACAGGGCAATCCTGCTCTGGTCCCATTTTTGTCGTGCCAACATATGCCTGTTTGCATATGCCTGTGTTATAGAATCTGGCAAGCAGTTTGTCTGAAAGGAGCCCAGATCCTTTGATCTAAAGCAGGGGTGCCCAAACCCCGGCCCTGGGGCCACTCGCGGCCCTCAAGGCCTCTCAATGCAGCCCTCAGGGAGCCCCCAGTCTCCAATGAGCCTCTGGCCCTCTGGAGATTTGTTGAAGCCTGCATTGGCCCAACGCAACTTCTCTCAGCATAGACCTACAGTCTAAAGTGGTTCAGCCCATATTCTCCATCTCATTCCCACTGTGCCACACCTACAAGAAAGGCTATCAAACAGTATATAAACATGGGAGAGGATGCACTCTCTGGAATGTCTTCTCATCCAGTGGTGTACTAGCCAAACTGGTTACATCAGTTTAATGAGTCTAGTGACCTGCTGTGGGTTTAGAGAGAAGCCCTGTATAACTTGTAGCTATTTATTGTGACCTGCTGACTGGTATTTTAAAGTGAAGAGTATTTAAAGCTGAAACTTTCATTCCTGTTTGGTTTAGGTGTTAGCCAAAAGTCCAAACTTTCCCCCCTCTTTTTTCACTGACATTTCTATCTTTTCCCATGAATCAACTATATAATTTTGCTGACTTCTAAAACTCTTTACTTACACCCATGCCTAATTCCTAACATATTCCTGATGCGTTGTGTTTATGAGCTCTTTCTAAAACAATTCCCAAACCAGGTTCCCAAACTGGTGGGTCGCAACCCACCAGGGGAATAGGAAATGGGCCATTCCCCCTTACAAGGAGTGGCCCAGGAATGGGTGCCCTGATGATGATGCAGCAGTTGCGGCACCACGGGAACCCAGGGGATTTTACACTTACCTAGGAGATTGTACTGGCCTCCGGCAAGGTCCAGGAGGCTCACAGCCCCTTCTGTGAGCCTCCCCGCGGAAGGGAGGAGCGTTGATCACCCCACAGAGCTTTGATCACCAGTCAGAACCCACTTCTGGTTTCTAATTGGAACTTTGGTGCTCAGTGGGACTTTGGGAACCGCTGTTCTAAAACAGGGTGCCCAAACCCCGGCCTTGAGGCCACTTGCGGCCCTCAAGGCCTCTCAATGTGGCCCTCAGGGAGCTCCCAGTCTCCAATGAGCCTCTGGCCCTCCGGTGATTTGTTGGAGCCCACACTGGCCCGATGCAACTGCTCTCAGTGTGAGGACAACTGTTTGACCTCTCGGTGAGCTGTGGGATGAGGGCTCCCTCCACTACTTGCTGTTTCACATCTGTGATGCAGTAGCGGCAGAAAAGGAAAGGCCAGCCTTGCTTTGTGCAAGGCCTTTTATAGGCCTTGAGCTATTGCAAGACCTTCATTCATTCATATAAGTTCATCTTTAATATATTCATTTATGTAAACTTATGTAAATTTATTCAAATTTGAAATGTAAATTAATTCTTTTTTTCCCGGACCCCCGACACAGTGTCAGAAAGACAATGTGGCCCTCCTGCCAAAAACTTTGGGAAACGCTGTAATGAAACATAGTGATGATGCTTTCAGTATCTAAAAACAAACTTCCCGGGAAAATAGTACTGCAATGTTTGGTTAATTTAGAGTTAATTATTGGAGGTAGACACTCTTCAGCACTTGTTTGATGAATTTTGCTTTTGAGGAGTAGTTAGGAAGGTGTTGTGTTAGGGAAAAAATAGTTGTAAAAACATACATTTTTTCTGGGAAACTGGCTGTTTAAAATTTCACATGCAAACGATCAAAATGTTTAGTGAGTTCAGGTAGGTGGCTAAAATTATTTACTGTGTTGTACGCTGTGAAAGTGAAGCCTAAATAAGCACCATTGAAATCAGTGGAACAGCTTAGCCATGACTGTCTTATTCATTTCAATGGGGCTAAAGAATGCTTCTTGGAGTATAACCTGTTGAATATAAGGGCTTTTGGTCAATGGCTAATCTGTGGGTGTCTGTGGCCAAAACTCTTGTGTTCAGGACTTTGAGGTCCTGTGCCCAGGTATTATTTTATATTTTTTTGGTCAGAATTTTGGAGTTGGTCTGTTAGCCACTGGGTGGTGTTGGCATCCACTGAATAGATAAAGCGGGTTCCAATAGATAGTGCAGAATGGGTGAGTTATCTGAGGTTTCCTCTTGCAAAATTCAGTGCTGTGAATCTGGTTGACAAGATGTTATCAGAACAGCATTTGGGCTGTGTTATGCATGCAGTCTGCCTGCCGGATAGACAGTCTGCTCATCTTCATGAGCGTTCTTACCGTTTTGAAAATTCAGAGACTTTGTATGCTTCTGTGAAATGCAGAAACTGCCATAGATGTGTGCTACATCATGCGACAGTTTTAATAAAATGTGAAGCCTTTTCTGCTGATCTGTAATGGTCTTGAAGTTGGCATGACTGAAAAGAAGCGTGAGTTTAGTCTTGATGAACAATAATCACAGTGGTTGCTGGCACTTATTGGTTCAGCTCTGCTGGGTCAATGATTCTGGTGACTGCAATGGCTGTTGATTTGTTTCTGTGCCCCATTCAAGGTGCTGGTGTTATGTTACGTTAAAGCCCTTGTACCAGGGACTGTCTGCTTCCATATGATCTGACCCTATCCCCTAGGGTAATCTGAAGTGTTGCAGTTAGTAGAAGTTAGAGGGATGGTGGCAGAACCTTTTCTGTAGTGGCCCAACAGTTATGGAACTCTCTGTCTTATGGGTTAAAAATTGGGATGGGGGGATGTCCTGACGGCACCACAGCAGTTGTGGTGCCCCAGGCACCCAGGTGCATTTCAACATATCTTGGGGGACTGTGCAGCCACACGGAGGGTCCTGGAAGCTCGCAGCCCCCTCTGTGAGCCTCCCCTCTGCGTCAGTGAGCGCTGATCTGCGGTCAAAGCCCACTTCTGGTTTGCAGTCAGAGCTTCAGGGCATGGAACTTCCAAAACCAGAAGTGAACTCCAACTGCAGATTGGAGCTCACTGCAGCGGAGGGGAGGCTCACGGAGGGGGCTGTGAGCGTCTAGGACCCTCTGCAAGCGTATGTTATATTCCCAGATATGTTGAAATGCACCTGGGTGCCTGTGGTGCCATGATCGCTGTGGCACTGTCAGGGCACCAATTTATGGGTCACTCCCCTCAAGGTACAAGTGACCCTTTTAGGTTCCAATGGTGGCGCGTGACCCATTACTTTAAGAACCACTGGTATAGTGGTTTATGAGTGCACCAAGCATGTCTGCCTCTTGATGCATTCCTTTTTAAGTTAAAAAAAAATAAATCTCCATATTGTAGTTTGGAAGCTGAGGCTGAGAGGGATTGGCTTTTGCAAGGTCACGTAGTGAGGTCAGACATGGGCAAAACTTAAGCTGGGAAAGACACAGTTTGCACCTCTGTCCCTTAGCCACTGTACTATACCTGCTCTGCACATCCTCCAGGTCATATGCATTTAGCACTTGCTGTTCCAACAAGGTAAGCGTCACCTGGTAGCTGCATAATAGCCTTTTGTTAACTCGGGAACAAAATTATGCCATCTTTTTTCCCTTTCCCCTTCCAGTCTTATACTTGCAAATAGCGTATCACACTTTTGTGCAGTTGTACCAGATACCCAAATACTGTGACTGTAAAGAGATGGCATACCAATTCCCCAGGTTAGTGCCAAGGCCCTTTCGTTCAGTTTGCATCAATAAGTGGTTCTTTGCAGGGTGTGTTGCCATCTAATCCTCGTGTTTCCAACTTTGGAAGGATCAGTGCAGGAGAAAAGCGTTCCTGTTTTGCTGCCATCTGTTTAATACAGGGCTGTGAATTGCACCCCCTTTTTGTGCCCAGACGTTCCCATCTGCCTTGACAAGCAGTTCTCCATCATGCCTGAGCTCAGCTCCTTTTTTTAGTTTGAGTGCCTGCCTTCCCACTTGGCCCTCTTTTAGATTTTGCTCTGCATACATTTACCTCCCAGCATTCAGCATGTGCCCCAAAGCAATCTGCCTTCTGAGCTCTATTTACATCACTTGTCTCCAAGTCTCAATTACTCTTCCTTCTCCTTTTTTATTTTTCTATACGCTAAACTTCCTTGCATTCTTTGCTTCTCTGTTGGCATAACCCATGTTGATAGTGTTTCATAAACTAATGACTTTCAAATTGGGTGACGATATTTGGCAAATACAATGGGATTGTTGGAAGCCCTACAGTGCATGTGTGAAGCAGCTACTAGTCTTTGCAAGTGAACCTGGATTTCTGGGCTGCTTCCATCCACCACACATTCCTCTTGATAGAATCATTTTTGCTGCTTCAACATTGAATCATTCCCAGCTGGACCTAACAGTTGAATGATACAGCAGCTAAACCTTGATCCTGAAATCACTATGTGTTGGAGGAACTCAAGTATTTGTGGTGTGGCAGTCATGTGTGTGCACATGGAGAAGGAGCAACAGCTGAACATCTCTTCTGCTGTGATAGTGCCAAATAAGTGCATGTGTGAATGCTGCTGTTTTCCTTCTCTGTCTGGAGTCAAGGATGTTGCATCACAGAGCACACAATATGTGCACGTGCTCATAGAGCAGGCATCCATAAATCTTTTCACCAAGGCAAATGCCTCAGATCTCTGGCAAACAGGACCACCCAACCCCATTAAGAGCATGCCATCCCTGAAGGTCTCATTGCCATTCTTGAGGGTATGAGAAAGAGAGTTCTTTCTGAAAAGTTGGAAAGTTTCCTTTTCTGTATTTATATCCTGGTGCAAATGAGAGAGGACCCTCATCTCTGTCCCAAACCCCCTATATGTGCTAGAGGTCTCTGGGAAACTGGAAGAGTTTGTGGCAGCCATAAGTAATGGCTGACTAATAAGCCAAGTCAACATTTGTGGGCTCCTGATATTGAGAATGGTATCTAAAAACTTGCTGAAAAATAACAGTAGGCAAATTATGGTAAGAATGATGAATATGTACATAAAACTGGGGTTTGTGCAATAGTCTTACCAGCTTGCCGAATTCTGCTCCGTTGTTTCCATTCCTGTACCAAACAGCAGAGCTGTTATATAAATAAGCAGAGCACAAAGACGGTTGGCAAACTGAATCTTCTCTCGGCTTGGGAGGGGTATGTAAAGGAATCAACTGAGGGCGAATTGATAGCTTGGGATGCTTCAGGGAAAGGAAATGTGGATGCCTGTGCTTTGAAGAAGGCCACTTGAATGAAGCACACTCTCATATATCCCAAATATTGTCATAGGGTGGTATAAGAAAGCATCAACTCCCATTTTCGGGTGGTTGCGCTAAGGTGATTTGGCTTCTGCCCCAGTAGCCCTTGGCACTGAAGAAGGGGTGATACTGCTGCTTGCTTTGAAATGATGTGGCAGACTTGCTGAAGCCTGTGGAGAAAAGATAGCCTTTTGGCTAGCACATTTTGAAAGGGGACTGGACCAATTCCTGGAGGAAGAGACCACTCTGTATCTATTAGGCATTTTTAAAGTGGAATCTATTTGAGGTGGGGAACCTTTTTGTCATTCCTTTATGTAAAATACCTTGAAAGTTGCTTCTTTTTTTTTTTGTTAGAAAGAGATAAATAAATATTTCAAATAAGCAAAATATCCAAAAAGAACCTCCTGATGCAGGGGTGTCTACCTATGAGCACCACTTGCTTGATCTCTTGAATGAGCTTCCAGATATCCCCAGAATCTAACTGCAGGCCCAGAGCTACATAGGTGTGTGTTGGAGTAGCTTCGGCTTATTGATTTTTTTTTTAAATCCCACCCTTACTTCAAGAGCTCAAGGTGGCGTATGTAGTTACTTCCCTACTTTTGGCCTCGCAACAACTCTGTGAGGTAGGTGAGGCTGAGAGAGAGTGACTGGCCCAAGGTCACCTTGGAAGCTTCATGGCTGAGCAGGAATTTGAACCAGGATCTTCCAGGTCTAAGTCCCACTCCCAAATCACCTCACCATCCTGGCTCTTAAATGTCACTGGTGCTCTAATACATCGGGGCTCAACCCACTTAGCACCAGAATTTTTTTTTAAAATTGCAATGAGAACCTTGGGGGCACATAAAAGCAATTTTTTTTGCTCTAAAACCCTGTAATGGGCCAAACAGATTTGCTTGTAGCACCTCAATTAGTCAAGGATGACGCAGATGAACAGTTGTAATGTCCAGAAGAAGGCAAGATTTCTGTTTGATACAAATTCATACATTTCAGAAAGGGTGGCATGTTTTAAGAAGCATGTATCTTTTGAAAGTTGTCGGGGAAAATTTTCTTTTTTTGGATAAGGCAGAGTGTTGAGAGTAGCGGTAATTGTAGTGGGTAAAACAAAGCTCGTTTACCACCCACATGCTGTCTTTGCCTACACTCGCATTGCTCTTAAGATGTGTTGAAGGGGCTTTTTAGTTTAGCAGCCCATGTAATTTCTATTGGGGCCCTGGGTGTATTGTATTAAGTACACCACATGCTACTCTTGTCACGTAAGTAGGGCAGCCCTGTCTATTGCTAGGCAAATTCTGTCAGTGTCTACTGAGTGTCTGGCCTGTTTTGCCACTTCTCGCCATGGTGCTAACTAGATTGCTGTACAGATACATATGCTCAGCTGACTGGGTACACTGGCACACTTTAATGCACGCTGTTGAGAAGAGGAGTGGACTTCTGCAATTTAATTTAGGGTGAAAAACAGACTGGAACCTAGATTTTATAGCCATACACAGCATTACAGCTGGATCATGTAAAGCAGAGAGATGGCTCCTCTTTAAACTGACTTGAGTCAGGTCTCTTGCATGGAACTCAAATGATTAGTGGGTGGAGAGCACATTTAGGTCTGGAGAATGGCAGGGGCAATTTTAAAATGGTTTGGGCTGTATTCAGAATACATTTTACGTGTATTTGCACCATTGTGCCCATATTCACAAGTATGCCCTTACAATTACAGACAGGAAGCTGCTTTTATTGTGGAGGGGGAGGATTTGTCTAGCTCATTGTTGTCTAACACACTGCACTATACGGGCTATTTTGGCAATCATTCCTGATGGCCTAACTTTCAGACATTTTGGTTAAGAGGCTCAAGCTGTAAACCGGGACTTCCTCAAGTTGAATTCTGCCTTTGCCATGAACTTACCAGGAGGCTGTACGCAAGCCACTCCCTCTAGACCTCAGTCTTACCCATCAGCAAGATGGGAATACCTGCTTACCTAGCAGGATGCTTATAAGGACATGTTCACATTGTATTTGAGGAAGGGGCTTGGCAGGTCTCCACTACTCAGGTTGCTGATTGTTCCTGGGTGGATGGCTAGGTACGACAGGTGCAAGACTCAGAGCCAGGGCCCCTGCAGGAGGCTCATAGGGCATCCTAAGGGACTTGGTCATGGCTGGAGGAGGGGTTACTGCACCCTGGATTAGGCACCAAGGATCCTCCCTGGCCTTGGCTCTCTAGAAGGGTCACTGGCAGCCGTCTTGCTTGGAAAGGTGCCTTCCACACTTTATTTAAGTACAGGCAACCTTCTTACACGTCCCACCCCTTCTTTCTCTTCTGCAAACCAAATGGTGCTCCGTCCCAGCTTCCCGAACAATTTCCCTCTACCCTGTCTTTGCCAGTGGCCCCCATCTTATACAGCCCCAAGAGGAGATGTCTGGTGCTCCTCAGTCATCCTGCTTGCATGTAGTGGGATGAGGCAGGCCCATCTACAGCCTGTCCAGGTCTGACCAAGGCTGAAAGTCATGGCTGCAGCCGGTGTTGCTGGAAGCACTTGCAGAGTTGCGCCCCAGCAGGCCTTGTGCTTGCTGAGCAGAGCGCTGGCTTGGATAGGATTGTTGTAGCCATGCGGCAGTGCGGTCTGGGCAGACAGCCTGACCTCAAGAAAGAGCCAGAGGAAGGTGCCAAAGGATGGACCTGCAGAGCGGCAACCAGGGTAAAGCTGGGCTTTCCCAGACAGGGCAGTGTAAAAATAATATATGTGAAATTATTTATATGCTCAAAATACTTAGCTTTTGCATCATCATCATCATAGACCTTTACTGCCATTCTGAAATTGCCACTGTCAAAATTGCAGAACTTCAGTGAGATGTCAGTTTCTAAATGTGACTTCTGAGCTCAAGTGTAGCAATTGCATGTCTTGGTTATTCATCCATTTCAGCTTTGGGAATCTAGGTGCCTAACTTTGGAAATGAGGACATGAAATCCAAAGTAGGCCGAACCTACATTTTGTATTTCTCCTGTTAAGCAAAGCACAACAAAACCATCTCCCTGCACTGCAGGCAAGAGGACCATGTGTGACTGGCTTAAATAAAACATGGTTTCGTTGCTTAAAAGTCAGTGCTTATTGAAAAGGCAGACATTTCAGTAAAAGCCTCTCTGGAACAAACACCAGCCCTGGCAACGCAGCACCGTAGCTTTAGAAATGTTTAGTTCAGAAAACCTCCCCTCCCCTTGCGCTTTGGGATAATGAACACTTGAAAGGGTTCACCTTGGTATCAATACTGGCAGTGATGAATTGGTCCTTCAAGCCTGTACACCTGCATGTATGTACATTTAATACACAGAAGTAGAATATTTAATGTCTCCACCTGAACAGCTCCTCTGTGGAAGACTGTGTGAGCACTGATGTTCCCAGGAGCCACTTGTCCTGTTAAGCAGCCTGGCCTACTGCTCTTGGCCCTAATTTCTCATCAGCGGCTGAAGCCCAGCCTTCAGTTGGTGGCTTCCTGGCCCTCTCCTGCCCACCTGAACTACACAATATCTGTATGGACTTTGCTGCAAGCTGTTCCTTTAATAACTCAGGTGGACTTCATTCTTCTGCTCCGAGCAGCATGTGAAAGGCAACCATCTTTTTGGACCAGAAATCAATGTGTTGGAGATAAAAGTGAGAGTTTTGGCCAGGTGACCTATTTAAACAAGTTGTGTGTGGTTTATGGTTTTGCTTTGAAAAAGAGAGGTTTTCATGACCTTCCTGTAAGAAACCTGAAAGAAAATTTGTGCTCTATATAGGTCCTCAATTCATTGTGTGGTTGGCAAAGGTGCCTTCTTTAATCTACTTCCATTCTCTTCTCCCTAGCTTTGAAAAGGAATGGGTGGTGGAGGAGAATAGAGTGGTACGCTGGAGTGTCTCTTGTATTCTAATCTTCCACATTTTCTTCTGCTTTTGTTCCCTCTTTTTGAAGGATTAGAATTCCAACTCCTTCGTTTTTGAAGGAGTGGGAGGATGAGCAGCAGAGGCAGTGGCTGATGCATCACTGGGTAAGAGGGGACAGTGTGTCAGGTGCAGGATGCTTTGAGGCCAGCTCTCACCAGAATGCACATGTTTGTGTCTTTATAAATGTCGCAGACCTTGCTGATTGCAAAAATGGGCTACTTCCTGGCTTTTCAGTGCTGCACATGCCGAGAAACCGTAGCAGCTTTACCGAAATTGCACAGCATCTATAGCAGAGTAAACTTGGCAAACTTGGGAGTGTACTTGTGGAAAGCTCTAGGTTTGCTGTTGCATATGAACATGTCTCAGCTCTCTACAAGAGAGGTCTGTCATTAGATTCATCTGGCCTTCTCTTTAGTCACTTACCAGTGAGAAGCTGGAGAGCGGTTTGATTGTGGTTGATCTTCTCAGTCTGATGGTAAGTGCAGTTGAAATGCGACTAAGCTGAATAATTGATGCTACCCCAAGCTTTGAGAGAGGCTCCTCATCTGAAATACGTGCCAAGTGTTGTAGAGGAAAATGTTCTGCTAAAATGTAATGGCTGCTGAAACACACTCAGACAGAAGCCCTTTGGTTCATTGAGATTTGCAGAGGGGCTCCAGGATGTCCCAGGGTTTATAGCGAACATCTAAGTCAATTGATTTTTGGACCTGGCATGGGAATGTCCCTGAAGTGTTAGCCAGTTGTGTGGTGGCGATTACACCTAGATGTTATCCTGGGTGGGGGACAGTGTGCATTGACAGGAGGTGAGGTAGTGAGAAAGGCAGTGCAGTGGTGGGTAAGAGCAAGCAGGTAGTGGCAGACTGGATATTGGGGGCTTGGCCAAAGCAAGCCTCCCAAGGCCAAAGTCTTTGATGGGCCTTGCTTCATCTAAGACAGCTAGTGCTTGCGACTGTCCAAACAGTGCAGGCCTTGGCCTCCAAATGAAATGGTGTCTCCACCATTGGTATCCTGGTATGACCTGCCAACTTTCAGGATCCAATTTTCTCCTGGCGTCTCTGCCTGTGTGTTGAAGGCCTTTGCCCTATATCCTTATGGGTTGTGGGTGTGGGGAGGAGAGAGAAATCTGAGAGAAGTTGGTTACCCTCTATTCCTGTGGTCCTGGGAATCAGATCAGAGGAGTGTTACACACCCAAGACATTCAGCTTGTGCTTGAGCCTCCATGGCTCTGGCAGTTTGAATCCTCATTGGTGAAAGTGTTCCACAGTGGCAACATTCGCCATCTTTGCACCTGAGGGTCTTTTATGCTACGTTCAAGGATTAGGAGGGGCTTGTCTGCTCTAGCTTGTTATAAAAAAATAATGATCACAAATTCAAACATCCGCTCCAACTTCAACCAAATGTAGTACCGAGAAAGAAAGAAAAAAACTTATACGTTGCATACAAACAATGTTGATGGTTTTTGGTATGATTCAGAATAACGTGTGTTTTTTTGGTTAGAGCTTTGTTAGGATGTAAATAATGTATTGCTCATTGGCAGATGGCCAGATCATATTTCCTAACCTGATACTTCATGTACCAGTAGATGGTGCTAGTGTATTCCTTGACAGAGGGAAGACTTCCTTGAGATAATATGCTAACTATATATTAATTTGTAATCCATGGCTTTTTTAAGCAACTGCACATATTTCATAGCAGGCTAACCAGCATCCAGAAAGTGTTTTAGAAAATAGTCTCTGTAACTTACTGTGTTAAAAGTGGGCACTCGTGCTAAATCTGTTGTACACGGGTGACAAAGAGGATGAGGGTGGAGGCTACTCCCCCCCCAAAAGACTTTTAAGGTCATTGTCAAGGTCAGAGGTTATTGCATCCTCTGCAATACTTTTGGGAAAACAGTCACAGCTCAGAAAATAATGAACGAGTTTTAACATACTTTATACCAAAATGAAGGCAAGAAGCTTGGCTACAAAATTGCAGTAGACCCAGTATTCCCTCTAAGAAGCATGGCCCTGCATCTCTCAACTGAGCTCTGTACAGCGTGGAGCTCAGCAGCTCGGCAGTTTGGTAGTGGCTTGATGATGTCATCGCCGAACATTCAGTGGCTGCATCACAGAGTTGCGACACTATGCAGGTGCCAAAGGGTTCTGCGCACCAGCAAGGATCCCTTAGAGCAGTGGTTCCCAAAATCCTACTTGGACTTCGGGAACCCTGTAAGTATTTGCAGGGAATAGGAGGGGACAGCAACATGATTGGAGCAATCATGCTGCAGCCAGGGAGAGAGAGGTTTTTTTAAAAACTTACCTGGAGATCACTATGGCTCTCCAGAGGGTTTGGGAAGCTTGCGACTCCCTCTGCAACTCTCCGGGCAGCTCTATTCAGCTATAAAAAAAGGGGGGGGATTCCTGTTTTAATTGTGAGATTGGAAGTGTTTTTCCCCCCCTCTTTTTATAGCAGTTTGGAGCTGCCAGGAGGGTTGTAGAGGGGGTCGCAAACTCCCCAGACCCTCCGGAGAGCCATAACGATCCCCAGGTAAGTTTTAAAAAAACCCTTCCCTCCCTGGCAGCAGCATGATTGTCTTGATCGTGTTGCTGCCAATTTCTGGGCCATTCTCCTTAAGAGGAAATGAGTGGACCACCCTCTTTAATGGGTGAACAAGGGCTCAAGTAACAAAACACAAAAATATATGGTCAGAAGAAATGGCTTTAGACTATGGTACCATTTTAACCATCCCACTTAGTTAATGTTATGTGAAGGTACAAGGTTTACAGAACATTTCATCAGTTAGTTATCACTTATGTAAAGAGTGTAGGGAAATTAAGCAACAGGATTGATGCCATCACCGTCACAGGCAGCAGTACATTTCAAAAACAGATGTTTGCACCCACATGTAACTAGTTCTAGGAAGGCAGTGAATGCAGTAGACAGTCTTTCAGACAGCTGATAAGACATCAGACTCTTTCTTTCAGGTAGTGGTACATTCAGGGGGAACAGCTTGTCTATGCACTTGGTCTCCTTGCAGCCAGATTCTTGCCTGGAGAATAGCACATGCAACATGAAACTCTAAAGCATCCTCCATTGGAAGTAGCATTTGCAGCTCCCTCTTGCCCTTGGTAAATAATTGTAGCCTGGCATGATCATATGGATCTGTTGTCTGGAGTGTCATACACATGGCAAACTAGTCCACAGCATCTGAGTAATATTCATCTCATCCAGCGCCAAGATGAGGTTATTTCAAAAGACTCTTCCAGCAGGACGTCTTTCCATAACTGTTGACGGATGAGATTATGTCACACTCTGTTAACGTATGAAAGCTGAACAAGGCACTCTTTACTGCTTTTGAAAACTCTTAGGCAATGGTGATGGGGTAGCATCTTTGTTTTTTTTAGCAGCCCCAGAAATCATATTTCAGTTGTTGTCAGGAAATAACCTCTGTATTTATGCAAATGACTACAACTTGTTCATAACTCTTCATCTGCCTCGCAAGCACTCAGAAGTAATCTTGTGCCAACCTCCTCAAGACTTCCCTCAAAATTGGGGCAGTGTTTTCTAGTTGTTTGGGTTTAAGTCCAGCAGTTACCAGTGCTTATGGCTGTCACAGCTCTTTTCCTCTCATCATAAGGACATCGGAGAGAAAGCAGTGTAGCTCAACTTTGTTTTCATCTATGGCAATAAACTGACTCCATGTATGTGGTAGGTGTAAATCTGGCCCTGCAGTGGGTTTTCATGTTGGCTTGCGCCTACGTATCTCAGTGTGAATCCTCATGTTGGTTCCAATATTAAGAATACTGTGTAGTATTCATCTGCCCTCCAACTTTGCAAAGGACAATATCACAAGTGTCATCTCATACATTAGAAGCTCAGTAGCGCAAGCTCTTGATTTTTTTTGGTGCCTGGTATGTCCAAACCAGTTCATTGCTTTCTGAGTTTCAACTGTTTTCCTGAAAGTAGCCCAGCCAATACATAACATCACCTCTGACCTTGACAATGACCTTAAGTCATTTTTGAGAGCAGCATTCACCCACATCTTCTTTGTCACCCTATGTACTATAGACCTGGCAAGGGTACCCACTTTTAACACAACAACTCCTATATAAGACAACACATGACACTGGTTGGCCTATCAGAAAAACCTTAGAAGACTGTTTCATATCTAACTGGGCTTTTCAGACCCACAAAAGCTTATGCCACAATGCATTTGTTAGATTTTAAGGTGTCTTGGCACGCTCTCTTTTTACTACATATTTGTGGAATCCTTATGATAATTTATTCTAAAATGAAATCTCTGGAGAACATTGAAAGAAAAATCTGGAGATGGAAACTTCATCTCATGCCAAGGAAAACCGGTTTCAACAAGCAAGGGGAAGAGGCTAAAGCTGCCCCCCACCCCCCATTGGGAAAACTTCCACCAGAAAGGTAGTGTTCTGGGTGTTCTGTTTAAGGACATTTAACATAAATAGGGAGGCTTGTTACTGTATTAAAGGAAAGACTGTTGAGAGAGGTGAGTTGGAGAAAAATATGAGAAGCATAAGAGAAAAATATTTGAAAGTTGCTTCTCGTCTATCAATAGAAATGTCTCCTATAAAATCTTCCATGTCGTCCGCTGTTCGTTCCCTTGTCATAGTCCAGAGTTTCTGACCTCACAGTTAATTACTTTGATGGACTCTTGTGGCTGTGGGCTGCTGTCAAAAAAATGATTTGAATGCCTGACCATTGAAATAAATGCCAGTCTGCTTTCCAGAGCAGATTGCATCTCCATTAAATGGTACGCTTGCTACGTGCTGGTTTGGCAAGGGCCTATGAAGGGGCCCTGGATAAGCTGCTTCTACCACTTACATACTAACCTAAAGCTGTCTTTCTACCCTGTCTAGTGGCCCTGAACAAGGGTTTCTGGGCAGCTCTTCACCTCTGGCCTTAGGTAGAGCCGTGACGCTCTTCCTCACCTCTTGCTTCTGCCTTGCATTCTGCTCCATTACCTTCTTTGGAGAAGTGTTTTGCCATTCTGTGCTACCCTGTGTGTAAAATCTTCTTCACATCTGATATTGTTCCCAAGCCTCCGTAACAAACGTTCAGATCATTCGTACATCTTGGAACTTGACATATTTTCCATGTGAGAAAGTGTAGAGACTGAAGCAACTGTAGACGAGAACCTGTCCGTAGGCAGCAAACCTCCTGTCATGGGTTGTTTGATGGTTTAAAAAAACAGTATTTTTTTCACTTAAAATTGTGGAAATTTTATGCAGCTTTTTTTTTTTTAAAGTGTGCATTTGCTCAGTCTGTGTGTTCTGAATTGAATATTTTGAGGTTTTGCCCAAATATTCCAGATTCTTTGTAATGAACAGCATGATGGCAGGAGGAAGTGGGGTAATAGAGCAACATGACCAGACGTGATGAGGGAGGGGGATAGCTATGCAGGGTGCTCCTCCTCTAGAATACTGGGCTCAAGACTTTTGTGTTGAAATGAATGAAGATTCTCAGAAATCCAAGGTCTATTCCATGTACCAGCGACTGCATAACTGAAAGCATGGTGGACCCAGCAGCCTTTGGCTTTTGCTTTGACTTGCCGAAATCTTGGGTGCAAGCATGTTCATAGGAGTAAAAATCCAACTTTGCTGCGTCTCATGATTTTTGAGGTTTCGCCTACCCACCCGCCATGACACATGAAAGCAAAAATAGAACAAGACAGACAATGCAGACCCACCCATCATCCCCACTACCATCAGCTACGTATGAGCAATGCTGAACCCTCTATTTAAAAGCTGATGTTTTTCCCACCCTCTCCTCCCACAGTTTCAGTGTTGCTGGTTTTGTGGCCACTGCAGTGGTTCTGATAAGTTGACCAATATAGCAGGTGACTGGAATTGCAGTTTTCTCTCTTCCCCGGGACTGGTGCAGTGTAATTCGTAGCAGGCTGTTGGTGATTAAGGGGTCAGAATTGCACCCAGTACTAGCCACGTTTACCTCTTGAGAGGTACCTGCCTAGGAGATCACTTCAGGTGGCTCAAGGAAATACTTGGGTCTTCATTCCTGCTTCGGTATACAGCAGAGTGTTGCTTACTTGCATGTGACCATTGATGACCTCTCACCATGTGACTGTTGATGGATTTGCTACCTCAGAGCTGGGAATCAAAGATCCCTCACGGTTTTAAACTTCTTTAGACAATTATTTAGTTATAATAGTTTAAATAATCCCTCGCTGATTGAGTGATTACCAGTTAAACTGATTAAATGTGGAAGCCCTAGTTCTAAACCTAATCTTAATCCATCTAATCTTCCACTTCCTAACAGACCCTTCTACTTTATTGTCCTCAATTCTTCATGCTTAGAATGAGTAAGGGACAGCTAGCATTTAGAACTAGGATGCATAAACCCGAACATGTCAGTTGCTCAAACTATTTGCTTGTTCCAGAGATTAACCAGGGCTTTGACAGAGGTATCAACAGAGGATTCTTCAGTGATATTTGGGAAAATAATATTGACCTCTGGGAATGAACAGAGGTTGGGCTCTTAATTGGGCTCCTACAACCACAACTAGAAATCCTTCTAATCTGAACCTTTGGTAGTGGGGTGGAAGAGAATTGGTTTATCCATCAGTAACCAAGGAGATTAACTGCACTTTCTCTTTTATTTGGAGCCTTATGAGCATGCAATATCATTCATACCCTGTAAGAACATAATCCCCACTGGGTCATAAGGCCCTGCTGGTCGTGTGGCCCCGCTGGGTCAGGCCATAGGCCCATCTAGTCCAGCTTCCTGTATCTCACAATGGCCCACCAAATGCCTCAGGATCACACAAGACCCGCATCCCAGTGCCATCTCTTGCACCTGGCATTCTGAGGTAATCTTAGTTCTTCATGCTTAGAATGACTAAGGGATAGCTAGGGTTTAGGACTGGATTGCATAAACACAAACATGTCAGTTTGTCATGTCAGTGACACACAGTCACTGTGTGTTCAGAACCTGCGATTGGGGCCCCAGCTTGGTTCAGAGCTGATGGATCAGTGCTAGTAAATAGAGCTGTGCCTGAAAATCTACACTAAGCCACCCAGGAAGCCAGTGATGGACTAGTGGGGAGGCAGTGAGCCCTTGAGGGACCCATCAGGAGATGTGCTGCTGAATCTGCACTGGCTGAAGCTCTTCCAAGTCATCACCCGTTTCTCATGATGTATAATGATTTCTGGAGGATGGAGCATATTGAATCTGACACTTTCCTTCCCTCTGCTTTCCTGTTCTGTTTGTCCTCCAGCCCTTTTGGCTCCTGAAGTCTCTAGGCATTTTTGGAACCAGGAATCAGCTAGTGAAAGCATTTGTTCTGTGCTGCCATAACAACTGTCTCCATGGAGATAGCAATTCAGCTAGGGAACTTTGGTAAAGTCTGTTTTGGCACCCTCCTTATCCTTTCTCCATCTCAGAACCCACCCACCCCGTTTTTTTTTTTTAGTGTTGGCAACCAAGCAGCAGAGCAGAGCTTCCAATCCAAAGTCTTCCACTTCTCCCAGTTGGAATTGCATTATTGTATGCTAAGGAATGTTGTACATTAGCTAGGGCTCAACTTTGATGCCTCATTTGGTTAATGCTTGCGTTCTGTGAATGCCCCTTTATTACAGCATCATGAGTTGCCAGAGGGAGGTGTGCTTGTGTAAGCCTCAAGTTCTTCATTTGGATGCCAAGAGTTGGAAACCAGTGAGTGTCCCCAACTGTGATAAAGACCTCCCTTGCAGAAAAAAATATGAGGTTGGAATGACCCCTCCCTGCTCCCCAACTATTGCTTATGTGACTTTGGCAAGACACATCCTTCATGCCACTGGGAACTATCTTGGCATCAGCATACTACGCTAGCCCTGGCACTAAGTGGGGATGGGGCAATAATGATAGTAGTCTCTGTAGTTGAGGAGTCACTACCTAGAACAGCTCTTAGATGGCTGTTCCTAATTCCCGTGAACTTTCAAGACACTGCACTGACCTCCCCTGGATATTTCTTTTCCTTTTTGGTTCCCTGAACCCAACAGGC
The DNA here is from genome assembly GCF_035046505.1 of Tiliqua scincoides. Lineage (NCBI taxonomy): Eukaryota > Metazoa > Chordata > Lepidosauria > Squamata > Scincidae > Tiliqua > Tiliqua scincoides. The sequence goes on from NC_089831.1 coordinate 12,861,480, forward strand.
GAAATAATTCCTTTTTGGCAGTGTGTGGGTGAGGGTCCTGAACCTTCACTGCTGTGAAAGGGGAGGGGAATTAAAAGCTCTAAGGATATATGCCCTTGGTGCCTTTGGATTGTATCCCCCCCCCCCACTGCCACAATTGCTGGCAATATGGTAGCTCATTTCATTTTTGCTGCTGAAAGATTTTAAGAAAAAAGGATTGAGAAGGGTCCTGTCTTTCCAGTCCAACTCCTCCATCCTCCCAGTGACCTATTTGGTGAAAAGAGACAGCTTCTCCCCTTGCTGCTGAAAAATATCACTGGTCTTCATGAAATTTTTGCAGCTCCCTACCTTTTCAAGCTCATGCCTTGACCATCCCATGCTACTTGGTTGGTTCAAAACTTCATAGCATAGCATGACTTGGCAAATTAGAGGAGGTCTAGTTGGCAGCTTGTTGAGCACCCAATTTCGGGTATACAGGTTGAGTCTCATTATTTGTGTGGGTTCCGTTCCAAACACTCATGTGGATGGCAAAAAAACTCACTATAGCAAATCAATTTAAAAAACAAAGTTTCTTTGCTCTGGTGATTTAAAAACAGCCTTGCTGACCTTTGTGATGTAAGATAAGAGTCCTTAAGAAGACAATCCATCAATCAGTCCTCCTCCAAGCGCTTCACTCAGCCCCTCCCTTCACCAATGCAAAGTGATTCCCTTTCTTTCATGTGCTCAGGGGGAAGGGAGGGGTTGCCTGGAGAGAGAAGGATTGTTGGATTGTCAGCCAGCTGCCCCCCTCCTCCTATTAAGGAGGCTACTGTTTAGTTTTTAAAACTGATTTTAAAGGGATGCATTTTTCCCCTCCTCCAGGGATCAGCACATTCCTTCTCATTTTCAGGGGGCCATTCGTGTTGAGTCAAATCCGTGTATAAAAAATCAGTGTCTAAATAGGCTGGACCTCTATGTGTTTTTATACTACAGTGAAAAGCATGAAAGACTTGGTTTAGTGTTGCACAGTTTGTTTGTGGTGTGGAGCAGAATTTTCCTAACCCAGTAAAACTGAAAATAAACTGTTCTGTGTGAATATTTTTAAACTTGTAATGTGTGTGAATAAAATCATTGAGAAATGTAACTTATTTATATCAAGGCTTGGACCAAAGAACAATGAAGAAGCCAGGATATTTCATTTGTTGTAAACCTTCCACTCATATTTCCTGATGGTAATATGTTGCCAGTTTGCCATGCCAGGAATCAAAAGCCATCCATATTGACTGGAGGTGAGATGGAGGTTCATCTTGTATGCAGTGGAGCCTCTCAAACCCTGTTTTATGAAATCCTCCTGGATGGCAGCCTCATTAAGAGAATTAATCTGGTCAATTTGTCTCTCTTCTTGTAGACAATATCAAGGCACCTCTAATTCTGTCACCCACCTGCAAAACAAGACGTGAGCTAATTTCCAAGTATGGCATACTGCACCCTGGTGTTGATTAAAACTTGCTAAATGGTCCATCTAATCCAGGCTGCAATTTGGAGTTATTGGAAACTTACATCATAACTTTTCATCATCATGTGATTTTTTTACATTGATTAGTGGCCCTTTTTTCCTTGGGTAATTTTGATATGACGCCGGTCCAGATTTATGCTAGGGTAGTTGTTTAAAATTCGCCTTTAAAAGTGAAATAAACATTGATGTTAGATCAGGCTTGAAGGCTTTTCTGCTTGACAACTTGTGTCATTGTCACTGTATTTGAAAGCCTATCTAGGTCAAGGCAGTAAATATTTGTCCCAATCTATAACTGTTCAAGGGGAAAATATATGTATTTTGAAAGGTGCTTGGCAAGAGGGAGATGGGAGTACGTGCTGTCCAAATTTGGTGCACAGGGTCTCTTCTATAGGGCTGGCCAGATCATGAGGCTGATTGACATGGTCTTCTCAAGCAGTGGATTAATAGGGGTGTCTGCCACCCACCTCTATCTGTCTTGACCCCTTTCCCCCTCCCACTCCCTATATTTGAAAAGAAGACGGGAATTGAACAGAAGAAGGAGAGGAGAGCTAGGGTGTCATGCTCTGACTTTTACTAAGGTATTTTACTTTTGACCCTTTAGGCTGATTTCTATGACTTAAGTTAAATGGCTAGACCTGTTCTTTAGGAATTTGCCTTACCATTGCCTAACCATTTTTAATAGGCCCAGTCCACTGATGAGACTAGGTAAAATGGCCACTTGGAACAAGTATTTTGCAAAGATGGGTGCCACAGCTGCACTGTACACCTGTTGTGTCTGCTCCCTTCCTAGTTACTGTGTCCAGTGTCTGGCTGCTTGCCAGTGCACCCTACCCGGGCCCAGTGCACTCAGCCACTCCCCTCATTTCTTGCTGCAGAAGAAGTGAGGAGTTTTTAGCAGCACCCCAGGCCAGCATCACTCTAGCCTCAGGTTGTATTTTGTAGTCAAAAGAGGAGGAGCAACAGCATACACTACTGTCACCTGGGAAAGAAAAGGTGGCATGTGTGTGGTCCCAAGATCAGGAAGTTGCAGTGAGTCGCTGCCTTGGGTGTGGTGGGGGACATGCCTTGCACCAGCCCTGCTTTTTAAAGCCACCTGTGATAGAGGCTTTAGCCACATCTTTGTGATGGTGAATTCCATCAGTTAAGTACACACCAAGTGAAGTCCTTTTGCTTGCTCTTGAACCTTCTGCCCATCAGTTGAATGGCTCCTAATTTTGCTATTAATGTCAGACCTGCCTTGAGTGCTTCTGTTTGGAGAGGAAAAGTGGGGTAAAAATGCTTTAACTTTATTGACTTTGGTTATTTCTCTCTCCCCCTTTGTTAATTGTTTCCTTATCTGAAAAGGCCCCATTCCCCTTAGCCCTTCTTTATAATGAAGATTTTTCAACCTTGTGATAATTTTAGTTTCCCTTTGCAAGGTCTGATATCTTTTTTTTTGGGGGGGGGGGGAATGGAACAATATCCAAAATAACAATCTGCATTTTAAATGCATTTGCACCATAATATGCCTCCTTTTTTGTTGACTCAAGGCAGTTTACCTAGCCAGGCTGACCATAAAAGCATTTTTTTTCCCCAAATGTGGCTTTTACAATTGTTCTATGAGAGAAACTCATAGAGCCTTCCATTTCTCCAGATGTTTCCTTTCATAGTGTAGCTGATGTTCTGTCTGCACAGCTCTTGCCTGGTGGCAAGGTACTTTTTTTATTTTCAGTCTTTCCGAATAACAATTAACATTGTATTTGCCATTTCCATTGGTTCACTGTGCCAACATTTTTAGTGGACCTACCCCATGACAGAGAACCTTCCTGGCTTGTCAAAGCAAATTAGGCCTCATTGACTACTCCTCTTCTCTCTCTTTCCTCTTTGCCCCCAGCATGAAGCTGCAGTGACAGAATCCTGGTTAGTTAAACAGTAACTTCATGCATTTCTTTTACTTATTAAATGAATTTATACTCCTCCTTTCTAGTTAAAAACTGCCCAAGGGAGCTGGTGCCCAAAGCTGGGAGCAGTTGTTTAACTGTGGCTTACAGAACCAGAATATGATCCCTGTTTCAAGCCTAAGTTTGTAAACCACAGCTCTTTGGGGTTGAACAACATGCAGAGTTGTGCAGTTTTAACAATAACCACCAGGAAGGACACTTGCATGCACAAGGTGAGGAGGCAACACATGGGTATGCTCAGAGCGCATTCGCACTGCGTGGTAGTCTGAACTTACTCTGCGTATGTTTCTGTGCAGAGAACACAACTCTTGAAATGTCTTGTTCATATGGAATTTTTCTGTTTTAGCCTTTATTGATGATCTCTCATTAGTTTCTGCATGCTTGCTGTCAAAATGTTTTCTTTCCTCATTTTGAAGACAGATTTTTAAAACACCTCTTCTAAAGAAGTGAGTTATCACAAACTGCCTGCTCCTTAACAGCTGTGGCTTTCCTCTAGAAGTCAGTCTAAAAGATGTTTTGAAATTAATAATCAGATTCCATGAGGAGTCATATGGAGCGAGTCTTTCTTAAGCACCCCTGTGCCCCAGATGTCTCCTGTGATCAGCCAGTCCAAACTTTTCCTCCAGACAACTTAATGTATGCATTGACACTTTAAAGCTCTGCCTGTTGAGCAGTATCGCTCTTGAAAACGCTACCTTGGAGGCCCAGAATGTAGTCATTGTATCTAATAAGCTACACCTGGCTTCTAAGACCTCTCTAATATATTCCCAAGAAAACTCATGCACTATGACAACTCCCCAGCGCTCAGACCCATGGCACTGTTTGCACCATGCAAGCAAATGGCCACATCTCTGCTGCTGGTTGCATTTGGATGCTAGGTCTTGGCATTGGATTCTCATAGGAGTTCCTTCTAGTTACTGACCAGTTCCCTTCTATTGAATCAACTACTGGTTCATCTAGGTCCACATTGTCAACACAGACTGGCAGTGGCTCTCCACTGTTTCAGACAGGAATTTTCCTCTGCCCTACCTGAAGACACCAGGGATTGAACTTCATATAAAGCAGATGTTCTTCCAGTGAGCTATGAACCCCTTCAGAACCCTACTCATTTTATCTTGTATCGCTTCTTACTTTTGAGAACATCTCAAGCCATCATCTCTGTAACTTTTGTGTGTGTCTTGGTAAAGTTGAACAGCCACAGTTCTTTGGCATTATTTGTGCTTAATTTCCTTTTTAAAAATGAGTAAAACAACTGAGACTCTTACAATGCTTTAAAGGCAAATTTATTTCAGCATAAGCTTTTGTAGACATTCGTTCACTTCATCAGATGGGTGGTGTATTAAGTCAAGGATTGCACTCGTTATGGAAACACTCGTGTATGAAACTTTGACTTCTTGGTTAGCTTGTTTTGCTCCTGAAGGCAGGAAACTTTCTCCACGGTACATCATGCTGGTGCTGCCGTTGAAGGCATCCCTCAAAAGTGGTGACAGCTTGGGTTCTAAATTGTCTAAATGTGTGATGCTTCCTTTGTTGTGGTGCTGTAATAGTGGTCTTCTGATGCAACCCAGAGGAGAATTATACTCCCTTTCCATTTCCCTGCTTCTGTTTTTACTGTCTTATCTAGCTTCTCTCTTACTTAAAGCTATTCTTGACATGGCCCTTGTTGGCCCAGGAGAGTGGAGGACTTGTTCTGTGAAAACGACATCTGCCACTGAGTGGCAATCGAGCCAAGGAGACTGTGCATCCAATTTCTGGTGTCTTAGAAAGGGCAGCACTGACTGACTGACGTCCCATTCCTGTCATTGAGGTTGTATGTCACCCTGTCCAGCACATTTAAGTAGTAGAAGTAAATCCAGATGTTGTTAGAAAATATTCAGGAGTATCAAGTTAGCCTTTGTTCACTCATTTTGAAAGGTTCATTATGCTCCATTCTCTTGCCTGGTCCCCATTCAAGCTTTTGTCTCTTGTTTTTCACATTACTGAGACTGACCGCAGCTACCCTTTGCGTTGTCTATTTTTAACCTTTTTCTTTGTCTGGTTGCTGCCAAAAGCCAGAATTAAGTGGTGGCTCAATGTGATTGAGAGTCCTGAAGAGTCACAACCTCCTGAACAGCAGTGATGAGTCCTTTCTGGCAGTGGAGGTTTCCCTTGTTTTGTTCCATCAAAGGAGGAGTGCCAGCCTGCTGTAGACTGGTAAAACCTATGCAGGCCATTTTTAGTGAAATACCAGTCAGTGGCATGGCAGCTGGCATCCCTCAGTTTGAACTGGGAGATCTGTCAGCCTTATGGAATGTTATGATGGAAACTGTTTCAGATAGATGTTGGTATATGGCAGGGTGAAGCTAAAGCAGTTTGTGCCAGTATTCTTGTTACCTGTAGGGGGAGAGGTGTCTAAAAGTTATGTAGACAGACCCACATATGCTTCTGAAGCTTTCCCAGTACAAATAGGGAAGAGTTTTAGCTAAGTGGTAGAACCTACGCACAAAGAAGATGAAGGTTCCAATGTCAATCCCTGGCATCTTCGGGTAGGACAGTAGACAATGCTGACCTTGATGGATGAGTGATCCAGTGCTATACAAGCAACTTCTTATGGGTTGGGAGATTGCCAACCTAGCATTGTGTGTCTGCTGTTTCATACTGCAGTTTTTCCTGTTTGATTCCTGGTCTTCTGAAGTTAATTCCTTTGACACATACAAAATTTGAGCTAGAGACAGGTGACTGACATAAAAATGTTTTAATAAATACCTAGTCTCTTCCTCCTCCTCTTCTTTCAGGACACAGGAGCAATTCCAGGCAAATCCAGACAGTTACAATGGAGCTGTACGAGAGAACTACGCCTGGTCCCAAGACTACAGTGACCTGGAGATCAAAGTGCCAGTGCCCAAACACATCCTGAAAGGCAGGCAGGTAATGAACCTCACTATTGTCAGTTGGCCCGTCAGAGATGCAGAGGTTCTCCCCCAATTGCTTTGCCCATGTGTCATTTTTCAGCATTTTGCCCTCCACCTGCTCAGTTGCTGTGGAAAAGGATGCTGGTTTGTGGCTTATACCATATTTTATCTTCAGACCTTCCACCAACGATCCACTCCTAATTGCTTTCACTTACAGCAGAGTGCAGTAGGAAGGGTGCCTTGTATAAAAGAGTTGTAGCATGGTGGTCTTCTTAACCCAACTCCTAGAGGCTCTTGCTTCTGACCTGCCAGCAAAGTATTTTAGGCATTCCTCTTCCTTATCTACTTCTGTACAATTGTACTAAATAGACAAAAGATCCAAAAGTATAGATCCAAAAGTAACAGATCCATAGATCCAAAAGTAACAGAAAGTAAATGGGGCATTGCTGAATGGGTTGCGGCCATAGGTCAGTGGCATAGGTCAGCATCTCCAGGTAAGGCTGGGAAAGGCCCCTGAAACCCTGGAGAGCCACTGCTAGCCAGCATAGACCAATGGCACAAGTGTCACTAGTGGTACTTCACAGTTGGACAGGTGTCTCTTAGGCCCTACTGTCATGGAAACTGCCTCTCCTCTGACTGACCTGACCCCACCTAAAGCAAGAGTATCAGTAGCAAGATGAGTGGGTATGCAGTCCTCCAAGAGAGATGTTGCAGAGTGGAAGGTAGACCGGGAGTAGCAGCAGTTGCCTGAGAAGCCTCTTCCTTTCTGCAGGGATAACCATGGGACATTGCTGCTTACTTCTGCACACAACAGTGGCCTCTGATCTCAGTGGAAAAGCCTTAAAAGCATAGATAATACTGAGCTAGATAGACCAATGGTCTGACTTGGTTTCAGAGCTGGCAAGAGGAGATTGCTGGGCAAGATTTTAAAGAATCTCCAGTTTGTGGTGGTGGGGAAAATGCAGTGGAGGAAGCAGCCTTTACAGAGACCTTGCCCTTTTCTTCTTCATCTCGTAGATGTATCGGTTTTCCTGGGGTAGCTGCATGCACTCAGTTTCTGGTTCTGGCCCGTTCACTTCTAGGCACCCCTTAAATGTGTGAAGTGAATTGGAAGTCTCTATGCACCGGCTAGGTCTTGAGTCGTTTCTTTCATCCTGGGGAAGAATGGCTGTATCAGCAATGGCAGGATTATAATAATAATAATAATAATAATAATAATAATAATAATAATAATAATAATATTACAGGTATTTATATACTGCCTTTCTTGGTCTTTATTTAAGACGGTTTACATAGGCAGGCTTATTAAATCTCCGTAGGGATTTTTACAATTTGAAAGAATGTTCTATCTTACAAGAACCACAACATTCAGGTGTTACTTTCTTGATCTGGTTTTACATTCTGGCCTCCATCCTCCCACGCTCAGAGCAGATGGAATAACTTGGCTCAGCTTGTCAGCTGCTTCAAGGTCGCACGGTGCCGGTAGCCTTGTGGATGTTATCTTCAGGCAAATGGAGGCTCTACCCTCTAGACCAGACCTCCTGCCCTCTGCTTGGGGGAGGTCAGTTCCCTCCAATAACACAGTGGCTTGCGAGTAGCCCGAGAGAGTCCGGCAAATGTTTCTTTTGAGGTGATTATAATTTCAGCATTATTGTTTTGAAATGGCAAACTCTCTGCCATTATTGTTTTAAACAACCTCATTGATTTTGAGCTGAATTTTCCTGAAGGATGCTGTTTACCAGAATTTCTTTTTTGCTAAGTGCCCTGGGACTCTGCCGCCTGGAGTGAGGGGCATTTTTAATTGCTGCTTGCTGGAGAAACTCCTTCAGCAAGCAAGATAGGTTTAAGCCAGTGCCTGTTGCTGCAATGTGTTACAGGCATCCATTTCACTCTATGTGGCTTTCTTCTACCTGTGTCTCAAAGAGAAAGAGGAGTTAGAATTTGCTTAAGAGCCCACCTTGCTCTCAGATTTCCTGCAGGTGTCACCTTTGCCCTGGGCTACTGCTTTAGGAGTATTAGTGACCCTCACATGATCGACTTGTTATGGGGAAATCCAGCATTTTTGTGCCTTCGTTGGTTAGTGGGAAACTTACTCCCATAGTATTATTGTTTATTTATTTAAAAGATTTATATCCTGCCTTTCCTATGCAAATGCTCAAGGCAGCTTACAGTTCAAGACTAAAAATATACAGTATATGCAGCAGTAAATAAAATCATAATGGCAGCAAATTGAAGGGGGGCAACTATTTATAACCAAAGCACTGCTGCAGAAACACAGGACAGACAACAACACGTCACCTAATGCAAGTCAGAATAAAAACATTTTGAACTCTCACTGAAAGAGGGGGAAGTTTTTAGTTTTTCCAGAGGGGAATTCCATAGTTGTGGTGCCATTACAGAGAAGGGCTCTTTCCCATGCCTCTAATTTGGGATAAAAGTTGCACTTGAATGTGGGCCCCTTTAAAGAGATCGGGTCAGAATGTATGAGAGAAGACGGTCCTTCAGATGACCTGGACCCAAACCGTGAAGGTCTTTACCAGCACCTTGGAGTGGGCCCGGAAATGATTGGGCAGCCAGTGCAGTCACTAAAGCAACAGTCCAACTGAGTCAAATAGTCTCCATGTCTGTTTAGTAACATAGACTTGTACAGGCTTGGCCCATTTACGAGTGAGGCAGTTGCACCAGGTGGCAATTTGGCCCATCCACATCCACTGCTGCTCCTTTTCGCTCTGCCTTCTCCTCTGCCTTCTCCTCTGCCACCCATCTTCTATTCCATTCTCCTCTTCCTTTTTGAATCCAGGGAACAGGGAGTGCAGCAGCAGAGGAAGACTGGCCTGCCACTGGATTTGGCACATCACTTCAGGTGCCTAGAGGGCCTGGTTCATCCTTGTGCCCATCAGGCACTTCCAGGTGGTGACATCATTTTCTCCTCTCTCTCGCGAGGTTTCTTTTTCTGGCCAGCAGAATGATGCAATTCTGTTTTTATTTATTCATTTTTTTGTTTTGTCAATTTGTGATAGGCAGATCTCTCCTGCAGCCCTACTAGTGAGGGGGAGGTTGCAGAGACATACACAGACGCTTGTACTGACTGGAAAAGTAGGAGTGGAGGCTTATTTTTACTTCCTGATATCAGAGAAGTGAATAAAGAAGGGAGAGGGGTGTAGTGATCCTGTGTGCTTCCCCCCACCCTCGAGTCTGGGACATTGTGTATCCTCTTTATTCCTCCTGTGCATTCAGGGGCAGCTGAACTGAATGCCCTTGGTTTTTGTATGTCACAGCCTGAAGCCCCATGTCATGCCAGTATAACTGGCTGTTGCAGAAGCATTCATTAACAGTGTGGTATGGATGTAGGGGTAGGGATTGATAGTATGTTTACCAGTAGCTGTGGAACCAGAAGAGGGAGCACAAAACATACTCTTTAAGACAATAAGTCGAAATTCTTGGTATGTTAGGGGATGCAGGGTTGCCTCCATGCTGTGTATCCCACTTTTTGCCATAGCTTTTGGAGCAGTGGCTCCAGAGCTGACATGAGCAAAAACATGTCACTGTTCTAAGGCACTCCATTGCGGGGCTGCAATCCAGAGAGGAAAAGGTGTTGGCTTATGTGTGGTTTGTGCTGTTGTTACACCCATGCATAGACCCTCGATTGAGCAATCTGCACTCCTCCCAGCCTCTGAATTGGGCTAAATTAAATATTGACGCATCTTGTCTTCAAGAACATAAGCAGAGCCCTGCTGGATCAGGCCTATTTGGTCCAGCATCCTGTTCAACACAGTATCCAGCCAGATGCTTCTGGGGAGCCCACCTGCAGTGCATGAAGGCAGTTGCTGCCCTGTTGTTGGTGTTCAGTGGCTTATTGAAGCCTCCATTAAAGACTTCTCCCCCTTGAGTTTGTCTAATAATGGTGGTGCTTGTGCGGGATGGTGCGCCAGTTGCGGTCTTACTTGACTGGATCGGACAGAGGTCCATGCCCTAATGACTTCAAGATTGGATTATTGTAACATGCCCTACATGGGGCTGCCCTTGAAGATGGTTCAGAAGCTGCAGCTAGTGCAGAATGCGGTGGCCAGGATCGTTACTGGAGCTAGGCGGTTTGATTCTGTCGAACTGCTGCATCAGCGACTGCATTGGCTGCCCATTCGTTTCCGGGCCCAATTCTAGGTGCTGGTTTTGATCTTTGAAGCCCTTCATGGTTTGGGGCCAGGTTATCTGAGGGACCGCCTTCTCCCGTATATTCCGGCCCGCCTTCTTAGGTCATCTGAGTGCCACCTTTCTCCAAGTTAGGGGGATGGCAGCAGAGGGGCAAGCCTTTTCAGTAGTGGCACCACAGTTATGGAATTAGCAAAGGAAAGACAGGGTAGAAATCTTTTAAATAAATAATCAGTTCTTTTTTTAAAGCCATCTAAGCCAGTAGCCATTGCTGCATCTTGTGATAGAGAAATCCAGTTGATTGTGCATTCTGTGAAATAGTCCTTCCTTTAAAGTCTAGAGAGGAATGTTGGAAAGAACAGACCGAGCTGAAAGTTTCACTCGGCTACTCCCAAAAATCAGGCAGCAAGAAATGGGGGTGGTGGTGATAGCGGTGCCTGTATTTCTACCCTTCAAAAGGATTCTCCCCTCAATTCTGTTTTAATGAGCAGCGAGTATGCCTCCTGTCCCTAAAAGCCATAGTTTGATGACTGATGTAGTCGCTTTATGTTGTGTTCTGTCTCATTTTACTTTCTGCTTCCTGAATATAAATCCATCTGCCAGACAGCAACCCAGTTTCACTGAAGAAAGGCAAATCTTTGTAATCAGAAAACGGAGCTAGCATGCACTGTTCTTTTTTGTACTACTGTTTGGTACCAAAATTACATTGCTTCAGTGCCAATGATCTTATTTCAGTCCTTGCTCTTCTTTTTTGGTTTAGCAGTAAGATTTGGGTTATAGAAAGTGCTGTAGGACAGCAAGAGGTAATAGGGGCAAGTGAGGAAGGCAATGTTCTTTTTAATCAGTCTTCTTAACACAATTGTTGCATTAACTGTGCCATGCCCCTCCTGAAATTCCTTCGCTGGCTTTTCCTTCACATTTAATGTGAAGTCTTTGTCTGTATTTCCTACTACAGCTAAGCTGATGTTCATAAGGTGGCAGGTGTTGCATATGCTTCCCTTGTTTACTTGTGCCGCTATCCTCTTTCTCCCTGCCTTGTTGTCTCACTCATGTCACTATCCTAGTTGGCAAGCCCTTTGAGGGCAGGGACCTTTATTTTCACCCTTTGTAAAGCACCGTGTACATTGATGGCACTGCAGAGCCAAAATGGTGAAACTGGACTGAAACCTGGAAGATCCAGGTTCAAATCCCCACTGGTCGTGAAGCTTCCTGGGTGACCTTGGACTATATCTCAGCCTCAACTACCTCACAGGGTGGTTATGAGGACAAAAGGAGGGGAGGAACTATTGATACCACCCTGAGCTCTTTGGAGGAAGGGCGGTATCAAAATGTGAAAAATAAATAGTACTATCCTAACATCCATGTTTTCTGAAAGCGTAAAAATTTTGGAGAGAGTATCTTTTCGTTTCTGTAGCTGTGTTTGGAATAACTCAGTGGCAGAGTCCCTGCTTGGCATGCTGAGGTCTCAGAATCAGTGGTATCACCAGATAGGACTGGAAAAAAACCTTGAGCCCTGGCATTTGCTGTGTTTGACAGTACTGAGCTGGATGGACCAGTGGTCTGATGTAATGTGCTGGGCGCATTACTATGATGAGAAAGTTGCTGTTGAAAGCCAACTTGTGACTTGAATTTGGGCCTCAAATGTGAGCTCTGCAAGACCAGTAGCCAAGGCTATTCTATAGTATCAAAAATTTAATGACAAGAAGGTAGTGTTTTTCCAGTACAATACTGTTTCTGGATGAATGTATGTTTTTTTTAAAAAGGGCATTGCTTTCTACAGACTATAGGCCTATTTAACATAAAATATTAAGTAGCAGTGGAACTGAGCAGGTAGAGACATTTACAATAGCAGGAATGGTAAAAAAAAATGGCACTTTCCAAACTCCATTATCCTTGATGCATGCCCACCACATATTATGATAGGTGCCCTGCACTAGACAGCCCCTGTAACACAAAGGGGAACATCATTACAAATGTAGTTTAATCTGTGGGGTCTCAGGTACTATCTGAACAATTTTGAGAGAGTTCCCCTTAGTTTAATGCTGAAGTTGACTGATGGTGCAATCATATGTATATCTTCTCAAAAGTAAGGCCTGTAGATTTCAAAGTCACTTGCACTCAAGTAAGAGTGGATAGGATTGCAACCTAAAAAGGATTTTTTGTTCTTATTACATTTCACTTTTCAGTGCGTATGACTAAACCAAATCCTTCTCCCATTCTGCTTTGATATCACTGACTGATAGCCCAATTCTAACTAGCACTGGCGCCTGACCTTACTCTAGGTAGCACCCCAGACTGCCCAATGGAGCTACTCTAATCCTATGGCATCTATTTAGCTGGCACTAGTCCGAGCAGCCCCATGGAGGGAGTTCAGGCCCAGGAGGATAGGATACAGTGGAAGCTTGCCCAGCCAATCGTGCCCCCGTTTGGGTTTGATCTGCCCTCATTCCACCTTTCACCTACCCAGAAATGCCCCCTCCTTACCTCCATTCAACCCGTTCACTTCCCAGTGCTTCTCTGACCTCTACCAGTGGCTGTCATGGTGCAGCATAGGCAGGGAGGAGCAGGCCTCCCCACTGGTGCTTCCTACTTGCGTGGTATCATAAACATGCTTTACGGCACTTTTGTGACAGCTAGCACCAGCGGAGCAAGTAAGTAGGATTACACTGTCAGTTGTGTACCAGGCTGAGCATTACCGTATTTTTCGCTCCATAAGACGCACTTTTTCCGCCCCAAAAAGTGGGGGGAAAAGTGTGTGCGTCTTATGGAGCGAATACTGCAAAAAAAAAAATCTGCCTGGCCCCGCCCCCTGCCCGCTCGCTCTGCTCGGCTTCCCCGGGCAGTCAGAGGCTGAGCTGGCTGGGGGACTCCTGCAGAGGCTGAGCTGGCTGGAGGGAGCCCACGCCCTTCTGTCTACTCAGAAGTAAGTCTCAGAGTCACTGGGGCTCACTCCCAGGAAAGCCTCTCTTCCCCCTCCCCCCAAGCCTGGAGCATCACAGCCTCTCTTTCCCCCCACCCCAAGCCTGGAGCATCACATCCTCTCTCCCCCCAAACCTGGAGCATCACAGCCTCTCTCTCTCCCCCCCCAAAGCCTGGAGCATCACAGCCTCTCTCTCTCTCTCCCCCCTCCCAAGCCTGGAGAATCACAACTTCTCTACAACACAAACACTTTCCCCCCTCTCTCACACACACAAGCTGCCCCCTTCTCTTACACACACAGATGGTCTGCTCCCCCACACACACACTCACACAGCAGGGGAGGGTTGCTTTCACTCACCTCATCCAGCATCTGAATGTAAGCCCCCCCCCCCATCACAAAGAAAAAACTGTCTCCTTGGTCAGAATGCCAGTGTTTGCTTATTGCACAAGCCCCAGGTAAGGCTCGGTTCTCACCATAAATCCAGAGGTTTGTTGTGTCTTGAGAATTCAAGTTGTGGTTGGACTTTCCACTTGTTCATTTGTATTGGAATCACGGAAGAACTGGCGAGGAGGTAGATGTGGTGTCAGCAGTGGCCCCTTTAAGGGTAAGGCCTGGGCATTCAGCAGTGTGTGCTGCACAGCTGCAGCCACTGGAAGGCAATAGGGCCCTCAGGGATATAAGGAGTACCTGAGGCAGAAAGGGTTTGTGGGTTTTGAAGGAGTGCAGGTTGGAGGTAGGAGAGGAGACTGACTGGGTTTATTGAATTTGGAATCTGACTGTGGATTGTGACTGGACTTGGATACCCTGATGGATTTGACTAACCTACCTGGAACCTGACCTTGGACTGTAATTTGGCTTATTGGCTCTGGACTCTGATTTGGCAACTCTAATTGATGGGACTGATTTACTTGGCATCTGTGGACTAGAACTGGACTCACTTTTGCTTGCTGCACTGGTGAGTTGCACAAGGGGGACTGATCAGCCTTAAGCGGGCACGAGGCCCAGTGGATTGGAATTTGGCAGAACATCATTGTAGCAGAAAGATAATGTGATCCCCTATTTGTGTGCACCTGCTTTTGTGAGCTTGATAAATTCTGACTCTAGCGATGATGAGTTCTTGGGGTTTCCAGAAAACTAGAGTACTCAAACCTTTAAGTCTCTCCATTTGTTAATGACAGTGATAATGGTTCTTAATGCCACTGTTGACTGCTGTTCACTTTACATGGTTCAAATGTTGTTCTGTTATAGTTTATTAAATATTTAATTACACGATTTGGTTCAGAATATTTTTTTCCTGTTTTCCTCCTCTAAAAACTAGGTGCGTCTTATGGTCAGGTGCGTCTTATGGAGCAAAAAATACGGTATACTATGACTTTGAGGCTACCCCCTTAAAAATATTATAACAGAGGAGCTGCTAATAGGCGCTCAATGGTATCATTGTGCCTGCTGTCAGACAGCTGATATGGTTGTAAAATGAGGAACTTCTAGCAGTTGAAACTCATGTACATTTAACAACCAAAATTTAACCTTCATTGTTAAAGGGCATTTGTGCTTAAACAAATTTGTGGCCCTTTTTTATATTAAATTGATCATCTGTTCTTCTACAAAGAATTTTGCCCATGGCAACACAGAATATAATCAAAATTGGGTACATGTAAATGATAAAATTTGTGTTGACAGCCCCATGAGTCTCTCATTCTTTTCTACATAAATGCTTTTTTTGTTTAAAAGCATTATATAAATATTCTAATCCATAAACTGTATTGCATCTTCCATTATTACATCTGTTATCTTCCATTCTCCCAGAACTCTGTGGGTATTTCAATTTCTTTTGAAAACCTACATCTTATTTGATCAATTCATTCAGTTTGTTTGATTTTAAACATTCAAAATAGTTTTATTTTGATAATAGTTCTAGTGAAGCATTCTCTGCTGGTTAGCTACCATGTATTATAGCAGCCATCTGTTTGGAAGAGGTATACCCTCTCATGTAAGAAGAGGTATTCCTCTTCCTAAGATGAGTCTTCCACTCCTTGTCTGTCTGTCTGTCTGTCTGTCTGTCGCTTCTTGGTTTAATAGCCTTGTTTTTCTTCTTCTTTTCCCCATTTTTCCCTCTGTTCTTGCACAAGCTATTCACCTAAAATGAGAATCTAGAGACAATTACCTGTCAGGAGTGTTTTCTTTTTTGTTAATTTTTTTTTTAGTTTTTAAGCATCTATCAAATGAAATCATGGCACAGTTTCTTATGAAAGTGGCTCCCTCCCCCATCTGTTTACTTTCTAGTCTGAGTCCATGAGTCACTAAACGTCACCTAAGTAATGGATAATGCAAGAACATTTCAAGGGAGAAAATCTGGAAAAACATGCAGGCTATTACAAAATAATCTGACCTTTACTTTAAGGACTTCTTTGGTTTTCAAGATGAAGAGTAAAACTGAGGGACTGATTTGTCTCCAAGTTAGAACTAGGGAGGCAGAATATACAGTTGCCTGCTTCAAGGATAGGTCTTTGTCTTCTTTGAAAACAGCAGGTTACCTGTGCCAGGTATCTTGACTGGATCTGCCATCTGGCTCCTACTGTTGTCTGCTAGGAAGCTGGTCTTCTGTAGAAAGAGCTGCTTCTAGTAAAACCATTTGTTTTTCTCCCCCAGAACATTGTATCTAAAGAACAGAACCCTGTTTATTGTTTGCTTTCATTTTCAGCTCAGCTAAACCTCGGCTTGGCTGTAAGCTGCAGCTGTAAGAATGGGTGTCCAGGCGTGCAGGTCTCTACCTGGCCGTAATGGATCTAAACACACACTGCACAACCGGACATCCTCTTACTGATATTCACAATTGGCCCACTATAGTGACAGTTTTACAGTTTATAGCACTGATTATAGAACTGCTGGGGCAGTTGCCTGTATGCATGGTAAAGGGAATGCTATGTAGCTTGTACCTAAAATCCGAGATTTCATTTTTATGTATTGTATATGTCATTGGGATATAGAAAAATTCAGCAGTACAAGCGTCCCCCTCTGTATCCTCAAGTTTAAATTATCCACTGTTCGTAAGAACTTAAGAAGAGCCCCGCTGGATCAGGTCAAAGGCCCATCTAATCTAGCTTCCTGTATCTCACAGTGGCCCACCAGCTACCTCCAGCATAATGCAACAGTTTCTATCTACCAGCAACAACAACAAAAAACAACCCTCAGGAAACACATAAGACAAAAAGATACCTGTATCCTGGTGCCACTCCCTTGCATCTGGTATTCTGAGGTAGCCTACTTATCAAACCAGGAGGTTTCACATATCCAGCATGGTTTGTAACCTGTGGTGGACTTTTCTTCTAGAAATTCTCTTTTAAAGGCATCTAGGCCACATGTCATCACCACATCCTGTGGCAAGGGGTTCTACAGACTAATTACGTGCTGGGTAAATAAATGTTTTCTTTTGTCTGTTCTAACTCTCCCAACACTCAATTTTAGTGGATTTCCCTTGGTTTCCCCATCCATTCAATCCGTCCCCTGCATAATTTTGTATTTCTTGATCATGTCCCCCTGAAAAAATGCCCCCTCATCACACACACCCCCATTGCACATATTACTTATCTGCTGGTCTTTGCAGCTTTCCTGAGTCGAGCTGGCAGTTCGCTGACTACAAAATGGAAGCAAGTAACACTCATAGGCGCTCATAGAAAAGCGAGGCAGAGGGCCTAAAAGAACGCAACACTTATCATAGAGTTCAAAGGGCTCTGCCTTGCTTCCATGGAGTATTTCTTGCTTCCATTTTATAGTCAAAGTACCAGTGAGACCCAGAAAGCTTGCAAATTCCAGCAGATAAGTAATTTGTTTGATGGGGGTGTGCGTGATTGGGCATTTTTGAACCTTTTTATAGGGTTCCCCCATCACTATATCTGTGGTTTCAATATCCAGTTGGGGGGGGGGTGTAGAAAGTATCCCCCACAGACAGAGGGGAAAACCTGTACATGTGAATAAATGGAGAAATAACACTTATTTAGACTGGGAAAATGGAGGG
Organism: Tiliqua scincoides; assembly: GCF_035046505.1. NCBI lineage: Eukaryota > Metazoa > Chordata > Lepidosauria > Squamata > Scincidae > Tiliqua > Tiliqua scincoides. The sequence continues at coordinate 12,878,869 of NC_089831.1, forward strand.
GAGAATTCCAAAGTGTTGGAAAGGCGGTGGTGGTTTATTATCAGATTGTCCAACAAATTCAAATACTAATGCATTGTTTCTCAAACTGTGGGTCAGAACCGACTAGGTGGGTCACCATTAATTTCAATGTGTATTTTGTTTTTGATAGACTTGATGCTGCCATGTTCTGTGTCTGCATTTGGGGAAATGTTACAGATCTGTACTTTGAACAGGCTACTATGTAAATACTTTTAACAATGATAGTCAATGGACCTTGCTCCTGGGGAAGTATGCATAGGTTTGCAGCCTTTGTGATGTTTGGGGGATTTTTTTTAAAAACAGAACTGCTTGGGAGGGTTAGGAGGGTTTTTTTAACTTACAATTTTAACTTATAATTTTTTAAATTTTAATTTTAACTTTTAATTTTTTTGAACATACTTCTAAGGGCGCAATCCTGAGGCTCCCATATCCGATCCAAGTCCCTTGCGCCAGCCCAGGAGGGTTGCGTAAGGCTCGTTTGCACCTTCTTGGGAGGAAGCTGTGCTGGCGCTCAGAGGTGAACCGGCCTGCAGAGGCTGACACATTTTCTTGTCTGTTTTTTTCAGGTTTCTGTCGAGATGGGCAGTAGTTCAATTCGAGTGGCAGTGCTCGAGGGAAGTGGGCAACGTGTGCTCATGGAAGGCACCCTCACCCACAAGATCAACACAGAAAACTCTGTCTGGAGCCTGGAGCCAGGGAAGTGTATCCTAGTGAGTATTGCCTAAGTCCATCTATCTGTGCTTTTTCAAAAGCCTCAGAACATGAGTTGGCCTTCTAGGATCAATTCAGAAGTTTTCTTGAAGACTGTAATAGAAGTACTATTTCGCTCTGCAACCGTAATAGAAATTGATTGCACTGGTCGCACCATCACTATTGCACCATCCTACTTCTTGCATCATTCCTCATTCTTTATTCTGCCTTATTGCTGCTGTTTTCCCTGTCCTTGCTTTTGTCTGCTTTCTTTATGTATTTTATTTTTTGCAAAGCTTTTTGGTTGCAAGGCTCAAAGCCGCATATAAAATCGAACCAGAAAAAGACAAAAAAAACCAATTTAAAAAAAAAACAAAAAACCAATCCAACAACCCACCACAGATAAAATTGCAAGAAGAAGGGAAAAAACAAAAACCTTAGCAGCATCAATCCACCCCAGTTGCCTGGTGAAAGAGACCAGTCTTTGTCAGAGATCAAAAGGCCATAAGAGATGAGGCACTGTGGGCTTGTAGCCTGCTCCTGTCTTCCACACTTTCTCCTCTGCTATGTTCCTGTTTGAATCTAAGGAGGAGGGGTAGTGATTGCTGTCCTGCCAGATTGTTTGACAGGTTGCCTTAGATGGCAGGAGATCTTGGGCCAGTCCTGAAAACTTATGATGCATGTTTCTAACGTGTCCAGGATACAACTGTGAGCTTGCCGTGCAAGCAAGTTTTCATGACTCTACCTACCATGTTAACATTTGGATCTTAATTAAATGGTATTGGTCCTAATGGCTGGTGCTGCAATGATTCCAGTCTGTGCTCTGAGCTCTGCTGTTTTGGTTTATGGCAGTGTTTTATTTTCCCCTCCCCAAGCGATAATTAGGCAATTGCTGAAGCCTTTGCCAACAAGCTCTTGATTCCACGTGCTGCTTGAATGAAGGTCTTGACCTGTTATCACATTTAGTAGGTCTTGTGCGCTTGGTATTTCAGTTGGTTGGGGATACAATCTGTGTGTGTTTTATTTACATCTGGCCTTTCAGCCTTACAGTTTAAAAGTACAATATTGGGCAGAGGTGTATATGCGAGTCTAACTGCTGGTGGGCTCAAGCGTTGGCCGGTATGAATGATGGTAGCCCATGGAACCGCTCTCTCCACTGCTCTGCAAATTTTTCTGGTGCCTGGTTCCATTCAGATTTCAGAATTGTTTTCATTAACATAGATTGATCTGCACATGCTCCTTTATGTGAACATGAGAATTCTTTATTCCTGATCTTATCCTCCTGAGAGCCCTTTTAATGGTGGGAGCAGTATAAGTATGGAACAAGTTTTAATCTTAATTGCTTATCTTTGGTAAACTTGTCTCTTGTACTCCTTTTTAGATCTGGGTATGCAGCGCTGTGGTCATTTTGAGGTCTGAGAACCTTCTGTCTGAATGAGGTGCAGAGTGTTGCACTTGGTGGGGCATGAGGCTTTTTATGTGATACTATATTTAGCTTGCAGCAGAGCATTGGCAAGAGACCCTCTGGCGTTCCAGTGATGTCATGCATTTATTCTTGGTAGCTGTTCAGGCATTCTTGTAGTGTGCTGGTGGTGTCGTGCTTTGCCCAGGGAGCATGTCTGCGCATACGTTTGGTTTGCACTTGATACCTCCCAATCTGATAGACGAGAGCCCAGGACTTGGCTTCAGATTTGGACCCCTCACTTCTGTGATTGCTGTGCACTATTTTATGTAGTAAAATAGTTGCAGATGCCTAGAGCTGCCTTGATAGGTATAGATTTTTGGGAAGGCCGTTATCATATGTTGTAAGTGTTGTTAAGCTAGGCTGGTGCCTTCTGGAATGCATGCAGTGTCATAAGATAATTGCAGATTGTTAGTTAGCTGTCAGACTCCAAAAGTTCTTACTTGTATGGTTTAAAAGAAGTGAACAGTGTGAGGACCAGTATCTTTTGGATCCTGGCTATACCATTCTCCTTTTTGCTTTGTCCTAGTTAGCTACCCTTTGATTCAGCCCTGAGATGCCTGTAGTGGACTATGGTTGTCCTGGTTAGTTGATAGGAGACATTCCTTTTTGTTGAACGATTGCTGAACTATCAAAAAATTACAGTATTTTATAGACTTGCAGGCTCCCAATTGATTAAAAGTTTGGAAAACAGCTCAGACTGCAATCCTAAACATACTTACCTGGGAGTAAGCTCTGTTGAACAAAATGAGATTTGCATCTGAGTAAACATGTATAGGATGGTGCTGACAGTTTTGTTTGAAGTCAAGTCTTAACCATGTGCATCTTTCCAAGTTTTTTCAAATATGTTGGTATTAAAATTTATGTGAAGAAAATGTCTCTGCACTGAGTAATAGGAAGCAGTGCTTTCATCAGTGCTTTAAAACCAGTGGTGAAACCATCTTGGAAAGTTAAAGATAGGTACCAGGCCTAGTTGGCAGAGGGGCAGTCAGGGTTATTTTAAGTCCCCAAAAGTTGTTGCAGCACTATTCTCTGACACAGTGGAAGTCCTGTTGGACTCAGAAGCAGTATGGATGGAGAGGTAGTTCAAGAAAGAACTGCCCTTCTATAGTTTGCTGAAAGCAGAACCATTCTTCCAAAACTGCAGCTGGGGGAGCACAAGGTACTTCTCCAACTTGTGGTCCTATGTGTAATATTTTGTGCCTGACCCTTCTCTATTACACTAGTTAGTGTGTCAAAGAGTGAGCTTAAAATAGATTCACAGGAGCTGCTTTTAGAAACCTGTGCTGGGTGTTGGGCACAAAAGCTTTCAGTAATGAGCTGCCTCGTTCTGTCACAGTCCTGTCTAGAATCAATATGAAACTGGTATTCATGGATTTATTTACTTTTATTTTACATACTTCCTCTCTGTCAATGCACTCAAGGTGGCTTGCAATTTGTGATAAGATTTACAGTTTAATAGACACATTTGTGTTCAGTAGTCACTGCCGAAGATGGGCGGTGGCAGGGGGGAGATGGGGGGGGTTTGATATCTCTCCTTTCAGTCCAGTTGAGTGGAAGGGCTGTTGAGGGACACCATGCTGGGTGGGAGAATCCAAATGGTAGGCCAGCCAAGCTATTGTAAGAAGACTTGCAATCTCTCCTCTCCTCATGGCAACTGTAGCACAGTTTAAATTTGGGGGAAGGACACCTTCCCCCCAAGCAGATATTGTATGGAAGGTTTCAAATTTTCAGGATGTTGATTGGATGAAAAATTTGATTTAGGAAATTTTTCTGGGAAAAAATTTAATCTCTCTGGAAATTCATGCATGATGTGGTGTTGTAAATACTTTAAAGCAGTGTGGCACCGGGACCCACTTTTAAAAATGACACTCTATCAGGACCCACCTAGGTTCACCAGACTTTACAAAAAGGAGATGTAGAAAGAAATAGTGTAAATAAATAAAATAAGTAATAATAGCCAGGAAAATTATGCAGGGGATGGACAGAGTGGATAGAGAGATGCTCTTTATGCTCTCACATAACACCAGAACCAGGGGACAGCCACTAAAATTGAGTGTTGGGAGAGTTAGAACAGACAAAAGAAAATATTTCTTTACTCAGCATGTGGTCAGTCTGTGGAACTCCTTGTCACAGGATGTGGTGACGGCATCTGGCCGGGATGCCTTTAAAAGGGGATTGGACAAGTTTCTGGAGGAAAAATCCATTATGGGTTACAAGCCATGATGTGTATGCGCAACCTCCTGATTTTAGAAATGGGCTATGTCAGAATGCCAGATGCAAGGGAGGGCACCAGGATGAGGTCTCTTGTTATCTGGTGTGCTCCCTGGGGCATTTGGTGGGCCGCTGTGAGATACAGGAAGCTGGACTAGATGGGCCTATGGCCTGATCCAGTGGGGCTGTTCTTGTGTTCTTATGTTAAAAAGATCCTGAAACATTTAACTCCCTATATTTATACAGGCTTACAAACTGCTGACCTCTTTGCAGGGTAATTAGCAGCTACAATATCTGATTTTTGAATAGCCTGAGGGCTTGAGGCAATTAGTTATCTGATCTTTTCATCACCCTTTGGCAACCCACCAAAAATCAGGTCCCGACCCACAACTTGGGAACCACTGCTATAAAGAATCCACACTGGGTACCATATATATGCTCCTAAAGTAACAGTTGGGCAGTATCTGTGAATAAATCATTATGTGGATTTTTAATACTTACGGAAGCGTATATGTTGAGGAGAAGTGCTACTGTGAGTTTTCAAAATTCAAAACAATATCAGATCAGGAAAATGAGAAGGAAGATGCCATTGGGTGACTTCTGCTAGATTGGGTCACATAATGTCAGACCTCTGTCTTGTGTGCTTTCCGTTCCCTCCCCCTCCTCCCTTTGCATGGGTAGATTCAATTAGTTACTTTTTAATTCAAACCACATTTTGTGGTTTGTGCTTGTCCCCCCAAGCCAGGATTGTGAAACACAGTTTGAAGCTAGTTTGGCAAGCAAGCACGAAACCTAGTTCACCAGTTCAGCTGCAGCAGCACATTATGATTTGTGCTAAAGAGGAATTGGATTGGAGTGGGTGTAGTAAGAAGGGAGGAAGGAGTGCACAGGCACCAGGTTTGGTCATATCGGTCCAGACCATGACTTGGTGTTGCGTCTAAACGGAACCATTTTATGCGACAGTTGGAATGGTGTGGTTTGCATTGCTGTGTTCAAACTTTAAATTTTCACGCTGCTGCATTGCCAACTTGTGTATACCCGGTGTGTGAGAGAGATATTCTAAATATGTTGTCTATGTTGATTGTTAGCTAGCCTGATGGTCCCCTAAATGGGGTGGAAAGTTGTGGAACATAAACATTTTAAATACCTTTTGCTTTTGTCTGCTGTGGTTCAGCCTTTGGGTACTTCACAGTATTACATTTAGGAACTACTGGACACTTTCAGAGAAAGAGGATAAACAGTCTTTGGACAACCCACAAAGCAGCATAAACCTGCTCCCAGGATTGACCTGCAAACGTGCGGCTGGAAGTGTGTGTAAATTGTAGGGACAGTAGATGAAAGACAAAGTGTCAGGAAATGCACACTTGATGTCTTCGTTTTCTTCCTCTGTCAGCTCAGGGGATGAATTTTGAAATTACTTCCACCCATGGCCAGTGTCTGTATTTAACACATGGGCAGCCCAATCCTAACCTGCGCTGGCATAGCCCAGCCACATGGCCTGCGCTGTATCCAGCACAGGTTGGATACAGCTGGAAGTCTCCTTGGGTTAAAGTGATATTTATACTCCTACCCCATGTCAAGCCCCATCTGTCCCTTGGGGTGTGTCAGTTATTTAGCTGGTGCAAATTTGAGAAGCCCAGTGTAATGCCAGGAGGGGGTCTAGGATACGGTGAAAGAGGCTTCCACCAATCCCACCCCTCTCAAACCTAACCGCCTGCTCAGAAATGTCCCATCCCCACCACCCTCCCCATGCCCCTGCGTTGCTCAGCACCTTATCTCCTTGTGCCAGCAGCTGGGGCTCTGGCTGCAGCACCGGTGGGCTGGCACATGCCTTCCCACCGGCTTGGCTTCCTCTTGAGTTGGCACAAAAGTGCTTAACTGCTGTGTTGGCACAGTGCAGAGTTTGAGATTGCACTGTGACTTGTTGAAATTTGCCATTTGACCAGCCATTTGACTGTAGTTGTTTATTACTTTAGGAGGACTTCAGAAAACTTCTCCATTTTGGGGGGGACGGGACACAAGATCTTTTTTTTCCTTTGCAGTTCACCATATTTTTCTTTTTAAAAGCTTCAAACCTAACTCTTTTTGCTGGCATTTTCTCCTTCAATATACATCTATTTTTATTTACACTTTAAAAAAAGAGAATAAAGGGAACTTCCACTTGTAGCCAGACTTGTAGCTGGCTTGTTTCTTTTTAAGAAGGTACTGTGCCTTATCAGTTGCTCATCAGTTGCTTAGCCTTATCTTGCTTTCTGTGTTCCTCTCCCTTTAGGTCTTGTCAATACTTAGATTGTAGACCTACAGGCAGAAACTTGTGTGGTGGTGTTTTGTGTTGTATGTCCATAAAAGTCTGTTAAGTGCTTGGTTTATTTAAAACTCTATGTAGACAATGTTGATGCTCAAGAAACATGCCTCCTGCATTCTCTTTTTGTTTTCAGAAAACTGACCTGATGCAGGAGCTATGTTGCTTAGGGTTCCGTTTTGCCTTTAGCAGATTTGATTTGTAAGAGCAGCAGTGGAAGGCACAGGCTGGGTTTTGTCCTGGATAACTTTGCTACAGCTCTTTCAGGAAGACTGCAAATTGGAGATATGGGAAAACTGGGGGGGGGGGTGTGTGTGACTTGAATCTGGAAGGAGAATACCATTTGTAGCTCTTGCTTCATGCAACAAGGTGCCATGAGCTAGCACTGTCTATACAACATGACTGTTCAATCTTTTTTTGCAACTACCACCTTTTGTGGGCACCATTTTTGCAAGTGCCAGCAGAGGTGGTCAGCTGTGCGTAAGTGTGGGAAGCTTGCCCTATAGTGGGGCTTTGCTCGGCATTCCCAAAACCTGCCTCTCTTGAAAGGCTAGGCAGCTGCACAGCCATATTTTGCCCACTGGTACAGTGCTGCCTCCCCAGCCATCTCCTAGTGGGGCCAGGCTAGGCTGGAAAGTGCCATAGCAGTGGAGTTGAGTTACCATCTGCCATATTGGGAAGTACCAGTGGTTGAAAAACACTATTAGAGTGTCCTTTTTGAGATGGGGTGACCTCTGTGGTAAACAGAGTGCAGCTGGGCTGTAGATTTGTACAAAGGCAATATAGGCAGTCTACTGGATCTCCTGAGCCTCTTAATTGGTGTGTTTATGACTTGGAAACAAAAACTGCCTTGGACACAATTGGTAGGGTTTTGGAAGTGCTTAATCTCAATGTATGGGACCTTGGGAAGTAAGCCACAATTTCCGGCTCCTTTGCCTGTCCTCTTCCCAAGGCAACCCATCTTAAGTTTTATCCTTTGCTCCTGGCCCTCCATGCAGTCTCTTATTTTTTAGGTGCCATGATTTCTGCATTGGCGCAACCCAGAACACTGCTGGATGCTGCCTTAGGTCTGCCCCCTCTGCACGTTTTTTTTTTTTTTAAATAGCCACTTGCTTACTGTGTTCCTTTACGTGCAGTTGCAGACATGCAGGACTTCTGGTCGGATCTCAAGGGACTGTGCAAAAGGAGGAGCTCCTTTGTTCATATGGTCCCTGTAAATCAAACTGCGTAAATAAAATACTTCTGTGTTTGAAGAAATGGCACCTGGAATGTGGTTAGGGGGCAGGTGATCCAGCTGATTTTTTAAAATTCTGCCTGATTTTGAGCAGGCAGAAAGTGGATCAGTGTGGGTTGTGCCTGCAGCAGGCTGGAGGGAGGCGGTGGCAGCGGCAGACTTGGGGTGAAGGGCCCCCCAGTCTGCCGCCGTCTCACTCCCCTGCAGTCCTCCACTGAGGCAACCTGCATCACCTCGGCTAAAGCTGCCCCTGCGTATGCGTGTATGGTTGCTTTACCGCCTGGTTCGGCTCACCCACATTTTCAGTGTCAGTGTAGGTGGTATATTTTTAACAAAATGAGCTTGTTCTTAAATGATGCAAATGTGCCCTCGCCTCTGTACTTCACCTCCTTCTTCTTGCAGCATATGGAGTTTGTGACTTTTTGCTATCTTCCAGGCAGCCGCCCAAAGAGTACTGTTCTCTCCTTGCCAGACGACTCTTCCGAACTGGTTTTGCTTCTCACGGAACAGACTCTTGCATTTATAGGTGCATACAGATCAAGCAGGGGTGGCAGCTAAAAGTGTTGCCCCTTCCAGCCTTGTTCCTGCCCACTCTTGTGCACATTAGTTTTGGCAGGGCTTCTTTCTGGGTTACTGCAGTGTGAAGTTGCAGGGTTGAAGCACCTCTCCTACCTTGCATTCGTGTGGAGATCTTCTAGTGAGAGGAGTTCAGTGGAAGAGCACCTGCTCTGCGTGTGGAGGGTCCCAGGCTCAATCCCTGGTATTTCCAAGTGCAGTGGAAATACCTGAAGAGCCTCTGCCAGTATGTGTCGACAATGCTAAGCTAGATGGACCAAGGATCTGACTCAGCAGTGGACATCTTCCTGTGAAATCCTGATTTTTCAGCAAAATATTCCTTTAAAAAAAAAAAACAACTTCCTGGATCAAACATTCATCCCATCCAGTGTTCTTTCTCCAGCAGTGACCACCTAGATTCTTCTGAGAGTTGGCAGGAGTTGGAGCCAGCAAAAGTGAATCCAGAATGAGTGTCACTTAAACCAATGAGACAAGTTAGTCATGACTAACTTGTCTCATTGACTTCAATGATGCTTAGTCTGGATTCACTTTCTTTGGAATCAGAGCCCTGTGTTCTTCTGCCTGATTTATGCTTTTGTCTTGTTCCCAGATCAACTTGAGTAAGGTGGGTGAATACTGGTGGAGTGCCATCTTGGAAGGAGAAGAGCAAATTGACATTGGGAAGATCAACAAGGAGCGTTCTATGGCCACAGTGGATGAAGAAGAGCATGCTGTGCTGGACAGGCTGTCCTTCGACTACCATCAAAAGCTCCAGGGCAAGCCACAAAGCCATGAGATGGTACGTTTCTCCGCACCCTGTGCCTTTGTTGGGCAAGGTGTTCCTGTTAAGCCCAGGATGCTGCTTTGTTTGTTTTGCTTGCTGCATCATTCTCTGGGGCTCATCATTGGCTTGCTAGATGTCGGAACACAGTTAGTCGTCTTAGGTGAACTATCAGATGATGGGTACAGCCTGGTTGTGTCCACAGGAACAGCAGAGTAGTGGTGGGATGCTTTGGACCTTCAAGGGGAGGGTTTTTCCTAGCTTCCCCAGTTTATTCAGGTTTGCAGACAGGTAGACAACTGTTGGGGGGGGGGGGAAAGGAGGAATACATGGAACCCCTGCTTCTTGTTTGATGGTAGTTGTATGGACATTGGGGTCGAGAACCTCAGTAAATTAAGCCTAAAATAAAGCTTCATTCATTCTGAACAGAATACAGAAACCCAAAGAACTGTTTTAAGTCATTTCTACCCAACTTTGCATGTACACAACAGGGATAAAATGTGTACACCTGTGTGCTGGACAGAAATTGATTAAATCAACCTTGCAAATAGCCATGTGCCTGAATGTCTTCTTTTCTATCAGGAGAAAGGCACCAGGTACAAATCCCCTCCAGGTAGCTAACTTTTTCCAGAAAGTTCTTTGCAAACTAAGTTTTGTGGACCCCTTTGCAAGTCTGGTCTTAATGCTTCCATTGTCAGTGCTCAGAGTGGCACGTGGGTGTCACATCCCCATGTCTCTCTCTTTTTGAGAAACACAAGATGCAGCTATGTCACAGGAGTCTATACCAGCCCACCCACAAGGCTGAAGGAGCCAGCCGCCTCAGGTGGTTGGTTGTTGCTGGCGTGTGCCTGTCTCCTCTGACTGTCCTCCTGCTGCTCCTTGGACTTGGAAAGGAAGAGGGAACAGTGCAGAAGAGGAAGTGTGGAGGAGAAGAGAGTTACCACAGACTAGAGTTCAAAGATCTAGAATCTGTCTGAATTTTAATGGTCTGTGGTGGTGGTTCATGCTGCTGATATTGTTTTTTTTAACTATTTCAATATGTTTGCTTTTTAAAAATGTCTGTGTGAAGTTTATCATGTTTATTGTGTTAAAAATGTTAGCCATCTCAGGAGTCTTGGCTGAGAGGTGAGAGAGAAATATTTCTAATACTAAAAATGTTTTCAAACCAAAGTGATCACAGTTCCCCTCAATCATTGCCATTCAGTGGGTCTCAAGAATATGTCGAGAGCGAACAGGCCTACAGGCTGTGGTCCCTTCCTCCTCATAGTGGTCACAGAAACACCAATCTCCCTGTGAAGAGAAGGAGGAGAAAAGAGATTTTATGATTTTATCATGGTGTTTGTAGATTTTAATGGATGAGTGCTGCCTTGAGGCTGAAAGTCAGGACAAAAAATCTCCAGAACAAAAAAACTTTTGATTGCCCGGGACAGAGAGAGAAGTCGACTGTCATCTTGGGATTAATCTGGCTGGTGGTCCTGTGTATGTGGTTGCAAATGTAACATGACTATGTTGCCCGTTTCAGAAAGTCCACGAGATGCTCAAGAAGGGCTGGGACGCTGAAGGCTCCCCATTCAGAGGCCAGAAGTTTGATCCCTCCATGTTCAACATCTCTCCTGGGGCCGTACACTTTTGATGATGGCAGCGAGGTTGGGAGAATCGCCTACATGCTTGGGCTAGCAGAATGAAGCACATGCCACTACCGGACCCCTCCTCCCCTCCTGCCAGAGACGTCAGACAGCCCTTTGTCTCCCTGTATTATTATCCGGGCCTGTTTGCAGCATGACAGACTTAAATGGCCTGAGTGTGGGTTTGGTTTTGGGGAGGGGGGAGCCGAGAGGGAACTAAAATGTGAGTGTAGATGAGTCTTTCCCTCCAGCACCAGGTTGGTGCATTTGATGTGTATGTGGGGGAAGCCTAGCGAAAATGCAGCATTATGTACTGTGTCACCACGGCAACCAGTGGCTGCTGGTAGCATTTCCTTTTTTCTCTCTTCTTGTTAATGGGTTCAGTTGCTGCTTTGGGGAGGGGGGAGGAGAAAGCAGTATTTTCCCTCTTTCTCTCCCCCCTTTCCAGGAATAGATGCCGTTTATGGTGAAATTAAGGCAGCTTCTGTTGCTTATTTGAAGCTGTGTTCTGTCCCCAGTTTCAGCATTCAGGGATTTTGATCTCTTAATGGCACTGGGCAGCATAGCCCTCTTGAAACACTGACAGTCTGCAATCAGTGTCATTCAACAGAAACTGAAATTTTAGGTTTGGTCCTCAAGGCCCTAGCAGTGTTGCAGGCTCAGCCTAATATCCCCACTGGAGCCAAAACAGAGGGTGACGCGCCAGCCACGTATCTCGTATCACAACCTGAAAGCTTTACCACCTCCATCCAAGTTGTCCACGACCCAGTTGACAAGTGGTGCAAGAGTGAGGTGGTGGAATTCTGTCCACTTCAGGTGGCAGGAGAGTGGTCATATTTTAAAATACTTCCCCCTTGTGAAAACATGTAGTAAATGAGCACAGTGGAGGAAAGACTTAGCACAGAGCTCTGCTTGGTTTGCTTGTTGCATATATACATAGGATGTGTTTTGCATGGGAGAAAATCCAGCATATGATGCCACTATGACTGGGGTATATCAGTCTGGAATTCTACCACCTTACTCCTCACTCTGCATAATGTGTAGATTGGGTCTGAACACTCCCTTAATATCTTTGTATGGAGCAATCTTAGTAAGAAGTTTCCCATACAGCTCACTTCAGGTAGGGGTGTGTGTGTCTGGGTAAAAGAATGTGCTGTTTTCATTTAGTTATTTATTTTTTCTCTTCATTTTTCATCCCTCATGTCAGCTGACGAATGCCTTTGCTCCTCAGGGGTTCTTAGTTCTTTCTCTGGCAAGGCAAGCCAAGCCTGGACCTTGTAGAGAATCTATACCTAGCTCTGTTCTGAGAGTGCCACAAATGGTCTTAAATGGATTGGTAACACAGGCAAGAAGTTTTCGAGAATAGCCATGTCTATCAACATGCAAATTGCCCATTTTTAGTTGTGTATTTGTAGTGGGCCTGCTGAATGGGCTGTACACAGCCTAAAAAATTTGTACTGTTCTTTCCTGAAGAAGAGAACCAGCATGGGGAGTATCAGAAGGCATTGTCAGCGGCTCAGTGTTATCCCTCACATAAGAGCGATTTATATGCTTCCAAGGAAAACAGAACCCTCTGAACAATACTCTCCAGGTCTTGTCCAAGATCTCCTGGCACCTGAGGCACTACACCAATATTGCCTCCTTTGCTTGGTGCCTTGTCTCACAAAATGCTGCCCCCTTTACCCAGTGGCATGCCAGCCTCCTCCTCCTGTTCCCTGGATTTGGAAAGAGGAGAACAGAGTGGAAACTTGGAGAAGAAAATGGCAGGCTAGAGCAAGACATTCTAATACAGTCCACTCCTCTGGACTTACAGTCTGTTCCCCTTTTCCTTTCCAAATCCAGGCAGCAGGAGAAGGAGGCAGAAGAAAGTGTCCGGTCAACTTCTTCCCCTGAGGCAGCATAGGATGGACCGAGCTTGCTTAACTTTCCTCAGGGAAAAGGCCTTCTGATGTGTCTTCTGCACTCTGATCACTGTTGCTGCCTGACGACCGTTGCATGCCTGATTTAGATGCCGAAAACGGGGCATGGAGCAAACAAGAATGCTTGACTCCTCAGTAAACAAACCTGACCATTCTTGTATCTTCTGGTCTGTTCTCATATCTTCAGACAAATTGAAAGCAAACTGGAGAACTGATAGGATTTCGTTGTACTTCTCTCACTGTACACTCTTAAAGAAATTTGGTCATGACCAACCAAGAGGGAAGATGGCTCTGTCAGATGTAACGCTAATAGGTGTGTGACTGATGGCTATTAAAATCTACGAAAAACATAATGGTTGGCATTCTTTTTCAACCTTGCCCTCTAGCGTGGCCTACCTCACAGTTGCTTGTGCACCCTAGTTGGAAAATAAGAAGGAAGTGAAAGGTAGAGCGTAATGTTTGAGAATGTGTAGATCAGAGGTGTCAAACATAAGGCCCGGGGGCTGGATGCGGCCCCTGGAAACTTTTTATCTGGCCCTCAGGCTCTCAGCTGCTGAGCAGTGCTGAAGTGTTACCACTGAAACAGCGGCCCACATGAAAATTGGGCTTTCCCATATCTTGAAATATGATCACAATTTGTGTATTTTCTCTTCTGTCATTTGCAGTTAATGAACTTCTGTATGAGAGCAAGGTGCTGATTTATGGCCATCAGCTGCTTAATGATGTCACTTTCTGCTTGATGACATCATTTCCGGCCCTCAGCAGGTGCCCTGAATACTTTGGCCCTCTGTATGAAACGGGTTTGACACCCCTGGTGTAGATCTTGGAGAAAACCACAAAATGGTTCTGATTATTTTGTTCATTGGACCAGCTCAACCGAGATGGCAGCAAGTATTTTACTGACGCAAAACGTCAGTGCCAGTAAAATGTGGCACTTGGAAACTTGCTGCCCTTTCAGTAAAAGTTGGCTGTATAAAAGTTACCGTTCGTATCATTTTAGTTTCCACCTGGATAGAGTGCTAGCTCACACCAGCTTTGGGTTGGCCTGTGGCTGAAATGCAAGTGCTTTATGTGTCTGGTTTGGTTTGCTGTGTATGTTCTTGGCTCAGATCAGTTTCCCAGGGATGGAAATAATTCACTTCTTAATCACCCGGGTGTCTTCCTTTTTGAGGCATAAGACTAACTTCTGTTCTTCCCTGCACACATACATAATAAAAATTGAGCACTGAGGTTGCCTGTACTTTATTCTGGGTTGGCTGTGGAGAGGAAGGTGGTCTGACCGTAAGGCAAAATTTGGGACATGTCCTGCAAGTTCAGTGGCCTGTTGAGAAGGTAAACATTGCTGCAGTGTGCAAATTGCCAGTACACAAGGATAACTCCTGTGATCCTAGCAGGGAGCAGCCAGCTCTCTTCAATACTTGTTAGCACATTCCATGCCAGTGGGCAGCAGCTGCATTGCCACAAAGGCAGTCACTGAAAGAGGCAAATGTTCAGCTGCGGTGTGGTGGGTGGGGCAGGCATTCCAGTCCCACAAAGAAGTGCACTGAGCTTCTTCTTCAAAGGGGCCCGTGCTGGTTTCTGAAACCAGTGGCATCAGCTGCTATGGCGAATAGATTCTGCTTCGCCATATCTGCTCATGAGTGACTTGATTCTGAGGAAGGACAAGGAACCAGTGAGGTCCATCTGCTCTTAGTGGGGATCCTTATGTAGTACTCCTATCTTTTTGGCTTCCTCCTTCTCCCCCCCTCCCCCGTTATAATTTACTTCTAATGGACCTAAAATCAACCCGATTTGAGTCTTCGAGCTTTTCTAGTGGACCACAGGAGTTCCCAAGCAGCTTACTCTCAGTAAAAAGCTTAGGGAGGTTTGGCAAGATTTCTGCCACCCATCAGCTCTGTGATGCATCACACTCTGCTCCCTCTGTTGATTGTGGAATGTGATCCTAAACTTGGGGGATGGTATTGATGGGTGTCCAGCTCCCTGGTTTTGGGCTTCTCCCGAAATAGAGCAACTGCAGCTCTAAGTGATTTGATTAGACCCAGAAATAATGATGCTTTCTAGAGGCACCTTGCAGGGAAGTCCCAAAGGGATGGGCTATGCCATATCTCCAAAACGAGATGTGATGGGGCAAAACAGATGCCATTTTTTTGAATCAGCACCCCAAATATACCCAGGAGTAGGTCTAACCTTTAAGATGGCAAAATGTGTGGTGTCCCTGAGTTATCAGTACACAGTGTGGAGGAAGGGGAGGACATTGTGACACTTTGAAGTCTTTCCAACCACTTCCTGGAATGTTGGCGTGGGGGTGCTGTCCCTTTGCCAGGCGATCAGAGATGTCGGCCTCGGTGTTGCTTCACAATCCAGATAGTTCCTGGGATATTTTGAGCTGCACCACTGTTTCTGAGTCTCATAGGAAGCTGCCTTAATACTGAGCTTAAACCATTGATCCATCTAGCTCAGTACTATTTACAGCTGGCTGGCAGTGGCTTCTCTAGGGTTTCAGGCAGGGGTTTTTTCCAGCCCTACATGGAGATATCAAAGAATAGACCTGGGACCTTCTGTATGCCAAGCAGATGCCCTACCAGTGCTTCCATTGCTGTGCTTGTATAACTGGTAAGTGACAGCAACTGTTACCCTGCACATGCCTGATCTTGGAAGCTAAGCAGGGTCAGGCCTGGTTAGTACTTGGATGGGAGACCGCCTGCGAATACTGGGTGCTGTAGGCTTATACCATAGTCTTTCGAGACTGAAGGTTGCCAACCAACCAGATAACTGGTAAGTAGACCAGTACTGAGTAGCATGCACCTAGACATTCTGCTGTTCTCCTCTCCCTTTTAATATGTATTATTTCTAAAAAAAATAAAAATAAACCAGGCAGGAATTTTAAAACTTCCGAAAGAACTGTGGTTGCAGTCCAACTTTCAGAGATATTGAGTGAAACGTATCTTCGAGAGCTCTTTCCCGTGTTTGAATGGATGATTATAATTTTGAGTTGTCACTTGTTCGAATAAATATTTGCTGATTAAGCCTGTGAGTTCATTAGTTTGCATCAAGCTGCATACCACAAACTATTGTTTGAACAAGGGTAAGCATGCTTCTGTTTTTGGATAGTGCATCTATATGTTGCGGCAAGCATCACCTTAATGAAGCATTTCCTCCTGATTGAGAGGGAAGGGCGAAAGCATCATGTAAGGCTGTGCGTGTCATTTCCAGTTTTTGATCAGTATGTTCTGATTTTTTTCGAACTTGAGAATGAGCTGCCAATCCAACAGGTAGGATAATTATGGTGGCAGCTTTTCATTAATGAATGGATTAAATAGTTTTAACTAACACAAGGCATTTTCAATCAACTGGTGGTGTTTCTCTTTAAACAAATCCCTCCTCCACCTGGAATCTTTAAGAACGGATGCCTTTCAATGCAGATCTTTCTGAGCTAGCTAGACCAATGTCTGACTCTTATGAAGCAACTTCATATGTCACTTGATAAGTTCTTTGATGAGACTTGATTATTCAGACAAGCCAAATGTGACGTTCTGCACAGGCTGAGTGGAAAGATTGACAGCTGCCATCTCCACCATGACACTGAAATGCTTTATTCAGCATTTCACAGCATTTTTCCCCCGCCCTACCACTTCACATGGTCCTCCAACTGGAAGTACCACCGGAAGTAACTGACGATGATGTCATTGCCATTTACTTCCAGATTGGGTGACCAGATACAACGCAACACACAGCGATAAGTAAGAGGCTTAGGGAGGATGGGAAGGCTTTTTGAGTATGATGGAGCTCTACCTGCCAAACCTTCTACTGCTGCTTGTTGAGTTGGATTGCTGGTCTCGCTGCCAGGCAGGGGGGGTCTGGGGGTCCCGTGTGTACTGCTGGACATCAGCTCCAGTAAGCTAACTTGTGTATGGGTCTTGTCTCCATTAGCAAAGGGCATAAGTTCCCCAACATTCAAGCACTGTTGGAAATGGCACTAAAGGAAGCTGCATTTTGGGTGGATGCTTGTACCGTAGGTGGGTACAAATTGCTTTAGAAAATGAATGCCTATATAAATGTAAAGTTTAAAAGTTTATAAAAGTTTAAAGTTTAAAAAATGTCATATGTTGATGAAACAATTGGAATACTGGAGTGCTGTAAGCCGATTAAGGCTGTGGTCTCGGGCATGATTACCTGGGAATCAATCCTGTTCAGCTCAATGGGGCTTATGTCTGAGCAGACGTGCCCAGGGCTGCATTGGAAGGGGATGAACCCTGTATAGAGGCACCCAGTGTTTTCAGAGAAGCAGTTTGTGGGCAGGAGGTCTGGTCTAGAGGGTATAGCCTCCGTCTGCCTGAAGATAACATCCACAAGGTCGCCAGTTCGAGGCCACCGGCACCGAGCGACCTTGGAACAGCTGACAAGCTGAAGCCGAGCAATTCCATCTGCTCTGAGCGTGGGAGGATGGAGGCCAGAATGTAAAGCCAGATCGGAATGAAACACCTTGAATGTAGTAGTTCTTGAAAGAAAGAACCTTTGAAATTGTAAAAATCCCCATTTAATAAGCGATTTAATAAAGCCTGCCTATGTAAACCGCCTTGAATAAAGTCTTGAATAAAGACCAAGAAAGGCGGTATATAAATACCTGTTGTTGTTGTTGTTGTTGTTGTTGTTGTTGTTGTTATTATTATTACTTACAATCTATATTCTCTCATGTTTGTAGATGGATTTCTTTTATTTCATTAGCTGTGGGCTATCAGCATAAAAGCAGCCACATAAATCGGTACACGGCTGTTCACAAACCAAGGAACAAGAAAACAGCAGATATTCCAGTAAATACATATGAGAGGCTAAAAGATTCTGCAACATTATTCCAAGTGTATTTTCATGGCTGTGTTATGTGAATGTTATTCCCACAATCACAGGGCCTAACAGAAGATGAACATTACCATTTTCTTGACTTAGTGCTGCCTTTTAGTGTCATGATCTTTCCCAAAACCTTCCAGGAAAATGCTGAGATCTTGTGTTAATGATCCCTGACCTTCTCGCACAATACTTCCCCTTAAGTGTTCCTAGAGAGGGGGGGAAATGTACATGATGGCAACCTTGGCAACCTTCAGTCTCGAAAGACTATGGTATCGCGATAGGTTAAGTGTTTACACCTCTGTGGTTCTTTAGAGAAGGGTAAGTGTTGTGTGAGTGCCACCCTAGCTTTTCCAAAGGGTTACAAGAAGCACCCCTCATCTGCTTGCAAGTAAAATATAGGAGCCTGGGGCTGGATTGTCTATGAGACTGTGGATTGACAGTACAGCCAGTTCCCACTGCTTTTTGGATTTGAAAAGTAGAAGAGGAAGTGTGGAGGAGAGGAATCTCTGATGCTGTAGGTCAGCGATTTTCCCCTCCCACTTTCTCTTTTGTCAGTTCCCTTCTTTTCAATGCAGGGAACAGTAGCAGCAGTGAAGACAGTAGTCAACATATGACCAGGTAAGGGGTCTTCTTTTGTCTTTGGTATGCTGCCTCAGGAGGTGGGTAGTCCTGACCTGGTCCTATAGGAGCCCTGTATCATTTAACACAATCCGTTTCCCCATAACTCTGTTGTTCCTGATGGTTTACATGCTGAGGGGTAGGATCATGAGCTGAAAGAGAATTAACAACTTCTGGCAAAATGGGGCTTTTGATTCTCTGTTTGGGGCAAGTGATCATAAGGTACAGGAGGGGTATTTTATCTTTGAAGGGGATATTAACCCTTCTAGTGGAAAGGTCCATTCTGTTTGGTATCAAAAGAAACTTTGTGACCTGTGAATGATCCATGATAATTGAAGGCAGATGGACTGACAAGGATGCTGAACTGCTGTGAGGTAGTAGTAGTGATGTTTAAAAATTACACCAAGCAAAAAAGAGGAGTCTTAATGTAGCCGCCTTGGCAAGGGAAAGGTGGGCTAAATTAAAAATAAAATAAAAAGTGGTCTCTAAAAGTTGGTTACTGGTTCTCCCCCTTTGTGTTTTTGCTTTATTCATAAAACTTTTCTGCAGCACTGTACTTAAACATTGTATGATATAAAACAAACAGATAACAACCTACAGATTATTAATTATAAAAATTCCATGTACAGTCAGTTCACTTTAATGCAAATTTGCTTATCTGCAAGGGGCAGAATTGCCATCTAATTCTTGTTGTCTGCGACTGGCCTCATTAACTGCGAATACTGTGCCGATATACTTGGGATGGGGGGAACTTGACAGAGCTATGAGCAGGCAGGGTTATGGGAGCAAGAGAGGTTGCAGGAGAAGAGACATGGCCTCCTCATGAACAGAAGGCACTGCAGGGGAGAGAGGAACAGCCAGCCTGGAGGAGGAAGGATCAGATGTTGGAGATGTTGATGAGCCCTGACTATCATATATAGCCCGTAGACATCAAGGTGAGATTCAGGTTCATAAAATCCATGGAGTGTATGGTGAAGACAGTATCCTGGAACCTAACCCCATTTTTCCCCATAGGCTTAATTAATCAGTATCCACTAATTTGGTATCCACTAGGTTTTCTAGGAACCTAACCCTAGCACAGCGTTTCTCAGACTGGGTTGGGACCCACTAGGTGGGTCGCAAACCAATTTCAGGTGGGTCCCCCATTCATTTTAATGTGTATTCTTTTTTATTATCCTTGATGGTATGTGACAGCATTTGGGGAATGCTTGACTGCATGGTATGCGACCATTTGGGGAAAATGTTTCAGAGCTGTACTTTGAACAGACTACTATGTCTATGCTTTTAACAATGATAGTCAACGGGGCTGACTCCCAGGTAAGTGTGGATAAGATTGCATCTTTTGGAATGTTTGGGGAATTTTTTTTTTAAACTAGATCAGCAACTGCTTAGGAGGGTTAAGAAGGTTCTTTATTTTAAATAAATTTTTAAACTTTTACTAATTGTAACTTTAAATTTACTTGATTGATTTGGTTTTGTTGTATGGAGGGGGGTGTTACATATTTTCCTGCTTGATGATGTCATTTCTGGCCATGACATCACTTCCAGGTTAATGACATCACTTCTGGTGGGTCCTGACAGATTGTCATTCTAAAAAGTGGGTCCCGGTGCTAAAAAGTTTGAGAACCATGCACGGCTAATGGGCTACGAGAACTGACCTTACTAAAAATCACCGAGCAAACGATGTTTGTAGTTGCAGCTTTTATGAAACTTCCCTCTTGACCCAGGATGGATGTCAAAGCCTGCCTTCTTCCCGTCTCATTGGCAAGAATAGGAAGGGTCTCATAGCTCAGTGATCGAGTCCCTGCTTTGTTATGCAGAAGGATACAGGTCTATCAACTCCAGTATAATGGATTATACTTGGAAAAACTAGTTCCCTGCTGGAGGACTGGTGCTGCTCAGGTGGACAACACTGTTCTGGATAGTATGAGAAAGATTGCCCCATGGTCAGTGATGGCGAACTTTTTGGAATTGGTGTGTCAAAAATTCAGAAAATGCCTAACTCTGCTGGCATCTCTCTCTCTCACTCATGTACACAGAACAAAAGAGAATTCTTTACATTAATTTATTTAAAAAAATATAGTCCAATCTTATGATACTGTACAAAGAAATATTTCATTTTTATCATTTGACAACTAAAACAAATGCAGTTGTTGTCGAGTGTTGGTAAACGCTGGTGTGCTATGGCACAGCTAAGGGGGCTGGGGGTACAGGCCCCAGGTACCAAGCACTCAGCAGCTCAGAGTGGCATGCAACTGCTTCAAGTGCCCACAACCTGGAAGTATCATGTCAGTGCTGTTACTTCTGGGTCAGGCATTTCTGGGGGATGGACGGACATTGAGCTTTATGGGTCCAGGTGCCAGAGGGGCCAGCTATGCTAGTGCTGGCGTGTTGCCCAAAATGTCATGCCGTGTCACCTTTGACACACGTGTCATAGGTTTGCCATCACTGCCCTGGGCAGCTAATTCCACATCATTGGAATTACAGTGGATCTTTTGAGTCTTCATCACTCTCACCTCCTGGAAGGGACAGGGCTCCAAAGCACAGTTTCCTAGCTGACCTCTAGGAAGAACATATAGAAGTTGAGTCTCCATAAGGTACTGAATGGGGAAATCAAAAATAAACTGCTCCAAAAATGAACAGTCAACTTGCTGAAGGACAAACAGATGGGAGTGGGGAAGGTGCATTTTGAGCGTTGCAAATTTCTCCCCGGAAGGACCTCCTATTTGGTGGGGTTGTGAAGGAGGCCCCGTTACCCGAGAGGGGCCACGTAATAAATCAGTAGATGCCCAGGCAAGTATTGAGGAATGGCTCACATCTCAAGTCGAGGCGTCCGCACCTCTAGTCTGGCTCTACCCAGCTGCACTGTTGCCTCCCAGAAAACCAAGTGATAATTCCTCTCTGGTTAGTCAGAACAAAAATATCTGTCAGCAACTTGCAGCCCCCACAACCGCCCACGGTGCCCATGGCAACAGCAGCACCAAGCAGCCTTGGGCAGGGATGCTGGGTGGTGGTGGTGGTGGGGGAACAAGACTGTGTTTGCTCTGGCTTGAAGGGTATCTTCTGCTCAGAGGGACTGGGCATCCTTCAGCCTCTCGTCTCTCTCCTACTGGCCTTGGGCTGCTGTGCCAGGGTCCAACTGGACGGGCCGCAGCAACTTTATGGTGTTTTCAAGGCATGAAACACCATTTTTGCCCAACGTTGCATTCGTGCAACAGGGATCAAAGGTGTACACCTGAAATTTAACTGAACGTAGTGATATTAACCTCTCCCAAACAAGGGGCTCCATCAGCAAGAGATGTGGGACCGAATCCCTTTCCTTGGCTGCCTCGTTCCAATCCCTTTTCTCTCTCTCTTTTTTGGAGCGTCCTTTTAACGGGCAAGGCCAGAAATGCAGGTCCTCGTCCTGAGAGCAAGAGTGAGGTCGTGATGCCAGGAGGGTGGGTGGCTTTGCCAGCGCTGTCCTTGGCATCCCAGCTACCGCAGTTTCCCCGCTGAGTGGCTTGACCTGTTTACATGAATCCCGCTGAACTCTTGACACTGTGTGCACCTGGTATGCATTCATCTGCTCTTTGCCTATGGCAGCTGTGAGCTGGGGGAGGTGCTTGAAGCACAGGCCTGCTGTCTCACAGTGAACGCAAATACCCCTTCTCTCCAGCATCCCGGCTGTTTTGGGGCGTGGGTCTCTGGCCTCAGCTGCCCTTTTTGGTCTAACTCCACAAGCCTCCCCATGGCCAAGGTGGCATGCTGAATGCTGCTGTCACCACCTCATAAGAACATAACAGCCCCACTGCATCAGGCCATAGGCCCATCTAGTCCAGCTTCCTGTATCTCACAGCGGCCCACCAAATGCCCCAGGGAGCACAGCAGATAACAAGAGACCTCATCCTGGTGCCCTCCCTTGCATCTGGCCTTCTGACATAGTCCATTTCTAAAATCAGGAGGTTGCACATACACATCATGGCTTGTACCCCGTAATGGATTTTTCCTCCAGAAATTTGTCCAATCCCCTTTTTAAAGGCCTCTGTTGCCCCCCCCCCAGTTCCCTGAATT
The DNA here is from genome assembly GCF_035046505.1 of Tiliqua scincoides. Taxonomy (NCBI): domain Eukaryota; kingdom Metazoa; phylum Chordata; class Lepidosauria; order Squamata; family Scincidae; genus Tiliqua; species Tiliqua scincoides. Next base: position 12,901,185 of record NC_089831.1, read on the forward strand.
TGAAAAGAAGGCAAGCACGGAGTAAGAGCAGCATTTCTCAAATTGTGGGTGGGGACCCACTAGGTGGGGCGTGAGCCAATTTCAGTCGCGTAGCACTGCATCTAGCTCAACCACTATTGAAAATACAGAGCTGAAAATACAGGATTCAGAGCTGATGGGCAGGGCGGGCTCCTGGTGGGAGAGTCAGGGTGCCTTGCCCTGACTAGGTGGGAAGTTGGGATGCTGGAAAGGAGGGCAGGGCTGTGTGGCTGAAGAAGGATCCAAGTCTGTGTTGGGCTTTGACTTCCGTGCTGGAATGTTTGAATTCTGAGCTGTGCAAAGTAAGAGCATGAGTGCACTGTGTAGTTGGACCTTCAGCTGATCGCAGCTTAAGTTTGAAGCTTAAAATGGATGATGTCACTTCTGGTCATGACATCACTTCCAAGTTAATGACAACACTTCTGGCGGGTCCTAACAGATTCTAAAAAGTAGGGCCGAGTGCTAAGTTGTTTGAGAACCACTGGGCTTGAGAGCATCAGAAACATGTCCTCTCCTCCACACTTCCTGTTCTACTCTGTTCCCCTGTTTTTGAGTGCAGAGAACAGAAGGGTGGGACAGGCAGACAGAGGCAGTCAGGCAAACAGAAGCAGACACTCCCCCATCAATCTGCAGCCCAAGGCAACAGCCTCAGTTGGCCTTGGGGGCAGGCCAGCTTCACAGGTACTCAGTGTGTCAGGGCTCTTAGAGAAGTGTATATGGGGGCTGAGGGAATCCTGTAGATGCTCAATAGGGTCCAAGCAAGCTGTGTTTACAATCCCACAACCTACTTGTTTGTGTAGAGGCAGCACAACTTGTCAAGAACCTTTTCAATTAAGTGAGATGAGGTGCGCTTACATGGGAGTCAGTCCCATTGAATTTCCCGGGCCTTAGTTCTGAAGAGACATGTGTAGGATTGTGCAGTAAGAGGCTTAAGGGAATCTCCTCCAATGAACCTCAGTCTTCCCCCATCTGCAACAGGGGCATATAAGGCCTTTCAAGGGCTTGTATGGACTGCATTGAGAGAACACATGCAGGAGGGGCAAGCCATTAATGAACAGATTGTGCACACTCATTCCTTGGTATGTCATTGTGTGGCTGGAGGGGTGGGCAGAGGAGCAACTCCAGCTGAGAATGTGCAAATATGTACCTCTGATTGCATGAGATCTACTACCATGATCTACTAAACCAATTGCTCAAACCCATGCACTGCCCATTTCATGCTGCCCCTTAGGAGGTGGTCACGCACAAGAACTTCCACAGGCCTTTATGTCCTGGATCGACAAGTGCGAAGAGAAAAGACACTGGCAGGAAACAGGAGCGCTGGAGTCAGCAGGGTGAACCAATCAAAGCTTGGCACATCTTGGCCACTGTTGGGTTTCTGCCTGCTGGAAGAGAGACCCTGTTCCTAGAGTGACAGGTGCAGCATCGTGGCAAGAACCTCCATAGAAATGAGAGGTTATATAGTCACCAATGGGGAGGGGGGGATCACAGAGGCTTGAGCTGGATGTGAATGGGGAGAAAGGACACTGCTTGTGGTCCTTGAATCCAGAGGCCCTGTGCTGCATCCAGATGAAGGATGTCTAGGGCTGCAAGCCTACCTGGGAGCAAGCCCCATTGGCTATAATGGGACTTACTTCTGAGTAGACATGCATGGGCTCTGGCTCTAGGAGAGCATATGCCAAGAGTAAAAGAGGATCAAAGGGCATCAGGCCTTGGTTGCCTCTTCCTCCCCCCCCCCCCCCAAGTATTGCCTACCTGGAGGACACAGCAGATCTCCAGGGTTTCAGAATGCCTCTTTTCCAGCTCTGCCAGGGATTGAACTTGGGTCCTTCTGCAGGCCAACCGTAGGTGCTCATAAGAAGCAATGGATCGGGGGTCCCTAAAGTATCTTTGGGCAAGGCAGGCCCAAGAGAGGGTCATGGGCAAGTAGGCTCTGCAGGGCCACCCAGGGGGCTGAAGATGCTTGCGGGGTGGGATGAGGTGAGGGGTCTCCGGTGGTGGCGGTGGCACGTTGCTTAGGGGTGCAGCGGAGGGGCTTTGACTGGGGAGACCCCGGGGTGAGGTGGGGGTGCACGTGGGAAACACCTCCCTGTGACACGTGGTCCTGGAGGTAGCAGGATCTACCCATGGTGGGTGGGGAGGGGGGCTCATGCCCTGCCCCTCTGCCAAGTGCACTGCGGGGGGGGGACGGAGGGGCCCCACCTCTCCTCCTCCCCCCCCCGCCACCCACCTACCCCCAGGTGGCTGGGGGGGCGGCGGCTGGGTGCGTGGCAGAGTGGATCGCCGCCCCCCCCCGAGACTGCTGGCGGCGCCCCTCCCCTGGCAGCTCTCCCGGGCTCTGCCCAGTGCGCTCTGCTCACTCGCTCGTGCAGGGGGACGTTCTCCGCGCAGCCAGCAGCGGGCTGGGCGTCTCTTGGCCCCCGATCGGAGCCTCGCCCCCTCCTCCTCCTCCTCCTCCTGCCAGCCCGCCCCTCTTCCCCCCTCCCCGCCTCTGCCAGCCGGAGCCGAAACCGGAGCGGAGCCCGGACGGCTCATTGCGGAGCGCAGCTGCGGCCACGATGGCAACGACCGTGACCTGCACCCGCTTCACCGACGAGTATCAGCTGTACGAGGAAATTGGCAAGTAAGGAGCCACCGCCGCTGCCGCGCCTGGGGGGGGGGGGGACGGGACAGGGGCGCTCCTCGCCCCCACCACATCAGCGACCTGGGCGCCCTCCCTGGGACTGGCTGTGGGGTGGAGGGAGGGGCAGCCTCCCAAGCTAGTATGTGCCCCCTGGCCCTGCCCCCTATGTGTGTCACCAGCATGCCCCCAGCCCTACCCCAGTGTGCGCCCCCCAGTGTGCCCCCAGCCCTGCTGCCCCCCCCGGTCCGATCCGGAGCCGGGGGGTCTTCTTGGAGAGGCTGCGCAGGCTGGCATGACGCACGATGCAGAGCCCGGCACGGGAGGTGGCGGGACGTGGGAGCCGGAGGGAGAGAGGAGCGCCCGGGCGGGCTGGGTCCCCCTCTCCGGCCCAGCCGCGCGCCTGCCTGCCTGCCTGCCTGCCACCCTCCGGAGCGCCTTGCGCAACGCCAGCCGCCCCACGCCTGCCCCCCCTCCGCCGGGGATTCAGCAGCCCTCCACTGCAGTGGCTGCTCCGCTTGCCCGGGAGCCCCACATCTTCGCCCCAGCTGCACGTGGGAACGCTCCCGCCTGCCCGCCCCCCCCGCCTTTGGCCTGTGGGCCAGGGAGGTGGGAGCAGGCTGCAGCCCTAGCCCCACACTTACCTGGGAGTAAGCCACATGGACTAGAATGGGACTTACTTCTGAGGAGACATGCTGCAATCCTAGCCCCACATTTACTGGGAGTTAGCCCCCATGACTAGAATGGGTCTTCCGACACTTGGGTCTCTTAGGCTGCGATCCTAGCCACACTTACCAGGGAGTAAGGACCATTGACCAGAATGGGACTTACTTCCTAGTAGATATATATCCGATCGACTCGGAGGCTGCAATCCTAGCCACACACTTACCTGGGAGTAAAAACCATTGGCTAGAATGGGACTTACTTCCTAGTAGTCATGTATAAGGATCTGGCTCTCAGGCTGCAATCCTATCTACACTTACCTGGGAGTAAGATCCATTGACTAGAATGGGACTTACTTCTAAGTAGACAGGTGTAGGTGAGGGCTCGCAGCTCGGGACCCTGCAGGGAACCAGCGCGGCTCCTCCACTGCCTTGCTGGGTCGTCCCCTTCCCCGGCACCCCCAGCCTGGGCGTCAAGGAGAAATGCGTGGGCTACTGGGTGGGGGGCCTGGTGAGTTGCTCGCTTGGCTCCCCGTGGCGAAGCGGGGGTGGCTGGCTGGCTGGCAGGCAGCATGGGGGGGGGGAAGAGAAGGGGAGGCGGGGGCAGGCTGCTCCTCTGTGTTGGGGAGGGCATCGCCAGCATGGGGGGGGGGAATGACCATTGTAAGAGCCCTGATGAGAGAGGATGAATAGCCCAGGTAATCTGTTGCCTGTTCTCATTAGAGCTGGGAGCACCTCGGGGGATTGCATAAGAGTGGGGGGATCCAGAGAGGCCCCTTACCTTTGGTGCAGTGCTCCCCCCTTTTTATAGAGGTACTGAGGCACAGACCACCTTGGGAGCTTTGCCTCCCCCCCAAGTGTATTGGCCTAGCTGTGGTTGTGCACTAGTGAGACACTCTGCACATGCTCAGGGAGTGCCTTGCAGGGGGGATTGCGTACACGTGGGGAGGAGGCATCCGGAGAGGCCTCTTACCCTTGGTTCAGTGCTCCTCCCCTTTTTACAGAGGTACTGAGGCACAGACCACCTTGGGAGCTCCCCCCCCCTCCATCCCCAAGTGCATTGGGCCTGGCTGTGATTGTTCACTCTGCACATGCTCAGGGTGTTCCCTTCTCCAGCCAACCTGATGCAAGGGGGAGGAAGAAGTAGTGGTGGCTGAGTGTGATGCTGGAGGGGTCATCTTGGGCCATATTTGGTATTGGGAGACCCATATGAAGTCACAATTCTGGGGATGGGGAAAGAGGAGTTGGGTGTGTAACAGGTTGGTCCTTGTTTGTTAGGACTTCTGAATGTTTCCCCAGGAAACATGGCTGAGGGGAGGACATGCACTCCAGATCAGCCAATGCTCGCATGTGCCATGTTCTGCCTTTCTACTCAATCCCCAACTGGAAATGCTTCTGAGATCTCTTTTGTTTCCTGCTGGTGAACAGCGCTTAAATCCTGTGCAGCAGTGCTTCAGGGAGATGGTCTTGGACAATGCTACCCCCTGAACAGCTTTTGCTGGAAAGTAGGTTGATCCTGGCTGGTGGAAGTCTCTCTGGTGGAGTGTACAGGTAAAACTAGGTTGGATTGGCTGGTTGAAAAGATTTCCAGGCTGCCTCCTTGTCCCTGTAAAGAGGCCATTGAGGTGGCATAAGCATTCCATAAAGCAATGACAGAATGAATGGAAACCAACCATAGGTAGAGCAGGAATGGCTCAGATAATCAAATGACTGAATTCAAGGAGAGCCTGAGCAGAACATGGAATTCTGAAGTGCTTGTGTAAAAGTGGGCAGTCTAAAGGTCTGGCTTCATGGGGGCTGGGGGGGGGGAAGAGCATGTTAACCAGGAGGACTGCCATTGAAAAGGCCTTGTCTCATATCCTCATCAGCTGCATCTCAGGATGGGGGGGGGGGAGACAGTTAAAGCAAGGTGAAGTGTGTGGTATGCAGGCAGGCCGATGGGGGGAGGAGATGGTGCAACTGTGTGCATGTGAAGGGACCCTTGGACATGCCAGTCAAGGACTGCCAGCTTTTGAACTGACCTCTGTAGCTGTTCTGCAAAAGGTGGCTTTGGGAAGTAGCAGGTGAAGCTGGTTGTGGCATGGGGATGAATATCACCTGTGGATTGCTGCAGCTGACTCACAGGCTGAGCTGTGTGGCCATCACAGGCCAAGGAAACTCAAAAATCTCAAAGAAGGGGCATTGCATTTGAAAAGAATTGAATGCAGCCCTGGGCCATGTTATTACACCATTAAAGCATGTTCCGGAATGTCTCTGCCTTGAGCAACAGCCAGCCCACAGAAATCAGGGGCCGGTGAAGGAGCTCCTAGGGTTAGCTGATCTGATTTTTCAAACAGATGTAAGCCCTGGTCTGTTTGGGGACACATGACAAGTCTGGTTCTATAGCAGGCTGGCAAAGTATGCCCTCAGAATGGGTGATGGCAACTCCCCAGCAAAGCTGAGTTAATTGATCCTGTCATATGATCAGTCCTGCCTTGATTAAGACCTCCTGTGGTGGTGTGAGGTCTCATTCTACACCCGGCTTTCTGTTCCAAGGTGTCCTCAGAGGTGGATGGGCAAGTTTTCTGAAGCCTGCCAGGCCCTGACCCATTTGCCCGCCAGCAGGCTCCGACTCTGCCCACCGGCTGAAGGGAAGCATTGTGACTTTGATCGCAGCCCAGACCTGCCTTTCTTCACACTCAGTTGTGAGTCAGTTGCTCTCCCTTCTCTTAGTTGATTTCTGCATTGACTTTGAGGCTCTTGGAAGCATAGGAGGGTTGGCCTGCCATGAGCTGCTTTGGTGCCCCTTTTCATGAGGCTGAAAGGCAGCCTAGAAATACCTGAAAACAAACCAACCAAACTGCTCCTAGAGAATGGGGTGCTCCTGGGGAAAGGGGGGAAGGAGTGAAAGAGGAAGTGGGGAAGGAGGAGCACAGAGTGGTGGACCAGAGTATGTCTCATTAGGTTTCATTTTCGTTCCTTCCAACCCCCCACTTCTAGAGGGGTAAACATAACTGTCTATTACAGCAACCAAAAAGTGTCAGTGGATCTGTCGGTTGCAGTAAACGCACCGAAAGCCTTCTGTAGCACCATAAGGACTTGCATACATTGTGGCAGAAGGCCTTGCCTGTTGCCGTCAGATGCATAGCATTGTCCTTGCGAGAGCTATTCAGTTGTCGCCCTTTCAGTCTTGCCCTGTCTCTGAAATTGGTCCCCTGCTCCCCTTGGTGATTTGACTGTGATGCTCATGGGTCATGATGTGACCCAGCCAGGGGTTTCTGATGCCCCCAATTGCAGGGCTCTTAGCTAGGTCTTCCGTAGAATGCATCATGCTAGGTGAATGTCTCTAGAGCTCTCTGTTCTCAGCTCCCCCCCCTTCCAAAAGACCCTTTTCCAAACCAAGAAGAATTTTTAGGTTTCTGTGTGTTTTCTGCATGGCAGGGACTAGGGGAGGGTTGTGATTCATGTGGGCACAGCAGGCTGTAAACTGGGAAGGCAGTAACACTTTGTAGAGCAAAATATCTTGCATGGGGGAAGTTTGGGGTTCAGTCTCTGGACCTCCAACCCTGGAGAGCTCACAGCATAGACATTACTGAGTTGGATGACCCAGTGGGTCTGAGACCGTCTTCCTAAATGGAAGTGGCAGCAGCTGCCACTTCTCAAAGGCCGTGCTGTCTACATTGCTTGATGGAACTATAGAGGAAAATGTTGTGGGCATCCAACATTCAGAACTTTTCACCCAAGAGGCTCTTCATTGCTTGTTGCCCTTGGGAACTAGATTAATTTCCTCCATCTCTTCTCCACTGAAGGATCAGGAGACCCTTTTGTGCTCCCAGAACCGTTTCTTAACTAGCTAGAGCAGCAGTTTGCAAACATTTCAGTGCTGTGACCCACTTTGTCAGCCACAGCGCTTGTGCCACATCCCAGAAAGCCTTGCGGTTTCTGGGTTGCACCCCAGAATGCAAAGTCACAAGACCTTTTGGGGCATGACAAGGTGCAACGTGGCCAACTGCGCACTGGTGTTACCCGAGAAGCTGCAAGGCATTCTGGGGTGCGATGTGTCCCAGAATGCCTTCTGGCTTCTGGGTTTGTGCTGGCTGCATGACCTGCCAAAAATTGGGTTGTGACCCACAGTTTGAGAATCACTGAGCTGGAGTGTTTGTGTGCAGTTCTGGGTGGGGAGTAATATGATGCTGGCCTCTGCAGTCAAGAGACATTAAACCAGTTGTTAAATTATGGCTCCCTGGAATCCTGAAGCCAAAGAACCGGCCAGTTAATTCACACCAATATTCAGAATTCAGTGTGTTAATCCCAACCACCTTGATCCTTAGTGGCCTTTCAGAAGAAGCTACAGCTGGCAATGTTCCCCTGCCAAGTGCTTGACCTGCCAACCCTTGGCTCCCTGGTTCACAGTCATAGACCTCCAACCATGTCTTTCCTTCTATGGCCTTTAGCCACCTTGCCTCTAAACTCTCTGTCCTTTTATCCCAACATCCAAACTAATTCCCAGTCCTCAGCCTGCATCTGTGGGCAGTTTCAATCCAGTCCAACTAGTAGCTTTCCCTACTCTAATGGAAGCTGGACTGCCATTGGCCATTCTTTGCCATCAACCTCAGCCAACCAGTGCCAGGTACTTCACAGCCATAAGCTCAACATAATACTGTGTGTTTGGTCCTTTCCCAGTGACCCAAAGGGTATCCCTTCCAGTGGTTCTCAAACTGTGAGCCATGGCTTCCTGAGGAGCCACAGAAACTGGCCAGGGGAGCTGTGGAATCCTCATGAAAATCCACCTTCCTATATACGTAGAATTGTTACCCTAATGGGGAGCCATGACCAATGGCCCAGTCAAGGGAGCTGCCAGTTGAAAAAGTTTGGGAACCTCTGCCTTAGACTGAACCTCAACTGCTTCCACCCATGCTGACTTCCATGATCTCCTACTTTGAGTATTGAGACTTGTGGGTACTGAGTCTTGTGTGTCTTTTTTGCCGTATTGAATTGCACAGTGATGCTTTTCAAAATATGAGAGATCAAAGTAAAGCTCTCAACTTAGTGGAAGTATAATTTTAGTCAAACAATGTTTTATTCATTCATTCCTATATTTTATATATCGCGTGCGCATGCGTGTTTGTGTGTATATGAGAGAGAGAGAGAATTCTTCCTTTGATAACTGAGTTATAGTGTAATTTTTGAATTCTGGGCTGCAATATTTACTTTTTAAAAATATTGAATCCATTTTTGTTATTTCCATAAAGGAAAGGATTTTTATAAATAACCTTTGCCTCACCATGGTGACCGGTGTGGTGGAGTTGCCTGGTAGCGATATTTCACAGTATAATATCCTTATCATACACGAAGCCCGTCAGAAATTCCTTAACTGTGTGGGGAAGTGATTTGTGCCCTGATCAGAGCCATAACTAGGGCAGAGCTTGAGGGGCAGCTGCCCCAGGCGCTATGCCAAAGGGGTGTGTGCATGACTGCCCCTCAGGCTCTGCCCTAGTTTCAGAGGAGGGTGGCGGCTCTGTGACCCCCATTCCTTCTCCTGCGGAGGCTCTCCTGGTGTCACTGCCCTGGGTGCTAGAGCAGTGCGTCATGACTCCAGCCTTAATGCAGGAACTGCTTCCTCTGTGTGCCCTTCCCTATTTTTCCTAATTTAAGTCTTTAAAAGACTCTTTCAGGATGTCCTTCTGTTTTCCTGCTATGAAGTAACAAGTCCTGTTGATATGGGGGGGGGGGGGCTGACTCCCAAGGAAGTATGTGCAGAATTGAATTGCACTCCAAGTGGCTTCATCCTTATACTTGTCCTCTTGTCACTGGTGCATTTTTTCTCTGCTGTGTGTTGTGCTTTTTAGGGGATCTGGGAATTTGAAAGCTGATCACAGCTGGGTTGGGTTGCTTCATAGAACTGCCCTATTTTTGAGATAGATGTGCCTACTTTTTTTTTCAAAGTGGGTTCGTGTGCAGTTGACACGATCCAGCTGAAGTTAATCTCTTTAAACCTCTGTTGACTGCAGAGGAAGTACCTTAAGTACTTTGAAGTCCTGCCAACATTGTGTGTGTGTCTCTCTCTGTGTGTGTTAATGTTGGTAGTATTGCTCCTATAGTATACAGTTGTTTACTTTGAGAGCGGGTGTTGAGTAGTAGCTGTGTGGTCCTATGGGACTACACAAAAGTCCCACTGTGTTCAGTGTGGCTTGCCTTTGTGAAAACATGTATCTGATTGCAACTTAAGAGTCCAAGCTTTGAATCAGGACTTCCCTGGTTTGGATCTTGCCTCTGCTGTGAACTTCGGAGATGGCTTCAGGCAAGCGACTCGCTCTTGGCCTCAGTCTTCCCCAGCTGCAGTATTAACTTATCTTACCAGACGGTGATAAGGACCACATCAAGATATACACGTGACATGTTTTGCACACTGAAAGCACTATACAAAAGCCAAGTGTTGTTCAGCATTCTGTAGAGCGGCCATTGCCAAAGTTCAGATAGAGGCTGTAGCATTTGGAAGCAGAGGTTGTAACTGTATTGTAGGTATAATGGAGTTAGTGGAGTAGGAAAGCTGGAGGACCCTCCAGATTTTTTATTTGATCAAAGCTGGCAGGTGGATCTGAACTGTACTTAACATGTGTACAGGGCGTCTAGAGTATGCCACCCTACAGATATTGCCTTGATGTTGCCATTGCAACCACTTTGTAATTATTCCCATATTCCAGATGAGGAAGACTGAGGCTGAAAAGGAGTGGCTTGCCAAAGGTGAGTTCATGTCAGAGGGTAACACCCAAACCAAGGCAGTCCTGATTCTCAGTGCAGTCACTTGGCCACTATGCTTCACCACCTTTCAGCTCCGGGAAGGTTAAGACCCTTTGGCAGAGGCAGCCAAATGTTTGCTTGAAAAACTGTGACCCTGAGCGCTTTCTGCCTGGAAGCCAGCTCCACGGAAATCCGTTGGACTTGCTTCCCTGTAAATATGCAAAGAAACCATCTATCATAGTGACAGATGAGGATGCAACATCCCATGTTGCGATTACTGCTTGAGGCTTGTCTCCTACCACTTTGCTTTGTGTGTGTGCGTGTGTGTGTGGGGGAGATGATATAAAGCACCCTTGGAATACAGCGAGGCCTTTTCTCGCTATATTTTTTTTCCCCCTTCCTATTTTTGAAAAATGCAATTTGAATATGGATGGCAGCCTTCTCTGTCTATGCCATGTTATGTAAGCTTCCTAATGGCATATTTTCACATATGTACAGTACATCTTCCCTCCTCCATATATAAACATGGTGATGGGATGGGATAAATTTGGCTACCTTGACAGTGGTGCCTGGAATAGAAAGGCCTGTGGAATATCTCGCACTGCAAGGGGAACAAGGCTGCAATCCTGCACATGCTAACAGGGGAGTAAGGGCCCAATCCTATCCAAATTTCCAGCAGCTGTGCTGTTGGGGCATGAGCTGAATCCTGTGGGGGGGGGCAGTCATGGAGGCCTCCTCAAGGTAAGGGAACGTTTGTTCCCGTTCCTTGGGGCTGCGTTGCAGCTGCATCGGCACTAGAAAGTTGGATAGGATTGGGCCCTAAGTCCCACTGTACTCAGTGTGGCTGATTTCTGAGTAGACATGCCTAGGATGGATTGCACCATAAGGCATGCTCAGAATTGGGAAGTATCCAGATTACAGAGGTCCATATGTGAGATTTTTTTCCTAAAGGACCAGGCTTGTGCTTTTTTCTGTATGGCACCATTTCTCTAAGTGTGCTGCTAGAAGCCCTGGGGCTCCCTTAGACTACTCGAGGGGCTCCATGAGCATCCCATAAATGGCTGGCATCCGCTTGGCACTGCTCCACTCTGAGCATGTGCTGACACTCTGGGGCTTCCTGAGACTGTTTAGGAGTGTAAACGGTTTTGGAGACCAGAAAGTTTGAAAACTCCTGCTCTAGAGTACTGTATTTATAAACTGCTTTGAAATGAGAGGTTCTCACTGTAGTTGTGGAACGGCTGGACAGTTCCCTATTCCCAAGGGGCTCACAACTGGAAAAAAGACTCAAGGGCAGTGTTGGTGCCAGATGACTAGGGGTCCAGGAGCAAAGCAGTTCGCTTGTCTCCTTGTGAAGCCTCCTGGCCTTTTCTGAAAGTGCACTGTATGCCTCTTGCCGCCACTACCACTGCTGCCATCAGTTCAAGGGTCGGCCCCAGCTGGATGGAGCTTCTGATGGATATGAGCCCTTCACTTGGCTGACCCCTGATGCAACATGTGCAAGAGAAGTGGAGGGGAGGGAGCTGTTGGTGGGGGAGAATAGTGTGCCATTATTGGCGCTGTGGTCTGTTGATTAAGTAGCCTGTGGAACTCCTTGTCACAGAATGTGGTGATGGCATCTGGCCTAGGTGCCTTTAAAAGGGGAGTGGACAGATTTCTAGAAGTAATTTGCATCAAGGGTTACAAGTCTTACAAGGGTTAGATTAGAAGTGACAGCAGCAGCAACTGTTACGTTGCATATGCCTGATCTCAAAAGCTAAGCAGAATCAAGCCTGGTTAGTACTTGGATGGGAGACCGCATGGTAATACCGGGTGCTGTAGGCTTAGACCATAGTCTTTCGAGACTGAAGGTTGCCAACCAGCCAACTACAAGTCTTAATGAGTTTTTATCACCTCCTGGTTTTAGAAGTAGGCTATCGCTGAATAACAGATGCAAGGGAGTGGCAACAGGGTGCAGGTCTCTTTTGTGCTCCCTGAGACATCAGGTGGGCCACTGTGAGATACAGGAAGCTGGACTGAATGGACCTTTGGCCTGATCCAGCAGGAAGGTTCTTATGTTCTTATGCTCAGTCTCTCCTTTACTGTTTTTACCCTGAAAATTAGTAGGGTGTGCTTTGATTCAGGTGCATGGCCTTGCATGGCTGTTCTAAAGAATAGAAGTGCTTCTGTTTGAAAGCATGCCATCAGTGCGCATGTTTGTGTGCCGTGGTAGCCTGGCCCTTAGTTAGGCTGAGTTACAGTAACATGCTGGTCCTTGCTGGGTCAGATGGAAATAGTGCTGTTTGTCACGGGACATTCCATCTCAGGCAGTGGTGAAAAAAGTTGGACCATCACAAAATCTGCCAGTTTTGGGTATTTTGGCATTGCCAACCTGCTTGGAAGTGGGGTAATGCAGATGCCACCCAATGATTTTAGCAAGGGGAGGGGGACATGGAGGTGAGTGCCTGAGGTGGAACAGGGAGTAAAAATCTCATGTGATGTGACTCATGTAAGCCAACTCAAATATCACATGAATGGTCAACTCGCCACAAGTTGAGCATATCAGTTTTAGATTGGTCCTGGCAGGAAATACAGAGCAGGATGCTGTTCTTGAGATCTTCAGGAAAATGAACTTTGAAGAGGGGGAACGGATGGATTTAGATTTTTTTTGGGGGGGGGTGTGCAATATACAGGGGTTAGGTCCTCTGCATGTGTCTGCTCAGAAGTTGCATTGAATTCATGGAACTTACTCCCAGATAAGTGGGTACCGAATAGCAGCCTTTGTGAGGGTGTTTCAAGGAGTGTTTGAAGCAGGAGGAACTGAAAGATGGCCATGTGGAGAATGCAAGAGGAATCATTGCAGACCAGGTGGATGGTGACTTTTTTTGCAGCGAGACCCTGGTTATGGTGTCTCCTCCCCACCTGTACAGCATCTGTTCTACGGACATTTAGCTACCTCAAGACATTCTTAGCCTCACAAAATGGTGTGCCTTCATTCTTCCTTTGGCAATTTTTCTGTTTTAGGACTGGTGTGATGCAACCAGCAATGCCATCCTACACAGGTCTACCCAGAAGTAAGCCCCATTGAATCCAGTGGGACTTGGTCCCAGGTTAAGCATATAGGATGGCAGCCTGAGAGTCTGAGCTTTGGATTGGGGCTTGGAATCTCCCCTCTGCCATGAACTCACCAGGTGGCTATTGGCAAGCGACTCCTCTCGGCCTCAGTCTTCCCCATCTGCAGTGTGGGCATAATAATATTTATTGCCTTATGTGAAGCACGTTGCACACTCAGAAAGCACTATGTAAATGGAAAGGGTTATTGTTAGTGTTGTAAAATTGCTATTTCATTGCTGCTAGTGATGTTGGTTGTAGACATTTTTAACTTGCTGTTTTAGTTACAGAGTCATTATGTTCTTCTTAGTCTCCTTGGTTTTTGTTTTTTAGAAGAAGGCAAAATATCAGTATTTTAAATAAAAGCATGAATATGATGTTCAGGTCAACCTGAGCATTGCGTAAGGTCGACTGGGTGGTGAAGATGTGACAGGTTGCTGTGTAATGGACTCGGGGTTGTTACTGTGCCTTTCGCTCTGCCCTCCTTACTTGATCTGCAGCAATCATAACTCACAGTGACCTGGACTAATTAGTGGGACAGTGGAGTCTCTGGGCTGCAGTTTGTCACACTCCAGTAGCAGATGCGTAATGAGAAAAATAGATATGGTTTGTGTTGAAGGGATGCGGTCGGTAAACTTAGTGCATAGCCATGAGATAGTGTCAGAGCATTGGGCTGTTGAAGGTTCAGAACGGTGGGATGTGTTCATTCCATCATCAGAGAGCATATAGCTCTTCATATAGAGATCACACAACACATAGAGAACAGTGTTTCTCAACGTTTGTCCTCTGCCGAACCACTTCACATGGTCCACCTATTTGAATCACCACCGGAAATAACTGGTGATGATGTCATCACCAGTTACTTCTGGATTGGGAGGCCAGATGTGAAATGACAAACACCAGTAAGAGGCTCAGGGTGAACAGGAGGGATTTTTTGAGCATGGAAAAGCATGCTGTGGAGCTCTGCCTGCTGAGCTAAGCCTCCTACCACTTTGTTCCATCACATTCCTGGTCTTACTGCCAGGCAGCAAGTGTGCAGGGGTCCTGCGAGTACCACTAGACACTCCCTCAAGTACCACTGGTTGAGAAACACTGATATAGAACATACCATATAGAGATCACTGGGAGCTGAAGGGGCATCATGGCTAAGAAACCAGAGCTGCGCATCACTGATAATTCCCCAGTTCGAATTTTGCCTCTGTCCTATGCTCAATAGGCAAGACTTATTAGGGTGATCATAGGCAAGTAAAGTACTCCCTCTCAACCTCAGTCTTTCCATCTTTAATATGGAGATAATAAGCCTTAATAATAATAATAATAATAATAATACAGGTATTTATATACCGCCTTTCTTGGTCATCAGATTTCTCCTCAGACTTCATTCAAGGTGGTTTACAAAAGCAGACTGTTCTAAATCCTCGTAGGGATTTTTACAATTGAAGAAAGGTTCTATCTTTCAAGAACCACAACATTTCAGATGGATCTTTCTGATCTGGTATCACATTGTGGCCTCCAGTTTCCTCCCACGCAAGCTGACAAGCAGCTCCTTCATCTCTCACGTGGAGGGCAGCCAAGACGCCTCTTCGCTCACGCCAAAGAGCAGCTGGAATAACTCAGCTCGGCTTGTCAGCTGCTTCAAGGTCTCACAATTCACGGTGACGGTGGCCTCGAACCGGCGACCTGCGGATGTTATCTTTAGGCAAACGGAGGCTCTACCCTCTAGACCAGACCTCCTGCCTTACCTTAGTGGTGGTTGTAAGGATTCTAGCGTAATGATTACATGCTTTACACACTCTGGAAGTGCTATATAAATTCTAACTCTTGTTTTATGAAGCTGTCAGTCCTTAGTGCAGGTGTTCCCAAACTTTGCAGCGCTGTGACCCACCTCATCCTCTGTTGGTGGGTCACAATGCACCTGGTGGTGCTGGAGGCCTCTTCTGACAACCAGAAGTGGCTTATGGAGGCTTCTGAGCAGTGGCGTCACTAGGGTTTGTGTCACCTGGTACGGGAGGCCAGCACGTCACCCCCATGATGGACCTCCACCCATTCAGTGGGTGGGGCAATGCTCAAGAAGGTGGATGTGGCAATGTTCCATTGCCCTGCCCCCACTGGTTTTTTGGCTATAATTCTTGATAAAATAGAGACATTTCAATGCGGTTTGTTTCATTCCATTGTACATGAAATCATGCATCAAATGATGTATAACATGATGGTTATACCAAGATTTTAGAAATTTTGGCCAGCAGTGGTGTCGGCCTCTCCATGCACATCACCTGGTGCAACACGCACCCCCCTAGTGTTACCACTGTTTCTGAGGGCCATTCTGAGGCCTGCAGAGGCCTGTAGAGTGGGTCACCTGGCCAGGAGAAGCCTCCGGAGACTCCAATCAGTAATGGGGCTTCCAGAAATTGCTCCTATTTGGACCCAAACCAGTGGAAGGGCCCAGATCACAACCCACACTTTAGGAAGTGCTGCCTTGGTGCATCCAGCATTGTCTACACCAGGGGTGCCCAAACCCAGCCCTGGGGCCACTTGCGGCCCTCGAGGCCTCTCAATGCGGCCCCCAGTCCCCAATGAGCCTCTGGCCCTCCAGAGATTTGTTGGAGACCACACTGGCCCGACGCAACTGCTCTCAGCGTGAGGGAAACTGTTTGACCTCTCGCATGAGCTGTGGGATGAGGGCTCCCTCCACTGCTTGATGTTTCAAGGAAAGACCAGCCTTGCTTTGTGCAAGGCCTTTTATAGGCCTTGAGCTATTGCAAGACCTTCCTTCATTCATATAAGTTTATCTTTAATATATTCATTTATGTAAACTTATGTAAATTTATTCAAATTTGAAATGTATATGAATTCTCTTTTCCCCTGACACAGTGTTAGAGAGACGATTAGCAGTGGCTCTCAGGGGTATTTTTCCCAGCGCTACCTGCAGATGCCAGGGATTGAACCTATGACCATCTGTGTGGAAAGCAGGTGCTCTGTCACTGTACTCCTGCCCCTCCCTGAAGGAAGGGTGCGAATCAAGAAAGCAATAATAGGACTGGGGGCTGTGGACTCCCCCATTTTTTCAGTTTCCTATGGGCCCTCTTCCTACACTGGAGTTAACGTGGTGACCACTAAGACTACTGGCCCTGATCCAGACATTGCTCCACCAGTTAGCCATCCCTTCTCTTGACATAGGACAAGAATGGCCCACTTCTGCATCTTCAGGGCCTGTTTTTCAGATGCTGGTTTGGAGGTCTGGATCTGTTCAAACCCCTTATGGATACCCAGTCTTAATTTAAAGGCTGGCAACAACTAGCAACAAGGGTTTTACAGATCTGAGCGTTTGGTTGGTATGAATTCATTGGTGTTGCTTTTCCAGCATGCATCAGTGCTAGAAGAACAGCCTTGTGTGTATTAAACCTGCATGCAAGCTCATGTTGATTTCTTTTCCAGACAAGTTAAACAGTGAGATATGTTATTATTAACTGCATCTTCGGTCAAAACCTGATACCATTGCCAGGCTGAGACCTCCCAGCGCTTGAGGCACTGCACCAAATAGGGCTTCCTTACCTGAATCTGTGCTATTGTTCATCCCTGTCCTCTCTTCCAGGCTTTCTCTTCTGCGCTGTTCTTCCTTCATAGATTCAGGGAGTGGGAGGAGTAGGTGGAGGTAACCAGGTGAAAGCAGGTGCCTCCCACCTACCTGTCACCTGAGGTGACTGAAACAGCCTCCTGTATGAGCCAATCCTGCTTGATCCCAGATAAATATTGTTTTGATCCTCAAGGCATCCCTGCCCTAGCTGAATAGACATAGCCTTGGACCTACGTTTAAGTCATTGCATTGTAGTAGCGAAGGCTGATGGGAGTGGCACCCCCCACAATTTTAAAAGCTAATGTAGTTTATGGTTAACCCACAGAACAACTTGTGCTGATGTTCGGAGTTCAGTATGGGAATTGCTGTTCTGGTAGCTATAAGATACAGCAGGAGGGGTGCCGTCTTTGCTTCCCAGCTGTCTAGGGGATGCCTTCTCAAGAATGCCAAGTTGTTTAGGGTTTTGGAGGCACTTTGAGTTGAATCCGGAAACTGACCAGGAGCCAGCGTGGCTGGAACAAGAGTGGAGTGGCATTCTCTGCAAATCTACCCCAGCTGAAGCTTTTTGAGCCAGCTGTCATTCCGGAACACTTTTGAGAGGCATCCCTATGTAGGGTGTGTTAACTAATCCAAGTGTTATGCGGCATGAATGATCATGGCAGGTCTGCTCTCTCCAGGAAAGGGTGCATTTGCCACACTAGCTTTGTCTATGCACTGAGATTCTTGGACGCAGCCGCCAATGGTGCACCCAAGGTCCAAGATCACACCTGAACTGCACACCTCGTCCTTCATGGGGGCAGTAATAATGCCTAGCATTTGTGTTGTGCACTCCAGAAATGCTAAACACCTCTCATAATCTGTCTTGATGTCATCTTTACAGAGCCCTGTAAGATTAATTTTATGTCCACATTACAGCTAGGGAAAACTGAGAGTGAAAGGGAAGTGACTTGCCCAAAGCCACCCATTGAGTTTGGAGAGCGCTCTTGGTGACACCCAGAGGCATTGTGTGTGGGGATAAGAACGTGACTCTCACTCCAATGAAAGTAGCTTTGTCTTTTGGTGCGTGGGGCACTTTTTCCTGTGCATTGGCATTTAAGAGGTTAGAAGAGACAGGAGCCAGAAGTACATGAAATAGTCTAATCCAGATTTATTGAGCAGATGATTTCAACTAGGGAGGGGGGAAGGAGGTAAAGGAACACAGTTGCTGTAGCTGAAATTGACTAGCAAACTGGCACTGTTGGGTAGACTAGAGGATGGAGGAGCACAGTGTCTGTGGGGTGGGTGGGTTTGCAGAATTAGCAAGTGTTCCTGTGACCTGGTGTATCTGCAGAGTGCTGGATTTTTTTTGGGGGGGGCGTTATTGAATATCGCATGCTCTGGTGTGGGAAAGAGGATGATGGAGACAACAGGAAAGACTGGATGAAATGCCGAGGCGTTGCTGCTATGAGGGAGAGAGATAAGAGCAAGGGTCAAGGCGGAGAAAAAGGCACGCTACGTGTTTGGCTGAATATTGAAAAGGGAAGATAGAGAGAGGGGCCAGACATCAAAATATACCTGTCTTTGCTCATCTGAAGAAGAGTCTAGGCGAAAGCTTCCAGGAGGAGCAGAACTGAGGAACTGCAGGCACCAAGCCAAGTTCCTGGGGAAGCTTGACAGTGAGCCAAAGGTAGATCTAAAGAAGGGTGCTTTGACTTTGGCCCAAGTGGTCCAAGGAGGCACAGCACAATTCTGGAGTGGAGATCTGGCACAAGGTCTAGAGCCGCAGACCCTGCATGTCTCTGGGCAGCTTTTTGGATTTTAGTTCTAAGAAAGAGAAGAGGCCCAGTGATTTCAGCTTCAAGTCCCAGCTTCTAGTTTGGTGATTTCAGCTCTGAAGCAGTCATAAGAACATAAGAACAGCCCCACTGGCTCAGGCCATAGGCCCATCTAGTCCAGCTTCCTGTATCTCACAGGAAGTCCAGGCAGCTTCATCTTAGGAGTACCTGAACACAAGCACAATAGAAGAACTTCAATTGCACCACTACAGGAGAAACAACTCGAATCCAAGAGGAAGGAAGCAAGAACTCAAAATCAAACTTCCATGTTAGGGCAATTGTAGCCATTTCAAAGTAGGAAAGTAGGAAGCTTGTTTGATCTGGGGGGGGGGGGGCTTGTCCACCCTGTCTAGAACTGTAGGCTCTGCATTCTACCTGCTTCAAGAAATGTCCATGCTTGTGAATGGATGTGCTTACCTTCAGCTCTTGGAGGGGGGTGAACAAAATGATGTAGACTGAGGGAATGACCTCTGTCAGTTTCATGGTAAGAGCATCCATTGCTGCAGCCACTAGAATTGTACATAGCAATACCAAGTATCAGATTGAGCAGAGGCATTCTTTAAGCCGGAGTCCTTTATCCAGGTGGACCCATTTAAATTTCACAGTGGGGTGTTTCTGCTGTATCCGGGGCCAGCCCATTCATGAGGCCACATGAGACAGTTGCCTAAGGCAACAGATTGGTTGGAGGGGGGCACCAATCTCTGTCCGCCTACTTACCACCTCTTTCCATTCCCTGGATTGGAAAAGAAAGGTGGGGACAGAGAGGGGGAGGTGAGTGCTAGGTGAGAACATTGGAAGGAGGGAGCAGAGGCTGGCATATCATGGATAATGGGGGGGGTAGCATTTGGCATGCAGAAGGTCTTGGGCCAGCCCTGGCTCTGCTGTTGGGTACAGGCAGGGCATCGGCATAAAGTGCAGTCACCTTTGGAAAATTCCATCCTTCACATGGCTTTTGGTGGAGTGGGAGAAGGTAAAAAGGAAGAAATGACTTCTTAAGAAGGATTTTCTGGCACTGATTCTGGTCTAAAGGACCCAAAGGATCTATCTAGTGCCCTGAGAATAGCAACCATCTGCAACACAGGAATTGTCTGACGTCTCTATCCCTTACCCCTTCCAGAATGGGTGAAGATAAGCAGAGATGAGGCTCATGGGCAGCCAGTGGTCAATGATGAAGGCTTTGCTGCTGTCAAAAGAAAAACTTATTACAGCATCTGTCTACTTGCGTAGCACATTCTCCGCTTAGGTGTCTAGGGCATCATTGCAGTCCTTTGTGGGCTCTGCCCGTGTCGGAGGGTGAGAGAAGCAACCAAGCCTGAAAAGAGCATGTCTCCAGTGGTTGTCACCCCCCCCCCCATTTCTTGCATCAGGTGTGTGCTAGTTCTGTTAGGAGCTGAAACGGGCAGCACTTTTGTGACAATCAAGCACACAAACCCCATTCGGCAGCACAGCCCAAATGTTGTGCTTGGGATGCGCTGAAATGCAGCACACTGCTGAACATTGGCTGAGGAGCTCATACCAGCAGCGGCACACATTTCCTGAGATTGGCACATTCAGTTCTGCTCATAACATCTCGAGGAAGATGTAAAACCAGATATTGTTTTAACAGCAAAGAATATGAATGATGGTGAAGCTGGAAGAGAAGCTGCTTTTATTTACAGCCAGGAACGGTCTGCTGAAAAAGGAGGCACAGCAAAAAATAAAGAGGTGGAAGGCAGAAGAAAACGGGAAAGGGTGCTAGTTTCTATCTTAGTCTGTGAACAGATGGGAATTGACGCTGAAGGAATCGCACCTTTTACCCCCATTTTTAACAGTGAGTGTAATTAATCATTGAAGCTTTTTTTAAAGAGATGCAATACATTCAGTTTTTTGAAACTGCATTGAGTTGAGAAATGAAATCCTAAGTACGCTTAGGCAAAAAAAAAAGTAGATATACCTGTACCTGGTCCATAAGAAAATATCAAAAGCTGCATTCAGATAATACCATTATTGGGACCAATCGAAGAGGTGCAACATTCTAAACAAGCTTTTGAGTTCTCCATAACTCCTTCTTAGGCTAGATCAGGAGTCTCCAAACCCCGGCCCGGGGGCCAGATGCGGCCCGTGGCCAGCCTCTTGTCCCCTGAAAGCCTCTGGCCCACTCAACTGAACACGACCAGAGCTGTGCTCTGGTTGTGTCTGGAGGGTGTTCTGAAGGCTGGATAGGTTGAATGAATGAGCCCATTCATTCATTTATTCACTCATCTAAGTTCCATCTCTTATTTAAATTTTATGTTTAAATTTTTTCCTGGCCCTCAATACCACGCCAGATGCAACCCTCTGGACAAAAAGTTTGGAGACCCCTGGGCTAGATCAATGGTTTCCAAACTGGGAGCCGTGGCTCCCCAGGCAGCTGTTGAAACCAGCTAGGGGAGCCGCAGAATCCTTGCGAAAAACCTGCTACCCTATACAATGTATAGGATTGCAGCCCTACTGGGGAGCCGTAGCCAAGTAGGTCAAGGGAGCCACCAGTCAAAAAAGTTTGGGAACCACTGGGCTAGATGTTAAGAAGAAGAAAGTTGGTATAGCCAGGATAGTGTAGTGCAGAGATTCTCAATCCTTTAGGTCTCCAGAGCCCTTTACACTTCTAAATGGAGTCTCCAGGAGCCCCAGTGTGCCAGTATATGAGCTGAGTGCACAGTGCCAAGCAGATGGCAGCCACAGGCTTGCTCACCACACGCGCAACCCTGTGGTGTGCTCGTGGAGCCCTTGAAGGGGTCTTAGGGAGCCCCAAGGTTCTTAGGTGCACACTTTGAGAAACACTGATGTATGGTTCTGGTGTTGGACTTAGACCTGGAAGATCCAGGTTCAAATCCCTGCTCAGTCATGAAGCTTCCTGGGTGACTTTAGGCCGGTCACTATCTCTCAATCTCACCTATCTCACAGGGTTATTGTGAGGACAAAAGGAGGGAAGGAACCACCCTGAGCTCCTTGGAGGACAGGCTGTAGAAAAATGTGCAAAGTAAATAGAGGCTGACTGCACAATTCTTAACAAGTCTACTTAGAAGTATTGTCCATTATGCTCAGGAGGATGTACTCCCAAGTAAGTGAGTATAGGATTGCAACCCAAGAGGCTGGCTTTCCCTGCTTTGAATGTGCCAGAAGCTTACAAAATGGTCTTGGGCAAATCATAGAGCCTCAGCTCCCCATCTGCAATTTGGGGAAAATAATACTTACCTTATAGGCTTGTTGTAAAGACTCCGTTGAGATAATGCAGGTGAACCACTTTGCACGTTCAGAAAGCGGTCTGCAAATTAATATTATGACTAGAAGTGGAAGAACAGGGTGGGAAGGTGGGTCTGGTACCAAGGCTCACAAAGGTCTGTGTGTTATAAAAGCACTGAGTCAGGAGGCTTTGTGCAGATTCATGTTGAGCAGCCTCACTAGGTGCTAGACATGATCTCAGGCTGCATCCCAGGCTTTTGAGTTGATGATGACTCAGTAACGGCTGAACCCCCATTTTTAGGAAAGGCAGAATCTAGCGGTTGACTCTGTTCTGTCCTCAGCACTAATTAATAACATAAGAAGAGCCCTGCTGGATCGGGCCAAAGGCCTATCTAATCCAGCTTCCTGTATGTCACAGAGGCCCACCAGATGCTTCGGGGAGTATACAAGACAGCAAGGTACCTGCATTCTTGCCACTGCCTTGCGCCTAGCATACTGAGGTTGCATATACTCGTCCTGGCTTGTAACCTGTGATGGACTTTTCTTCTGGAAATCTGTCCAACCCCCTTTTAAAGGCATCGAGGCCAGATGTCATCAGCACATCCAGTGGCAGAGAGTTCCACAGATTAATCGCATGCTGGGTAATGAAATATTTTCTTTTGTCTATTCTAACTCTCCCAACGCTCAGTTGAAGCATGTGGTCCCTTGTAAGGCAAAAAGGAGAAGAAAGAAAAGGATCATATTTAACAAAACTAGAGATTAATTTTCATGTTTCACTAAGCAGAGAATCAATAGAAGCCAGATTGGTCTTATTAAGTAATAGTTGCGGGAGGGGCTGCTCTCCAAGGAAGTAAAGTGGCTTTTTTTTTTTCCTTATCGGACCCACACAGCACCCTACAACTTCTACGGACTGAAAAGTGTTGCACTGAGCTGCCCAGCAGAGACATTGTGAAATAGGAAGTAAAAATCCTGTACTACCTGGAAATCTTTATTTCCAGAAAGTGGCCTTTGGGTTTTTAGCTAAGAAGTTAAGGTCCGTTGAATGCTGCAGGGTTGATATCTGAGTAAATATGTTGAGGATTGCATGGCATAGCTTTGGTGTGGGGCTTTTTACTGTCTGTCTAAGGCAGGGGTGCTCAATAGGTGGATCGCGATCTACCGGTAGATCGCGAGGCAAAATGAGTAGATCGCGGAGTGCCGACCCCCACCCCTTCAGGTGCCTCTGGGAGGAAACGCCGGGAGTAAGGCCCATTGTACTCAATGGGGCTTACTCCCAGGTAAGTGTGGCTAGGATTGCAGCCTCACAGCCTAATCCTAGGCATGTCTACTCAGGAGTAAGTCCTGTTATACTCAGTGGGGCTCAAGGTACACCAACATACATTGTACATATAAATGTTATGATGGCGCAAACATTGTAAAAAAAACCTCTGGTAGATCTCCGGGCCTTGCTGGGTTTCAAAGTAGCTCTCGAGCCAAAAAAGTGTGAGCACCCCTGGTCTAAGGCTAAGAAAATATGCCGTCCTCCACAGTCTCAGACATCACTTGAGACCAATGATTTGGTGTGACTTTAATTCTGTACAGAAACAGGCATATTGTACCATGATAAAGTCACAGCCACCTTTGCCCTTTTTCATTTACTTTTCTTTCGTCCAAAATAAAAAGCAGTAAATGGAGCAAATAGATTTGTTTTCAGTGCTCGTGGTTGTGGCGATTAAAATGGGAGCAGGCCATAATCGGTACAATTATGTTTGCCATACTCACTGGGTGCCTTCCATCAGTAGCTGTGGAAAGACGGTCTGAAACCAGCCTGTGCCATTTCATGCAGATCAATGGTCTTCAGTTTCATAAAAGCATGGAATCCTGTATAACTTCTGCATAATCCAGCTCATTCCCTCTGGTCTTCAGAGAGGGCCCTTTTACAGGTGCCATCACCTATGGAGGTGGGAGGGGCAGCAGCTAGAAACTGGGCCTTCTCAGTAGTGGCACCCAACCTTATGGAACTCCCTCCCACTTCATTTATGAACTTTTCCTTCCTTGGAGGCTTTCCAGCAGACCTTAAAGATGTTTCTTTTCAGATTGTTTTTCTGAGTTAATGGTTTATTTGTTTTTATTCTGGACATCTGGTTTTTATCTCAATACTGATTAGATTTCACAGGCTTGACCTTTCTTAAGAGGTGACTGCTGCTGGTTTTGTGTTTTCTTGTAATTTTTAAGGCTGCTTTAATGTTTGCGGATAGTTTAATGTGCACTTTGGGGGAAAAAAACCTGTTTTAAATGAAGTTTTATGGTTTTGAAAGCTGCTTTGAATGTCCTTCAGGGAGAAAAACAAGATACAAATTGAATGAATGAATGACCCCCTCAAACCTTTGCCTGCCATGTGGGATCCACCTTCCAGCAGGCAAGAGGGAGTAGCCACAGTTGAGTAGCTACAGTAGCCCAGGGGCACCCAATTCTTACGGCTTGTTATTGCTGTGTTCTGCCTCTTCTTCCCTGTTAGGTGGGTTGGAAGAATGGACAGGGGCTCATCAGTAGTGGCACCAACCTTATAGAACTCCCTCCCTCTTAGTTTATGAACTGCTCCCTCCTTGCACCAGCATGCACTCAATTTTGAAAAGCGGAGGTCGTGAAAGAGCAAGCGAGGTGAGGAAGAGAGTCTGAGGCCTTTCAAAAGCAGTTTGCATGTGATACAAATAAATACGGAGGTTTCTGGCTGCTGGTGGCTCTGAAAGCTGACGCAGATACCATGTCAATAGCCCTTGGGACAATGGACCTGGAAGTGAGGGACAATTGCAGAGGGTTTCTCCTCCATTGGTTGCAGATATAAGAATGGCCCTGGTTGCTGTTTCTTCTCCACCTGCGGTAGCAGTGATGGCTATGGGGGCAAGAGCGAGAGGGTACTGAAAGAATAGTGTTTGGTTGTACACAAACTCCACCCTGGAGCACTAGTGCAATAGGCGTGCAAGGAAAACTCCCAGATCTTTCATTTATTTATGACAGTCCCTCGAAGCACTGATCCTAATTTGCAATGGTCTCTTTGGTTGTCTCCCTCAAGCCTTTGGATGAGTCTGTTTTTATCTCAGGCCCCCTTCTTTTGGCTGCTGTGCCCTTGCAGTCAAGCCAGGGAGACCTGCCGGGAGGTGCCAGCCTTCCTCTAAGTCTGTGTTGGTGCCAGCTCCATGACAGATGGCTGCTCTATTAATCCTCCCTTTGGATTTCCTTTGCCTCTCCCTGAAAAGGGGGCAGCTGTTGAGTGGAGCGATTCTCTCTCATGGAAACTGGTATCTGGCGAGTCCTTCCTTCGGTGGCTTTTGGAGCTGTGGTCTTCAAGCCCCCAGGGATTCCAAGCAGGAGTTAAGTTGAGGCTGTTGGAGTATATATTTCATTCATGCTGGAAGATCTTGTGGTTCCTCTGAACCTTTAATACTTCTGCAAGATTCAGAGAGAGGTTTTGTATATGCCCCCCGTGAATATCTTGATCTGTGGGAAATGGCTTATCTAGGGTGTGGCAAGTAGGGGCATCTGTCCTGAGTGCCACTTGAAGGGGGTCGCTGGGCATGAACTTACTCTACCAATGTATTCTGCAACCCAGCCAGTGGTGCGTTTTTGCACCAGTTTCAGGGAAGCCCCCGAAAGAGGTAAATGAACACTATTTTGGAAGCTTTGTTGAATGCCTGGGAGGGAGATAAAGCAGGGTATAAATTTGTAAATAAATATTTTTCATTTCTTTTTTTAAGGGGGGGGCTTAGCATCTGTGGATTTTTGCATAAATTCACTTGGTGGAACAGGCCCAGCTTCTTCCCCAGCTCACATTCTCTGTGTAGCTTTCTGAATAAATGCACTTGGTGGGATGAACAAGACTGGCTTCCAACCCCATGATCTTCCCTTCTCTGTTTGGACAGGGGTGTAATTTCGGTGGTCACCATTTTCCCTTGATATGCCACAGTCTGTGGCTAGAAATTATTGGGGACTGTTGGGGAAGGTTGATGCTAGACTGGTGTTCCCAAACCTTTCCGCATTGGAACCCACTTTTTCAAACAACCCTCTGTCAGAACTTGCCTAGCTTTATGAGACTACAAAAAAATGTTCACCTTACCAGCTGCTCAAGCCTCTATTTTTATCCTTTTTACTGGGGCACCTTCTGGAGCATTTTTTTGAGCTCCATGTTCATTGGTTTGGGATCATCCTGGTGTTCTTGCATTACCCTCTGTCTGGACTTTGATAAGAGTCAAGGCACATTTGCCTGCTTGTGAGTAATGCGTGTGTGGCTCGGTTTTGCTCTCCATAGGGCTCAATACAGTTTCCTTGTTGGCTTGGGGGGGATGGAGTTCCTTCTCAAGGCTTTGTTGGAGCCTTCGTTCATTGGATTGGGACCGTTCTGGCAGTGTTGCGTTCCCCTCGACCTGCCCTTCGAAACGGACTGAGGCACGGTTGCCTACTCAGGAGTAAACACGCGCAGTGCTGCTCTGTGTGTTTTTTATAGGGCTCGGTACATTTTTCTTGTCAGTTTTGCAGCCCACCAAAAATGGGGTCCTGACCCACAGTTTGAGAACCATTGTGCAAGACAGACTGTTCTGCTGGGCACAATATTTAGAGAGGATCTTGTCTGGTTGTGGAGGAGAGCAAGGGGCAGGGTAATCTGAGAAGCGTTTAAGGATTGGGCAGAGCAGAGCAAACCACTGGCTGGATCTGAAGCCCTTTTGAGGATGGTGCAGTTCTGTGAAGTAATCAGCCCACTTCTGCCATGAATTATGCATTCCAAACACTCTGCGCTCTGGAATCAACTGCAGCAGTCTCCCCGGCTCGTTGTTTGAAATGAACGGCTCGAGCTGGGCTTTTCCCTACCAAAATTCAAATGCTGTGCTCATTTGGAGGTGAGCTGCTGACTCCTAAATTGTTTCTGTGTAGCCTCGTTCAACTGAATGGGGAAAGGGGCTGGTGGGAGGGAGGCATTAAGAATCCATGTCGGTGTTTCTCAAGGTTTGTCCACTTCACATGGACCACCTATCTGAAGTACAACAGGAAGTAATTGGTGATTGCATCATCGCCAGTTACTTCTGGCCTGGGACACCAGATGCATCACAATAAACAGCAGTAAGGGCAGTTGTTTCCAACCTTTGGGAGACCATGGACCTCTCAGGCCAAAACTGTGGATCATATGCAACCTCCCACCCCCACACTTACACACACACAAAAACGGGTGGTCCTCATTATCCATGGGAGTTCCATTCCTGGATTTCCATTATCCTGCAGATAAGGAAAACCATGGGTATCTGAAACTTGTGGTTTTTGCCCCCCTCCAACCCAATCCTTCACCTCTGGATGCCCCCCTCACCTCCAGAGACTCTAGGTTGTGCTGCACCATGGGTTCGGGAACCCACAGATGAAGAAATCCATGGGTACCGAACCTGCAGATAACCCGCAGTTTGCCTGTAATTAGAAGAGATTTATTAAAGATGTACCGTATTTTTTAGGTGCTCCATAAGACGCACCTGACCATAAGATGCACCTATTTTTTAGAGGAGGAAAACAGGGAAAAAAATATTCTGAACCAAATAGTGTAATAAAATATTTAATAAACTATAACAGAATAACATTTGAACCATCCCCCCTTCTTAGGGTGAATGGGATCATAAACTGGCATGAAGATCCCTCCTTTATTAGGGTGAATGGGATCATAAACTGGCATGAAGATCCCTTCCTTCATTAAGGTCCCCAACGTGCACTCTTTTTTGCAGTATTCGCTCCATAAGATGCACACACTTTCCCCCTCACTTTTTTGGGGGGGAAAAGTGCGTCTTATGGAGCGAAAAATATTTGTAGAGATTTGTGGTTTTCTACTTTTGCTGCCAGCTGCAGGTGGTCTGTTCTCCACTGTCTCTGGTGGTCCAAAGGGGTCTGCTTGCTCAGAGAAATGCTGGAAGTGATCGAAAGCAATTTTCTTCTGAGACCTTGCAGACCACTTCTCAGGGTCTTGCAAACCACCTGTGTTCCCTGAACCACAGGTTGGGAACCAGTGAGTAAGAAGCTCAGGGTGGATGGAAGGGCTTTTCTTGAGTGCTGAAAAGCATGCTCTGGAGCTCTGCCCGTCAAGTCGAGCCATCTGCTGCTTTTTGTTGGGTTGCATTCCTGGTCAGGCAGCAGGTGTCCAGGGGTCTTGCAAGTACCACCAGACACCTCCTCAAGTACTACTGGTGGTACCCATACAACTGGTTGAGAAACACTGATCTGTGTAGATAAGCCACAGGTTCCAATTTAGTGTAGGATGCCCAAGTTCCTCAAAGCCAGATTAAAAAAAAAAAGCAAATGGAGTTATGCAAGAGGCACTATCTCAGTCCTTAGTGTCTTCATTCTGTTGAACAAAGTTGTTGTTGGCATCCTTCAGTCTCGGAAGACTATGGTATCACGCTCTGAATGGTAGTTCTGGAACACAGTGTCCTCTCCAGTGTGCAAAGCCTCGGTAAAGTAGGTATGGAGGATAGGCTGTTACCCATGCAGCAAATCCCCCCTCTCCACGTCGCTGAAATGGTCCAATGGAAAGGCAGAGGCCAATACAGCTGGTTGGCTGATTCCAGCAGCGTCACAGGAGTTGCCAGAACGTGACTGTGTTCAGCCATGAACTGCCTCAGGGACTCCGGCTCCGGATTTTGCCTCGAGGTGAACTCCTGAAGCCTGTCCCATAACTGGATGTAGCCACAAGGCAGTGGAGGTTTGGGATCAGAGTTTTCCTTCTCACAGATGAGCTGCCTTCCCAGGTCGACGAGTCCCATCTACCCGGTGGCTGTTTAGTTGCCTCTTACGACAAGTACAGCCAAACTGAGGGCCTATTCTTATCCCCCAGCCCACAGGGGGATGAACAAAGTATGCATGTGGTATTTGGAAATGTGGTGGGGGCAAACCCTACCCTCTGCCCCCCACTATGGGATCACCAAGAAAGGGAGTGGGTTTAGCTCCCATATCAGTGATGTCTCCAACTTGCCTCCTCAACATCCTGTTGAGTAAGAGAATGGCCACCATTTGCTGTATTATAGGCAACAAAGCACTGAATTTGGGGGCCAAATTGTGGATAAACTTTGCCTGCTGCACCGTCAGTGAAACTGGATGGCCTGACCTGAACCAGGAGCAACCCCACGGAGGGAGCAATCTGTCTTGATGGAGATCATGCCATTTTGCAGCCCTTCCATCCAATTCCTGCAGTATAGAGAATTACGCTCCTCGCACTGCCACTGTACACATCCATTGTCGTGATGAGCATTTCACTACAGTTTAGTTAAATGAGGTTACGCTGGCAGAAAAGATGATTTAGCCAAGTTCTGTTTTCCATTGAATCAAGATCTAGTTGGGCGCTTGAGGCTAAGATTGTGCTCCGTTCTGCTGTGTCTGACAAGGAGCGCAAACGGTCAGTGACTCATTATGAAACGTTGTTTATGAAAATCTGCCTTTTCCACTGAAAACATTCAAGGCCGTTTAAAAGACCACTTAGAAACAATTTATTGTGTGCATTTTGCTGCAATAGGCAGAGGGGCAAATGGCCCAGTCCAATTGATGGTGTGTGTGTGGGGGGGAATGCCCCATGGTATTAAGTCATGTCAACCCAAATGTACGTTTCACAATGCTATCTTTGGGTTGACACTTGATGACATACTAACACTACTGGACCCCCCCCCCCCCAGTATTAATACTTGTACTCTGCTAATTTTGTGTGTTTTAAAATGGATTACTTATTCAAAACTTTTGGAGCTTAGTAGGCTAAAAGTGAGTACAGCTACAACCCTATGCACATTTTCCTTTGAGTAAGCCCAGCTGAACTACAGCAGACTCACTTCTGATTAAGCGTACATAGCAGTGATTTTCAACATTTTTCTTCTCATGGCACACTGACCTCGATGGTCTTCTCTGTGGTCTCATCTTGTGATGCTTCTGGGAGATGCTTCTGGGAGATTCTTCTGGGTTTTGTGGCTCTGTTTTTAGGGCAATTGCCTGTAGTAATGAATTGTAGCAGCGGAGACTGTGGATGAAGAGGAACAAACAATTCGTTACTACAGACAGATGCCCTAGAAACAGAATCTGGAAGTGTTTTTCAGCAATTTTCAAGCTGTGTACCAAACTCCAGCATCACACCTGTGGACCTTTCATGGCACACCAGTTGAAAATTGCTGGTGTATAGGATTCTTATATATATGATGGGTAACTTGTTTGCAAAAGTAAACTTAACGTTTGAACATCTGTCATTAGTTTGGATTTTGAAAAATTGCTGGGATTTTGTTTGCTCTTGTAAGAAAGTATGTTAAGAAGCAACTGTTACCCTGCACATGCCTGATCTTGTCTGATCTGAGAAGCTAAGCAGGGTTAGGTCTGGTTAGTACTTGGATGGGAGACTGCCTGGGAACACTGGGTGCTGTAGGCTTATACCATAGTCTTTTGAGACTGAAGGTTACCAACCAACCAGCTTGCTACAGTCTACAGAGTGCCTCACTGGGGGAACTGATAATGGTTCTGATGTGGGTTATATGGGACAATACGGCTTTTGTTGGGGAAATAGTTGTGGGGTGATCTCTAGTTTCTAGTCCTTGCATTCCAGCCTCTGGCAGGGAGAACCTAATGAAAAGAGGAGCTTGCAAGCTGGGGTGATTCTTGCTTCTGATAGCAGTGTGTGTGTGTGTTTATACATGTTTAATTACACTACATGGTAATAAAATAGGATCATTCTTTTCAAATGACTGGATTGCAGAGAGGGTGTCTTTAAGGCACCTCTCTCCCCATTCACTATAATTCCATGTGGATCATAGAATTGGAAGATCATCTAGTCCAACCTCCTGTCTGTAGCAGGAAATCCTCCTAGAGCAGGGGTGTCCAAAGTTTTTGGCAGGAGGACCACATCATCTCTCTGACATTGTCTCGGGGGCTGGGGCAGAGAATAATTAATTTACTTTTCAAATTTGAATAAATTTACATAAGTTTACATAAATGAATATATTAAAGATGAACTTATATGAATGAATGAAGGTCTTGCAATAGCTCAAGGCCTATAAAAGGCCTTGCACAAAGCAAGGCTGGTCTTTCCTTTGCTGCCAATACTGCATCACAGATGTGAAACAGCAAGCAGTGGAGGAAGCCCTCATCCCACAGCCCATGCGAGAGGTGAAACAGTCGCCCTCACGATGAGAGCAGTTGCATCAGGCCAGTGTGGGCTCCAACAGATCTCTGGAGGGCCAGAGGCTCATTGGAGACTGGGGGTTCCCTGAGGGCCACATCGAGAGGCCTTGAGGGCCGCAAGTGGCCCCAGGGCCAGGGTTTGGGCACCCCTGTCCTAGAGCATCTCCAACAGGGGTTTGTTGAGCCTCTGCTTGAAGATCTGTAGTGAGGGAGGTCGGTGCAGGAGGGAGATCCAGTGAAGGAGGCCAGGCATGCAGTGCCTGAAGTAACGAGGCTGAACAGATAATTTAATGGTCGGCATGTGGCTCCAGGCAGGTCAGGGTGGGATGGGATTGATGAGAGGACGATGCTGTCAAAGCATCTGCAACATTGTGCATTCTGATGTGGCAGACTCATTTGCTGCATAGTCGCCATGTGCAAGCCCAGTGATGTTTGAAGGTGCAAAACATGAGCCTGTCAAGGTCCAAGCGACGTGGAGTGGAGAACTGTTGAAGAGCAGTAATGAACTGTGGCTTGTGGTCCCTCTGCATTCATAGAAGGGTGTGTCCCCTTGGAGCGTCCCAGTGTTGGTGGCAGGGACGTGCTGTAAGCATAAATTGGCCTTCAGGATTGGAGGATTTTTCTGTGCTGAAACAGATCCCATGAGAGAGATCCTAGTAACGTTGCTGTAGCCTACAAGTTTAGAGGTTTCTGTGGCTGGATTCAGATTGTCCATTGCTCGAAGGGAGTGGCTGTAGCTCAGTGCTTTGCATGCAGGAGGTCCCAAGTTCCCTTCCAGCACCTCCAGGAAATAGGGCTAGGAACGATCCCCTTTCCGAAACCAGGGCAATGTAGCTCTGCTACAGAACGGGCTGCAAACCAAGCTGCTGGCAGTTGGTTGGAGAGCTTGAAATGTGGCCACTGGGTCTTATTTGGCTCTCTTGCAAACGTCACTCCGAGTGACTGTGGTACATTAGCGCAACTTGAGTGGGCGTTGAAAACCTGCACGTATCTGAAGGCCTTGTCAGTTTTAATATATCCTGCCCAGTGCACATCTCCAGGTCAGTACTCTTATCGCCTGATCCTGAATACAGTCGGTTTAACTGAAATTTGAAGGGCAGCCTCGTAAGATGTGCTTAGAACTAAGTGTTCTACATACAATGTGTGGCCTAATTATAAAGGGCAATGGGAGGTTGCTGCTCTTATTTTCTTGGATACGGATGTGGGGGGTTGTGAATTTTGGGCAGTCAGTGCTACAGAATGAGTGTGGTGACGTTGCCAACCCCTGCTTAAGCAGAATGTGTGTCCCAACAGAAGAGGGGACAGAAATCAATCTTCTTTGGTGTGATGAGGGATGGACAGATGGCTTTGTTTTGCAGGAATGGACAAAAAAGGAACAGAGGTGTAGTTGGACTTCTCAGCCTCTGAAGTGATGAGCCAAATACAGCCTCCCTTTATTCAGTGATTTATAGGCTCCTGCTCTTCTGCTGGGCTTTGACAAGGAAGAGGAAGCATGAAGGAGAAGAGTAGGATGGGCTAGACTATCTCTGATCCTTTAATCTACTACAGGGGTGTCTAAAGTTTTTGGCAGGAGGGCCACATCATCTCTCTGACACTGTCGGGGAGAAAAGAATTAATTTACATCTAAAATTTGAATAAATTTACATAAGTTTACATAAATAAATATATTAAAGATGAACTTATATGAATGAATGAAGGTCTTGCAATAGCTCAAGTCTTGCACAAAGCACAAAGGCCTTGTACAAAGCAAGGCTGGCCTTTCCTTTGCTGCCGCTACTGCATCACAGATGTAAAACAGCAAGCAGTGGAGGGAGCCCTCATCCCACAGCTCACGTGAGAGGTCAAACAGTTGCTCTCATGCTGAGAGCAGTTGCGTCGGGCCAGTGTGAGCTCAAACAAATCTCTGGAGGGTCAGAGACTCATTGGAGACTAGGGGCTCCCTGAGGGCTGCATTGAGAGGCCTCGGGGGCCGCAAGTGGCCCTGGGGCCGGGGTTTGGGCACACCTGATCTACTACTGTTCTTCTGTTCTGTTCCCTCTTCCTTTCAGATTCAAGGAAGAGGGTGCTGGAGATGGGTGGGCAGATGGGCTGCCTCCCTCAGTTCACCACCTGAGGCTACTGTCTCAGCTGGTCACAGGGACGGTCCAGAACCTAGGTAGAAAGCAGTCTCTTCCCCTGCCTTTTTTTCCTTCCTTCCACTGGTATGAAAAATAATGGAAACTTCACGGAAATAATGAAACTCCTTTGAAATATTTTCCTCATGCTGCTTCCTGACAAACACTAATTTCTTTTGTACATGACAATGTCAGGGTGAACCTATTTTTAAAAATGTGATTTCTAAGCCATTTTATTTTAATTAGGAGTCAAGCAGATATTGCAAATACTTCACTGCTTCCTGAAACACCCATCTGAAAAAGGGGAAGGGGAGGGGGAAAGCAAATGGCTTTTGTCCATGCCTTTTGATGTTCTAGAATGGTTACTTCTTGAGACACGATAGGAGAGTGTATTTTTTTAAATTAACCATCTGTTAAAATGATTATGCTAGCAGTGACCAAGAGCTCACAAAATTGAAGTGAGGGCAAACATTTGCCGTGGTTCTGATCCTGGAGCAACGACAGGCAGAATTTGTTTCTGTCTTCTAGCACTCTTCGGTGCTTCATGATCGCTTCGTGATTCTTGATCATTTGTTCCCGGGTTTCTGTGGCGAGATGTTATTTGCCACCCAGCCAACACTGTGGCCAAGCAGAGCATTTTGCCAAAGTTCTCTCGCACACCCCAAGACTTTCACTCTTTGCTCTGACTTGCAGATAAAACAGAAACCCTGATGTGCCTCTATTTTGGAATAGCCTGGTTTTCTTGATTCCCTCGCTTTACTGTCTGGCTCTGTGGCTTCTGTCAGCTCCTAGCCCAGGGCTTTTCAAACTGGGGCGTCACGACGCCCCAGCCTGTGGTCCCTGGCCTCTACCCCCTTAAGGGGTGGGGACAGCCTGGAGGCAGGGAGGAGGCAGTGGCGTGATCCCCAGGATCGTGCTGCTCAGGGGGTTGCAGGGGCTTGGGTGCACTTACCCAAGCCTCCTGCAGCCTCCCGGGGGTGCGGGGAGCCCAGCGCCAGTGGTGTCACTAGGGTTCGCGTCACCCGGTGCGGGAGGCCAGCGTGTCACCCCCCTGCAGTGGGCGGGGCAACACTCCAGGTGGTGGACGTGGTGATCTATCATCGCCCTGCCCCCACTGGTTTTTTGGCTGTACCTTTTGATATAATAAAGCTATGTCAATGCAGTTTGTTTCATCGCATTCTGCATGAAATTATACATTGATTGATATATAACATGATGGTATTATTTTTGCAAACTGTGATTTCAGTGATTTTGGTCACTAGTGGTGTCACCTTCCCCCCCCCCCGGGTGTCAGCTCACTAACACCCTATTGGAGCAGTTCTCAAACTTTTAGCACTGGAACCCACTTTTAAGAATGACAATCTGTCCAGGACCCATCATAAAGCAAATTAAAATAAATAATTATAAAGAAATTAAAGTAAAATAAATAAATAAGGGAAAGCCAGCCCTGTTCCACCAAGTGAATTTTCTCTGTAGCCTGCCTTCAATAACACCCCCCCCCCCAAAAGCATCAGTAAGATTTTCACCCCTACCCACTACCCAGTTCAATTTAAGTTCTTACATTTCAAGCATATCACTGTCAGAACCCACCTGGCTTTTCAAGTCTGAGAGCTCAATCCTATGCCTGTCTACTCAGAAGGAAGTCGCATTATAGTCAGTGGGACTTAGTTCTAGGAAAGTGTGGATAGGATTGCAGCCTAAAACAGAAAAAAAATTCACCTTACCCTGTCAAGCCTCTGTTTCAATCTTTTTTTTGGGGGGGGGGCTGTCTTCTGGAGCCTTTGTTGAGCTCCAGTTGCATCAAATCGGGACCATTCTGGTGGCCTCACATTTCCCTTTGCCTAACCTGCCCAGGAGCCAAGGCACATTTGCTTACTCACAAGTAAACACGACCATGTGGCTTAGTTTCACTTTCCATAGGGCTCAATACATTCGCCAGCTTGGAGGGACCTCCTTCTCGGGTGTTTTTTGGGGGCTACATTCATTGGATCAGGACCATTCTGGTGTTGTTGGATTCCTCTCAGCCTGCCCTTTCAGTTGGATGAAGGCACGTAAACACGTGATATGGCTTGGTTTCACTTTCCTTTGGGCTCCATGCATTTTTTGTTTTCCAGTTTTTTGCCAATAACTTTTGATAGAAAGGTGTTATTTCATTTCCGTTTTTTGCATTGCATTCTGCTCGATATTCCGCATCCAACTGTATATAACATGATGGTACTACCACTAACCACCATGATTTTATAGCATCACCCCCCCTTGCACGTCACCCGGTGTGGTCCGCACCCCCCTAGCGACGCCACTGCCCAGCGCGATCTTCAGCAGGGCTCCCTGCAGCAGTGAAAGTGAAATCAGCGCGATCGCGTCCAGCCTCTGCTAAAGCGGAAGTGCGATCGCTCCGTTTTCACTTTCACTGCTGCAGGGAGCCCTGCTGAAGATCGCACTGGGCTCCCTGCACCCCTGGGAGGCTGCAGGAGGCTTGGGTCAGTGCATCCAAGCCCCTGCAGCCCCCTGAGCCTCCCCCGCTCCCTGCCCCCCCGCCCCCTCAAGCACTTACAGTGGCTCAAACTCTCCATGAGAGTTTGAAAACCACTGTCCTAGCCCCTTCGCCACATTCTCTTGCTGGTGCCCTCCCTCCCAATTGCGTGCCACGGACTTTGCAGGGTCAAGCCACTGCTCATCCGTCTCGCAGCCTCCTGAACCTCAGTGTCTCCACTTGATGGCTCCGGCCACAGGGATCGGCAACAGTGTCCTTTGTGGTGCGGCCAGAAATGGCCTCCTGGACCCGAGCCAGGCCTTGGTGACATCCTTCCCCTGTGGTTTGTGGGATCCATATTGCCTCCTTCAGAGGGAAACGTTTAATTTCCGGATGGAGGGTGTATCGTGCATTCTGGCAGCGCCCTGAACAACGGAATAGACCAAGATCATAGTCTGCCTCTTTGCTTGTTCCTTTTGTCTTGTGCTTTCTATGCTCTGTTTCTGGCACAAGGCCTGGGCCAACTGGCAGCTCTGAAACACTGTGCCCTCCCCATGTCCTCTGGCACACTGCTGTACCAAGGCCACCGCAGGCTTGAGCCACCATTCCTAGATTGCAGCTAGAAGCCAGGAAAGGCCTTGCGTGTGTGCCACCCAAAGCCCCCCCTACTGTTGTCCTCAACGCTTAATCCACACTCCATGCCCTTCTCCTCCTCCTCTTCTGTTTATCCCCCTCATACGGCTGCTTTTGTCCCTTGATCCTGCTCTGCAGTAATCGCCCCCATCATCCATCCAGGACACCCATTGTTTCCATGGCAACAACCAGCGATGTCAAACACAGGATCATGACTCCCCCCCCCCCCATGTGCTCAGGAAGGAGAAGGAGCAGCTTTAAGCTGGAAGGGTGGCAGCTGTTTGGTTCTGCATAATTTCATAGCCGCTGTGTACCTGCGGGATTTCTTTCATCTCATCAAGCACTTCAGAGATGGGGGGTGATGATGCTGGTTTATTGCCTCCCCCACTGCTGGTCAATTCATCAGTTGATCACACCAAAGAGGGCAAAGGTGGTTGGGGAGGACCATGTAGGGACCTGCCTTATGCAGAGTTAGGCCATTGATCCAGCTAGATTTTGACTCTCCGGGGTTTTAGGTGTTGCTTCCAACTCTGTCTGAAAATGCCGAAGATTGAACCGGTCACTTTCTGCATGCGCAGAACATGCTCTGCCCCTGAGCTATAACATTTCCCATGAAGGCACAGCCCTCTGCATCTCAAACCACTGGGCACTCAATCTCTGGTAGCTGTTCTTGGTAGGTCATGCATGACAAGCGACAATGGTAGAAGGAGTGGGATGAAACTCTTTCTCCAGGATTTCAGATAGCAGATCTGGTCTACATGGGGCGAGTCCCACTGCGGTGTTTCCATTGAGCCAGGGCGCTGAGTGCGAGGGCTCTAGCCATGAAACATTTGCCAATAAAGTACAGCCGATGATGTTCAGATACCATTTCTTGTAGGCTTGCTCCATGTTTAATTCCAGGTGCTGGTAGTCATTTTCCTTTCAAGACTGAAATGACTTATGATCAATGGACCTTGAGCAGAATTTCTCAGACTGGGGGTCGGGACCCACTAGGGGGGTCGCAAGCCATTTTCATGTGGGTCGTGTAGCGCCTAGCTCAGCTGCCATTGAAAATACAGGGTTGGAAATAACAGGATACGGAGCTACTGGGCAAGGTGGGCTCCCAGTGGGAAAGAGGCCGGGTGCTTTGCACTGAATTGTTGGGAAGATGGGGAGGCTGGAAAGGGGGGAGGGCTGTGTGGTTGGAGAAGTAGCCAAGTCTATGTTCTGCTTTGATGATGTCACATCCGGCCATGACATCACTTCCAGGTTAATGACATCACTTCCACTATCCTGTTGGCATAGGATTCTCTCTCATCCTTTATTTTTCTTCAGATAGACTGTAGAGTTTGGTGACCTCTCAAATACAGAGGTACAGACTGCTCAAATACTGGCTCATAACTGTGATCCTATGTGTTGTCTTGCAACTACTGCTGATCTGCTGAGGATTGTTTGAGTTGTGTCTGCTCTTTCCCTTTAAAATTACTTGTCCTTTGATTCCTGGGGTATTTATGGAGTAACAAGGAGCCTTGGAAGATATGAGAGACTCTAAAACATGCAGACCATATGGATCTCTGAGTGCCCTTTGAACTGGCATGGGGCCAGCACAAGGTGGTGTTGCATTCTACACGTCTGATGTATGGGGTTGGACAGGGCCTAGGAGAGGGGGGTAAAGGGGGTAATTTGTACCCGGGCCCAGGGTCAGAAAGGGGGCCCAGGAGCCAAAGGAGGGGGCCCCAGAAAGTTCCTGGGACCTGACATTTTCCTATCTCACGTGAACTAGCTGCCAGCGCATAATGTTAAGGCACAACCACGTGCATGCAGTGTTTGCTGCTGCTGCAAGCCATGCACACCCGGCCCAGGAAAGCATCCATGGCTCTCCTTAACACATTGTCAAATCTAGGAGGAAACTGGCCTGCTACAGTAGCTCTTTGGCTTGTGAATCCCATAACCACGAAGGAGTGTATAGAAGCTCAGGGACCCAGCTGCGGGCTACAGCTGCTGCAAAAGTTCATTTTGATCCATTCTAGTGTGAGCCTAAATATGATGATGCTGTTTTTCCGCAATGAATTTTCTATATTTCAAAGATTTTTAGAGAGACTTGGGAGTGTGTTTGGTTTTCAGTATTACTTTATCTCGCTGCCAGTGCCACATGGTTGGGTAGACCTGGGCTCCGCATCAAGAAGCCTAGTAGATCTGAGCTCCAAAGACTATTGTGGCTGTCAGCACCTCCCCTGCCCTATTTTGCCTCCCGTTCTGCCTGCCCCCCTGCCCCTTTGGGAACGGGCCCAGAAGAAACTTTGTACCCCCTGACAAAATTCCTCTCGTAGGCCCTGGGATTGGAAGCAATGAAAGAGCACATCCTGCCCCCCCCCCCAAAAAAAAATTGGTCCATAAATAAGAGCACTAAAAAAAAAAAAGAATCAAAATGCTGTGCTACAGTAATGTGGATTCTGGTGTGTGTAAGTTATGGACATTTGCATATATTTGCTTTCCGTGGTATACGAGGAGTGATCTTGTCGAAGCCAAGTGCACCTAGGATGGGTTAGTGATAGACTGGGAGACAGCCTGATCATCCTGTGCATGCCTCCTTGAGTTCCATGGTGGAAGAATGGTGTGATAGACCCAACTAATCAAATACATACTCCATAAATTTGTACTTTGCTGTTTGTAGTGACTGGTGTAGACTACATGGCTCAATGTTCCTCCCCCCCCCCACCCCCTGTTCTTTAGCTTCTCAGATCACCAGAGATTGCCATCTCGCTTGCAAGCAGGTCTTCACAGCCTTAAGAGCTCCCTTTTTGTTGTTGTTGCATTCTCAGTACAATTCCAGTGCTGCTTATAAAGAGTCAAGATGCTCCAGGGAGACTGTGGCATTAAGCGTATAACATTCATTCCAAAGACAGCTACAGTTTTGATTGTTCGGTGGTCTTAGCCACGCTGATTAAAGCATGCGGACAGTTTGGAGGTTTTTCCAAAAAAGCCAAAGGGTATGACGCAAGACAACTTGTTGTGTGCCGTAGTGCCGAATCTGTAGTACAAACCGGGAGCATGCAAAGTATTCTTGAAAAGGAAGGTGTACCTCTGCCTCCTCCCCAGACACCCCTGTGATGAAAGCCATGCAAATCATGCAACCTCCGTGATTCTACTCTGAACTTTGTTGCAGACAGTTGTGAGCAGAAGCATCTCGCATGCATATGAACGAGAGTCTGGAGCTACAGAATCGGTGTGTTTGATCTCCTAGAGCAGCACGAAAATGCACTGGTTTTCCCACCATGTGCCTATCTGGCATGCCCAGTGAGTGCACCCGGTGCTGCAAACTAGTTTACCATGCCATTTTGCTGCTTGTTGGTTCTGCCTAGCTCCAAAATTCCTGGAGGTCATTTCAGCTGAGGAAGGAGAGATTCCCAGTGCACACTGTCTAGTTTGTCTCTTGCAGCTGGTAATCAGATAGTTGTCCCTCGGCTGAAAGCATGTTTAGTGCAAAGAAGAGGTATGACGCATTGGGGGGTCTGCTGCATTGTTCTTGTGCTGTGCCCAGGACTGATCCAAGATGTCCTGGCACCTGAGGTGGTGGGCCAAATACTACCCTTCCTTACCTGGAGAAGTGTCGGCCTCGGCTCTTCCTGGACTGGAAAAGGAAGAAGGGAACAGAGTGGAAGAGGAGGGGAAGGGGAGTGGAGGGCTAGAGTGTTGCTCTGTACACTTCCTCTTCTTCTCTGTACTCACTTCTTTTTGCATTCTGGAAAGAGGAGGAGAATGAGCTGACCCTGGTTGCGCCTACATTAGCATGAATCTGCGATCAGCAGCACATGAAATGTCCTGCAACTCCCATGCTCTGCTCCATGCCAGGAGGTGAGTGCACATGTCTGTCACTGCTGAGATGTTTGATCTGCTCTGTAGACTGATCCAGTGGCTCCACCTTCACTGTGCCAGGTGCATTGCCAAGTGCTGGCTTCTACTTGTGCCCCCATTATTCTTCCTGAAACAGGTGCATTTAACTGGTTCATGGCACTACCATGCCAACAGAGCCTCCTGTGCAGAAGCCACCCATATGAAGGAACGATGGATGGGAAGCAGGTGTGTGTGAGTGGAGGGGAATCCAGTCCCAGAGACTAGAGGGAACCCAGGTGGAGCTCCACCAATAGGGGCGGGGTGAGAAGAAATTGACTAGCTCAAGACCAAGTGGACCAGTTCAGAGCAGGAGAAGGCAGCCGTGGTGGGAGACCCAGAACCATCCAGGAATCTCGTACTTTATTCTTAGACTGGGCTGGCAGAAAAAGAAAGCACACAATTAGGATGATGAGAAAGGGAATGGCAATATGGGGCACATCCTGACTTTTGTAGCTAATGCGGTAGCCTTAATGTAACATGTTCCACAAATTGCTCATTACGAGGACACCATATTTAACAGTCACAAACCATATAATAATAATAATAATAATAATAATTAATTAATAACTAGGTATTTATATACCACCTTTCTGGTCATCGGATTACTCCTCTGACTTTATTCAAGGCAGTTTACATAGGCAGGCATTTCTAAATCCCTCAAGGGGATTTTTGCAATCATAAAGGTTCTCTCTTTCGGGAACCAACAACATTTCAGGTGGATCTTCCTGGTTTGGTCTCACTTCTGGCCTCTAGTTCTCCCACGCAGGCTGGTAAGCAGCTCCATCTCTCACATGGAGGGCAGCCAAGACGCTTCTTGCTCACACCAAGAACAGGTGGAATCACTCAGCCTGGCTTGTCAGCTGCTTCAAGGTCTCGCCATTCTCAGCCGTTCAGGGAGCTGCTGGGTGTCCTCGAACTGGTGACCTTCTGATGTTATCTTCGGGCTAACGGAGGCTCTCCCCTTTAGACCCTCTAGACCAGACCAGACCTCCTGCCCATTAGATATGAGCATCGTTTTAAAAGTATACTGTGACTTTTTAGCGTTCTGCAAAATGTTGATTGTCTGAATTCTAGCTGTGAATTTTCCACAGTCCCATGTTTCCTGTGGCAAACATGTTTAGGCGGCAAACATTAGTTTAGGACTTTAGGTGCTCTCTTGTAATCTTGTTGATTCCCTTTTTTTTTTTAACCTCACATTTCTGGGCAGAGCTAATGCTGCTGTGTTGGCTGATGGCAGCAGCAGGAACCTTTGGATGCTGGCATTCCCTGGCTCTTTACCATTTAAATTGTTCAAGGCCACAGGCAGGCACTCGGCACATATGGGGAGTATGGATCCTGTCTAACCAGTATCATTCTCAGCATGCCATCTCTGCCTCCTGGTGCCAGATGCTGGAAGCAGTGGCATGGGAGGGCATTGTTGGAAATCAGCAGCTTGTTAGAATCTCGGCATGCCTTGAGTGGAGGGGCAGTGTATTGTGGAACTATGGGAGCTTCTGCAAACCCTACTTTTTCACGTGCACAGGGTGCAGATTTGCGGTCTCAGTGTTTTACTTCCACTCTGTGCGTTAAAAAAAAAATTAAAATCAATTTCTGTGCTTTTTGGAAATGCAAATTACCCTTCATACTATCCAGTCAACAGTAGCATAGCTAGGAAGGGGGTAAAACAGTAAGTACTGCAGGTGCTGCGACCCACTGTAAAAGCGGCCCCCCCCACTTGCCGTCAGAGCCATTCTGGGCAGTGATGACAATGTGCAGACACTCCCCAAACCAGACTGCGTCTCCTATGTGATGCTGTCGCTGCCTGGAATGGCTCCGATGGCAAGTGGGAGGGTCTGCTTACATGGTAGCGTGTGGTGCCAGCTGTCCTTACCATTTTGCCCCCCCATCTATGCTACCACCGGTCATGATCCTCTTCCCGCATGTCCGTGCAGGCATATGTTTTCCCTTGTCACCCTTATTCCTTCTCTCAGTCTGCTGTTTTGTTACCCTTGCCTCTCCCCAGCGCCCTGTGGTGATCCTATTTCTAAATTTTAGATTGTAAGCTCCTTGGGGGCAGGGACTTGTAAGCTAAAGAAATACTTTGCAAAGGATTGTGGACGGAGATGGTGCAATAATAAACAGTAATGTCTGTTGTCCAGTGAAAGATGTCTAAGCCTGCATTACCTATGCACATTTCTTGGGAGTAACAGACACAGAACAACACTGGACTTGCTTTTGAGCACAAATGCGCCCGATTGGGTTGTTTGGCTGCAATCCTGTTCTCACTTACTTGAGAATAAGCCCCATAAAACATAGTAGTTTTACTTCTGATGTATAGGATCACACTGTTCCTCAATTAATCATGTCAGATTCAATGCATTGCTTAAATCTGCATATACATACAATGATAGCCCTACATGGGAACTGCCTTCTACTGTATCAGTGGTGTGCAAACAGCAGAAAGGGGAAAAAAGGAGACCTTCAAATAGGTGCAAAGGCAAGAAGACAATGTATTGTAGAATATTATTGAAAGTTTGGTGCCTTTGGCATCTTGCCGCTTTGGAAAGCGCTGGCATTATAGACAATCTTGCTACCTCCAACCTGAATCCTCAGTTTTCTGGTATGTGCAAGATTTGTCTTTAATAATGGAGTTGACTTGCTAACTGCCCTGGTTAGTACAGAACTCTCTGTCTTCAAAGCTGAATGTCACAGATCTGCTATGATGTGCTTTGAAATTCACAGTGTGTGGGCTTTTTTTTTTTTTTTTTAAAGAATGGGGTGTTGATTGACTCTCTGAATGTGAAAATATGCTTTCTGTCTTGGAGGGAAAAATGCTTGTCGGTTCATGTGTTTTTTGGGGGTGTCTGATACCATTCCCAGCCAAATAGGGGTGCGTGTGTTCACGTGGGCAGCTAAAGCAGACGTCGTTGGATACAGCAAAATATGGAGGTATGGAAAAAAAAATTACCCAATAAGTTTCTCCTTCTCCATCTGCATCTCCCACCACTACCCTGGAATCTTCCTTTGATCACATTACACAGACCAGCTCATGCTGGTCCCTTAATTGTCCTCCGTTCACTGTGTGAATGAATGGGAGACCCGGGTAGTCTAGATTGCGCCTGTATTTTGACACACATCAGAGGTAATGGACAAGTGAAATTCATGAGCTGTATTGCAAATTACAAGTGTAAAGCATGTTGGTAGTGTTGATGCAATTAACTTGTCTTTATTAGATAGGAGCTGAAGGGTGGGGTGGGGAGAGTGACCGGGATTGAAACTGCGACGTGGACCTCCCAGAGAGCTCTGCCTAGGTGTGTTGGGCAACTTTTGATCTCGGCTTGGAGCGATGGTGGTGATAAAATCTGGCTATGCAGTATAGTAGGATTGGTTGACCAGTGTAGGAAAGCATTCAGGCTGTAAGTCAGGTTGACTATATGAGAGAATGTCTCTAGGTTGCAGACCATCCAGTCCTTGGTGTGGTTCTACCTCTACGCTCCTGTGCTGTAGAAAAAGCAGTGGTGCAGTAATGGAGAGGAAGATGGACTCTCATTACCTGACCCACGTCTCCCTGCACCTGTCTAACCACGCCACAGACTCTGCCTGCCTGTGGTGCTTATGGCCACTTGTGACATCGCTTGTCACAAGCTGATGGAAACCATCACTTTTTGCTTTGAATGAAAATCATGCAAAAAATCATTTGGGGGGCGAGACATTTCCATTCAGCCACGCAGGCTGTCCGGAGGCCACTGTGCTTGCTTTTCATGCCACTTAAATGATTTCATTTCAGCTTCTGTTGCTGGTGGTGCCCCCTTCCCCCCCCCAAACATATGCTCGCCTATGAGATGAGTGTGTTCATTCCGGGTATGGTGCACCACTGCTGCCAGGGGCCTTGTGTTTTGTGACTGCCTCGTGCCAGCCCTCCTGAATCAAATAAGGAACCTGGGGAACTTAACCATGACTAACCCCCCCCCCCCGGGGCCTCCAAATACCCACCAAACTCTGTCTCTGTTAGCCCTCTGCCTTGTGGAACAGGCGTGCCCCTGACTCCTTGGTGCACAACACAGCCTCTCTGTGGCTTCCTGCAGGGAGCCGTGATTTCGTGTGCGGCAGCACCGTTCGTGGGCGAGAGCATCACTCTGCTTGCAATGGGCAAAATAGCTGCACGGCAGGCACCGCCTGTGGAGAGCCTCTGCCAGAGTGGCCCCCCCCTCATCATTTATTCATGTCTGGGGAGGGCTTCCCTCTCTCTCTGATATTCCCCCCCACCCCGTCTCCCTTGCTGCAGCCGCTTTGTAGCTTGGTTGCTCAGCAACCGTC
The DNA here is from genome assembly GCF_035046505.1 of Tiliqua scincoides. NCBI lineage: Eukaryota > Metazoa > Chordata > Lepidosauria > Squamata > Scincidae > Tiliqua > Tiliqua scincoides. The sequence goes on from NC_089831.1 coordinate 12,945,423, forward strand.
CAAATATTGCCTCTCTGGTTCTCCTTGCTTGCTGCAGACCTCATGCTGGTTTGGGGGCTTTGACCTCAGTCATTTGTGAGATAGTAGGAGTGCTGGTGGACCATTGTAGGCTTCTTAGTCTTCCTCCAAATCCTTTTTGGTTTGATTAAACCCCCCTTTTTCCTTGATGCCGGTGGCACGAGCCCCAAGCCCTCTTTCTCTGCCGCAACTAAGCCTCTGTACACGTGCATGACACAATTCATCCTCCCCCTGTTTGGCTTGGCCTCTGTTCCCCTTGTGTCTGCCTTGAGGGCAAGCCCCTCTCGGCATTCCCTCTTTCTGGGTAAAAGCACCATTGATATTGATGATGCCAGGTAGGGGGATAAATAGCCGCAGTCACAGCACCAGATTGGACCATTAGCGAGCCGCCAGTTGATGGCTCCTGCGCTATGTGGGCTTTGCGTCAAGGATCTGGCAGCCATCTGATGAGCTCTGTGCCTGCTTCTGCGTTTCTGTGAACCAGAAGCTTGGCATTTGCGAGGAAGACGGGGCAGCTGGCGGCGCTCCATGGCTTCAGGTGTTTGGTACTGAATTCCCGCACTCTGGCTGCGTGGGCACCCGATTGGCAGCGCTCCTTTCCTTCCTGAGTGATAAGGCTGTTCACTTCCTCGAGCGCTACGTGTCACGGGGCGGGACGTGAGCAGGTCCTTGCTGTGAACCTGATAGAAGTCTCCTTTTGTCGAGGGGAAGCAGTACACCGCCTGCTGTATCTACAGAACATGTAGGACTCCGCCGGTGTGAAAGGTCTCTTGTGATGTCATAATGGCACGACAATGAGGCATTTGGCTTCCAGATGCAAAAGTGACAGAGGTTGGCTCTGTGGTTTTTGTTTTGGGGCACTCTCGGGGAAAAGTCAGGAATGTTCGGATAGCACATTTTTCAAACTATAAAAGAAAATACCAGCTATGATTGTTGGGTGAGAAGTCATAGAACGGGAAAGTGGGCCAAGACGGTGGCAGACAGGCGGTAATTCAGTGTCCCTGTGCAGAACTTATACCATCTTGCAATCAGAATTTCTGGGAGAGCATCCACCATACCATAACATACAGTCCAGCTCCTCCATGGGTTACAGCAGCAGATGCTTGGTGGCGGTTTCTAGGTTCATGGTAGCATATTTTTGGCCACCATGCTTTCAGGAATCGTTTAGGGTCACTGCAGCTGTATCCGTGGAGATGCACAACCCAGGCTTGACCAACTTTCCAGCACCAATGCAACTGTGCCAATGGTTGCATCCTGTAGTGGGGGCTGCACTGAGGCTTCCTCAAGGTAAGGAAGTGTTTGTTCCCTTACCTCGGGGCTGCATCAAGGCTGCACCAACACTGGGGAACTGGATAGGATTGGGCTCAGTGGCGTCACTAGGGTTCGCGTCATCCGGTGCGGAATGCCACCGTGTTACCCCCCCCACCGTGCAGTGGGCAGGGCAACACCCCAGGTGGTAGGGGCGGTGATGTACCATCACTCCGCCCCCACTGGTTTTTTGGCTGTACCTTTTGATAGAACAAGATAGAACACATTCTGCATGAAATTACGCATTGATTGATATATAACATGATGGTATTATTCTTCCAAATTATGATTTTAGTGATTTTAGTCACTAGTGGTGTCACACACACACACACACACACACACACACACACACACACACACACCCCGGGTGTCAATTTACTAACACCTTATTGCAGCAGTTCTCAAACTTTTAGCACTGGGACCCACTTTTTAGAATGACAATTATTATTTCATAATATATTATGAACTGTCTGTAACTGTGGCCTTAGAGATGTAGACTCTCTTTTACACATTGTTTTGCACTGTGTTAGCAATCAAGTGCCTAGAGACCAGTATCTTCTCCCATTATTAAGAACTAAAAAAGGTCTTTCTGAGAACGTTTGCCTACAATTTTTGTTGGCGGGAGATTCTAAACTCGTGACCCTTCCAGTTGTGAAATTTTTACACCTGAGTAACTTGAAGAGGGCTAATCTCTTGGTCCTAAGCAACCTGGAGTTACCGTGCAAGTAAATTGTTGTGTTTTAACCTTTATTTTTATTCGCTTTTAAACATATATTTATATATTGGATTGTTTAGAGATATTATGTGTTAATTTTTATGCCTAATAAAGGTTTGATTGATTGATTGATTGATTGATATTATGAAATAATTATATCAACAGTATTTATATACCGCTTTTCAACTAAAAGTTCACAAAGCGGTTCTGTCCAAGACCCACCAGAAGTGATGTCATGGTGGAAGTAACAACATCAGGCAAATTAAAATAAATAAGTACAAATAATTAAAGTAAAACAAATAATTAAATAAGCAGAAGCCAGCCCTGTTCCACCAAGTGAATTTTCTCTGTGGCCTGCCTGCAATAACACCCCCCCTCCAAAACCAGTAAGGTTTTCAGCCCTACCCAGTGCCCAGTTCAATTTAAGAACTTCTGTTTAAACCAGATCACTGTCAAGATTCAACTGGCTTTGCAAGTCTCAAAAAAGTTCACCTTATCAGCTAAAGCCTCTGTTTTGATCCTTTTTAGTGGGGGGGGGGACTGCCTTCTGGAGCACTTATTTAGCTGCAGATGCATAGGATCAGGACCATTCTGGTAGCCTTGCACTCTCCTTCACCTGATCTTCCACACCAGCCAAGGCATGGTTGCTTACTTGCAAGTAAACGCGACTTTGAGGCTTAGTTTTGCTTTCCATAGGGCTCAATACATTCATCTGCTTGGAGGGAGGGACTTCCTTCTCAGGTGTTTTTGGTGGCTGCATTCATTGGATCAGGACCATTCTGGTGTCATTGGATTCCTCTCAGCCTACGCTTTCTGACAGCCTAAGGCAAGTTCACCTACTTGCGATTAAACGCGCGATAAAGCTCAGTTTCACTATCCATAGGGATCCATGCATTTTTTTGTTCTCCAATGTTTTGGCCATAACTTTTGTTAGAAAGGAGATATTTCAATCTGGTTCTTTGCATTGCATTCCGCTCGAAATTCCACATCCGATGGTATATTATATGATTGGGTTACTCCTAACCACCACAATTTTAGCATGTCACCCCCCAGTGCGTGTCACCCCCCCAGTGCGCGTCACCTGCTGCGGCCCCCTAGCGATGCCACTGATTGGGCTGACTGTGTTGAATGTTCTCTAAGTCAGTGCATGCTTAGGGAAAGCTAGGAAGTAAAGGAAGATTTGAGACATGGTGAAGTGGCTCTAAAATTAAATTGCTGGATGCCCCAAGCAGAGATCTGGAAGGGCCAAAATGCTATGATGACACCTGTAACTGTAGAATGAGGATCAGAATTTAACCCATGTTGAAACACTTCTGATGGGGTAAGAGAGCAGCTCAACAGATGGGAAGCTGTGTTGTGGTGATGTCTTGTGTTCCTTCATACGAAGAAATAGATGCCAAAAAAGATGATTCAGAGTTACAATAACAAGAACCCCCATCTTGGTTCTGATTGGACATCTTTCTCCTGCTTCCCCCCTCCCCCATTTTGTTGAAATGAGTGATATTTGACTTCTGCTTTTGAGAAGCGCACTTTCTTCTTGCTCCTTGCTGAGTTTTTATTAGGGAGGTAGGAAGTTTCCTCTTCTCCCACTGAAGGAGAAAAGAGACCTGTTGTTGGTGCATCTTTTGGGTGTCGAGGGTGGTGGTTCCCTTCTCCTTCATTTGTACACAAAGACCTTATATGGCAGGAAGTGCTATTATTGGCCCTTTATCCCAGAAGTCCAAGGGGCAAACTGGGATACAGTTTGATGCCCAGCAAGGCTAATCTACAGGAGTCTGCTGAATTCCTTCTGTATTCTGTCTTGAGACTGTTGCTTATCATCTAGCACAGTGGTTCTCAAGCTTTTAGCACCGGGGCACACTTCTTAGAATGAGAATCTGTTGGGACCCACCGGAAGTTACATCATCAAGCAGAAAAATTCTTTAACAATCCTAGGCTGCAATCCTACCCAAACTTACCTAGGAGTAAGTCCCGTTGACTATCATTGGTAAAAGCATATACAGTAGCCTGTTAAATGCACAAAGCTATAACATTTCCCCAGATGCTGTCACAGAACATGGCAGCATCAAGTCTATTATATTAAAAATAAAATATTGAAATGAATGGGGACCCACGTAGTGGGTCCCAACCCATAGTTTGAGAAACACTGAAGCATTCTTGAGAACTTCAACCTTGCTTGAAGTAGATTCCGTGTCTTTTTAGTTTGCCCTCATAACAGTGACTAGATTGTGGCTTCTGGATTCTTCCTAATGGATCATTGCAGCGACCTCCTGTTCTAGTTAAAGACCTTGTAGCCATGGTGACTTTTCAGAAACCATAGCTACTCATGGCTGAAAGAGGATGTTTTCCCCAACTCCATTTAATGATTCCCAGCCATAAGCTGAGCATTATTCCCAGAGACAAGTCGCAGACATGTTAAGCCTGCTCACGAGGGAGGGTGGAACCCTGTAGAAAAGGAATGCTTTGAATTGACCATACATTTTAATGTTTTACTCATTTTACAGTGCTTTTTAAAGAGAGCCTCTTCTCTCAGTTGTGCCTTGCAGTTCCTAAAGCCGGCCCTACTCAGGCTATTACCTCACAGGGTTATTGTGAAGACACAAGAGGTAGGGGGAAATCGGGGAGGACGGAGGTGAGCAGATCAGGTCCCAGCAGTGCATCCCCAGTCTCATACTTTATCTATTGGGGTTGTGGCACCGAAAGGGTTGAAGAGCACTGCCTTAACGCCATCTTCTCTGAAGTGCACAGTACGATGTTTTCATTGACTTCAGAACTGACAACACGGGTGAGCCTTTCATCTTGCCCCCCCCCCCCATACTGTAATCCCTACTCATTGAATGTGGGACAAACAAAGTCCCATTAGCAGACTCAAGACACTGTTCACTATTCATGACTCAGCAACATGTAGACAAAATCTTCTCTATCAATACCAGAAAAGGGGGGGGTGTTTAAAAAAACAAAACAAAACATGATTTTGCAGCATACCAGGATATAGGAAACTGTTGTGCCCTCTTCCAGGGCCTGTTTGGGCTACCTCATGGTCTCTGCACCATGAGGAGGGACTATAGCTTAGTCTCTTTGGATCTCTAGAGAAAGGTAGAATAAAAATTCTGTAACTAGCTTAGTGGCAGAGCACCTGTCTCACATCCAGAGGGTCCCAGCTTTAATCCCCGGCATCTCTAAGTAGGGCTGGAAGAAATCCCTGCACAAAAGGTTGGAGAGCTACTGCGAGTCAGTGTCCTGATGACTGATGGACCAATGGAACGCAACTTCCTATCTACTGTTTTAGAGAACATGTTGAAACTTCTGGTTACCGACAATTCTATAACTAAAGTGCTTTATTGTTGTGTACCGTTTTTCACTTAATTTCAGGTTGGGGATATTGGCCAAGCTGTTCTTGGTTAAGCTTTTGCAATTCTGCATATACCATGGAGAAAAAAAATGAGAAATTAATGAGCTCACCCCTTTGTGCGTAGCGAGAAAGTAGTGCACCCCTCACGAAGACTTTGTAAGTGGCCCTTCTTTTAAAGGCAGAACTCTGAATGATTCAGGAAAGGGTCTCCTGTGCAACTTGGAAATGTTTTCCTTGATTTTGCAGCTAATTAAAAATGTAAGTTGGCATTCCAACAAGAGCTGTGAGGCTTTGGCAGGAGCCGCACCTGACTTTGAGCCAGGATGGACTTTGAGCCATTCTGACTTTCTCACCTAGTAGTGTAGGTCCACTGTGTGATGCGCAGCTGCCTTTGGCGTGAGTCTCATTGTCCGAGAACTGTGCAGTGTTCACCTTGTGCCTAACCTGTATTTTCCTTCTTTTGGTCTGGTAATTTTTTGTAGTTGCTCTGTTTTTCCCTCTGCAACATAATATCTTGATGTGTAGAATGTTCATGGTATGTAATCTTGCATTAATAGTCCAGTTTATTCTGGTACACGGTTCAGGCAGGTATCTAAACTGGAGTGTGATATCTTAAACTGGACAACCCAGGTTTCCATTGGCCATGATTTGCAAGATCTGCTTAGCTTCCATTTTTTTTTCTCTAAGGCCCAGAAGCCTTTGCAAAACTAAGTCAAGCTGTCAAGGCTGTTCATTCCAACTATTTTGAGCTCCCCTCCTATGTGGCTCAAGAGGCATTTTTAAAGTGGTGGTTGGGGCCTTGGGACAATGTCCTGCTCTGGAACCCCCATGCTACTACCATCCCTCGATGGCACACAGTGTTGAGAGTTCAGGGGTGAGCCTGTCCAGACACACTTGGTGATGGCCATGATTAGTAGCCTCATGTTATGATGGCTTTAAAAGGGGGGGGGGTTTTGAAGAACCTGTCTGTACGGCAAGTAGAGGAAGAGTAATAAATTTCCTGCTAGTCATGCTTTTGGGTCCAGTCTGGTGGGATTTAACTTGCACACTTGCCTGGGAGTAAACACCATTGAGGACAATGGGACATATTTCTGAGTAGACACGCCTAAGATTGCGCTGCTCATTCTACATTAACATGCGTAAGATCCAACTGCTTGTCATTTACTTGCTGATAAAGAGCAATGGCTTCAAACGGTTTGATGTAAAATCTCCCCTCCCTGTGGGATGTTGCAGGGAATGCTGCTGTCTCCAGGAAGGGCTGCAGTGTTTGAAAGCTGTCAGCAGAGGCTGTCTTTTAGCAATAGTTTTCCAGAGACTTGGAAGTGGGATTATGGGGCTGTCGTTTTTTTCCATGTTGTGTATACATACCATATTCAGGTTTGTATCCTAACGTGGTCAATGACCAAACAGGCTTTGTAGGTATTTTTAACTCTTCAAGCCTGTACCCTGGGAAAAAAAAGTTCAAATGCAATAGACTTGAGTGTACTCTCTGCAGTTACCTATTGGATAGCGCCCGTGAAGCATAACGGCTTTCTCTCCTCACTATTTCTGGAGTAGTTTTGAAACGTTTTTAATTTTAAAAACATTAAGTTTAAAAAAACCTTTGTCTAAAAAAAAATTTCAAAAATATTTTTATATTCTGTCTGACACACACTTACCTGAGAGTAAGCTCCACTGAACTAAGTGAGACTTAGTTCCAAGTAGACAGGCAGAGGTTTGAGTATAAAACGGTGTTTTTAGTATGTAAGGTTAGGCATGTAGGTGCTCATGTTGTTCTTTTAAAAAAAAGTCCAGTTTCTCATATGAGCAAAACTGATTACCCCAGGAACTATCTGAAATCCAGTGTAGCCACTTTCACCAACCTGTTAAGCTGACTAAGGGGAACAGCTGCAATCAGGAATCCAGAAAATGGAACAAGTCTCCCCTGGCCTCCCCTGTTTCATTTGAGCAAGGTCACGAGGCAGTTGATACCGGATTGTGGCTAGTGCCACAGTGGTGACAACTGAGTCTTGTTTGCTCCCTAGAATGAACCACCCTTTTGCAGACAGTGTTGGGTTTCTGCAATCCTGTGGAAGATCTCCAGGCCAGGCCAGCATTGGACACTTCTGTCAGCCACTAAAGTGTGGGGGTGTGTGGTGGGGGGCTCTCCAGGTGGTCAGGGCAGCTTAAAGGCCAAGTCCCATCAAGTCAGTTTCGGTTCCAAAACCAGGCCTTGAACCTCAAATAGCCCCAGCTGGTCCAAGTTGGAATAGTGAGTGAAATTAACCAATAGTCAGAGTTGGAAGAAGGCAGTTTATGTATTCCTATGCCCTGCCTGAGTTGATCAGCTCAGTTGGCCATGTGGACAGGCCAACTCTGCCATGAAACTGTCCTCTTTGTCAGATGTTAGGCATCAAATCTTGGCTTCCATGACCGCCGCAAGACTCTTGTCTATCATTTAGCACACAGAGTTGTGACCACGAGGGCCCACTGTGTCATGCCCTTCTCATTGCATTAAAGAAGTGACCTCATTGCTCTCTTAGCAGGTGTTGCAACTCTTGAAGAGAACCCTGGAGCTTGACTGTGGCAACAGTGCCGTCATCATGATTTGCCGAGTTCATTTTAAAACAATTTGCCTATTTAATTTGTAAAGCGTGTTCATCGACCACAGATAGTGTGTGGAATGAAACACCAGTGAACATGCTCCATTCACATGTTGCTTTGGAGTTAAGTCAGATAGAGGTTAAAAGATGGTGACGGCATCTGGACTGGACGCCTTTAAAAGGTGATTGGACAAGTTTCTGGAGGAAAAATCCATTACGGGGTACAAGCCGTGATGTGTATGCGCAACCTCCTGGTTTTAGAAATGGGCTATGTCAGAATGCCAGATGCAAGGGAGGGCACCAGGATGAGGTCTCTTGTTATCTGGTGTGCTCCCTGGGGCATTTGGTGGGCCGATGTGAGATACAGGAAGCTGGACTAGATGGGCCTAAGGCCTGATCCAGTGGGCCTGTTCTTATGCTTTCTAAGTTAATTGTTGCTCTTGCTTTTTTTTCTTTGAAATCTGGGTTTTTTCTAATCTGTGCTTTATGACACAATAAGTACCCCCCCACACACCCCAGTTTGACAGACTTCATTTGGATTTCTTTTCTCACCCACTCCAAACCATAGAAGCGTAGAAATTTCAAGCTAAGATTGCAGGTGACATGTACTGCTTTTCTGATGTAAAGAGCTATAATGATAAGAGCTATAATATTTGTGTGTGTGTGTGTGGGGGGGAGAGATGTGTTTACAGCCTTGAAGTTTTGGGGATTGAGAGAGGCTCAATTTCAATGGAAATAAATGAATGGCTATTAGCTATTGGTGGCTTTGTTCGTCCATCATACCTTTGCCTATCCAGATTCTAGGGCAGTCCTGTTTCCTGCAAGAGCCTATGGGGCATTTACTAAGCAGCTGTAGAGCAGCAGCAGTAGTGGGGACTCTCCTGCCCCCCCATGCATTTTACAGTTGCCAGATGTTCAGTCCTCTGTTGCTGGGGGAATTGTTTGTTTATTGATTGGATTGAATAATCCTGCCTTTCACCCACACATTTGGGGCATCAACAACAACAACAACACAGGCATTTATATACCACCTTTCTTGGTCGTCAGATTTCTCCTCAGACTTTAATTCAAAGTTTACATGGGCAGGCTGTTCCAAATCCCCTTAGGGATTTTTACAATTGAAGAAAGGTTCTATCTTTTAAGAACCACAACATTTCAGATGGGTCTTTTCTGGTCTGTTATCACTTTCTGGCCTCCAGATTCCTCCCATGAAGGCTGACAAGCAGCTCCTTCATCTCTCCAAGAGCAGGTGGAATAACTCTGCTGGGCTTGTCAGCTCCTTCAAGGTCTCGCCATTCACGGTGCCGGTGGCCTCGAACTGGCGACCTTCGGATGTAGGCAAACGGAGGCTCAACCCTCTAGACCAGACCTCCTGCCCAAGGACCTCCTTGCATGAAGGACCAGACCTCCTGCATCAAGGAGTGTGGACAACATAAACACAATACAATATACAGATTAAAACAATATTAAGGCATTACATTTAAAACAACAAAGATCGAATTCCTATGGATCACTTAAACTATTAAAATTACGTTTGTTTCAAGTTAAAAAGCCAGCCCACCATGTTAGCAATCAAATGCTTTCTTAAATAAGAAGATCTTGAGGCCCTCCGGAAAGGCCTCCAGAGAAGGAGCTCTTAATTCCAAGGAGAGGGAATTCCATACACAGTGTCACCACTGAAAAGGCCCTATTTCTCGCCACCATCCCCCTCACTTCTTTCAATGGTGGCATAGTTAAAAGTACCCCCTCTGATGACCTACGAGCAGGGGTGCCCAAACCCTGGCCCTGGGGCCACTTGCGGCCCTCAAGGCCTCTTAATGCGGCCCTCAGGGAGCCCCCAGTCACCAATGAGCCTGTGGCCCTCCGGAGATTTGTTGGAGCCCTCACTGGCCCAATGCAACTGCTCTCAGCTTGAGGGCGACTGTTTGACCTCTCGTGTGAGCTGTGGGATGAGGGCTCCCTCCACTGCTTGCTGTTTCACGTCTGTGATGCAGTAGCGGCAGCAAAGAAAAGGCCAGCCTTGCTTTGTGCAAGACCTTTTATAGGCCTTGAGCTATTTCAAGACCATTCATTCATTCATATAAATTCATCTTTAATATATTCATTTATGTAAATTTATTCAAATTTGAAATGTAAATTAATTCTTTTTTCCCCGGCCCCCGACACAGTGTCAGAGAGATGATGTGGCCCTCCTGCCAAAAACTTTGGGCGCCCCTGCCTAAGAGGATGGGTAGATTGATAAGGAAAGAGATTGTCCCTCAAATACCCTGGTCCCAAGTCATAAAGGGCTTAGGATTTGTTCTGGGGGAAGCAAGAGGGCAGCCTGCAGGCTCCAAGGAAACCTCTCCGTTGGGAAGCAAACTGGGAAATGGGTAGCAGGTAGGCAGGAATTCTCCTTGATAGGTGCTGAAGATGGAGGCGGCATCTGGAAGGAGGACTTGTGCCTGTCTCCTGCCTGCTTCCTAGGTTAGCTGGCACATGCATGTGCTTTCCAAAACATGGGGAAGGGAATGATGCCCTGGTGGATCTTCAGATGGGCTTTTGCCCCAGGCCTCCCCAGTACCATGGGGAGCCATGATGGTTAAAGGGATCCTCTATCAACAGAGTCTGTAGAAAAGATTTTGGAGAACAGTCCTTCCATGTCTGCTTGTGAGCTTCCTCTGTTATTGACCTAAGACAACACGGCTGATGTTCTTAAAGGTTTCCACTTAACAGACAGCAGAGAACAATGTGCGCCACTGGCTCAGTCAAATGCACCCTTTGGCTCCAGACCTTATCTAAGATGTCCACGCAGTTATGTCCCCACCGCTTCGGGATTGGATGGAGTTATGGAATGAGTCAGACAGCTGTTTGGAGCTGTTGACAGAAGGGCATCTGAGGTCGCGGCTAAGGTCACGCACTGCCCTGTGGCCTGCAAAATCGCAGACCCCGGCTCCAGAAGGAGCAGAGCTCACTATCCTGTTCCAGAGTCAAATTAATTAGCCTAATTACTCCCGACAGATGTTGAGGCAACCTATTTTTAAAGCATTGCGGTCCTGGGGCAATCTTCAAGGAAGAATGCTCATTTTTTAAAATGCAAATGAGAAAAAAGGACATCAGAACAATTAACTGCCCAGGTAAAAGCCATTGTTCTGTTGTGAACAGAATGTTTAACTGGAGAGACCTGAGTTCAAATTCCTACCTGACCTGGAGTTCTCTGAGTAACCTCAAGCAACTTGCTGTCTCTGTAAACAGTCTTGTAGCACCCTAACAGATTTGTAGCCTAAATTTTCTTGGAGTACAGTCCGCTTAATTAGTTGGAAGGGATGTGTGTGTGTGTGTGTGTGTGTGAGAGAGAGAGAGGGAGATGGCTGTTAGGGAAGGTGGGCACTGTAAACAAAGAAATCAAAAGGCCATGAAGATATCTGTGACAACTCTATGTAAAGCTTAAATGCATGTAGGATCAACACAATGATGTTCGCAACAGCAGGAATAGGTGAAAACAAAATTTTCTTAGCTGTTCTGAGTGAAGGTTCACCCAGAACATGACAGGAAACCATGATCTCTATTCAAGTTTGTACAAATACCATCAAAAAATTCAAATCTGGAAGTTTCATGCTGAAGTCTACCTCCTGAAGTTCTTGATGAACTTGAAATTGGCCATCACTGCGGCTCAAAATGCATGGCAACTGCTGTGGGGCTTTTGTAGGAAAGAATTAGCAGGTGGGAGGAGGAGGTTCTCAACTCTTGCCCTTCCCCTTGATGGTCCTTTTCAGCTGCCTCTCTGAAACTCGTTCTTCCACCCTTAGTTGGGCTCACTTCTAGCCTCAGATCCTGGGGAAAATGTGCTACAGTGGGCAAGGTGGGGGACAAATATTGCACAACGGATTTGCAGAAGGTCATTCATTTTGAAATTTATGGACCACTTGTACATAATTTAACAGATTTCACTATCAGGGTTTCAGTCTTGCAATATCCTTCATACACAAGACCATGCACTTGAGTTTGGCGTAATTGATTAATCCAGATCAGGGGTGCCCAAACCCCAGCCCTGGGGCCACTTGCGGCCCTTGAGGACTCCCAATGTGGCCCTCAGGGAGACCCCAGTCTCCAATGAGCCTCTGGCCCTCTGAAGACTTGCTGGAGCCCATGCTGGCATGACGCAACTGCTCTCAGTGTGACGGCCAACTGTTCGACCGCTCACGTGAGCTGTGGGATGGGGGCTCCCTCCACTGCTTGCTGTTTCACGTCTGTGTTGCTGCAGCAGCAAAGGAAAGGCCAACCTTGCTTTGTTCAAAGCCTTTTATAGGCCTTGAGCTATTGCAAGACCTTCATTCGTTCATATAAGTTCCACCTCTAGTATATTAATTTATGTAAATTTATTCAAATTTTAAATGTAAATTAATTCTTTTTTTCTCCGCCCCCCCCCGACACAGTGTCAGAGAGATGATGTGGCCCTCCTGCCAAAAACTTTGGACACCCCTGATCCAGATTAATTAGCAGTTCTTCGATCACTCACGCGAGGACACTCCCAGCTAGTCTTTATGAAACCAATATAGCTACTAGGAGCAGCAAGCGTGGGTTATCTTGAGAGTAGGAATGATGCTGGAGAGCAGACCATATCTGGGGCCCTGGCAGAATATATAAATATTTAGCATGTCCTTTAACCTTTTCAAAACTAATAATGCGCAAGGCCCCCTGTAAAAGTTACCAAAAACCCTTTACCAATGATGTGCCAGTCTCTGTCCTTCCCACTCTTCAATGTTCTAACTTGGCATTTCCTCATTTCTCTGTCCCCCTTTTCCTTTTCCAATCCACCAAATGGAAGAAAAAGGAGGAGAAGGGGAAGCAATGGCAGTGAGGTGCACAGAGACAAGTGCCTCCCACCAATCTGCTACCTGAAGCAACTGTATCAGTTGGCCTCGTGTATGGGCCAGCCCTGATCATCCCATTCTCTCTCTCTCTCCCCCCCCCCAATTTCAGACTTGGTATTTTTTTTTTTTTTTAACAAAAAACTCCATTTCCACTGTGGAAGTGATTTCTAAACTGTAAATAGTGCTCTGGGGGCTTTTGAGGTGAGATGGGAGGGGTGCCAATTTGCTGGCTAGAACTGTTAGGCTATTCTGAGAGCTGTCTGGTGCAAGCACAGAATTCACCTATGTATTGGCACAGATGAACATCCATTAGCAGTAAGCAACCTTCGCAGTGCCACTCTCCCCATTCTTGTGCTGTTCTTTCTTCCCTGTTGGTGGGAGATACTTGGTCTTGTCCGACATACCCACTGATTTATTTTGTAACCCAGTGGACCTCCCCCCCCCCAAAAAAAAAAAGAAAGAAAGAAAGAAAAAGGTTGAGATGAGCTGAGAATTTTGGAACAAACAGCCAAGGAGCAGGTCCCATTAAACGAGAAAGCATTTCAGGTTCCTGAAAAGTTTCAAGCCATCTGGCCAAACCTTCTAGACTTTTAGGGAGATTAAAAGCTCACTGATTTACTGACCTCTTGTTGCACTGAGAGGACATTCTCATTCAGCATAAAAACAGTGTGTGTGTGTCCCTTTGCTTTCTGTGTCTCATGCAACCAGAATAAGAATGGAAGTGTGGGTGGATTGCAAGGGAAGTATACAAAAACGGACCCATCTGATACATGACATGGCAACTTTCGGACACCAGTGGGAGAACACTTTAATCTTCCAGAACATACGGTTGCTGTCCTTAAAGTGACAGTTCCTTCTTCAACAGGAGAATTTCGAAGAGAAATCGGAGCAAGATTCAGTTGAATTAGGGTTCAACAAGGCTCGACACCATCCCTGTAGGACTCAATTGAGGCAAGGGTTTTTACTGCATTACAGAGTTATGGCACGATCCAGACCAACCCTTGCACCGGCAAAGAAGCACTTCGCTGGTGCAAGCTGTCGCAAAAGTGCCACAAAGCACTTTGTGACAGTGTGCCTCTTAGCAGCGCTGGTGGGAAGGCCAGAGCCTTCTTGTGGGTGCTGGTGCTTAGAGAAACACCTGCTGGAGCAGGTGAGTGAGGGCAGGGGGGGAGGCTGGGGAAGGGGTGTAATGGGGTGGGAGAGGGTGGCAATGCAGCAGAGAGTGGGCAGATTGGGCCTGGGAGGGGGCCAGGATTGGTAGTGCCAGTGTGCGCTGTGTCGATTCCCTTTACCGGGTCTGATCTGGTGACATGGATCAGTGTGGACTTTTGCCAGTTATATAGCTGTTGCAGGTCCAAATTGACCTGTTGTGCCATCTGGAACTTACCCCGGGTCAAGGGGCAAATGTCTCTTATTCTGAGAAGACCACCAATGTGCAAAATTTCGGAAACTGCGCTGATGGTGGGATTGGGCTGTTCATTGATTCATGAGAGGGATGTTCTTTTGCTGGAGAGTTAGAACAGACAAAAGAAAATATTTCTTTATCCAGTTTGTAATTAATCTGTGGAACTCCTTGCCACATGATGTGGGGATGGCATCTGGCCTAGATAACTTTAGTAGGGGATTGGGCAGATTTTTGGAGGAAAAGTCACAGGATACAAGCCATGATGGGTGTGTGCAACCTCCTGGTTTTAGAAGTAGGCTACCTCAGATGCCCAGTGCAAGGGAGTGGCACCAGGATGCAGGTCTCTTGTTGTCTTGTTGTGTTCCCTGAGTCATCTGGTGGGCCACTCTGAGATACAGGAAGCTCAACTAGATGGGCCTTTGGCCTGATCTAGCGGGGCTCTTATGTGCTTAACCTTGCTAGGAATGGTGGTACGAGTTGTGATTTGCCTGTCTTGTGTATTTTCAAGCTTTCCATGAGACCATTTCCTCTTGCATTTGATTCCACACACACACACACACACACACACACACACGCCTAGTGACAATTTTACTCCTTGCATCTGATGAAGTAAGCTGTGTACCTACAAAAACTTGTTGTGAAAAAGACACCTGTTTAAAAAAAGATGAGTTGAAGCTGCTGTAAAGATAGCCCAGTGCCGGCATTAATCTTTCCTCTTTTTCTCCTTCTCTCCTCTCCTCCCGATGCCCTTTCTCTAGGGGGGCTTTCTCAGTGGTGCGGCGCTGTGTCAAACTCTGCACTGGGCATGAATACGCCGCAAAGATTATCAACACCAAGAAGCTCTCAGCAAGAGGTAGGCTCATATTTTTTGCTTCGTACGGTGGTGGGCCCTCAACGCTTTTCTTGGAAGGCCAGTTCCCTAGTGGCAGCTTGCTAACTCGCACCCGCAACTTGTGCCTGCGGTGCTCAGAAAGGGGAACAGAATGTCAAGAAAGAGGAGGGGAGAGATAGAAAATTATTACAGAAGATGCAGGACTGCCTGCCAATCAAGGGGGGGTATCATTTTTTTTGCTTCTTGATTGGACATCCACAATTTTGGTTGCCACCCTTGCTGTGACAAGTGGGCTGGTGCCTGCTGGCAAGGATGTAGGGTGGGCTTTGATTGCCTTAAATCAGGGGTCCTCACACTTTTTTGGCTTGAGAGCTACTTTGAAACCCAGCAAGGCCCGGAGATCTACCAGAGTTTTTTTTACAATGTTCGCGCCATCATAACGTATAACATTTATGTGTACAATGTATGTTGGTGTACCTTGAGCCCCACTGAGTATAACAGGACTTACTCCTGAGTAGACATGCCTAGGATTAGGCTGTGAGGCTGCAATCCTAGCCACACTTACCTGGGAGTAAGCCCCATTGAGTACAATGGGCCTTACTCCCGGCGTTTCCTCCCAGAGGCACCTGAAGGGGGGGGTCAGCACGCCGCGATCTACTCATTTTGCCTCGCGATCTACCGGTAGATCGTGATCCACCTATTGAGCACCCCTGCCTTAAATGCTTCTTTCAAGCATAGCTGAGCCCTATGCTTTCCTCTGTTGGTCCTCAGCAAGAGAAGAAAACTTAGGGAGTAGTCTGCCAACCGCATTTCCCCTGGATACCCCGGGCACCTTGGCTAAGCCATATCCTTTTCTCTCCTCTTCCAGGGCGGAAGTCCCAAGTGGTGATAGGCTGGAGATGGGGGTTGCTTTAAGGAGGCAATCTCAATCGCGGCTTGAGAAACAAAACCAACCAAACTGTGGGCGGACCCTGCATTGGATGTTTTCTAAACTCATTTGGAATGATTTCCTTTCTGTAGGCAGGAAGGGACAGGAGAGGTTTTGGCCACTCCACCATCATTGCTTTTACCCTTGGGTACCTTGAAATTTGCAGCAAACTCCAGGGGTGAGAGAGAGTGTACTTTATAGACTGGAACGAAAAGGTTGGGCTGGAAATTTACGCGTGAAACGGTATATCTCTAGGATTAATGAAGACAAGGGGAAGAAAGCTGAGTTTGCTGAAGCTACAGTAAGGTGAGCAATTAACCCAGGCCTTGTGATAGGGGAGCTGGGCAGTAGGTGAGACTGGGACCCATTTAGCCGTGAAGCACAAATTTTAGAAAGCCTCTCAGCCTTGGTGAAGCACCTTCCAGTGAGCTGCAAATGATTGCAGGTCCTGCTTGTAAGGAAGGCCGAACTCCAGGACCGCCATGTAACCTTCAAGATTAATTTGATTATTGGGATGAATGGTTACCTTTTTTGACAAGCTTGCACGTTGAATGTGTTTCCCACTTGGTGCTGATCTCATGACTAAACCAGGTGAATTGGTTTTTGATGGTGCAGTGAGGTTGCTGTGGGGGAAGAGTTGAGACTGTCTCCACCCCCCCCCCCCGCCTCCGGGCAAAATAGACTGTTGATCTTGCTTTTTGGAAATGTGCAGTGGAAGAGCTGTGAGTGAGTCTGCAGCTTGGTTGACACGAAAGCTCTTTTGTGAAACCTCGTTATTCATTTTGTGAAGTATCTAGTGACAACGAGATTAAGACTGTTATTCTGTGCACACTTTCTTGGAAGGAAGCCCTATTGAGATCAGGGGACGACAGCAATGTCCAAAGCAACATGGATAGTAAGTGCTAGCTAATGGCCATGACCTGAGAGTAAGGGGCCTTCTTGGTGATGGTGCCCCATTTATGGAATTCTCTTCCCCTGCTATTAAGAACAGCTCACTCTCTGGAGACCTTTCAGTGGAACCTCAAGACCTTCTTATTTATGAAGGTTTTTAGCTCATGTGGGACTGGTGTTTTTTTTAATGACTTATAGTTTAATTATGGTGATCCTGGGCATTTTAATTGTTTTTAACATATATTGTTTTGTTGTAGATATTATTAGCTGCCTTGAGTTTCCTTTGGTGTGGGAGAAAGGTGGGATAAAAATCCTATAAATAAATAAGTTTGCTTGTGTTGAATGGAGTCCGTGTGGGCCCATCTGATCAGATAAGAGCATGGACATTCTCCTGATCACAGCTCTGCTTCTTGAGAAGCAGGTCTGGGTTGTTGCAAGGATAGCCTTTACCCACTACATTTATGGCTGAGATTCTGTTACCCACAGGATTAGTATGGACCATATTATGCTGATCTTCTGTAACTTTGAGTTTTCATTACTGTGAAAGTCTAATGGGGAGATTTCCCTTGGAGACAGCCCAGAAGTTGTGTCTTGTGTACGCGTACGAATGTACCGAGGCTATCTTTATAGTGGTGCTGTTCTTGCCTCATCCCAGGGAGAGCAATCGTCCCTCTTCAGCCCACAATAGTGTGTTGTTTTTTTCCAGGAACTATTTTGCTAATTTTCCTTCTGCAACTTTGTAAATTGTGAGCCTGTTTGAGACAAGGAACCACATACAGGCACCTACCCCCCTGTATCTGTGGAGGATCCATTCCAGCCCCCCAGTGGATACAGAAATTGTGGCTATTGGGGAACCCTGTCTTCATGCTCACTGCGCCCATTAACATTGTTTAGGTGCTTACCAATGTGAAAATGGTTCTTCCTTTTACAGGACACTATAAGCATGTAAGCTTATGTAAGCATGTAAGCTTATAGTGCAGCAGGCAGCCTGAATGCTTGAAGAGACTATTCGAATGTTAACAGGGAGCAGGAAGTTAACTGCCTCCTGTTAATATTCAAACTTGGCACTAGCGGTAAGCACCTAAACAACACTATGGATGTGGGTTGTGGAGAACCACAGAGAACTGGATCCACTGATACAAGATCTGCAGATACGGGGATGCCTGTATTTAATGTATTGTGCATGTAAGCTGCTTTCTGAACACTTGTGTTGGAAATGGTGCATAAATATTCTTCTTAATAATAATGATATTCAGCTTGCCCCACGCCGGTTACATTTGTTACCAATCTAGTTCCAAGCCCAGTTCCAGCTGCTGGTTTTGCTTGTTTAAGCCCTGCATTGGCCTGACAACTACATCTCCTAGATATGAGTTTACTGGCCAGTTGAGCTATAGTCAACAGACATTGGTCACCGTCCAATGAAGCCAGATGGACAAATGCCCCCATGCAAGGCTGGGCATGCATCCTTTTGTGCCTGCATCTGAGACTCAGAGCAATTGAGGAGTGGCAGAACTGCTAATTGGATTATTGGGGATTAGGTGCAGGAGGATGTTGAGACTGAGATTACCATTTAGACAGAGGAACTGTTGAATGCGATGGACTGGAGGATTTAAAAGGAGCTTGGTGTTATCACTGGGCGAAAGCTGGAGATCTGTGCAAGGGCATAGAGACTAGCAGGGTTAATGAGGCATATAGTAGTTAAAGTAGCCTGTAAGGAAGAGAATTATGGCCAGGATAGCAAGCTGCTGCAGTAGTATGAGACAGGCAAGGTGTTGGAGCTAAGAAGCATCAATGTGCTTTAAACTAAAGTGGAAAGAATATGTGGAGTGTGGACATGGTTATGAGGTCCATGCAGGGTTCTGCTCAAGATCCCAGGAGAATCTGGAAAGGGATCTTTCCAAATGCTATTTTACCTCCTTCTCTTTATTTTGCCCACTGAGGTAAGGCAGGTGTGTTGTATTTTCACTGGCCTCCAGGTTTCACCCTCCGCTGCTTTCCTGCCTATGAGGAATCTTGCTGCAAACCTGACTCTATAGCCCTGCAAAGGAGCTGTGCGGAACCCTGTTAAGGAATCCCATGTGGTGATGATTATACTCACTTGCTTTACAGGGGTCTTGCAAGAGTTCCGTTGTTTATTACTTTATTTATTTTTCACATTTTTATACCACCCTTCCTCCAAAGAGCTCAGGGTGGTGTGCATGGTTCCTCCCCTCCTTTTGTCCTCACAACAACCCTGTGAGGTAGGTGATACAGAGACAGTGACTAGCCCAAGGCCACCCAGGAAGCTTCATGGCCAAACAGGGATTTGAATCTGGATCTTCCAGGTCTCAGTTCAATTCCTAAATCAATACACGATCCTGGCTCTCATGGTGATAATATCACCATCATTGGCTCATCACATTAAAATATGGGAAGCACTTACAAATGTTAATTAGTATCATTGGTACCTCTTGCACTCCATTTCAAAATGTTTACAAGCTACAGACGTTGGACTTCAATATCATGTTCACTTTTTCCTAAACAGCCCCCCCAAATTTGTTTTCTGCCTCTGAAGAAGAATTTTAGAGCACTGAAGCTTGCTCACTCTTTTGTAACATGTTAGTTGGTCCTGAGCCCCCTGGGGCCTGGGGGATAAGAATAGGCCCTCAGTTTGGCTGTACTTGTCGTAAGAGGCGACTAAACAGCCACCGGGTAGATGGGACTCGTCAGCCTGGAAAGGCAGCTCATCTGAGAGAAGGAAAACTCTGATCCCAAACCTCCACTGCCTTGTGGCTACATCCAGTAATGGAAAAGGCTTCAGGAGTCAACCTCGAGGCAAAATCCGGAGCCGGAGTCCCTGAGGCAGTTCATGGCTGAACACAGTCATGTTCCAGCAACTCCTGCGACGCCGCTGGAACCAACCGTATTGGCCTCTGCCTTTCCGTTGGACCATTTCAGCGACGTGGAGAGGGGGGATTTGCTGCATGGGTAACAGCCTATCCTCCATAACTACTTTACCCAGGCTTCGTGCACTGGAGAGGACACTCTGTTCCAGAACCACCATTCAGAGCGTGACACCATAGTCTTCCGAGACTGAAGGATGCCAACAACATACTTGGTCCTGATCACAGTAATTACCTTACAGGCAGCCCAATCCTAACGGGCAGCCCAATCCTGAGCTGCCCGGGGCGCCCCTGCTCAGTGGCACCACGAGGGCTGCCGCCGAATCCAGCGCCTTCCGCGCTACCGCGGGAGGCACCTTGGGAGTAGGGGAAGGGAGGCAGCCCCGCAATGGGGCTACTCTTTTGAGCGGTGCCCTTTGGTCGCCACTAAAGTAAAGGCACTTGTGTAAGGCATGCAGCCTCCACGAGCACCTAGGATCCTCCGCAGATCCTCCTCCCACCCTCCCCAGGCACACCTCTGGCACGCCCCCCTCCCTGCGTCACACCGGCCTCCCTACCCCCTCCCTGTGTCATGCTGGCCTCCCCCCTCCCTGGAACGCCCCCGTCCCCACCCTGTTTGCCGTTCCACAGCCCGGCGATCGCAGGCACCGCCGAGCTCCAGAACGCGGGCCCCCGCCAGGCGGTGGCTTCAGTGCTGGCCGGAGCTGAGCCACCTCCGGGGGGAGCCTGGTGGTAAGCCCTGCAAACGTGCCTTACGGAGGTGCGGTGCAGACCATAGGATTGGCCCAATGTCTCTTAACCAGTGTTAATATAAACAAGAGCTTCATTTTCTATGTCTGTGGCAAAAATATGGGGTGGTGGTGGTGGTGGAATAGTCTCCATTTTTGTCCCATGTCAGATTTAGAAAAAGCTTTGCACAGGTTGAGTCCCTGTGCATTTAATTTCTTCCTTTAAAACATTTATATTCCTTCCTTTCCTCCCATAAGATGAGACATACATCCAAGGTGGTTAAAGTGAAATACAAGGATTAGAATAAAATAGTTTAAAATGGAGAAAGAGGAGAAAGAGAATGGTGAAAGCAACAGAACAATAAATAATAATAAAAGCAATGACAAACAGCAGAGCAGAAGTACAGTATGCGGTATCTCCAAGCAACCTTTTATGTGTCCAATAAACAGGTAGCTGTGTAGAAATTGGATATGTTCCCTTGAGGAGGTGTTTTGTTCCAGGCACATGGCATTTCCTTTGCACTCAACATGCAATATTTTTTGTTGCTGGGAAGATGAGTTCTCCCTTTGCACTTCGCTAATGAACATTATATATAATGTAATTATGTGAGCATCGCAGGGACCTATTGGCTGGTGTCCATGCCCTTGCTGGGGATGAGGATTATAAGTCTTCCTCTCTCAATAACACCATTTTGTGAAATTTGTTTAGCTTTATTTTCCTGGTTGGGGACTGAGCTCTCCTCTCTCCCAAAGCACTGAAGCACAAGTGCGCTTATGGATCCCTTTAGAATACCAAAAAGTTATGAATACCACAAAATAACCCCTTCGCCTACAACAATATTCCGTGATGTTGAGGGCTGCATTGTCCCCCATTTTATGGAGGTGTTTTGCTTCACTGTTCCAGATCTAGAGCTGCAATCCTATACAGAAGCTGCCCTAGTCACTAGCATTCAACTTATGAATTTTCAGACCTGAATTCTGATTTGCAGCTGATGCAGCTGAATGTGACAACCAATTTCCCACCTTTGTGCTGTAAAATAATTAAAATTTCATTCCACTAGATTCCATTATTCACCCCATCTAGTGGCTGAATGCGGTATAGTGTATATGATCAATGCATTCTGGAGTGACAATGGAGGAGCAAGAAACCTGGAAGTGGGTATTTGAAGCTATTTTTCCACTGATTTGGTATCCACTGATATATTTTTTTAAAATCCACTGGGGGTTCTGGAATGGAACCCTAGTGAATAACAAAGGCACGTCCTGTATAGTCATTAGAAATCTCTAGTAGCACCCCTTGACCTTTCATTGCAGAAGCTGAATTGTCATTGGCTATTGCTATAAGATAGACCAGTAGTCTTGAAATGATCTTTTTCTGGATCTTTTTCATGTTTTTTTTTTCATTTCTAAATTTGAAACTTGGGCAGAAGAATTTTAACAAACTTGGTATAAGTGAGTTCCTGAATACTGATTAGCAGCAAAACTTGGCACAGTGGAGGATGGAGGTGTAAAGCTGCTACTGCAGCAGAAGCTTTCAGAACAGCAAGTGGGATAACTCCGGTAATCACAGACCAATTAGCAAGCTATTGATCCTGCCCAGAACAGTGGAAAGAACAGCTAAAAGTCTCAATTAATATTCAGTTGAGGAACAAATATACAGCCAGAGCTAGCCACCAGTGTTTGGGAAAAATTAGCGTATCGGTTCTGATTCGATATTTATGAAAACACATGCACTATAAATGCACACGCAAGAATTACAAGCCTTTTGGAAACATTGTTGACAATCCCAAGTCCCTTCCGTATTCCCTAACCCTCTGCAAGTGCAATTGTGGTTTCACATGGAATCGCCTACAGTAATGTGGGGGAAAAGTTCCCCCAAAGCTGAGTATTATCTGAAACTGTGCTATAGGACAGGGGTGCCCAAACCCTGGCCCTGGGGCCACTTGCGGCCCCCGAGGCTTCTCAATGCGGCCCTCAGGGAACCCCCAGTCTCCAATGAGCCTCTGGCCCTCCAGAGATTTGTTGGAGCTCACACTGGCCTGACGCAACTGCTCTCAGGGTGAGGGCGACTGACCTCTCGTGTGAGCTGTGGGATGAGGGCTCCCTCCACTGCTTGTTGTTTCACGTCTGTGATGCAGTAGCGGCAGCAAAGGAAAGGCCAGCCTTGCTTTGTGCAAGGCCTTTTATAGGCCTTGAACTATTGCAAGACCTTCATTCATTCATATAAGTTCATCTTTAATATATTCATTTCTGTAAACTTATTCAAATTTGAAATGTAAATTAATTCTTTTTCTCCCTGGCCCCCAACACAGTGTCAGAGAAATGATGTGGCCCTTCTGCCGAAAACCTTGGACACCCTTGCTATAGGAGATGTCATTTATGTCTCAATCAACCCATGATAAAGAGAGCTGTAGTGAAACGGCGCTAAGGGAAGTGGCTGTATAAAACATATTACTGTACTTAATACAGCACTTGGTCCTCATTAACATCCTGAGATGCTCAACCCCACGCGAGGAGTAATAGTGGGAGTCAGTGCTGACCTAATGGAACAAAATGCTAAGAATCTTGACTCAGAAGTGCATCCCATTTAGTGCAATAGGATTTACTTCTTGCCAGGTGTGTGTAGGATTGCAAGATTATTGCTGTTAAACTTGGGTATCTCCTGATTAGCAGCTGCTAACATTTTTTAGGGCAATAGTGTCCTAAATTCTGACAACTGAAACTAGAATCAACCCATGAGAGTTCTTGAAAATTGCTGAGAGCTCGGGGAATCAGGTACCAAAAAATTAGTTAATATTTCTTACTCTTTTTGTGCTTTTAAACCCTCTGCTTCCAAATACCATATTGGAAAACAGGAAGTTATTTTTACATTTCTCGTGGATGTTGTTAGGATACATGAATGAGTGTTGGCAAGCTTGTGCAGAAGATCATAATGCTTTATGTGAGGTTGAATTTGATTGCTGTGTTCTTATCTGTTTAGATTTTTTCCTCTCCATATAAAGCATTCGTTCAGATGCCGTCCTCCTTGCTTTTGATCTCTGAGCCACGCATTGCATGCTGTCTGTGCAATCGGAGGATGAATTAAATTTGTTAGTTAGGTAAGACAAGTTCATAGGTTGCAGCGATAGAAGCTTTTAAGTACATAGGGAAAACTACTGTCCTCTTTTGAAGGGAAAGCTTTCCTGCAGAGATGACGTGCGGACTATATGAAGCTCAAAAGTAATGCAGTTTCTCTTCTCTCTCTCTGTCACTCCATAATCTGCTCGGCTCCACTAAATTTTAAAGTACTGAAACCTCAGAAAATGTTGGAGCTGACATTTCTGTGACCCAGTCTTCCCTACGTTCCCCTCGAAGCAAACATTGCTGATTTCAATGTCTTTCCTAAGTAAGAAAATTTTTCATTATATGTAGCCCACGTTTCTCTTCCTGCCAGGGAAGCATTCAGGGTGGCTCACAGATATTTATAGATTTAGACCCGCCTTGTTGATCAAAATGATCTCCAGACAGCCTCACAACACCAACATAAAACAGCTCGGGAGCCCCTGAGCCGTAACATAGAGTCATGTTGGAGTGACATGTCTAAGTGGTAATGAAGGATGAAATAGCACTCCCTGAATTTCTGTCGCCAAAGCTTTCTGTTCTTCTAGGACTGCATTTATCCTGAGTTTGGACTGGGTTGCATAATCAACAAACCATGAGAACGTTGCTTCTGACCTTACTGGGCTTTTATACTCTCTACTTTTCTGTTCCCCTTACTGGGACCAGGTTGTTGGGGGACCCCCTACTGTCCCCAGATGGCATGGTGACCACCATCGCTGCCACAGGTTCTGAGGGTTCAGGGGGTCTGCCCGGCCCGTTGTGTCTTCTGATGGCCTGTTTGCTATTTGACCGTACTCTAAGTCAGTGGTTCCCAAATTGAGGCTTCACTCCCGGTTTGGCAGAAGTGGAGCACGATCGCTGCAATTTCACTTTTCAAGATGTGGGGAGCCTTACAGACACTTGCACAGGGCTTCGTGCACCCCAGGAAGGCTGCTGCAGGGACTGGTGAGTGCTTCACAGTCCCTGCAGCCCCTTGAGCGATGTGATCCTGGAGATCGCGTCGCTGCCACCTCCTGCCCCTGCAAGAACTTACTGCAGTTCAAACTGTCCCTGAGAGTTTGGGCCTTTATGATACAGATTTCAAACACCTTCTCAATATTTAGCTGGCCCTTATTATAACAAAAACAACAGAAACTGTCTAATCAAAGGGTGTGAATATGTGACTCGCACAACTTATTTGTGATCCTGCCATATCTACAGCACCCTTTTGAAGAAATTGTTGTCTGGTCTCGGGCTATCAGATGGGAATGATCTGATAAGATTTGAGATTCCTTTGGAGTAACCGCTACAAATTTATTACTTGTAGGGGAGCTCAATTTGCCACAGCGGCACAAAATATCCTTTTGTCGAGGATAATCTGCTGAACTGTCTGGGAGATTGTCTCAACCTGATGTAGTAGGCTTTGCAGAAATGCAGGCTGTGATTCCAGAGCTTCCTTGTTAATTACTATATTTAATCATTGAAATGACCTTTGGTTAAACAATAAATGGTGTAAAATGTAGACAATCTTTTATATAATCCGTCTTCTTCTTTTTTTTTTTCCTCTTGATGAAGCCAGTTCACTTAAAATTGGTCACGGGCCAGCCAGTCCATCAGGCCAACCCAAGAGATCTCCTTGCATGGTGGGTTAATGAGACTACCTTCTCCCTCAGGGGTGCTAAACCTGTTTCATATAGTGGGCTGAACAGCTGCAGGGGGCAGGAAGTGACGTCATCAAGCAGGTGATGACCAGAAATAAGCACTTTGTTCTCACACAGAAACTCATTAGCTGCAAATCTTCATCATATTCCCAATATATGGGAGAGCCCAATTATTACACAGGTTGCCCTTTCAGCAGTACCACTTCTGCTGTAGCTTCACTTTGTAGTTCAGCAGCTGAGAGGTGGGTCTCAGCTCTGGTTGGTTGGCAACCTTCAGTCTCGAAAGACTATGGTATAAGCCTACAGCACCCGATATTCCCAGGCGGTCTCCCATCCAAGTACTAACCAGGCCTGACCTTGCTTAGCTTCCGAGATCAGACGAGATCGCTCTGCTGGCGTGATAATTTCGGCTCTCCCAGCGCCTCGACAGCATCTCCCTTTCTCACACCTCTTGATCTGCCCCTTCCTCTGTAGTGTTCCTTGCTATCTGAGACCTCCATTCATCTCGCCCTCTATGGGCTTCAGCAAAAGCAGTGCTGCTGAAAGGGTGGCTATGGGAGAGCCTAATTATAATGGGGGGGGGGTCAAATAAAGAGCTTTATTGGGGAGGTGCATCTGGCCTGAGGGGCTTTGTTTGACACCCCTGTTCTGTCTGGTTCTATTCCCCTGCTGCTCCTTCTCCACTCCTTGGCTTCTCAAAAGCGGGGAATGATGTGAAAGAAGAAGTGGAAAGTGAAAGGCTAGGCGTCTTCAGCACCCTAGCCCAGCATGCTTGTCTTCTCTATGTTTCTTCTTCCACTCTATTCTCCTCATTCCTTTTGAAGCTATGGAGGTGGAGCAGCAGTGGAGGTGGTTGGTATATTGCCAGGAAAGAGGGAGGCATTTGCCACGCTGGCTTGGGCACCAGGAAGTGTTGGACCAGCCCTGAGTGTCTCCTAGCTGAGGCAGCAAAATACATTCCCTGGTTCTTAGAAGCATTAATGCTCTTCTGTAGAATCCTCCCGTGTAAAAAATGTCAAGGCCTTTGAGCAGTCCCCAAGGCAATAAGAGTCCTGGTTGTCACCCGCAGAGGCTATCTTTGCGTGGCCCCTTCAAATGTCCTCTGCTCCTGGCAACAGGTTTCACGAGTCAGCAATCAGAAGGAAACACACAAAAAACCTGTTGCCCAGCATTTCAATTACAATTTCCACTGAGCTGGAAAGATTTCCAAATGAAAGCCCATTCAATTTGGTAGCAGAAGGAGAGAGATGAAACCTCTGTATTTACAGGCTGAAAACCCCTGGCATTAATTTAGAGAATAGCACTAACGGTCTTGCTGGTTCTTTTTGAAGTATAGAGTCCAATCCGATCCATGCCTACTCAGAAGTAAATCACATTGTAGTCAATGGGATTTACTCCTAGGAGAGTGTGTCTAGGATTGGGCTCTTAGACATTTTTTTTGCATAATTGCAGTGTGACTGCAATTAAAATATCTCTAGACCTGGAACGAAGGGAGTAGAGCAGGAGTGTTAAAAATGAGGCCTATGTATTGGATGCAGTCCCCAGAAGCTCTTAATTCGGCCCTTGGGCTCTCCCAGCACCGCCATCAGCTTCTCTCAGCTGCTGAGCTGTCACTGTTTGTAAGGGCTGCCCATGTGACAATTGGGCTCTCCCGTATCTTGAAAATATGGTCAAGGCTGGCGTATTTTCTTTCCTGTCAATTGCAACTCATGAGTTCCGGAGAAAAAAGTGTGGTTTTTTTTTTTTTTTGGACTCTCAGTTAAGCACACAAAAGATCTCATGTCTGAACTTCATTCTCTTCAGCTCTGTTCTCAGGAAGAAACTTCCTTTGGGTGCCTCCCCTCCCCAACTTTCATCAGACTTCCAAATGAGTCTCTCCATAAGTCTTCTCGCTCCTCCCTGCCACCGAACCTTAACTCGGTGTGTCAGCTTTTCTGCTTCTCGCACTTTGGGATTTTATTTTGGGCCTTTTCGAGATATTTATAAATCTGTTGACTCCAGACTGACAGATTTACCTTGCAAAACCTCACCAAGTCAGGAGTTGAGTTATAAGTTGCAATGTAACTTTAAAGAGTAGGAGAGAATGGGAGAAGAGTTGAAACAGAAAGAAAAATCCCATCACAGGTATTGGGGCCTTGAGTATACTTTTATCTCTGTGGTTACTTTTCTCTAAACCAGCCATTTTCAACCTTTTTCAGCTCACGGCACATTGTCAAGGTACACTCCCATTTTTTTACTTACATTAAATTACTATATTACGATTAATTTTTAATTAATATAATTAATACAATTAAATCATTACATGGCAAAGGGCACAATCCTAACCAAGTCTACTCAGAAGTAAGTCCTATTTGGTTCAGTGGGGCTTACTCACAGGAAAGTGTGGTTAGGATTGCAGCCAAAGACTTGGGGCAGAATGTGCCTGTGCGACTGACTATAATGGGACTTACTTCTGAGTAGGCACGCCTAGTATTGGGCTTTTGGTTGCACTCTTTTTTCTCAAATACAGGAACAGGCAATTAGCATTTCTCTCTTCTCCTCTCGCCCACCCTCTCCCACAGGGACATTCCCCCCCCATCTCATAATTGCGTTTAGCACCTCTCCTACTGTCCCTCCCCTCACTGGTCCACACCTTCCAAATCACGTGCCTCACATTCTCCCCCCCCCCCATTGCCTGCTCCTGTATTTCAGAAAAAATTATGACCAAAAGCCCAATCCTAGGCATGTCTACTCAGAAGTAAGTCCCATTATAGTCAATGGAGCTTACTCCCAAGAAAGTGGGGCTAGAAGAGGAACCTGAGCCCAGCCCAGCTCAGGTGTGTCTACTCAGAAGTAAGTCCCATTATAGTCAATGGGGCTTACTCCCAGGAAAGTGTGGATAGGATTGTGGCCCAACACCCCTCCTCTGAAAGGCAAAGGCAAGGCAGGGAGGGTCGCTTGGGGGAGCTGCAGGCAACTGTGGCAAGGAGAAGGGTCTTTCCTGGACCCTCAGCCAGCCCATTTTTAGGCTGGTGGACGCAGCAGCTGGCTTCCTACCTGCTTGCCTGCCCCAGGCTCCCTCCTTCGCACTCCACCCAGACCTCCTGTAGGCTTTTCTGGTTGACCAATCAGCACGCAAGGCAGACAAGGGACTTGATACCCAATCCTAGGCGTGTCTACTCAGAAGTAAGCCCCATAATAGGGTTGCAGCCTTCCTCTTGCTCACAGCAGGAGATGCAAAGCAGCCGTGGCTGCTCCTTTTTAGCTGCTGCTGCGTGAGGGTCAGAGCAGCCACTTCTCCCACCCACAGCTGCTGCTGCCTCCTCTGGCCCAGCGGCAAACCTGAGGCTGCCTCGTGGCACACTAGTGTGCCGCGGCACAGCAGTTGAAAAACGCTGCTCTAAACCTTGAAGGTATCTTCTCTTGGACATTTAAGATGGAACTGAGATAGAACCTGGCTTCAGGATACACTTTAATAATGATTACTTCGGAAAGGGCCAAGATTAAAGAACTAATCAAAAATTGAGGGTGGGGAATAGGTAGTCACCCATTCTGTAGCCCCCCCCCCCAGAAGTGGACATTTGTTTATATTCAGGCACTCAGGCCTGCTTGCCCTATGACTGCTCTGCCGTCTTGCGGCTGAGTTCATTTGGCAGTCGTTTTCTGTAACTCAGGGCACAATCCTAGCTAGGTCAACTCAGAAGTAAGTCCTGTTTTGTTTGATGGGGTTTACTCTCAAGGAAAGTGTGGTTAGGATTGCATCCTCACATATATTACTTTATATGGTGTTTCTTTATACTTTGCATTAAATCTCATTGTCACTGAGCTGAATTGCCTGGGGACGACATGCTTCCTGTACAGGCTTCTATTAAGTCATAGTATTGGAAGGTTCATTTCTATTTAGTTAAGCGTATAGTGGATTATGTCTGGTGACTGTATATTTTGGCTTAGGAATATTAAATGTATAGGAATTGATAGATGAGTGGCTGTATTGCAGGCTTCCTAAAGATAGCAGCCTCTGAGGGGTTTAATATAACAGCATGATGCTGTCCACAGGTATAGTATCTGTTTGGGATATTAGTGTGAGATTCAGGACAAAGTAAATCACAGTATGGTTATGCAGATGTTGAATTGGCTGCTTGAAGGGTCCTTCAGGCCTTGCCTTGAAGACATTGTATGATCTGGTGAGGTACCATATTGCATGCTGATTTTAGAAGCAGGCTACCTTAGAATGCCAGATGCAAGGGAAGGCACCAGGATGCAGGTCTCTTGTGGCCCACTTTCTGTGATACAGAAAGCTGGACTAGATGGGCCTTTGGCTGATCCAGCAGGGCTCTTTGTATGTTTTTATGGATCCCAGTTTCAACTAACCACATGCTGAAGGTGTTCTGTGATTGCCTCCCCATGAAGCTTCTCCTATCTTGAAACTTGGGCCCACCATACACAAACAGCAGATCACATGGTTTGGGATTATTATTTTTTTTAGTTTGGAGCACAGTTGAATAATATTTACATGATAAACATTTTATTAAATTGCAAATGGTACAGATGCTAATAGAGGTCACTCCAAAGAAGTGATTGGTCAAAGATTCAAAAGCAAGCAATTTGTCCCACATGTTCCCCGGAAATGAACGCACACTTTATATAATTCACACATGTATTGTATATGGTGTACACAGAAGCAGTCTTGACCCAGTTGCTTGACCCAATTAGTTTATTAGACAATGGCTAAGATCAAGCACTTGAAATATTTCACTTTGGTGTCTATACACCTCTGACATTGACCAAGAGGTCTGCAGACATCCACCAGTGTGTGTGCTGGGATGGTTCCATGCATCTCTTCAATTGCTCCCCTGAGAGTTGTTTGAGTGTTTCAGTAGCCATTCTTGACCATGCAAGGGGTGTGCCTGCACCCTTACCTGTGTGATTGCCTATCTAGATTATTTTCTGGGAACCAGGCCATGAGAAACATGGTTTCTCATCTGCACTGGTTTATCATAGATCACGAGGGAGGGTTCACCAACCTCACTGCCTCCGTTCTTGGAACACCTGAGCGTTGTGTTGGATATGACCAAGTTGAAATGTGTACGTTTTTTGAGATATCCTGTATAATTAACTTATTGAAGTAGCTGAAGGAAGATTGGGCTAATGGCTTTAATAGTTCAATAGAACCTCTAAATAACACCCCTCTGTGCCCAAGATTCCTTGAGAACTCCTTCCCGCCTGACGGTCAGGTTTTGGAGCTGATGAGTGGCAGGTCTCCAGAGACCAGAATCAGTTCATCAGTCTGATTACTGCAAAATTAAGTGTGCAAAATTAGTGAGAGGGAAGAGGGACTTGAAGATATCCAAATTAACAGGACAAGGATCTGCAAGGAAGGACAGAAAATTCACTGGGCAAGCGTTTGGTAAGAAGAACACAGTTACATACTTATGAAATTACAATCATTTGGGCAAGGCATTGACAGGAGTGGGAGACTCCCCAATTGCCAAGTGAAGTCAGGAAGATCCTGCAGAGTTGCGCAAGCTGGAAAAGTTCCACATTTGATAATGTTACCCTGCAGATGCCCAATCTCATCTGATCTCGGAAGCTAAGCAGGGTCAGGCCTGGTTAGTACTTGGATGGGAGACTGCCTGGGAATACTGGGTGCTGTAGGCTTATACCATAGTCTTTCGAGACAGAAGGTTGCCAACCAGAACTAGTTGACTCGGGTTCCAATGCTGCCTCCTCCTCCTCCTGGCTTCCCATTGGATCAGATTGATTTCTGAGACTTTGGCTCTTTAATTCATTTAGTGTCTACCTGCATAAACTCTTCCAGCATTTTCTGTATGTGCTTGTATGTTTGTTCTGACGGCAGTTTGTGTGCGGCAGTTTCTTGGTTGCCTAGAGCCATGGCACAATAGGGGCCCTTTCACCTCCAGGCATACTCTCAACTGTCCTAGGGCTTTGTCTCCCTATGTTCAGCAGCCATCTCTCCCTTCGAATCTGTGAACTTCCACCTGTGTTTCCATGGATACTCCTCTCATTGAATGTGTGACCCTTTTTCTTGCTGCTTGCCTGTTCTCTCCCCCCCCCCGCCCCCAGAGCTGGGTGCTCCACTTTTGGCTGCACTTCCTTGGCTCATTACCGTTTTACTGGGACCAGTTAACATCAACTGGTTCAGTATTCAAGCAGAAGCCTCAACCATCCTTCTTGCCATAAAAGGCTTCCAGCTCCAGATCAACCCCACAGTTTGAGCGTTGCTTGCAATGTGTTTATGGAGACCAGCAGGCTTTTCATTGGAAATGCCATATTTTGCATTTTGCTTTCCTAAAATGAGATCCTTGCTGGGAAAAACCGAAAGCATGCTGCCAAGCACCAGTGGCCGTTCAGCTCTCTGTTTTGTCTCTGTTCCTGTGCCTAAGTAGACAGTATGTGCTTGCCAGTAAGTTGTTCTCATGACAAGATAGAGCAATCTATTTCATACTCTGGGTCAGGACCCACTCAGTGGGCCATGACCCCAATTTCTGGTGGGTTCCGCAGAGCCTCCAATGAAAACATGGCTGATGGAAAGATCAGATAACTACATTGCCTCAAACCTTGAGCGTATTCAACTATCAGATAGCTGCTCACTGTAAAGAGCTGAGCTCCTTCAGTTTGCAAGAGAGCTGCTAATTGCCCTGCAAACAGCTGAGCTCCTGCAGTTTGCAAGCTTGCATCAATATGTGAAAATCAATGTTTGAGGATCTTCTGGTGTGTTCTTCCCCCCCCCCCCCAGGTCAGTCAACGAGAGGTCGTGGGGGCAGGTGAAGTCTGGATCACATAACTAAGCCCTTTAAGCCTTGAGGATATTCATTAGGGCTGCCTTGTTATAAGAAATGGAGCATTTTTTTTTTTTTGCGCAAATAAATAAATAAATAAATAAATAAATAAATAAAGGTGATCTAGCAAGAAATAATATTTTTAAGTCTTGTAAAGCTAGGTGGGTCCCGGTAGGGTGTCATTTTTAAAAAGTGGTTCCTGGTGCTCCAAGGCTTGAGAACCACTGAGATAGTGAAAAGGTCACCAGATTGTCTGTTATGATCTTTTGCAAGCCCAACCCTTCCCCTCCATATTGGAAAATACCATGGAAGTGGCCCTCCGATCTTCCCAAATTGGTAAACTTTAAAACTGCCAGTAGAATGGAGATTTGGCATGGAGTTTTACACGTGGCTTTTCAGAGCGCTCCTTTCTGCTCTGGTTTCCAATTGTCTGAGCACCCCTTCCCCCCCTCCCTGCTTTATTGTCCAAAGAAGGACACTTGCAGAGGTTTTTTTTCCCCCCTAGCAGTTCATTTGTGTTTCAGTTTGGGGATCATAGCTTGCTTTCCCTCTGCCCCCTTCCTCATTCAGTCACCCACCCTCCTGTGTTCACAGCAAAATTTTCCTCCTTGGGCTCTGGTACTGTGCTGATAAATGTCCTGGATGGCATGATGGGATTAGCATACAGCTGGGTTAATAGAGGACACTTTGAGCCACTGCAATGCAGGTAGACTGGAGCATGCTCAGTTGCGCCACTCCACTCCTTTGCCAGTAAGAACACAGCTCTTGCATGTTTGACTGACAGCCCCGAGCCCTGAGATAGTTGCCTTTGCCTGGCCTGTCTTCAGCAGCGATTGGCTCTAGAGGACGCCCATCAGCTGCCTTAGCCTTCATGTTGCTGGGCCTCTAATTTGTCAGAGCTGCTCTGGGGGGTTTCCTAGACTGGAGCCAGATTCTCGCTTCCTGGTGAAAGAGATAGAGAGAGAGAAACAGGCAGCAAGGTCCAGGGATTTCTCTTTCATCCTCTCATTGCATGCTAGCATCTGGGGAAGGCGTGGAAGTGCTGTGCTGCTGTGATTACTCTGCCTTAGACCTCCGCAGAGCCTACAAAGGACAGCCCAGAGATGATCCCCTGGCAAAGGCATCTGGTGGTGAATCATCCTGTTGAGATGACCCTTTTGCATGAGAATAATCCTGCCTGTCAAATGATCGATCCCACCTCCTGCTTGGACATTGCCCAGCCCATGCAATGGCTGGGGGGAATTTATTCCATGCACAAAGATTGCAGGAAAAGGATGCACTCATTTCCACTCATAAGAACATAACAACAGCCCAACTGGATCAGGCCATAGGCCCATCTTGTCCAGCTTACTGTATCTCACAGCAGCCCACCAAATGCCCCAGGGAGCACACCAGATAACAAGAGACCTGCATCCTGGTGCCCTCCCTTGCATCTGGCATTCTGACATAGCCCATTTCTAAAATCAGGAGGTTGCGCATACGCATCATGGCTTGTACCCCGTAATGGATTTTTCCTTCAAAAACTTGTCCAATCCCCTTTTAAAGGTGCCCAGGCCAGTCGCCATCACCACATCCTGTGGCAAGGAGTTCTACAGACCAACCACACGCTGCGTAAAGAAATATTTTCTTTTGTCTGTTTTAACTCTCCCAACACTCAATTTTAGTGGATGCCCCCTGGTTCTGGTGTTATGTGAGAGTGTAAAGAGCATCTCCCTATCCACTCTGTCCATCCCCTGCATAATTTTGTATGTCTCAATCATGTCCCCCCTCAGGCGTCTCTTTTCTAGGCTGAAGAGGCCCAAACGCCGTAGCCTTTCCTCATAAGGAAGGTGCCCCAGCCGGAGGCAGAGGAAAAAATAATCACAAGGCTTATTTCCACCAGTGGTATTGCTGGGGGTGGGTGGGGAATGCGGGCTGCACTAGGTGACAGTGACGTTGCATGGGGGGTGTGTGACACCACTACTTGCCAAAACTTTTAAAATCTTGGTGTTTTTGAATAATACCATCATGTTATATATCAATCGATGTGTAACTTCATGCAGAATGCAATGAAACAAACCGCATTGAAATATCACTATTCTATCAAAAGCTATAGCCAGAAAACCAGCGGAGCTGGGCAATGGTATCACCATGCTCATCGCCTGGAGCGTTGCCCTGCCCCCTGCATGGGAGGAGGTCCATGACAGGGGTGACGTGCTAATCAAGTTATGGGCCAAGGATAAGAACATAAGAAGAGCCCTGTCAATCAGGCCAAAGGCCTGTCTAGTCCAGCTTCCTATGTCTCGCAGGGGCCCACCAAATACCTTAGGGGGCACACAAGACAGCAAGAGACCTGCATTCTGTTGCCGCTCCCTTGCCGCTCCCTTGCTCCCTTCTTTACTCAGCGTGTATTCGGTCTGTGGAACTCCTTGCCACAGGATGTGGTGACGGCGTCTAGCCTAGGTGCCTTTAAAAGGGGATTGGACAAGTTTCTGGAGGAAAAATCCATTATGGGTTACAAGCCATGATGTGTATGCGCAACCTTCTGATTTTAGAAATGGGTTATGTCAGAATGCCAGATGCAAGGGAGGGCACCAGGATGAGGTCTCTTGTTATCTGGTGTGCTCCCTGGGGCATTTGGTGGGCTGCTGTGAGATACAGGAAGCTGGACTAGATGGGCCTATGGCCTGATCCAGTGGGGCTGTTCTTATGTGGCATTCTGAGGTAGCCTACTTCTAAAACCAGGAGCTTGCATAAATTCTGTAACCTGTGATGGCCCTTTCTTACCATCCAATCTTCATAAATCCATCCAATCTCCTTTTAAAGGCATCTACGTCAGGTGCCGTCATTGCATCTTGTGTTAATGAGTTCCACAGATCACACACCGGGTAGGATCTGATGCAAGAAGAAGGCAGCTGCATGCATTCATATATTTACGAGAATTCTGGCCCCCAGGATTGAATACAAAATGGAAAGGAGCAGAGAACTGGTGCCAAGTGTTCCTGAGCGAGTGTTGAGAGCCTTTCTTTGATGGAAGTAATGCTCACTCTCCAAGCTGTAGGCACATGGCCTGTGCTGTGGAATCTGGTTTCCGTGCTTCACGCTGCTTGCCTAAATAGCGGCTCTATAGATATTCTGCTGCCTGAGGTGGTAGAAGTCATTGACCTGATGGGGAGAGGTTCAAGCTTGGGTGTGTAGTGCAGGCACCCCTGACCCTAGTGTGATGTCTCAGTGTACGACCTCACACACTGTTGGCACAAACCAGCTGACCTCAAGTTGTTTTCTAGCAGTGTAGAGTCTGATTCTGGCCGCTGGCCAGGAAGGTGAAATTCCATGCAGGTCAAGGCAGGTTAAAATAGTAGCGATAAAAAATGTTGCATTAAAGAGTTAAGAAAACACCATAGCAAGAGCGAAAAGGTAAGGAATTGCAGGCAGGCAAAGGAACGTTTTGTGCGGATGAACTGGGGGACATGGAGGTTAAAAGGCAAGTTGAAAATAAATTGAACACTAGCAAAGCTTGCTGGGTGCCGCACCTCCCCGAAGCACTCATGGAATTAACTACAAGGTCATCTAGTCCAACCCCCTGCCTTTAGCAGGAAATTCTCTTAGAGCATCTCCAGCAGGTGCATGTGAAACCTCTGCTTGAAGATCTCCAGTCCCTCAGCAGTCACACTCGTCCAGGTTTTTGGTCCTCATACCCACATCTAACCGGGCAGGCAGATGAGCCCAATTGCTGATGCTCCTGATGATGGACCAGGGCAAATGCATCAAATGGTGTGCATGAATGTTTTTTTTTCTAACTTGTGGGGATTTACTAGGCTTTATTTGTGTATGTGTGATCTGAGCCCTTTACATGCCTGTTCTTGGGAATCAGGTGAACCTCACCATCCAATGAGCTTGTCAAAATCAAGTTCTTGGTCTTTGGGTCAGAAGGGCAGACCACAGCAGCATTGGGGCAAGCATGGCTACCGCCTCTAAATCATTCTCCAGTCTCTTTAGGATGCTGAGGTATCACAGGAGCCTCTGAGGGGAGAAGGTTGAAACAGCTGAAGAAATAAGGGGAAATCAAGACTGCTCACCACAGCCTACATTTCTTGTTACTAGATATTGAATGCAGTGGTGTCTCTAGTGTGGTGTGGTCACATCACCAAATGACGCACACGGGGGTGTGTGTGTGTGACACCACTACTTGCCAAAAATTTTTAAAATCTTGGTATTTTCAAATAATGCCATCAAGTTATATATCGCTCAATGTGTAATTTCTCGCAGAATGCAATAAAAAAACACATTGAAATATCTCTATTCTATCAAACGTTATAGCCAAAAAACCAGTGTGTGTGGGGCAATGGTGCATCGCAATGCCCACCACCCAGGGCGTTGCCTGCCCACTGCATGGGAGGAGGTGCATCATGGGGGTGGCACTCTGGCCTCCCAAACCGGGTGACACATACCCTAGTGACGCCACTGATTGAACTTGGGTGTTTTGCAGCCTATGTCCTTGAAACAAGCCCTTGAAACAATCTTGCTATGCATTGTGGGCAATTCCACAGAACTGCCTACTTTTCCTGATCATTCCCTTCCTTCAGTCTCGGAAGACTCTGGTATCGTGCTCTGAATGGTGGTTCAGGAACAGAGTGTCCTCTCCAGTGCACGAAGCCTGGGTAAAGTAGGTATGGAGGATAGGCTGTTACCCAGGCAGCAAATCCCCCCTCTCCACGTCGCTGAAATGGTCCAGTGGAAAGGCAGAAGCCAATACGGTTGGTTCCAGCGGCGTCGCAAGAGTTGCCAGAATGTGACTGTGTTCAGCCACGAACTGCCTCAGGGACTCAGCGGATTTTGCCTCGAGGTTGACTCCTGAAGCCTTTTCCAGAACTGGATGTAGCCACAAGGCAGTGGAGGTTTGGGATCACAGTTTTCCTTCTCTCAGATGAGCTGCCTTCCCAGGCTCAGGAGTCCCATCTACCGGGTGGCTGTTTAGTCGCCTCTTACGACAAGTACAGCCAAACTGAGCGACTATTCTTATCCCCACTTGATTAGCAATAATGGTATTCTTTCCGCTTGATCACAGAGGAGCATTGAGCCTTAAATCAATACTTGGGGAAAGCCTAATGGGCGATATCCCATTCAGTAATAATGAGCTCAGCAGAACTTCAAAATGACAGAACCCCTCAGGGCTGGAAAGAGGTCATTTGTTTGTAACTGACTTCGGGCATCCAAGGAGCAAAGACTGTTGTGCTAAACTGGAAGGCGTGCATAGCAGAGGGCATGGTCACTGCAAATAAGGCATATCAACTATCTTTTGTGCTAAGTTTCTATTTCGGGCTATGTCACCCATGCTAATCATACCGGAACCTCAGTCTGCAATTTGGGTGAGCGATAGCACAGATATTGCCCAAAATTTGGAGGGGGGGGGGGAGGGTTGTCAGCTCTCCAAGATTGACCTGGAGTTTCCAGGAACCAGCCTCAATCTTCAGGTGACTTGAAAACAGTCCTGGAGATTTTATCAGGGTTTCCAGGAATGTTCAACCCTATATTATATTGGGGGTGGGGGTGGGACTCAGGAATAGCTTCAGCCACAGTGGGCAAGCCTGCCAAGACTGGAGTTCTTAATTTATCACTGGAAGGAGTTGGCGCTGATGCTCTTGTATGTCACTTGAAGTTATAACTCACCTGATTTAAAATGGTTTTACCTACTTGTAGATCCTGGCTTGTTTGCAAACTGTGGCTAGACCAAGCCAGGATTTGCTGGGTTCAGACATTGGAGCAAACCTCAGTTTGTTCTAAATCAGGAACTTCCTTCTTTCCTGTGGCAAGGGGGAGGAGTGAAGATGCAAAGTCTGAGACTCATGAATGTTTCACTGAACCCTGATTAAGCATATGGTGTCATGTGATGTATGACCCAGGCCTGCAGTGACACAGCTGAGTGGTGAGTAGCTGGGACGTATGCAGCAAAAGATGCACTGCGTACTATATCCCTATGCTGGGAAAGTGCTACTCCAAAATGGTTTGTTATATTTACTCACTCGCATACCCAGAATGTAGCAATCTATGTGCATAATGAAAGTGGAGAAACCTCATGCTAACACTGCCCCTGGTTCATTTGAACGAGGCAACCTGCATTAGCCCCACTTTCATCCACATATTTCATGTGTGGGTTCAACCTGGGGTGCGTTTTCCTTGCAATGGGCGGATGTATTGGATGGGGCCGTTTGAGACATGCAAAAAAATCCCTCTGGACCTGAGCCACTGCTGGATTTCACTCTTGACAAAGATTCAGAGGATTTAGTTGAACAAAAGGAGACTGACAGAATGCAGAACTTGACCTGATCTCATTTGCAAAGAGCAAATAAGAACACTAATCAATGAATGGAACAAGTAACTGGGGAGCTTCGGATTTGAAAGCTATCACTAAGCAAATGGATTTGGGCAAAATATTTAGATAGCGAAATGCGATAGCTCCTGGAGCTGTTTGCATGAAAGATTCCTAAATTAAGAGTAACTGTCACCTAGACAGAGGTCTTGACTCTCGGGGAGAAAATCCCAGGCCTGGAAGGAATGAGCACTGTGACAGTAGTTGCAAGGGAGTGTATGGCATTGGAGCCACAATGATAGAGAATGGCAGTGTCCTGGGCCCTTGGCCAGTGGCTGGGTTGGGGCCCCTGGTGTGTGGGGGCAGACATCACTCACTGTCCCCCACCTCTTCTCCCTCCTGCTTATCTGTTGGGGGCCAGAGCAGGGTGGGAGAAAGACATGCTCACTGCTGCCAGTCACTGGGTACCTGATCACCCACTGCATCCCCACCACTGCTACTTTACCAGGGTTCGGACTGGGGTGAAAGTACAGCACTGGCAATCTGACCAGTTGGCAGGCAGCTGGGCAGTGGTACCCTACACACCCTTTCCAGGCAAGCAACTCCTCCTCCCTTCCTGCCCAAGAGGCCAATCAAGCCCTTCTCTGTGGCAGCCTCCCAGGCACCATTTGACTTGGGGATGTGGGAGAAAGAAGGAGCTACCTGAGCTGGACACAGAGGCGTCGCCCAGTGCGAGAGCTCGTTGTGCCAGCCACATGATGGAGTTCCTCCTTTACCGGACCATACAGAATAGATTACAGTATAATATGCACAGCCTAAATGCAGTGGCGGCATCACTATGGTTGGCAACCCAGTCTCGAAAGACTATGGTATAAGCCTACAGCACCTGGTATTCCCAGGCGGTCTCCCATCCAAGTACTAACCAGGCCTGACCCTGCTTAGCTTCCGAGATCAGATGAGGTCGGGCATGTGCAGGGTAACAGTTTGGTGTCACCCCCATTAACCT
Organism: Tiliqua scincoides; assembly: GCF_035046505.1. Lineage (NCBI taxonomy): Eukaryota > Metazoa > Chordata > Lepidosauria > Squamata > Scincidae > Tiliqua > Tiliqua scincoides. The sequence continues at coordinate 12,984,730 of NC_089831.1, forward strand.
TAATTATTTATATTGTTTTTAATATACAGGGTGACCCCAAAAAAACCCAGAACCCATAAAATTTTTATTAAATCCTACAAAGGTCCGGTAAACTTCAAAATGTCTTTTCCTTGGTTGACCAAGACATATTGGGGAAGATTATTGTTCCAATATTTCATGCACAAAGTCGACTTGTATACCCTGAAAGAAAAAAGAAGACAAATTAAAATTAACAGTTTTATTCAAAGATTTGTGGGTTCTGCTTTTTTTGGGTCACCCTGTATAACAGTACAGGTCACCCAACTAATCAGTAACCCAGCAAAAAACCAGTAGCCAACTTGATGGCACTCACACAGCTGAATAAGAGTTCTAGTATTAACTCTGATACATGGACATGAGAGCTGACTCATACTAACATCTTATTGGTTCCCTGCTGTGTCGTGACAACACCTCATTGGCTCTCAGAACAATCAGTCTCATTGGTCAGTTTTGAGTTAAAGAAATTTACTCTTTGTTACATAAGGCAGTTGTGTTTTCTTTTTATGGTTAATTGGCCACAACCTTTGACAGCATGCAGATAATTCAGCATCGTTTTTGTTTCATTGCTTTCTACATGAAATTCAATGATATAGAACATGATGTTATTCATAATTACAAACTTTCCAAAAGGTTTCCAATATTTTGGCCACTCGTGGTGTCACCCGATGAGATCCGCATCCCCCTAGTAATGCCACTGGCTGGATACCTGATGCTTCCATCTCCATTGTTCCTTTTCAGGTTGGGATCTTGTTGGGGACAGGCAATCCACCTGAAGCCCTGGAGAGCCCTGGACAAGCTGCAACCCAAAGGAGATGTAGGCAGGCTCCTGTTTCTGAATTGCTATAGTGTTTCTACCCCCAACCTTTGTCCCCCCAAAAAGTTGCCTTACTGTTGTGCCCTACTGTGGGAAAAGTTTTTTTTTTCCTTTTTGACCCCATGTTTGCCTGGCCCGCAGGTGTACACATTTTGTCCTTGTTGCATATATGCAACATAGGGCTGAAAAGTCTTAAAAGGTGATATAGAAATAAATAAGTTGATAATACCTGTCGCCATACACTATCTACAGGTGTGGACCTCACCGGCCACAGGTGTCTCTGAGCAGCATGCAGTGTTTACAAAAGCCTAGGGCCTACTTATGCAGAGACCATTTTGCAAATTGCTGCCCAGTGCCTCTGGACGGTTGACCCAGAACATCTTTCCTCTTCACATGACTTCTCTCTGTAGTGTACCATTTAACCATGGTATTGATTTTTCAAAAAAAGCCGTTAGCGGACCACTGAGACCGATTAGCTCCGGTGGCAGTGTTTAGTACTAAAGATTTAAAAACCATCGTCCAGAAAAAACTTTTTTTAGCGAGGAAAAAAACAACACATTGAAGCACAATACAAAACATGAATACAAACGGAACAGAAAAAAGCTTGCTAATCCCCTCAGACCTCCCCATTTCCATCTTCCCCTCCCTCCCTCCATATTTCAGCTCCACATACTTCAGCACTTCGAATGTTCATGATGATTCCGAAGCTTCACATCAACTCGGCTAATGTCACTGGAGGTGCCTTTCTCACGCTATTGATTTGTACACTGCCTGTGTGGTTTGGTTGTAATGTTTTTATTTATTTATTTTGTTTTTTTTAGCTGCTATGTATATTTTAATTACATTATCAGCTTAAGATCTCTCTCTCCCTCTTAAAAACCAAAATATGCACTAATGCAGCCGTGCGTCGCTTAACAACCATCTGCTTATCAATGGACTGCATAGAGGACAGTGGTCAAAGCACAGCAAGGATGCTCTTAATGAGGCAGGCAGGTCTCCCATAGCCTGCAGCAGAGTGTCTGCTTTCACAGCAAAGAGGCTCTTGATGTAAAGAGGCAATTGGTCTCCAGTAGCCTGTGCAATCAGCTAATGTCTGGCAGGGGGTGTCTGTTTACACAACAAAGCACTGCATTTGGCTGAATGTTCACTTAATTACCTAATCTCATAACAACGGGTATAAGAGATCCTATCCGTGACATTAAATGGCACACACTTGTAATTGTCACCTTGTAATTGTCATCTTGTAATTGTCAAGATGAAGTGGCATCTTTATGACCACTGCCTTAAAGCGCATGATTTTTAAGAACCTGAATGACATCTGAGATCTATGTGTGACTTTTTGGTGATCTGGGGCCATATTGGTAGTAGAGGTTAACTCATTCATTGACTCATTTTATTTTGATGCACCTGTTGCTTGCAGTAAGTGCGTAGCTGCTGTTTCACTGCTTCCAATGATCCATGTTGCAATTGCATCCTTTCTGTCCTTTACCATATGTGCTCATCTTGGGAAACTGGGCTGATACACGGTCATGATTTGGGTTCCATCAGCTTCCCACATCCTGCAGTTCAAGTAAGAGGCTTGGATGAGATTTACCCAGTTGAGTTCGTGGTCACAATGTCCCAGCTATTCTTCTTGTCCTGATGATTTCTGGAGCTGAACTTGCACCTCTGTGCAAAATTTAATCCAGAAAAGGGAGAGTGAATTCAGGGCAGGGAAAGGGGAGAGTGAGATCGGGGCAGGCTCATCCAAGAAGTCAACTGAAACTGTTGCCTCAGGCCGCATCTTGGTGGGGCACCCATCTCTGTAGGCCTACTTGCTTCCATTCCTCCTCCTCCTGCTCCCTGGATTGGAGAAGGAAGAGGGGGACAGGGAGAAAAAAGAAATGCTAAACTAGAGCATTGGAAAGAGGGAGGAGCAAAGGCTAGCATACCGCCACAGGTGTCAGGTGGTCTTGGGTTGACCCTGGGTGAGGTCACCAAGGAGATCACCACTTGAAGGACAGATGGTTGTGGATGACACTGTAGCCTTATAGAAGCAACAGAATCTAATAGTTTAAAATAATGCACAACCAAAGAGCTAGAATGTGTTCTCGGTTGCGTAATATCCTGTGGCTCTGGCAAGATACCTGCTTGGGGGAAAGAACGACTCTTTGGAAGGTTGTGGAATTTTTCAATTCTGATCCCTGCGCTATTTTTTCAGTGTTGCAAGCAGAGAAGGGACAGCTTTTCCTGCATGCACAAGCTTGCACAGAATCCTATATCTCAGTGATTTTCAGTGTTTTTCATCGCACGGCACACTGACCTCTCTATGGTCACTGCTTTTTGTGACGTCACTTCTGTCTTCTGGGAGACTCTTCCGGGTTCTGTGGCTCTGCTTATAGGTCAACTGTCTGTAGTAACAGATTGCCTGTCCCTCTTTCTCTGCCAGCCTCCGGACTGTTTGCGGCCACCAATGTGTTGTGGCACACCGGTTGAAAATCTCTGTTCCGTCTAGTTGTTGCAGGTGAGACAGGTCATGTTTACATTGCAGAATCCTCTAATTAGCACTGACTGCCAAGGGAGAGGATTCTGCTGGCTTTGCAAATCCTAGGAAAACGGCCCAGGCTAATGTGGCAGAGAGCCACGGCTATATTATTTTTCTGGCATGGATATATATAATGCTCTAGGGATGGCTTGGGGATTTGGTTGCACCTGCATCCTGAATTTCTAAAAGCAGAATGTTGTGCTACAAAGCAAATTTGGGGGTCTCAGTCTTGTGCTTGCCTTGTGTAACTAATCCCAAAGGGGGACCATTTTCGGAGGAGAATCAATCAAAAGGAGAGGGTTGATTCCAGCATTTGTTTGTTTATTTTTCACATTTTTATACTGCTCTTCCTCGAAGGAGTTCAGGGTGGTGTGCAAAGTTCCTCCCCTCTTTTTGTCCTCGTAACAACCCTGTGAGGTAGGGGTGGCTCATAGTGACTGGCTCAGGGTCACCTCGGAAGTTTCATGGCTGAATGGGGATTTGAACCAGGATCTTCCAAGTCCAACTCCCAAACCAATACACTGTTCTGGCTCTAAGTTCTGGTGTTCTCCCTTCAAATTCCCCTTCACCAAGCAGGCTCCAAGATCTGAAGAAATTATCTGGCAGGCATTTTTGGGGGTAGGTGAGTGGGTGGGGAATCAACAGGCTATGGAAGGATTAAATCCTGTCTCCCAGTTTCTCCCCTGGAAATACCCTTTCTTAAACCCTTCACGTTTGCTGGCAGGACATGTTTGGGAATGAAATCTGTGCTGGAAGAATGTGCAGTTCTGTTCCAATGTGGCAGGTCCCACTGAAGCATCCCAAGGGTGGAGCCCTTAAACCACCACAGGGATCCAGACTCTGTAACTTGCAATCCAACTTCCCTTGAAGAACTCCCAAATTCTTGCTTTCCTGTGACTCAGGTTGCTGACCTCCTTCTCGTAACAGTCAGGATTAATGCTTTTGACCCAATATTCTGGTGGAAGTTGGCCCTTTTCGGTTTGAGGCTCTTGCTCCCGTGCCAGGATCTTGGGAAGAGAGATTGGGTTCCGCAAGCTGTCTGTCTTTAATCCCTGTCTCTCTTGCGGAATTCCTTCTGCTGCCCAAGGGAGATATTTGCCTCGGTTCCTTTTCTCAAGTTTTCAAGCCTTGTCTGAGGTAGGGCTGGTTCTGAAGAGCCGCGTGAGCAGCTGAGCACTGAGGAAAACTGTGTTGTAACCACTGATAATGCATTCTGACCTCTGGAGCAAACCCGAGTGTCACCATTCAGGATGATTGCTCTCATTGTGGGTCCTTCACTGGTCCTGCATATAAGGACCAGTGTCAATTTCTTCTCTGTGAAAACACGGATCCCCTTCTCAGCCTCATTTAAATTTCTCCAGGGGCTGCAGCTCTCGGTCTTGGAAGCAATTTTGTAGTCCTCAAAACCGTCCTCATCCGTTAGCCTACTTTTTTGACGTTTCCCAGTTTGATCTAATTTACTCCAAATGTCACCCTTTTGTACTGCTCTCGAAGGTACTGCCTCACCTGTCTCCCCATTTCTTTATTCTGTCTTCTTAAATGGGTTTGCCCTCCTTTTTCCTTTCAAGTCATCGCCCTTCATTCCCTGCTGCTGACAGAATGCACCTAAAGCATATTGTCCTAGCATTTTGCAGATTAAAACGGGGGTGCACTTATAATAGACTCCCCTTCTCATACCAGGAGCCAGGGTGGTGTAGTGGTTTGGGAGGCGGACTTAGACCTGGAAGATCCAGGTTCGAATCCCCCCTCAGCCGCAAAGCTTCCTGGGTGACCTTGGGCCAGTCACTTTCTCTCAGCCTCACCTACCTCACAGGGTTGTTGTGAGGACCACAGGAGGGGAGCAGCTGTGTACACCACCCTTTGGAGGAAGGGCAGTATAAAAATGTGAAAAATAAAGTAAATAAATACCAAGCTTCTGAGCCACACTTCCACATCTGCAGATTTGGAACCATGGATTTCATCATCCATGGACTCTGAACCCCTGACTGGACCCCCACTGAAGACCTCCCAGACATGACTGAAACCTTGTTCCAGTCATGTCTGGAAGGCTTTCTGAGACCCACAGAGGCAGTGTGAGGCCTCTGCGGGCCTCAGGAGGGCTCTGAACATGACCATAACCTCACTGAACTGCGACCGGGAACGGAACCCCCTCAGATAACGAGAGCTGCTCTATATTTAGAATATACATCTACATTGTTTGTTTGTTTAAAACATTTATATCCTACCTTTTCCAAAGCTCAAGGTTTATATTATACCTTGGATAATGTAAAAATGTCAAAAAAAAGTTGCACATTATTTCTTATCCACCCTTCCTTCCAGAAGCTCAAGCCAGGTGTCGTTGTCCCCGTTTTATCCTTGCAATGACCCTGTGAGGCTTAGAGCAGTGGTTTTCAACTGGTGTGTTGAAATGTCCACAGGTGCGCCACGGTTGAAAATGGCTGAAAAACTCTTCTGCTGCCTGCAGCTCTTTTTGCAGGGCAACTGTCTGGAGTTATGAATTGTCTGCCCCCGTCCTCCACCGGCTCTCAGACAATCTGTTAACTACAGACAGTTGCCCTAGAAACAGAGTCACAGATCCCAGGAGAGTCTTCCAGAAGGGACATCACACGAGAAGACCATAGAGGTCAGTGTGTCCAGAGAAGAAAAACATTGGAAATGCCTGGCTTAGAGATTGCCCGAGCAAGCACCATGGCTGAGTGGAGCTTTGAACAAGAGTCACCTTGATCTTAGACATGCTCACAACTACCCAGGGCTTTTCAAATCTTTGTTTCTTTTTCTTTTTTGGCAGCTTCTGCTTTTTTGAGTGCTGCATTTTTGTAACTACCACCACTGCCAGCAGAGACGGTTGCTGAGTATAGAAATTGAGTGGTTTGGCCTACTGTTGTCCCTGCCGCAGAGAAAAGGCATCTTCTTCTGTAGTTGTTGCCCCTCAATCTCTTCTTTGCTGTGCACCCCCCCCTTCCTCAAATCATGCCTCTTCTTGGAAGACCAGACAGTTGCAAAGCCCTACCTTGGCCACTGGTGCAGTACCATACTAGGCATCTCAGCTTCCAGAAAGGGTGTGCCAAGCAAGAACAGTGCTCTGTGGTCACCTTGGCAGTGAGGCCAAATACTACCTTTCAAACTGGGAAGTACCACAAGTGGTACTGGTTGAAAAGCACCGTATTTCACCATGCCACTGTGTTCATTCTCCCTCCTGCGATCCAGGCTAAATGTCGGGCATCGCCATCTTTTTCCCATTCAGGTTCTTCATATTTTTTTTCTCTCCAAAAGACATGAATGAGAGCGTCATCAGTGGTTATTTAGTTCCATTCCAGAACCCCCAGTGAATTAAAAAAAAATCAATGGATACCAAATCAGTGTGAAAAATAGCTTTAAAGACCCATTTCTTGCTCCTCAGTTGTTGCCCTAGAAAGCATTGATATAGATGCTATACCACATTCAACCACTAGATGGGGGAATAATGGAATGAAATGAAATGAAATTATAATTATTTAACAGTGTGAAGGTAGAAAATTGGTTTTTGGTGCTTTTTTTTTCCTTTTTACAAGGCATTTAAAGGTGGACCTCAGAATCGCTGATGAGTCACATCAGTGGATGCTAAATCAGTGAATACCAAGGTCCCACCTGTATGGGCATGTATCATCATGCCCAAGCTATCGTAACTTCAGTGGTGCTGAAGGCAGAGTGGACAGTTGTGAAAGATGTGTTGTATAATGTTGGAGTGGTTGGTAAGCAGAGCACAGCCACACAGGGGAAAGAGAGCTTCTCTTGTGATCAAAAGTGATTTACCGCCACCAGGCTGCTTGCAACTAAGACAAAACGTGGCTGATAAGGAATAAAAACTGAGGTTGATGTTAAAGTTCAAAAATACTTTACTTATGTTCTTAAATACTTATTTGTAAATAATCTGGTTTAGGATCAGAGATTCTAACAGCACTGAAAACATAAAACATAAATTAGTTTGCTGATTAATCTTGGTTTGAGAGTACTAGGAAGAACTAACTGCTGGGAGAACACAGCAGTGCTCAAACTTGTGGCTGCTGTGCACTGGGAACACGGTCCCCTTCTGGGTGCTGTGCAGAGTTCTCCTTGTTTAGGACCTTTCCATTCCACCCAGGTGCTGCATGAAGTCCTCTTCATTCGTGTGACAGGGACACTCTGGGCAGTTGTCTGCTACCCAACATCCCAGAAGGCTGCACGACAGGATGTCTGGGCAGACGCAACTGCCCAGAGCGTCCCTGTGGCACGAATGAAGAGGACTTTGTGCAGCACCTGGGTGGAATGGAAAGGTCCACTCACCAGGCGATGGATCTGCCTGAACCTGAGCCAGCCCCTGGGCCGAGGTTCAAGCGGCCCTGCTCTAGAAGTTCAGTTAAAATCTGGTAAACTCTCAGATGATCGACAGGTTGCTAACTGCTGCACCATAGAATACTCCTGCCCACATCACTCTTTCTAACTCAAGGCTCTCCATACTCTGGCCCAGGGACTCTCTCCTGCATGAATGGTGCTTACCGTTCTGCGGGAGAGCCTCCACAAATTACCTCCATGCTCCCCCATTCCCTGCTGCGTCCGGCCGCTTCCAACTTCCGACACCCCAGCAGGCTTTGCGACTGAATTTCTGGGCAGTAAGCTATTGGACATGGCAAAGACTAGGGGCGCAGTGAGGCTTTGCTGAGGCTCTCTGGTGGAATGGTAAGCACCATCCTCACAGGGGAAGCCTTTACTGGTGCACAGAAGTCTCCACTTGGAACACCGCTGTTGTAATGTATAAGAGTCTAGAGCCTCTGAACCACGTTTATGGTATGCAGTGGGAAAAGCTCAGGAGAAAAACGGTTCTGAGAACATAACCCCAAGCAAAACCAGAGTGTTTCCCATCCGAGATCAAGGGGCAAACTGTACAGTATTTATTTCTCCTTGTCCAGGACCTGAAAGCCTGTTTTGGTGGCCTCACATACCAGCTGTAAAAACGGGGGGGGGGGATGACTGGGCTGGCCTCTTGACCGAAAGTCCTTCACAGCACTGCCAGAGCCCCAGTTAGCAGAGAAGAGATGGATTACTCCATTATCCCATATTCTTCTGTACTTTGTTACATCCAGTGCTTCTTATTATGGAACTAGGACACTAGCCTAGATCAGGGGTGATCTGACTTGAGTCTTGCATTGCCTACATTTTTGACTCAGATGCATCAGTGTGTTCTACCCGTGATTCACCGGTGTGTTCTAAATTTACCAAGCTGGAGTGCAAAAGGCCTTTTTCACAGGGAGCCTGAGTGTGCCCTCTTGTTTAAGAACCCAAAACAGGCCTTGCTTGCTCAGATGCAGGAGCATCTAGTCCAGTGTTCTTTGCAAGAATCCCAGCCAGTAGCTAGGCCAGGTCTGGTGGTAGTGGTGGGGGTTTGATTTCCTACCTCCCCCCCCCACAGCAGAGTGGGGGTATGCCAATGCTTTCTTGCCAGCACATGGAAGCACTGTGAAATGGTGTGTTCAGTTGTGGGCTATGATTGAACTGTTTTGCTGCCTTTTAACTGATTTTAATGGTTGTGTTTTGGTCAGCTAGTCCACTCCCCTGCCTGTAGCAGGAAATCCTCCTAGCGTCTCCAGCAGATGCCTGAGTCTCTGCTTGAAGAGCTCCAGTGAGAGAGAATCTTATTGCCTCCCATGACAATCTGTTCCACTGCCAAACTGCCCTGACTGTCCATTTCTTCCCAATGTCCAACTTCTCTTTTCGAAGACATGGGAGTGGTCCAGGGGTGAGCCCCCTTTGCCAAAATGCACAAAGCTGTCAGAAGACTGTAGGTGTTGGAAGCCATTTTTCACTGTTTTCTCTGTCACATAGATGTTTGCGTTGCCCTTTCAATAACTCCATGTTGCCTTCTTTAAGAGTGCATCATTGTCTTCTCAAAGTACCATGGCAGCAACGCAGGAGGGCACAGCTTAGGCTGTGCAGCTTTTCACTCTGCATCCTTCTGCTGGATTCTCTTTCATCAGTGGCTTCACTAGGGCTTGTGCCACCTGGTGCGGGAGGCCAATGCATCATCCAATCCTGATGGACCTCCTCCCATGCAATCGGCGGGGAAATGACCTGGCAGTGGGCGAGGTGATGGTGCATCTTCACCCTGCCCCCACTTTTTTGGCTATAACTTTGATAGAATAGTGGTATTTTGATGTGGTTTCATTGCATTCTACATGGAATTGCGCATCAAATGATACATAACAAGATGATATTATTCAAAAATACACCTCCCATGCGCGTCACCTGGTGAGGCCTGCAGACCACTAGCAGCGCCATTGTCTTTGATGAATGTATTATCTGTGCACCAGAGAAAAGTAGTGGATCTGGGTGGGGTGCCAATAAAGGGTTTTTTTTTTTTTGCTGCTCCTCCTGTGCTGTTGCCAAATATGTCCAAGCTGAAAGTACTGGTTGACTATGTGCCCTGCCAAGTAGGAGCTGGATTTGTGAAATGCATGGTTGGGGTCTTTAATGGATATGTTGCTGCAGAGAGTGGAATAAAGCAGGTACACTGAACCCTCGGTATCTGGGGAGGATCCGTTCCCAGGCCCCCATGGACACCACTATCCACAGATAATCAAAGCTGTGGTCAGCCCTCATAGGACTTCCAAGATGTGACCAGAAGACCCTTCTGGATGTGTTTGGGAGGCCCTTGAGCCCCTTCAGAAGCAGGTTGGCACTTGCATTGGGTCCAAACCATGGGTGCTGAACCCACATATATGAAGGGGCCACTATACCCTGAAAAAATTAGTGTCTTTTTTTCTGGACTGAAAGAGCAGACTGTCCCCGTTTCAGTCAGATCCATCCATCCATCCATCCATCCATCCATCCATCCATCCATCCGTGATGTGACTGGGTGGAAAGGCAGGCTAAGGACCAATGCAGGCTACCCTCAATGCACAATGACAGCAAAGATTGGGGCACGTGTCTGTTCATTCATGGCATCGTGTCCCTGTTGAAAATGGCTACGCAGAAGTGTTCGTTGCAAGTTTCATCTCCTTGGGATTCCCGGCTTTGCTTCCAACAGCTCACAGCTCTTCCGCAGGAGCTGATTCAGAGCCGGTGCAAGGCAAGGGAGTCCTCTGTGACCCCCCCCCCCCAGGCTGGAAGAAAGGACCCCGTTCGCTCTCTGAAAGCTCGGCTTCCCGCAGCGCAGTCTTGTTACGCCGTTTGCCGAGTCCTCCTCCAGCCTTCAAAGGCAGCAGCCGCTTCCCTGAACACTCTGTTCAGGAGCCATTGGTTGCTGTGGAGATGCTTCGGCGCACGTGCCAGATTCAGGGGGGATCCCTGAGCATAGATGGAGAGGCAGCCTGTCTGCCTGCAGATGCCCCTAATTAGTAGGCAGCGCATCAGCTCGGGAAAAGAGGGAGCTGGGCAGCAGCCTCTGATGTGCTCTGTCAGCAGGGGCTATGGAGATTGCATCTGCTATTTGATGGCCAGCCTTAACACCAACGAGTGGCTGTGGTAGTGCAGCCCTTGACCTGCCAGGGAGAAAGATGCAGAGAGCATCCTTGTTGTGACAACCAGAATGCAGGCTCTTCATCAGATTCAGGCCTGGGGCCTTTTTCCTGGCTACAGAGATGGAGAGTAGAGAGGCAGAGGCCATGGGTTGTAGGTGTGTGTGTAGCAGATTCTTAATTCCTTCCTTTTGCCTCCTGCGTTGTGTCACACTAAAAACAGTGAAATGCCAAAAGGGGATAAAGCTCTCTGGGAGTCTTTTATGCTCTTCTGGAGTGTGGGAGGCCAATAAATCCTTCCCCTCTCTGTTTGCTAATGACACATGGTTGCTTTTAGGACTCCAGTGTGGCTATTTGGCCATCAGAAATAGCAAATCACTGCTACACCAAACATAGCTCAAATTACACTGTCTTTCTGCTCAACCACAGTAGCGACACATTTCTGGTTTTTCTTTTTTAAAAGCGTCATATGTCGATCTCACTATTCTGCCAAGCTCAGAGTGGCACAAATAAGGATCCCTTATATTCGTAATGGGGTTCAGCTCACATTTTGTCACACCCGTGTTTCTTGTATACTGACTGAATTTCACCATGCTGGTGTCCCATAAGGATCCCTGCTGGATCCGGCCAAAGGCCATCTAGTCCAGCTTCCTGTATCTCACAGTGGCCCACCAGATGCCTCGGAGCGCAGGAGAACACAAGAGACCTACATCCTGTTGCCACTCCCTTGCACCTGGCATACTGAGTTAGCCTGCTTCTATACACTCATCACAGCTTGCACACCACTATGCAGAAGGGTTCTATAGACATCTACTGGCATGTATGTCGGGATGCCTCCCCGCATCTCTTCAGTTGCTTCGCTGAAATGTTCAACTGTTGCAAGTTTTCTACAAGGAAGTGCAGTCAGCTCTCCTTATTTGTGGCTTTGGCACCCTTGGCTTTGACTCAATGCAGGAGCTGAGCCTGCATCTGGAGGCCCTCAACAACCTCCTGAATGTGACTGGAAGTCCTCTGAGATAGTGGCTGGCTGATGCTTGCCCAAAGCAGGGACAACAGTTCCAGCCTGACATTCTGGATTAATGTGGTGATCTTTGTTCAGGGCAGAGGCTCAGATGATTACCAGGTGGCTGAAACTTGAAGCAATCTAGTTAGCCTGATTGGAATTCAGGGGACTTGTCCTGATATAGATCAGGGGTGTCCAAACCCCGGCCCTGGGGCCACTTGCGGCCCTTGAGGACTCTCAATGCGGCCCTCAGGGAGCCCCCACTCTCCAATGAGCCTCTGGCCCTCCGGAGATTTGTTGGAGCCCCCACTGGCCCAACACAGCTGCTCTTAGCATGAGGGCAACTGTTTGACCTCTTGCGTGAGCTGTGGAATGAGGGCTCCTGCCATTGCTTGCAGTTTCATGTCTGTGATGCAGCAGAGGCAGCAAAGGAAAGGCCAGCCTTGCTTTGTGCAAGGCCTTTTATAGGCCTTGAGCTATTGCAAGACCTTCATTCATTCATAGAAGTTTGTCTTTAATGTATTCATTTATGTAAACCTATGTAAATTTATTCAAATTTTAAATGTAAATTAATTCTTGTTTTCCCCGGCCCCCGACACAGTGTCAGAGATAAGATGTGGCCCTCCTGCCAAAAACTTTGGACACCCCTGATATAGATGGAGGAATTTTCTTTTAACAAAATCCCTGTGCTAGAGGAATTCAGGAGGACATTTTCTCACCCTGGGTTGTTGCAATAGGTTTTGTCCTTCTAGATCAGTGATTTTCAACCTTTTTTTTGGCTCATTGCACACTGACAAGACACTAAAATTGTCAAGGCACACTCTCAGTTTTTTGCCTATTGACAAGGCACACCGCACTGACAGCAGGGGCTCGCATCCCCCAGTGGCCCTACTAACAAATAATCCTCCCCCAAACTCCCATGGCACACCTGCAGTCCATCCGCGGCACACCAGTGTGCCATGACACACTGATTCAAAATGGCTGTTCTAGATGATAGGCAGCATGCAAAAATGGAGGTGGGATGTCCTGGGATGCATCACTTCCTTGATTCTCCTTGTGTCACATTTTCAGTTTCCCCCCCCCCCCATCGTATGTTGTTGTGTCGGAGTATTTTACATGGTCTTGATTGAAGGTTCTGTTTTTCCAGTATAGTCTGGGACAGTGGTTCCCAAAATGTGCATCATGGCACACTCAAGAGCCATGGCAGACTCACAGGGACACCATGGAATGTCCCGGAGAGCCTTTTATTCTCAACTCTCCCAGGCACTGCCATCTTGGCCAGGCTGAGATTGTGTGATCTCGGGGGAGTACTGGTGGCTCATCCTTGCATCTGCACAGTGTCACTGTGACCAGGGTAAATTTGGGATCCGCTGGTCTGGGGCATTGTGGAATCCCTCTGGAAGAGCCAAGATAGTTCAACCTTGCCTGTGGTTGAACTGGAAATGTTTAATGTGAACTTCATGTCCTCCTTACTGCCACTTGTCTGTGGTCTAGCGAGGATGCTCAGAACTTATTGCTTGTTGCAGCTTTCGAATGTGATTATTTTTCTCCTGCGAAGTTGCTACTCGTTACATGACAAATGGTTGGCTTCCTGGCAAGGCT